>NC_138775.1:143041688-143641688 GCF_965119305.1 Pelophylax lessonae | reverse complement strand
ATCATAATTTCAGACAGACTGAAAAGATCGTGAAAAAATATTGGCCTATATTAAAGTCCGATAAAACTTTGTCGAGATTGTTACCCAAACAACCGAAATTTATATATCGGAAAGCCCCTAATTTACGAAATCAACTTGTCCATAATGCAATTGATCCCCCCAAACCAGTGAAAATGTTCCCTGACTTAAAAGGGTTTATTCGGTGTAATAGGTGCTTACCGTGTAAAACTACGAATAAACAACCTAGGAAGACATTGCATTTTAAATCCAGATGGAGTGGAGAAGAGTTCAAGATTAATAAATTAATTACGTGTCAGACCACCCATGTAACCTACCTAATAGAGTGCCCCTGTCGACTTCAGTATGTCGGCAGGACCACCAGACCTCTGTTCGTACGAATCAGGGAGCATATCAAGAATATAAGAAAGGGGTCTCCAAAGCATAGTCTCCCGAGACATTTCGCAGAGGTACATAATAAGGACCCAAGGGGACTCACCTTTGTGGGTATAGACTCTATTGCTGGACACTGGAGAGGTGATAACAAGAAAATTAAAATCTCTAAAAATGAAACTAGTTGGATTTATCGACTCAATACTCTCCAGCCTAAGGGGTTAAATCTGGACATAGACCTTAACTGCTTCATCTCCAATTTTTAAATTTTTAAATCCTCCCTCCTTTCTCTATATATGTTTTATATTTATATTTTTATTTTTTATATATGCCACAACATCTGTCTTTTATTCATCCCATCCTATATATACCAATTTTTATAATACTAACTCCAATTTACCATTTCTATTCATATATTGCATAATACCCAACATGATCTAACGGTATCTGAGCCTATAGGTCACATATCGTTAATATCTATATACATATGGTTTGTGCAATCTACACAATCTCCACTAGATGTCGCCTCTTTTATATGTATACATTTTTATACATACACATTTTTTGAGTATACACAATGTATTTTTGTTCTCATTCATTTATTTCACGTTTTTTATACTTACATGAAATTTAACAGTTACTATTTATCAATTAATTAAGTACACATAATATCCACTAAATTTTCTTTTTTTATACACATTCCTATATGTACATTCTTTTATTCATACTCACTCGTTATTTATATATATATACATTATTATCCTCATCCTCGGTTCGTAATAATATACATTCACCATTTGTTATTACCATACATATTTTTAGCCACAAGATGGCGCACTACATAAGATTACCTCCTATTATATTTTTAACACTTATTACTTTTATATTATTTATTTTTTATTTTTATTTTTATTTTTTTAACGTATGTTTAATAAATAATGTATACTATGTTTTTAATATATTGCACTCACTCCCTGTATGTATATATGGTGGTTCATGATTTAATTTTGGCACGGGATATATATATATACAGTCTTTAATCATTTTATTTATTCTATTAATATTTCCATCAATATGAATCAATTCGGTTTTCTGACTGTAAGGCATAGGTTTTGTCTTACATAGGAAAGCATGAGCCGCGGCAGGGCTTACATGCAGCACTCGTTATGCTTCATAACGAGTCCCGTAGCCTTGGTAACCACCGTATATAAAAGGGCCGGCTTGGAAATGATGCGACGCTGCAGAAGACGTCACATGACGAAACGCGTACAGCGCCGTCACGTCATTTCCGGTTCCGGTTTCCAGTTGGAACGCATTGCGTTCCGGGACGCCAATACCACGCTGTTTTCCATATGATTGAATGTGAGTATTCATTTATTGTATACTGCTGAATAAAATATCCCCTACGATATCACACTATCGAGTCTTTCCACTTCCTATGACCCTCCCATCCATATACTTGTGAGTGGCCATACTAGATCCCTCCACGGAGCATCGGACATATTGGAACAAGACCCTAGTACTGGACCCCACGCTAGGATATCTGCGATACCCCGCGGACCCCACACCATTCTCCCCCAGGAAGGGAACCACTACACAGAGTAAGGACCAGCGAGGCATATCTACAATACCCACTCTATACCCCTGTGTGGGGTGGGTATATCTGGTGAGTAGGTTTTTCATCAGTAGCCACTTTGCAGCTCACCAGTCACCCACCTTGGGGGTCACCGTAAGTCACTGCCCACCTATCTCACTGGGTACACTCACCTATTTATGGATGTATTCTAGTATATGAATTGACTGATCATTACGTATTGTCACACTTTGGAAAGAAGTTTCCCGCACTTTTATTGCTTTTGCACAATTTTTTGATCACGAACTTTAATTTTTATAATAATTTTTTATATTTTTAGTACTATCACCTATTTGTACACTTGGGATAATACTCTCCTGTATATTTGCACATTTACCCTGTTTGGTCAAGCTTTTCCCGCACTATTTTACTAATTTTTATCATCGTGATTTTTGAGTCATTTTATATTATTTATTGATTGATTTATTTAATGTTGTTTATAGATTCACTCTGTTGACTATTTATTTTTATCACTATTGCATATTGTATATATACACATATTTATTTATCTCAGCACATCTTTGCACATTACACTTCGCCACCTGGTGGCTATTCTCCATAGCCTTTTTTATATACAATTCATCCGATGATATATGTTTATTACACCTTATAATATAAGCAGCGCCATCACCTCCATTCTTATCTATGTATATAGTCTTTTGGCTATAGTTTAAGTGAGGCTGCAGCTTATTAGTACTTATTTATATCCTTTGATTCCTTAGCGCGGATTCTATTATCTTTTTGGTCATTAACCACTTGCCGACCGCTCACATGGAGCGTACTGCAGCAAAGTGGCTCGTTAGTCCTATGTCGCTAGGTAGGTCTAGCCTTGATGAACTAGAGCCTGAAAATGCCCCATAGAGCACCTGCAAACGATCCGGGGACAGCCGTATATTGGAAGATAAAAACCTTACCGGAAAAAATTACTCCAAATTCGAACTTGCAACTGGACCGCATGACCTCCTGAACCCAGCTGCCTAGAATCCGGGTCAGCCGCAGACCCGAGAACCGGCAAGGAGGTCCCCCCCACCCGTACATGGGTGAGGACACACCTTCAGGTCGAGTAGGCCTTGTCCGCGCGTCTGGTTCGCCAGACCAGGGTCGTTTGGAAACCCCCGAGGAAGTCTTGAAGGACTGTGCCACATCGACTGTCCCCAGGGACGAAGAAACTGTTCATGAGCCGAAAAAGGAGGGACCCCCTCCACGACGAAGGCCCTTACCCTTGTTAGTCTGTGGAAGAAAAGCACTCTTCCCCCCGCTAGACCCTTATATAATGAAACAATGAAACAGTGCATTGAGGTCACCTTGTAAGTTGGAGACATCCTGTAAAGAAGTTATTCCACTGCAAAGCTTGGTGTCATCTGCAAAGACTGAAATGCTACTTTTAATTTCCAGACCCTATATCATTTATAAAGATATTAAAAAGTAAGGGTCCCAACACTGAACCTTGGGGTACACCACTGATAAACAAACCGATCTTTCCAAGCCAGTAGACTTTACCTTACACATTAGCCGTATGTGGGGAACCGTGTCAAACGCTTTTGAAAAATCCAAGTATACTACGTCCACAGCCACCCCTCCGTCCAAGGTTTTACTTACCTCCTCTTAAAAAGAAATCAGGTTTGTTTGACAACTTCTGCCTTTCATGAATCCATGCTGTCTGTTGCTTAAAATATTTTTTTCCAGCAAGAACTCATCTATGTGGTGTTTTATTAAACTCTCCAGTATCTTCCCAACTATAGAATTTAAACTAACAGGTCTATAGTAACTTAGCAAAGACTTTGATCACTTTTTAAATATAGGCACCACATTGGCTCTACGCCAATCCAGTGGTACTATTCCAGTCCTTAACGAGTCCCTAAAAATGAGAAACAAAGGCTTAGAAATTACAGCACTCCTAATTCTTTTAGGATGCGTGGGTGGATGCCATCTGATCCAGGCACTTTATCCACCCTTATTCTGTCTAAATATTTCTGGACCATATCACTTTTGAGCCATTGTGGATCATTTAGGGCTGTGTCAATACCGTCCTCATTATGGTCATGAGCTCCCCCATGCTCCTTTGTATTTACATAGCTGAAGAAAGTATTTGCCTTCTCTTTGTCCCCAGTCACCCACTCCTGATTATTTTGTGAAGGGCCTACATGCTCAGACCTAACCTTTTTACTGTTAATATATTTGAAGAATTTTTGGGGGTTTGTCCTAATATCTTTTGCAATCTGTCGTTCATTTTGAGTTTTTGCATCCCTGATTTCCTTTTTACATATTATGTTCTATTCTTTATAACAAAAAAACAATAATAGTGTTCCCTCATTTTTATATTTTTCAAAAGCTCTTTTCTTTTTATCTATAGCTTTTTTAACTTACTAACTTTGCATAAAGTCTTTTTGAAAAATTCCCATTTCTGTTCTGTGCTCATAGATGCCAATATTCCCTCCCAGTCTATGTACATATGTATAATGTCATCCAGGGCAGCGCCAAACAGGCGATCCCCCTGAAAAGGGAGATCCATTAAGGCCTTTTTAGAAGCTCAAACCGCAGACCAACACTCCAGCCAAGGATACGCTGAATAACCACCGCCAAAACCGGCAGGCATTGCAACAAATTGCAGCCTCTGTGCCAGTTGGTCCAACAGCTCCCCCAGGGCAGGAGGGACTCGCTCCTCACCAAGGCACAGCGTAGGAACTCTGCCCGTTAGGCAGAGTCTGTGTGGCAAGGGCAATAATAAACACTGTTCCCAGTGCAGACCCTGCAAGGAGTACAGATCGCGGGCCACAGTCCGCGCCATCCTATCCCCGAGGTCCTTAAGGGACGGGGATACCTACACCGGAACAACGGTAGTCCTATTCAGCCTAGAGACCGGTAGGTCCACCTTAGGCGGTTACCAGAGACTCCACAAAAGGGTAACGTCTAGCAGCCGCTTAGACACCCCAGGGGAACGTCTCTGACGGTCACAATCTCTATGAGCATGCTAGCAAATTAGGCTGCTCCGGATGGCATGTGTGCCAGGTGCAAATTGCAGGGTGTCGCGCACCAAAACAACCAGTGCATCCACCAGCGCCTGTATAATGCGCGGCAGAGGAGGTAGAAATGTCATCCTCCTTATCCGAGGAGACTGGGCGTGGCGTAATAGATCCGGCAGGGAGGCCCATGTCTGCGACGGCTTAGTCACACTCAGAATCCGAGACATCAGATGAGGCAGGGGAAGGTGGAGAAATGTTTCAGCGTCACAAGGCCACCTCCACCCGGGCCAAAATACTTCCGAACTGCCGAAAATACATTGATGGACAGTGGGGATCCGGAAAGGCCCTACAGCATCCGTGAGGGGGTCAGGTGGGGTCACATGGTCTGCAGGGTCCATACTAAACCAGATAAAACCCGCAAGAAACATTTGCAAAAAAAAAAAATGACAAAAATTACATAAAAAAATAAATAAATAAAACGGTCCCACTATTCTACAGCGCCCACGAAGGTCAGGCACGCCCGCAGACCCCCAACAGACAGAGAGCAAGGCTCCCAGAACCCACTGTACCAATATGCAGTCTCAGGACAGCATGTGTAACCAGCAGGTCCTCCCAGATGCTCCACCCTCCCCGGAAAACACCTTGAGGCAATCCCACCTAGATTCCCAGCAGAGAATCCACCGCAAAATGGCCAAAAACTGGTGTACCAAAATGGCCACCGCCATAGAAGCAGACTAGGCTACAACAAAATGGCGGCCTCGCACGGCCAGTGCTGCCACAGGGCCCACATGGAGACCTCCCGCCAGCCCTCCTACACCATAGGAACACTGCGACATAGGCCTAGACCGTGTCGCATGCATACTGGCGAGACGTTTAACTCGTTGGCCAGTCCTCATCCAGTGGGACTATGTCGCGGCTGACCCAGCACGGAGCGAATGCCTGCACGTGCTCACTGGCCAGACTGGGGTGACCGCTGGATCTGGATTATCCAGCCTGTTGCCCAGTCCGGCATAGTTGCTTGAAGATCTCACAGGAAATATTTCCGGAGAAAAAGGCTAGCTAAAAAAAATCTACATAAAAAAATACTTTTATGCCAGGAACAAAGATTCCAGCAAGGAACTAGGTCCTTACTCCTGACTAGGCAGATTAAAACTGACATCCTATGCAGGAAGAGAGAGGGTGTACCTTCTGGGACTGCCCATAGGCGTACCTTTTTTTCTGCCTAGTGTCCTACTCCTGTAGGGGGCAGTATAACCCTACTGATATAGATCAGAGAACTGCGTCCGCCAATGAACGATAGAGAAATAAATATTTTTGTTTCTGCATTTTTTTTTTTTTTTATAGTAGTGGAGGTTTTGGAAAACATCAGGTGTCTAAACAGACCCCCTCATATCTCACTATTCAGATTCAAAAGAAGACAGACTACAGAGTTGTCAATCTCCTTTTCATCTGCAACCCCTGCACTCACTACAGTGAACACCAGTGATGGTCCGTCCATTGGGGGCGAAGGGGCGCCGCCCCCCCCCTCCCCCATCCATGCATCTGTCCCCCTAATCTACGTGCAGGGCACCGGATGCATGGATTCCAATGGGGGATTTTTTTTTTAAGCATGCGATTAGAACCAGCGGCTCTAATAGGCTTCTAAAAATGGTGGGCTTGGGGCGCAGAGCACTGCGCCCTGAGCCCACCCAGTTGTGTGACAATAGCGAATGAATATTCGATATTCAATAGCAAATTAATATTTGCTATTGCCACATTGATTCTCCTCACGGCCAATCAGGAAGCGGGTCCTGAGACCAGTTTCCCGATTGGCAGAAAGGAGAAGGCATCCTATTGGCCAAGAAGGAGGGAGGAGACGGCCGCCGAGAGGGAACATGGAGACTGAGGGGGAAGCCGCCGCCGCTGCCTGTCAGTCCCGCAAAGCAAGGTAAGTATACTGGCACGGGGATATGGTGGTGCAAGCTGGAGTGATTGGGAGGGGGGTCTGTCTGCCACCCGCCGAACCCCCCCCCCCTCCCCAGACTGATGGAGCACCAGCCGCCACTGGTGAACACAGGTAGTAATCAGTACTGACCGCTGCTGTATTCATTAATGACCTGCACTGATAAACATTTTGTGACAAACCCAACTGGGACAGGGGCTTTTGGAGGGGACTAGGGGCTAGTTTTCTAGCCACAGATTATGGCCTATGGAGGAGACTCCCAGTCAGAGCATGAAAAAGAGCTCAGTTTAGCCTCTGATCCCATGAAGAGAGCAGGTCATTCTCTAATGATGAACAACAACATGATTACCGCTGAGAGTGAAGCTTGGATTAATTCTCTGAATAAAGGCAATAAAGCTTCCCTTCTGGAGTGGATGGAAAGGTGAATGTCAGAGGAAATATTCTGACCCCCATGCGGACTGGGTTGGAGAAGCTTCTGGACTTCAGACAGAAAAATGTATCAACAGTATCCGTCAAGACAGTATCCGTCAAGAAATCTATGAAGATAAATTATTTACACTTTTTCAGGCTGTTGTACATTGCATGAGTTTTGTCTTTTCTAGTGAATAAATTACACAAGTTAAACACCTGAACACAGCATGTGTAATGTACTTTGTGTATTCAGGGTTGTAGGCGCAGGACTGTCTGGGTGACTAGCTGTTGATTAGCCTACTGTTAATTAGATCACGGTTAACTGTTGGCCTATCCTTAGATGTGCTAATGAGACTACTGTTTACAGTTTGCATTGTTTAGAGTAAAGTGACCTAAGCTAGCATTGTCTAGATCTTGGGTGCAATGCTCAGGTATAATGCCTGGTTCCAGAGTGGAGGAAGCTGTATCTTAACGGAGGCACCCAAGCAGGGTGCAAGGCATCCTATCCCATTTGGTGGCAGCAGTTGGATTCTTTCTGCAGTCTGGGACATCCAAAGCACCATCAGGATCTGAGGTCTAGTTAGCAGAAGGGGAGAGGTACAGATACCAGCCGCCTTGGAAGAGGAATTCATAAGGAGGCTGTAAGAGATGTGGGTGCAGAACCGAGGACCAGTGTCAACACAGGTCCTGATGGGATGATATGACTCAGTCCGCCAGCAACTCTGGAAGTAAGAGCTGGACCGAGAGTGGGGCCGCCAGGGAAAAAATTCTTCTCCTTCATCCAGGAAAGGTACTGGTTGCAGTACAAAGTGCAAATGCTGTCATTGGGGGGAACAACCCCATGAGGAGTGGACAGCTGAGTTAAGCAGGCTGGTCCCCACAGAGATGCAGCTGGATGAGAACTCTGTTGGCATGTAGTCCAGACATGTAGTCCAGACGTGCCAATGGACAGCGGATGACAGCCCGATGGAAGGCTTTGGCTACAGCGGCTTGGGACAGTCCAAAACAGGCAAACTGCTCAGGTGAGGTTGAGAACCAGGTGCGAGTCGGACCTGCAATCCAGGTAGCACTCCAAGCAAGAAAATAGTGACCGCACTCCAAAGTATATCAAAGCACTGAAGTATTTATTCATCACCACGAACATTAAAAAACACTAGCACATCACAGGACAGGTATATTGGTTGACGCGTTTCACGGCACTAATGATCGCTTACTCGCCCTGACCTCCCTTATGAGCAGTGTTGATTATATCTGAAGCTGTAAACTGCACACTTATGCTGATATATAAATAAATATTTGCAGGCACACATCACTTTTCCAATTATTTAATTAATGTATCAGAATAGCCAAGCGGAAAGTCCAAAAAACCTTTAAATCAAATAAAGCATCCCAAATAAAAATATTAACACTTAACTGTTTTTTCTGCCAGTGCCTTGGATATTTGCTTTCATATAGAGCTATAGCAGAATCTTTTGGGTGTGCTGAATTCCCGGGGCTCCCAAGATTTGATTTCACCTGTCGAACACTACATCACTACTGTGGGCCAGGCATACTCTTGTGATTTAACAGACAACAGGTGAAACAATAACGCATCTTATCATATAACCTAATTCCCAGTAAAGATTATGTGGTCTGCTGATGAGGTGCTTTGCGAGTCACGGACAGTAACAAAGTATTCAGGCACAACCATCCAAACTCAGAATTTTTTTACAACAAAACCAGCACCCTGCAGAGTCTTCTCAATTCCCACAAGTAATATGACCTCTGCCAAGGTACAGGATACATGCAGTAACCCAGAAAGCCTCACAATTCTTTTATTGCAAATGCTCAGTAATGTTTTAGAATATTCAAAAATATTGTCTGAAACATGCTGTCTGCTTAGGTTTTTAATTCTAACTCGCATATTAGGTACTGGTCTGCAAATTTATTTAGCTGTGTTTGTATTGAACTAGGAATTTCTGCTAAATTTTGAAGAGATATTGCTAGAGATGAAGTAAGAGGCACCACATCCCATAAATTGAGTAACTACAATAGAGGGGGGCAAGTGGGACTTTAACGGTGCTAAATGATGGAGAAAAATCTGAATTCTCAAAAATTATACATTTTATTACACATAGAAAGTGAGGACAAGACAATACATCAATATAAAATGATAAAATCAAGAAAATGCACTCGAAAATATCAACTCTACATGTTTCGCCATCTTCATAATAGCTTCTTCAGGAAGTTTCATAGTTTCAAAATATTTATCCATTAAGTATACCTATAATATAGACAAAGATGTCTAAAAAACACCTAAAATGATGTCACTTACTATAAACAAGTTTTTAGTTGCTCCATCATGCTGAGAAATATTCCGGATCATTTTCATTAGCAACGGGTCCTTAAATTTCAGTGCTTTTTTCATCAGCATTTTCAGCCCATTTGCTAAAATATACATTTAATCATAGTTAGAGAAAATATTCACATGTTAAAAACAAAAAACAGAACAAAAACAGAACATGAACAAGCTTTACAAGACTTGCACTGCGTGAAAGAGTAATTGCTCCCTTAGGGCTCAAACACACCAGTCTGGTCCTCAGTTTATAAGCGTGACTCAGAAAGTCAATGTATTATTGTTACATTGTATTTACTTTTTCATTCATATGAAGATCTAAGGTGTGACTTTTGATCTGCATAGAATGTCAGTTAGGGCAATCTTTTTCCTTTTTATTTTTTTTTAATACAATTTGTACCTATTTATCTACCCTATTAGTTGGGAGTTGGTTTTATTTCCGACTTTTTTTTAATTGTCTAAAGCTTGCATAGAAATAAGGAGAATTTTTGCAAGACGATATCACCTTATCCTAAAGTGGAACTAAACCCAGTAATATATTTTCTTTTTTTTTTAAATACACATCATCAAACACTGTTATTTAATGTTACCACTAGTAAAACTTTTCTGAAATGTAATTTCAATTTAAAGCCAAAATGTATGGGCTGCAGCAAGCCCTCTGTGACAGAGGGCAGAGCCATCTTTGAAAATTCTCTGCTCTTTTCTTATTGTTAGCTTTAACAACCCACTCCTGATGTCTTTCAAAATCTTGCACATACATAGCGTATCTCCCTGGCCCCTCCAGCTACTTTTATAATGGTAAACTCAATCGGAGCTTGGATAAAACGCAGCGAACTTATCTCCCCCCTTAGATCAGACTTATTTACAGAACAGAACCTGCAGTAAACAGAAACTGCATATCAGCAACAGTGGTCAGCCTCCTACTCACATTGCATCATACAGTTTTGCCCTAGTAAATTCTTCCAGGATTAGGTACTGTTGCAGCTTTATGCTTTAGGTCATGTGACCCGCTAGTGACAAAACGATGACACTAGCTGAGGACTTACAGCTGCAAACCTATAATTAAACCTGTCATAGCTTTGAGCCAACCATTGCCAAAATTCTCATCAGTGGGTCCACCTCTGCAAAGAAGTCTGAATTTTTAGAGCTAAAATGGTTTAAAGCAATAAAATAAAATGACAAAATCAGCAAACATACTATAAGACTACTACTATTATTGGTTGAGCCAGATGGATTTCTGTCTTTTTTCAACCTAACTATGTAACTATGTAAGATACAAAGCTTATGTGACCTAAAAGGATAAACTTACTGTAAAAGTAACAGCAGCAATGCTCTCAAAACAAGTCTACCGCTATTTATCCTAAAGATCCACAGCATTATATCACAACAACCAGATCTCTGCACTGGCCATTGAGGATTAAACATATATTCAAATTGATGCCACACTGTTTGAGGTGTCAGGTGTGCAGCAATATAGCAGCTCTAATGTATGTAAATTATCCTAATGGCTTTGCTCTATACCAGCAGTGCATTTTACCAAAAAGAGAATTGTATCTTGCAATGAAACAGCATCCATAATATGATGAAACACAATCATTGAACACGCTGCAGCTGTACAGTTTAGTAATATAGCTGCACTATGTCAAAAAATACCAACTGTGTTTCACCAGTCCAGTACTGCTATTTCACTATACACCTGCCTACAGTATTATTTGACATAACATTTGAAAAGCTTTTTTATTATTTGACATATTACTAATAAATAGCTATATTGCAGTCTGCTGCTTTTAACTTTCAGAATTTTCCCCTACAGTGTGTTCACATTTCCAAGCTTTTCATTGATAACTATTCTTCCCTCGATTGCATAAATGATCATTCAGTGTGATTATTTTGGAAACACGGTCAGTGGTGGAACGGAGTGAGCAAAAGGACTAATTCAAGTCCTAATAATAGAACTGATAGATTGTTGTACATCAGCTCTAATCAGCAAGTGTGCCAGAACAGACCTGCAACATTGCATGCATGACCAGGGTGAAGGTCCTGGTTTAGACCCTATTCACATTTAGGCAATATGGATTTGAAGGCAAAATTGCAACAATTTTAGCCATGATTTCAAATCACGGCAAAAATGTGCAGAGCACGTTTGGGTGCCATTCAGGATGCGCATAAAAAAAAGCAGTGCCATTCTGATGCAATTGTTGCACAAGAATTACGGCAAAATCAGCTTGTACAATCATGTCTGGCCCATGGCCAAAATTGGGTCTCTAAACTTCTTTGGCGTGACAAATGGATACAGGGCAGCCTATTCAAGTGAATAGGCTGCCATATGCACAACATGCATTTCCGTGGGTGAATCGCACCTTTTAAATTGCTAGCAGGAATGCGTGTTCCCGCTAAGCGATGCGTGAACGGGATCTTACAGAATATCAGTAAACATAGAGTTTAGTTCTGCTTTAAGGACTATTGCATACTGACTATTTACTCAGCTCCCCCAAATGCCTTTTTCTCTTGGCAGGCAAAGCTGCTTAAAAAAAAAAAAAAAAAAAAAACGTAGTAAAAACCACACATTGCACACCCATTTATGCGCATTCGCACGTGGGTATGAGCTCTCATATTAATATATTCTGGCCATAAGAATGCATTAACACATGAACGTGCCTAAACGTGTCTAGCGTTTAATCTGCTGAAAAGCTCCTCTCCTGAACATGCTGGTGGTTTTATTTTTTCTGCTTGCTCCTCTTCTAATAAGCCTGCAAATGCCTATGTGTGTATGGGCACATTGACTAATATAGAGGTGCATTAACAGGCAGAAAAGAAACCCGCTAAAAGTCTATACAAGTAGCGTTTCTTTTTTTAAAGTCCAGTGTGCATACAGTGGGTACGGAAAGTATTCAGACCCCCTTAAATTTTTCACTTTTTGTTATATTGCAGCCATTTGCTAAAATCATTTAGGTTCATTCTTCTTCCTCATGAATGTACACATAGCACCCCATACTGACAGAAAAACACAGAATTGTTGACATTGTTGCAGATTTATTAAAAAAGAAAAACTGAAATATCACATGGTCCTAAGTATTCAGACCCTTTGCTGTGACACTCATATATTTAACTCAGGTGCTTTCCATTTCTTCTGATCATCCTTGAGATGGTTCTACACCTTCATTTGAGTCCAGCTGTGTTTGATTATACTGATTGGACTTGATTAGGAAAGCCACACACCGGTCTATATAAGACCTTCCAGATCACAATGCATGTCAGAGCAAATGAGAATCATGAGGTCAAAGGAACTGCCTGAAGAGCTCAGAGACAGAATTGTGGCAAGGCACAGATCTGGCCAAGGTTACAAAAAGATTTCTGCTGCACTTAAGGTTCCTAAGAGCACAGTGGCCTCCATAATCCTCAAATGGAAGACGTTTGGGATGACCAGAACCCTTCCTAGAGCTGGCCGTCCGGCCAAACTGAGCTATCGGGGGAGAAGAGCCTTGGTGAGAGAGGTAAAGAAGAACCCAAAGATCACTGTGGCTGAGCTCCAGAGATGCAGTCAGGAGATGGGCGAAAGTTGTAGAAAGTCAACCATCACTGCAGCCCTCCACCAGTCGGGGCTTTATGGCAGAGTGGCCCGACGGAAGCCTCTCCACAGTGTAAGACACATGAAAGCCCGCATGGAGTTTGCTAAAAAAAACACCTGAAGGACTCCAAGATGGTGAGAAATAAGATTCTCTGGTCTGATGAGACCAAAATAGAACTTTTTGGGCTTAATTCTAAGCGGTATGTGTGGAGAAAACCAGGCACTGCTCATCACCTGTCCAATACAGTCCCAACAGTGAAGCATGGTGGTGGCAGCATCATGCTGTGGGGGTGTTTTTCAGCTGCAGGGATAGGACGACTGGTTGCAATCGAGGGAAAGATTAATGCGGCCAAGTACAGGGATATCCTGGACAAAAACCTTCTCCAGAGTGCTCTGGACCTCAGACTGGGCCGAAGGTTTACCTTCCAACAAGACAATGACCCTAAGCACACAGCTAAAATAACGAAGGAGTGGCTTCACAACAACTCCGTGACTGTTCTTGAATGGCCCAGCCAGAGCCCTGACTTAAACCCAATTGAGCATCTCTGGAGAGACCTAAAAATGGCTGTCCACCATCCAACCTGACAGAACTGGAGAGGATCTGCAAGGAGGAAGGGCAGAGGATCCCCAAATCCTGGTGTGAAAGACTTGTTGCATCTTTCCCAAAAAGACTCCTGGCTGTATTAGATCAAAAGGGGGCTTCTACTAAATACTGAGCAAAGGGTCTGAATACTTAGGACCATGTGATATTTCAGTTTTTCTTTTTTAATAAATCTGCAACAATGTCAACAATTCTGTGTTTTTCTGTCAGTATGGGGTGCTATGTGTACATTCATGAGGAAGAAGAATGAACCTAAATGATTTTAGCAAATGGCTGAAATATAACAAAGAGTGAAAAATTTAAGGGGGTCTGAATACTTTCCGTACCCACTGTAAGCACAAAATCATAACAAAGTTACTGCCAAATAAACAGGCCCGTAGCAGAAATGTAAAAACTTTTACAGTCGATAAGGGGTATACAGAAGTGACAACTAAAGTGGTTTTAATGGTAAAAAGTTTTTTTTTTTTTTTAAGTAACAAATATGTTATACTTTCCCGTAGTGATGAGCCGAACACCCCCCTGTTCGGTTCGCACAGAACATCTCGAACAGGGAAAATGTTTTTGCGAACATGCAAACTCAATTAAAGTCTATGGGACACGAACATGAAAAATCAAAAGTCCTAATTTTAAAGGCTTAAATGCAAGTTATTGGCCCAAAAAAGTGAATGGGGACCCGGGTTCTGCCCTGGGTGACATGAATCAAAGCAAACATTTTTTTTTTTTAAACAATCGTTTTTACAGGAGCAGTGATTTTAATAAAGTAAAGCTTAAAGTAAAACAATAAAAATGAAAATTTCCTTTAAATATCATGCCTGAGGGGCCCCCCTTAATGTGCCTGTAAAGTGACGCATTTGTGCAATGTTTCTAGCCTGCTGCAGCAATACTGACATTTCTAAAGGAAAAAATGTAATTTACACTTGCTCGCAGCTGTAATGTATTGTCGGCTCCCGGCAATACAGGTAAAAAAAAAAATGAGAAAAAAAAAAAAACGGCATGGGGTCTCCCCCCAAATCCATACCAGGCCCCTCGGGTCTGGTATGGATTTTAAGGGGAACCCCGCTCCAAAATTAAGAAAGAAAACGGTGTGAAAAATCCATACCAGACCCTTATCTGAGCACACAGCCTGGCTGCCCAGAATGGGGGTGGGGGCGAGCAAGCGCCCCCCCCTCCTGAACCATACCAGGCCACATGCCCTCAAGATGGGGTGGGGGGGTGCTTTGGGGCAGGGGTGGGCTCTTGCATGACTGACGTCAGTAATTTATTCACTGCACCTGAGCAGTGCATTGTGGGGTGGCTGGTGACGTCAG
The DNA here is from genome assembly GCF_965119305.1 of Pelophylax lessonae. Taxonomy (NCBI): domain Eukaryota; kingdom Metazoa; phylum Chordata; class Amphibia; order Anura; family Ranidae; genus Pelophylax; species Pelophylax lessonae. The sequence goes on along the minus strand of NC_138775.1, from coordinate 143,626,538 downwards.
GTCACTATATAAGAGCTGTCAAAATCAAAACCGCTCATTCCGCGGGAAGCGTACGGGGAAGCAGCAGCCCCCCCCAAAAGCACCCACTCCCCCCCATGTTGAGGGCATGTGGCCTGGTATGGTTCGGGGGGGGGGCGCTCGCTCGCCCCCACCCCCATCCTGGCCAGCTAAGCTGTGTGCTAGGATAAGGGTCTAGTATGGATTTTAGGGGGAACCCCACGCCACTTTTTTTTATAGCTAGCAATACTGACATAAACTGAAGTGCCTATATATATATATATATATATATATATATATATATATATATATCTATATAAATAACTTTGTGGTATACACTGCACTATTTGATCTCAACAAACTGTAAAAAGCATAAATATCTCTTCCTGCTAGCAATGTATTATTAATTATAAAATTCCACTTATAAATCACCTGCTGGCCAAGGGATTCAATCTCACAACCATCGCAATTGCAGGCCTGGTATTCTACCAGATACGCCACCAGTCAAGTACGCTTAGGATGAATACACTATCCCTGCCTAACTAGCTAACTCCTATCTCACCCTACACACAGTGGATGTGATAAAAGTTAGGGAGAGTGTGTTCAGCTTAAGCAGGCTTAAAGGTGGCATAGGTGGTAGAATACCAGGCTTGCAATGATGATAGCTGTGAGTTTGAGTCCCCCTGCCAGCCAGTGATTTATTTATTGGAATTCAGAAGTCAGAGAGTTCATGACAATGCAGGAACTCGAAGTTCCTGCGAAGAAGCCCATTTGTTCACCATTCGATGAACGAGCGAACAGCCAATGTTCGAGTCAAACTTACGTTTACTTTATGACTCGAACTCCAAGCTCATCCCTACTTTCCCGCTCCGTGCAATGGTTTTGCACAGAACAGCCCATTCCTCCTGTTCTCCAGTTCCCCACCAGTGCTTCTGGCTTCTCCCCCCTGCTGAGTGCCAACATAGCAAGCTACTTGCTATAGGGGCACGCATGAGTGCTTGCTCCTGAGCCGACTCTGTGTCCACTGAAACAGAGCGTGCAGACAGTCCTGCCCCCCCCCGGGTGTGACTGACAGCAGCAGGAGCCAATGGTTCCCAACTCTGTCCAATGAGGAGAGAGAGAGCTGCTCCTCTCACGCATATCGCTGGATCGAGATCGGGCTCAGGTAAGTATAAGGTGGAGGGGGGAGCTGCTTGCAAAAGGTTGTTCACCTTAATGCAAAGAATGCATTAGGCAAACCGGTGGCCATATAACAGACATAATAGAGACATTTTCTTTGTTTAGTTTGCACCATCAGGTGACTGCATGTACTTTGTAAAATGTGGCAGAATGCCCTGAACCCCAGAAAAGTGGAATGTCCTGATGAGAAAAAGGTGGCCAGCTTCCAAAGTTTCCAACTTTAGCCTACTCCCTGTCGACTCATTATTGGCCTATCACTATCCTGCTCACCTTAACAACCAGTAGAAATGCAAGGTAGGATACGGGCAACCAGAGGTGCTAGTCACGGTCTCTTCCTTGGGGTGCCCCACTTTTCTAGGGTCCAGGTGAATTTGCAACATACCAGATATCTTATGGCAAGCACCTGAAGGTGCCAAACAGGCAATGTAAACATCTGTAAAATATTCACTTTTAATTTTTTTACATGAAACTACAGAGTGTTTAGAAAAGAATTAACAAATAAGAGCATGCTACAGTTTTTAAATCAGGGATTGGCTCTGATCATAAATAACAAGGAACTCAGTTGACTCACCTTCACATATTAACTGAGCATTCCGTTTATTTGCAGCAAGATTTATGCAGAAAGAAATCAGCTCAAGATCAATGCGCTCATCTGAACATTCAAACAGCATCTTCATTAACTAAAAATGGAATAAAATATTTTTTGAGTGATTGAGTATATATTTATTACAAAAATAATTGTGTTTTATTTTTAATTTTATTTAAAACGGTTAGATAAAAAAAAGTACTCTGATGTAAGAATGACTATATGAGACATTTCTTCCACTACATTTACATTTTCTGCGAATAATTGGTTATCTTAGAGCAAGCAGAAATACAATAGCATTATCCTGCAACCTCTCTAAAGTGTGAGCTAGGAACGAGAGCATTTCTTAAAACAGCAAATTTTCATACAATACATTGTTGACATTGTCTGGTATTTTTAATATTAATAAGCAGTTTATTATTAAAGAATCATCATAAGAACAAATTAAGCTTGTTAACCCCTACCAAGGGATTCTGCACACATAGTACCTGTCCCCATCAAAATATGTGCATGGGTTGCTGAGCTGTGTTGTTGAATAGCTAGCTAAGTCTACCAAACCAGTTATCCAACAACACTGGTAAACGGAGACAAGTTTCTCAGTGATGGCTCAGGATAAGAGGGTACATGACAGGCAGTGCACGGCCCTGAACCCCTCCTTCTAAGAGGTTAGACAGAACATTGTTCTGCTGTGCTGTGTCCCCATCTATACTCTTTAGTGTACACAGAGTCTGGAGATGCAGCCTGCTATTCAGAGGATCGGAGAGAGTTGAAACAATCAGCTTAAAGTGATACTAAAAACACACTGTTTAATTTACATTGTCCCTACTATTCCTGTATGTGGATGATGGCACTGTAATTATTTTAATAGAAAAGAAAAAAACATTTAAGTACCTTTTTCCTAATATACAGGTGTCACATGACCCAGATCTTTCCCAGCCTGTCTGCAGGGAAACATAAGCACAAGGAGCTTCAAGTCCTCTGCTGCTGGTAACATGTTTAAAATAAAAAGCAGCCTTTGAAATACAGAGTATAAATTTAAATAATATCAATAACAGGTTTTAAATTCGCATACAAATATATATTTGAAATCAAATCTTTATTTTTTTGTGGAAATAACATGGTGTGGGCATATTTCTGCAAGTCACAGGCTGTGTCATGCCCCTCCAGTCTGTGTCTTAGAATAAGGAGGTGAAGCCACCATTAATCTACATGTAATATCCCACCCCCATTGTGTTTAGCTGCTTAGTGGGCATGGAGAAGGGGGAGGGAGAGAGTGGGCTTTCATTTACCACTGTGTATACACCCACATGTGTGACTCTATAGTCACATGGGCTGCTCCGATATGATAGGAAGGAAATGCTCAGCATAGAAACTTACTGAAAACTGAGCATGTGCAGAGCTGGCAACACAGCTGCAAAATCCTTAGCTGAATTGGGGACATGAAAGAGGGTGGAGATAGAGAACAGCAGGATCAACCAGGTTTTTTGTAGAATACATAAAACAAATCTCAATGACTGAGTGCATATGAACAGCATGTAATACAGCATTTACTGATAGTTTTTTATGATGTGAGTTTAGTGACACTTTAGGTTGTGAATGATTACAGCTGGAGAAAATTGCTTTAGTTCACAAAAATACAAGCTGAAAACAGCACAAGACAGGTACTACACTAGAATGTGCAGACAAGCATAGTAGCTGTGTATGCTATTGCCAGCTTGTGTTTTTGTGAATAAAAGCCCTTTCTTTACCTGCAGTCATTCACAACACAAGCTAACTGTTTCACTTTCTGCATTCACCTGAATAGCAGCCTGCAGGTCCAGACTTTGTGTGTACTGACCAGGAGATTTGAGAAGACATAGCGCTGTAGAAAAATGAGGGGATGAGACCAGCGCTGGCTGTAATGCCCCCTAGTGGAAAGTCAATATTTTTAAGCTTCAAGAGGGGTGGAGCTACAGCCAGCAATGACAGAAAATAAATATTTTATTTAACTTCCACTCCTCAGATTTTAACTGTGGACAAATGCTATGTGAACAATGATCCATGGGGAACTTTTTTCTTCTGGTGATAGTTCTTGTTTAATGAGATAATGAGAAACAGATGTGTAGAAAGCCAGACCCCAAGCATAGCAGAGATTAATTAGACAAAAACCTTGCATTCAGTAATCACAAATTTGAGTCATTCAAGTTAGTATCTGTTTAAATAAAGTCTCCAATTTAAATGGATCCATTACTTTACTAAACATCCATTAGCCACACTGGAGTGGGTCCCAAATTAGACCATCCTGCACCTCCTAGAAAAGCATAACAACCTAACTACAACTAGGGTCAACACAACAGTTTTCATGTATATGACAAAGATCAGCAATCTGAAGGTTGGTTGTTTCTTGTTTTTGACCAGTGTCTCAAAATTTTCATTGCCACTCGATCATCATTTTTGGAGTACAAGGAGTGCCAAGCCCCAAGCTTGGTGCTCTCATTTCTTTTCTCTATACAAGCTGATTATTACCTAGTAGACCTAGTTCAGGAGCCACCAGGAAGTAAAGAACTGCCACACATTAACAATCATTTGATTTATTCAGAACCTCTACTAAGCTTAGTCTACTATCCGTATTCCAAAACTGAAACAATTAACCTTTATAAATAAGGAAGTCAATGATGGCAGCCTACATATTTTTCTTGTTACAGGTTTCCTTTCAGTTTACTCCATGTTTCCATGTCTACTCTTGTGAAAAATATTGTATTGTCATTTGCAGTTTACACGTCCTACAAACCTTCGGTATATTATATCCCTAATTTCACATTTCTATATTTACCTCTACATTCACATACATGATGGCGGCAGAGGCTGGGACAACTTATAATACTGCCAGGGGTGTTGTTCACAATAAAAAAAAAAAAAAATACATATCTTTGCAATGTTGCAACTTGCTACAGGGTATATACAGTATACTACGATTACATGCTTTAACTACAAACATTTATCCACATACAATATATTCTGAGACAGTGGTTCTTTAAAGAGAAACCCCACTTTCATGGGGAATAAAATAGCAAATAAGGAAAAAATAATATAGCGTATACAACTGCAACTCGTCAAGTCAAATTGTAATTGAATGTTATTAAAAATTACCTTTCCTTTTCAACCTGCAGCTCTGTAATTTTCTGAAAATGCAATACAATATGGCTACCTGGAGATGTTCTGTACACAGAATGTGTACAGAACGCCCCACGGAAACATCAACATAATTTCCTGCTTGTGTGATTGGTTCACTAATTTTCCCAGAAGTCTGCCCTAAGAGTCAAGTCAGATTTCAGGCATCCCCTGCAACAAAAATGTCATTTTTGGTGAGATACTTCCAGTAGGAAACCACATCTAAAAGGATGCAGGCCCAGAAGCTTTCCTCATTAGAGCCCTGTAGGTGCACAGCTGGTTGATAATTAAGAAACCACTCCCATTAGACTCCCACATGGATACAGACAAACACACAGGGATTTCTTCAGCATAACAAAAGGTAGGAATCTGCAACAACGTTTGTTAAAATCCTTTTAATGCACATAGATCACCCAGAGGGGAATGTTTTTTTTTCTCAACAAAAGAGGCGTTATGCTTTAAACCTATTTTTTTAACATCTTTCTTTAAAAAAATTAGACCACATTCACACAGGGCGTACTACAGCATACGACTGTGTGAGGGCCATTTTTACCTGCACGAGGATCCACAAGTGTTCCATGCATCCCTGTGCAGGCAGTCCCAATTATGTCAATTGGGGTGCAGCGGCTGCACAAACAGGTGTGGCTGCACAACCCAACTATCTGACCTCTTTACATTTTTTAAACTCTATTTGATAAAACGAGATAGATCTTTCATATAGTCTCCAATTTGAGCCCAAGAGATAAGGGGATAGATTCCATAAACCAAATATTGTTTACTTTAGCAAACTAATGGCCTAATGTAAAAGGGTCGTTTTGTGTCCAAGTTCCCATGATGCAGACTTTGGCAGCACTGAACAGATGGATCAACAGGGAATTCTTGTATTTCTTACTAGACAAACCAGTGAGGTGCAGTGGTATTGTTGTCAGGTCACTTTGTGAAGAGACATTTGTTAGTTTGTAGAAAACATCTCAAATGAGACTAATAGATAGAAAGGAAGGTACCTGACCCAAAAATATTTGGACCAAGGTTCACATTTACAGGACCAACAGCAGCTGTCAGTTTAAGGGTGCTGATAGTGTGCAAACAATATATGTGCTAAGTTAATACTTCTATCACACTGTTGCTGAGTAAATTATAGATTCCTACAGAGAAAACACACATTACCAGTCCCTGCGCAGATCCTGGAGATTGATTCTCAAGCTGGGGAATCTTGTAATATGGCCTGTGGTGAAACACATGAATGAAGCGTGGCAGCTCTCCTAACCCTCCATGGGATATGAGGCAAAGCAGCTGTACAAAAAATAAAGGAACAGAGCGCACACCGCCCTAGTGTAACACCATTTATTTGAAGTTAATAGAAGCCATAAAAACAGGTACTCACAAACAGATAGGAAGTCATGCATGGAAATAAATATCCCCCGATGATGTTTACAGGGCTCTCTCCTCCTAGCCTCGGCGGCTCAGCTGTTCGTCCTGCACTAGTCAGTGAGTATCGTACGGCTAAGCCAACCGCCTCGGATTACTCAAGGAGACTCGATGTGGTGAGCCTGCGCACGGTCCAGCCGCCGCCGCACACCCTCCAAGAGCCGGATGCTATAGCCGCTCAGAGAAACTGACAATGCGGTTAAGCAGAGGGAGACTCCCCGATCGGGACCCAGAGCATGATTTGCATGGGGTTGCTAAGGACAACGTTTCGGAGGCGTAGCCTCCTTCTTCAGATCTCAGGTTGAGATCTGAAGAAGGAGGCTACGCCTCCGAAACGTTGTCCTTAGCAACCCCATGCAAGTCATGCTCTGGGTCCCGATCGGGGAGTCTCCCTCTGCTTAACCGCATTGTCAGTTTCTCTGAGCGGCTATAGCATCCGGCTCTTGGAGGGTGTGCGGCGGCGGCTGGACCGTGCGCAGGCTCACCACATCGAGTCTCCTTGAGTAATCCGAGGCGGTTGGCTTAGCCGTACGATACTCACTGACTAGTGCAGGACGAACAGCTGAGCCGCCGAGGCTAGGAGGAGAGAGCCCTGTAAACATCATCGGGGGATATTTATTTCCATGCATGACTTCCTATCTGTTTGTGAGTACCTGTTTTTATGGCTTCTATTAACTTCAAATAAATGGTGTTACACTAGGGCGGTGTGCGCTCTGTTCCTTTATTTTTTGTATAGATTCCTACAGATACTGTACATCTCCTTCACATTTCTGGATGGAAGAGAAATCTGGAAGCCCATATGGGAAACATTCCATTGGCGTAAGCCTTTGCAAAGATCTTATTTTTTTTATTAGGGGCCTAATAAACACAGGGAAGGGAGAGGTTTAAAAAATGTCTGAGACAAGTCCTATCTCAAGTAGAGCATCTCCTATAGCAGATTTTTTCAGAAATTTCAGTAGGTGGCAAAAGCCAACAGGAGTAGTAATCGGAGTCGTTTATTTGGGCATAACAAAGGCAGGCAAATAAGACTCAAGAGGTCAAGCTTCTTCCTGGATCAGCATCTTAGGTAGATTTACTGTTCACGGACACCTAGGGAGGACACTGGGTTCTGAGTGGTTTTGGTGATAATTATTGCATGTTTTTGGTAAACTGCTAACCCCCAAATAGGATAGGGTCTACCCTTAGACAGTTAAATAGGTTAGAAATCTGGTAAGATGATGGAGATTACTGAGTTGACTAGTCTTTCTAATGATCACATGCAAAGGATGGCCCCTCTTTTTGTCAACTACAATCACGTGGTACTAAAGCTAAAATGTTTTTTACCTTAAAACGGAACTATACTCACTTTGGCTCCAGCAATGCAGCATTCCCGAGTTCCCCACCCAGCCTCTGACATCTTTGGGCTTCCAGGTTTAATTCGTCTGCCACTTTCATTGGCCAGGCGTAGATGTTCAGTCAGTTAAGCCACTGGCTCCTGCTGCTGTTGGAGCGGAGGGCAGGGCTGAGCAGCAGTGTGTGTATCAATGGATGCACACAGCCTGGCTTGGGAGTGAGCCCGCAGGTGCACCCCCATAAGAAGCGGCTTTCTATTGGGGGAGCACTGAGAAGAGAAGGAGCCTAGAGCTCCAGCGGGGGACCCAGAAGAGGAGGTTCAGGGCTGTTCTTTGCAATACCATTTCACAGAGCATGTAAATAAAATATAACTTGAGACTTTACAATCACTTTAAAGATTATCCAGTAGAAGCTTTAATGTTCTTTACTGGTTTTAAGGTTATTTTGAAAAGGGCAGACAAAAGCTGAATTGCTGCTCCAACAAAGGCAAATATATAAGTATCATATGGCACTTCTGTGGGAGCAATCAGTCTTTTCAGCACATGATGTTGGCCTACTGTGTGGGTAAATGGTATCTTTGCTGTCCCCAGGACTGCTCTTCCAGAGAGCAGAAGCATGCTCCATAGGTAACATAAAAAGGAAAGAGGAAGGCGCCTCTAAGTACAGTGTAAACCATTTATTAGCATACAATTAAGAATCACTTACACAATCATTCATGAGAGCAGGCATGAAGGGACATCATACGCTTTATGCTCCAACAAAGGCAAATGGACATTTTTTTTTTTCACAGGCTTTTTACAGAATCTCCTCCTTCAGTTTATAAAGAATTACATGACACAGGACATTTCGAGGCCTATGCCTGTGAGGGTTTCAAGAGCCAAAGAACCTGTAAATCTGGTCTTGGATAAATTCAGAGCTTGTGGCTGCAAGGATATGCCCAACTGTCATGTTGTTTGCTTCTGTATTTATTCGCAGGTAGAACATGGAATTATGTTTTTCGAGACCTCTTTGTCTTGTTCTGCTGGTATTCTAAGGAAGTTTTTGCCAACTCAAGCGTGTCAACCCTGGAGTCTATCTGACTTAAATTACCTGAACCTGCCCAATTTTCTGTGTAGGGCTGATTTGAAAAAGCAGGCCAATGCGTCTAAAGCCCAGGATCATTGTTACAAGGTACTCATGGTAATATTTGTAGGCAGATAGTACAAATCCTGTTTCAGCATTTGATCAGAGGTTTCTCTTACTGCTTTGGTATCCTGTTAAGCTGTGTATCTCATCTACTTCCCTGTTAATGACCTAGATCTGATATTCCTGCCACTCATTTAACTGCAAAATTACTTGACTCTCTTACAACAACTAAACACTGCAGGCATTGATCTCAGTATGTTGAAAAAATGGACCACTTTCTACTGCCGGTAAATTTAAAGATCAACAATCACTGATGTTTTGGAACTTGCACCAAGGGACATTCTTTTTTTTTTTTCTTCTTCTTTTACAACCTTTGGTCCCATAAGTCCAGACCTCTCTGCTATTTATTTTTCTTACACTTTTAGCACAGCACCATATTAACTTTAGTACCTATTGAAATACAGGCTTGGAAGTGTTGGCTGAAAAAGGTCAGCCACTGTAACTATGCTCCTTTTTATGTCAAGTCAGACAATATTTTTTAACTATTATTACATCTGCTTGTAATCCCAACTTATAACATTATCATTCAAATTTTAGTATATAATTTATGTATATATATATAATTTTTATGTAATTTTAACAGTATTTTTCAGAGTAATAGCATTTGTTAATTAGGGATTTCATCAACATTTTTTATTATTTTGTATACAAATTATTACAATATAAAGACTCCAAAAACAAAATGAGCAATTAGCATAAATGTTAGATATATAAAGTAGGCAAAATCCACAGGAACACATTATAAACTTAAAAGTATGTGTATCAAAAGGGTAGATTTGTATTTCAACAGGGACTAGCAAAAGTGTGCCCATTTAACCTAGATCTGGCCAGTAATTAGGCTAATAGTTTCCGAAAAGTAGAAAAGTGGCAGGTAACAAAACATTGAAGACGAAATATAACATGATGCAGAGGTATGAAGTGTGATTGTATGCCAAGGTTAGAGGAGAAGCAGCAGCAACAGTATGAGGTGTGGGGTGTCACGAAGAGGTATGCCAAGTTGACAAGGGTAGGAGACCAGCAAGACAGATTTGGGAGACAAAGCATTAGGGATATTTTGCAGAGGAAAAGAGAGAGTATATAAAGATAATGTGGGGCAGCAGTGAGCAGTGTGGGAGATTTTGTAAGTAAACTTGGATGAAGGCTAGAGAGTAAAAAGAGATGTGTGATAGATAAGACAGGGAAGAAAAGGGAAAATTGGCTGGAGAGTAGAGAGTAATGTGATGAAGAGTTGACCAAGGGAAGAAGAGCATAAAAGGACATGTAAAGGAAGCTGGTAATTTAACTTGGAGAGAGATTTGATTACAGCACACAATCAAGACAAAATTCAGCAACACAAAAAATCCTGTGTTAAAAACAGAAACATCCTGCTTAGATAAAAGTACAGCCAAAGCTCATTTGGCTGTACTTCTTTGGTGGATCACAGGAGTGCAGTTTGTTCTGCACTCCTGTGATCTGTTTTCAGCAGACAGCAGGCTGTCAGCTGACATCACAGATCTGGTCCAGGCTTTGGCAAGATCGCAACAATGAAGTCAGGATCCTCCCACATGCCTGGACCGCCACCTGGCTCAGCCTCTCACGGAGCCGCTAAGAGCCTGAGCTGGCCGCTCCCCCCCCCCCCTCCACAGCCCAGAGATCCAGTGAACGAGGGTTGGAGGCATAGCACACAGTGTTGACTGACAGTGACCAGCTCTCTGCTGAGGAAGCCCTAAAAACCGAGTGATCTGCAGTGTTTGATCACTCAGTTTTCAGTCTTAGAGCCGGCGGGGACAGAAGCAGCATTTGACTGATGCTGCATCCACCTAGGTACGTTTAATCCAAAAAAAAAAAAACATACTTCTCTTTGAATTGTAAATAATTTAATGTAAGGAGGCAGTATTTTAAGTTTTTTATGGTGCATTTATTTTTTTATATTATGCCTAAAAGTGAAACTTTGATTGGCCATGTAAGGCATAAGGCTTATTTAAATAACGATATACTGACCTTCTTTTCTCTAACCCACCAATGTGTTTGGCTTTTAGAAACAAAGAGATATAACCAGAAGTTAGATATGTAATAGGATTCTCTCACCTTCCTACTATGATGCAGCACTAGATGTCTGAGTCATCAATCTCCAGGCCTCACCACTGCCCTGTTGAAGCAGGGAGAGAGACCTTAGCACTTAGCACGGGTATATCTAGAGCATATACAGGTGTTTTTCCTCTTTGCTGCCATGGGCAGATGGACGAGTTGGGGCATAAAGAGAAGACGAGTGTAAACAGCTATTATTTAAAGTGTATGCAAAACTTGTTATAATACCTGGGAAGCTGACCAATATGATTTTTCTTATAATGAAGTGGGGCGGGGGGCTTCTTTAAATGATGGCTCACTTTGTAGACAATCAAATACAACATTTTTGTATTGATATAAAAGCTGTGGCAATGAAGACAGATAGAATTTAACTTTTATCTGCAAATATATTTGTGGTTTTGAAACTGGAATGCCACATTTTTACCAAACCATAAAACAGGATCTAAAAACATTCATAATTTTTACTAACTATAATCTGCAGAAATATCTATAAGGATTTAGTGAAAAAAATTAAATCAAACATTTTATATCAAAAGCAGCAATAATTGCCACCCAGCAGAAAGTATTATCAAATTTGTATTATTTCAGAGGAACTATCTGACATTAAAAGGTCTTGTGGCATTTTTTTTGGATGTAAGCAGGAGCCAGTTCCATACTCAGTATCAGATAACATTGGAGCTGTCCAAAAATCTTTCAGTCTAGACTGTCTGGCACTTGAATCATGTATTACCCAGTAATCAGAGACCTTTAAGTGTCCCCTTTGCTCATATACTTCTTTATTCGCCCCTTAGTTTATGCGCCCCAGTTAAACTGGCATAGTTCATGCAATTAATATGAGTGGAAAGTATAGCTTGAAGTTCAGCGCGCAGCCAACCAACTATGGAAAGCAAAAACATCCATCTGAGTAAGACCCCCCCCCCCTTTTTTTTTTTTTAGAATACCAAACTGACAATCAATCCAACAGCTCACAAGAAGATATCACTAAAACCAACTGTTTCAGTGGTTTAGCAGGTTGTAGACATGTGAAAAACATTACACTTTCAGTCAAACTGCTCAAATACTCTTGCACAATATGTGACTGTAAAACTTACATAAGATATAGAAGGATAGGGATTTGGTAAAAAAAAAAAAAAAACTTGTGTGGGACTGTCTGCCCACTAACAACTAAGTGACTGCTCTGCCGTTGACAGGTTGGTGTCTGCCATCAGTACTTCTCACACCATGGGAAAAAAAACGACTTCACCCCTATTCCAGCATTGGGTTGCACAGCCACCACTCCAGGGCCATCTCGGCCTTGTTCCTCACACACATGGGGTGATTCAAGGTCTGAGCCCATTTGACCCATGCTGTTAGGATGTTGAGATGCAAAAGTCTGGAGTGACACTGAGCATATGGAAATGCCTTGAAGATGACCACCTTCAGGCCCAGCACTTTAATCCTGAAGCAAACAGAGGAGCACTACTGAAACTGTAGCTCCCATACTTTGGACTGGAGGGTCCAAAGCTTTATGTGAGGAAGGAAAATACATGCCAGGGCTGTGTGTAAGTCCAAATACTCCAGTCGATGCAACAGCCCTAATGTAAAAAGGTTGAAATAGTAAACATAAAACAGGGACAGAACAGGGGCAGTAGCATCCTGAGAGTGCAACTTGTGCAATGTAGCAAACAAGACTGCTCTTTGATGGCATGAAGTGTGCAGGGAGCAAGGTGCAGAACTCAAGCTTGTAGCCTCTAGAAACGGTGATTTGAACCCATACATCTGAGATATCCTGAGATCAAACTGCTGCAAAGGCCAATAAATATACTGCCACCTAAAGATGTGGGTGCGTCCCTTCACTGGGAAGAGGGCTTGTTGCCTGCCCTGGTGGGTGGCAAGTCTTCTTCTGAAAAGGAGACTTCTGCTTAAATCACTAGTTCTGTAAGAAACAAAAGCTTACTTAGTTCCAGATATAGATGGCTTTTGCTCCACTTAAGAGGCAAGTGCTCTTCACTCCTATAATCTTTTGAATAAATCTATCAAGAGCATCGCTTAACAGGTGTCTGCTCAAAGGGTATACATTCCTGTTTTTTTCATAAGGGAGCTTCTCTGGCCATTTGAGCTATAACACATGCCTCATGTGTACTGACATAAGGTCCAGGCAAGTGCTATGTCAGAGAGAATCTCATAACTTATATGCAAAGAAGCATAATGCCTCAAAAAGGAGCTCCAAGTGCTGTCTATAAGAATATGCTTAAAGGACACCAGGTTCCTTATCCATGCACTTTGCCCAACCAATAAGGTCAAGCAAACTCCCATGGAAGCAAACATGGGTTGCATTACCTCACCCCGCCCCAAGAAATACGCCTTGAACAGGAACTCAAAACTTTTTATCCGCAGGGTACTCAACTACCTTAACACTATCCACCGAAAATCTGTCTTATTTTTCGGTGGATAGTGACCTGCCCTTTCTTGCAGAAGCTGTCTTCCACTGAATGCTGTTGTGCAAACCCTTTTGGGGTTGGGAACACCTGTGCAGGACAGATGGGCCATGCCTGTGCAGCTGACAAAGAAGATGCACCACCGCAGTAGACCAGGCTGTTCGTGCCAGTTTGCCAGGAACTGGGAGGCTTCTAGACTGCACAAGACCTTACTGTACCATGATGCTCTCTGGAGGTGCAACTCTGACAACGCACTTCTGTACAGCAGGAGAATCCTCAAGATGTGCCCTAGTTCCCACAGCCAGAGGGGGGGGTGGAGACTCAGTACTAGGGATCCTAATGCAGGGCAAACATTCACGTGAAATAAAATAGCTCTGTCTTTACCTCTCCAGTAAGGCATACCTTGCAGGGTCTTTGAGGACTGAGCTCCATCCCTGGAAACCATGGCCCTTGACCTGTATAGCACTCTACTAGCTAACTCACATAATGCAACTGTCTGCCAAGGTGAGTGCTTTCTGTGCGATCCACTGAAAGCAGCAGCTTTCCAGAGCATCAAGGCTCAAAAGCAGGATGCAATCTTGTTAGAAGAATAGCTAGGAAAACTCTCTCAGCAAGTGAGGCAGGTCCATCCCCTATGGACACTAGCAAAAAAAATGTGAGAGAGTTTATGCAGGGTTGAGTTAAGCTTTGTTATTTTCAGTGTCCAATAACAGGGAGAGGTGGTGTATGACCCAATGGTCTAAGAATTAACTCTTTGTATGTCCTATAATGTACGATGTAAGACATTTTGAGATAATGATAAAATATTTTGCCTTAGCGTGATTGTAAAGTCTTATTTTCTTTCTATTAAAATACCAAACATATCATACTTACCTGCTCTGTGCAGTGGTTTTTCACAGGGTAGCCCGGATCCTCCTCTTCTTGGGTCCCTGGCTGAGGCCCCTCCTTCCTTTTGATTGCCCCCACAGCAAGAAACTTGCTATGGGGGCACCCCAGTCCATCTGCAGCTCTGTGTATCCATTCAGACACAGATCCACGGCTCGGCTGATTGGCTGAGTTGGATTGACAGCAGAGGGAGCCACTGACGCCACTGCTGTGTCTCAGCCAATCAGGAAGGAGAGTTTGGGATGGCTGAGGGACTCATGAACATCGCTGGATAGAGTTGGGTTCAGGTAAGTATTAGGGGGGCTGGGGGAAGTGTTCTGATTCTTAGAAGGCGTTAAGATAAAAAAACTTCTGCCTTTATAACCACTTTAAATTCTGTTAATAGAGCTGTAAAGCACACATATTTACCTGCGAGACCTCATATATATGGTGCATTTTCAGCACTGTGACTGCAACAATGAAACTAGCTCACAGAGAATTTTAAAACTTCCAATTTCTTTAAAAAGCAAAATACATAGACCAAAAAGAGTTATACATACCTGGGGAATACAATCTGTGTAGGCAAACATGGATTTACAACGATCATCCATACTTATATGGTAGAGAATACACATCACAATTTGCTTGTAGCTTTCATTATCTACAACAACAATGATAAAAAATACAAAAATAAACCTGCCGTTTTTATTTTTGGTGGACAGAGTTGAAACGAATAGGCTTCATTTACATGGGCGTATAGACAAGTACCTTTGAGCAGAGGGTCATGTTTATACATTATGCAACAGTGTGAATCCACCCTCAAACTTCCCAGGCTCTATCCTGCTGTAAAAACTGGATTTTTGTAAGAACTTACCGTAAAATCCTTTTCTCTGAAGTCCATTGACAGATGCAGCTCTTATGCTTCTTATACCATTGGGTTATGCTGCCCCCTACAGGAGTAGTATTAGGCAGGGAAAAAACAGTTTACCACGCCTACGGGGGCTGTGCCTATAGGCATAACCCCACACACCCTGCTCCAGCATACCAGTTTCGTTGCAAGCAGTGAGATGATGACACAAACCATCCCCATATCAGAGGGGCGGATGCTGCATCTGTCAATGGACTTCAGAGAAAAGGATTTTACGATAAGTTCTTACAAAAATCCAGTTTTCTCTATCGTCCATTGACAGACGCAGCTCTTATGCTTCTTATGCCATTGGGACATTCCAAAGCAGTGTAGGCGTGAGGGATGGGAAGAACACAAACCAAAAGGTTAACGTAAACTCCAAAGGCTAAGCTTAGCCAACTGAGTAATATGAAGCTCAACCAGGAACAACAGGAGCTCATACATGAAAGAAGAAACCCCCTAAAGAGAAACAAAAGAGTCTCTTTTAAACAGCAGCCTGCAAAACCTTGCGGCCAAAGGATGCATTCGAAGATGCCAACAAATTTACCTTGTAGAATTTTGTAAATGTGTCCACAGACGACCAAGTCGCTGCCTTACAAACTTGCACTACTGAGGCCGATTGGCGAAAAGCCCAAGAGGCACTCAGCGCTCTATTAGAATGCGCCTTCACAGGGAAAGGAGGAATCTGACCCTTCAATGAATAATCCTAAACCATTGTCTGGCTTATCATCTGGATATAGTCGCAGCAGACGCAGCCAAACCTTTACGAGATTCTTCAGTAAGGACAAAAAGAGCATCTGATTTCCTAAAATACTCAGTGACCACCAGGTAAACTCTGATCTCCCGAACCACATCCAGAGAGTGCAAAGCAATTTCCTTGGGATGCTTAGGCTTAGGACAGAGTGAAGGCAACAATGTCTTCATTTAGATGGAAATCAGACACCACCTTAAGGAGAAAAGACGGATTAAGTCAGAGTACCACTTAATCTCTGTGGACCACCAAATAAGGTGAATGACAGGACAGCGCCGCCAATTCAAACACTTTGCAGGCAGAAGTAATTGTAAAATTAAAATAAAATAAAATAAAAGTAACCTTCTGGGATAAAGAAAGCAGAGAAATCTCCCTAATGTTCTCAAAAGAAGGCTTTTGAAGAACAGACAAAACCAGATTGAGATCCCACGGAGGCAACGGGGATCTCCTCGGGGGAGGGGTCTACCGAAGAAGTCAACGTAGCTGTACGCTCTGACGTAACGCGTATAGGGGGCGGAGCCTGCACGCCTGCACGCCTGACGCCGACCTTCTTTCGGGTACCGCTACACGCTTAATGCCATACAAGCAGGCACGGCTGAGTGCCTGAAGAATGTGAGTAACACTCATTATCTTTTAATAAAGCCTGCAACAACTTAAAAGCAGAGAGCACTAGATCCTTTCTTTATTATATCTTTACTACATGTCCCGGTGTTCTCCGGAGGTGAGAGGCTGGAGAGATATCCCCTTGGGGTCCTTTGTCTATATACAGGCTAATGCTGGCCCGTTTGGGTCCCATGTTGAGGTGAGAGGCTAATCTTCCTGGTGGAGGGATTTGACACATTGGTGTTTGATAGCATTTCTCACGGGATCAAGGTTCCTTTACCAACACTATGGACACTTGAGCACGGCATTATTTGAACTGTTTATATGGACACCCAGCAATATTAATTTGTGTATATCTGGCGCGTCACTCTTTTGATTTGTCCTCTGTTAACAGGTCCCCTGGGCACAGAGCTTCCCTAGCACTCCACCCCAGCCTGACAGGCTGGCGTCCATGGCGACCACCGTCCATACCAGTGGTAGGAAAGACTTGCCCTGACACAATGCTGGCAAATGGATCCACCAGGATAGAGCAGACCTTGCGAGTCGGCTCAAGCAAGAGTCAGCCCCAGATAATCCAACCTCACTGAAGACGTCAGAGCAGATTTTTTTAAATTGATAGTCCACCCCGAATTCCTGAAGGGTCTGAACTGTAATTGACAGGTCGCCCAACAGAGCCGAGTGAGAGCTTGCTCTCAATAGAGATTTTCCAGATATCCCAGGATCGCAATCCCTTTTTGGCGCAACAAGGCCAATACCGGGCCAGTACCTTGGTAAAGACTCTGGGAGCGGAGGTGAGAGAAACGCCACAAATTGAAAATGCTCCTCTGCCACCGAAAAGCGGAGAAATCACTGGTGTCCCCCGTAGATGGGGATGTGTAGATACATATCTTTGATATCAATGGAGGCCAGAAAATCCCCCTGATTTAAAGACACTACCACAGACCGAATGGATTCCATTCGAAACTTCTGCACCTGCACAAAACGGTTCAGAGCCTTGAGGTCCAGGATTGGATGCACCTTGCACTCTTTCCTGGGCACTGTGAACAGATTTGAATAGAAACCTTGAAAGAGTTCCTGCGGAGGAACGGGCACAATCACTCCTTGAGCAAGGAGATTTTGCACTGCGTCCCGGAAATCCTTCAAACGATCCAGAGACACCTGAGGATTTGACTGAAAGAACCTGTCCGCCAGCCAGGACAGAAATTCGATCTTGTATCCGGAACGAATCAGCTCGTGAACTCATTTGTCTTGAATGAAGGAAGTCCAGGGTTCCAGAAAGAAGCGCAGACGTACCCCCACCCCAGAAACGGATGAGGGTACCCCTTCATGCTGAAGAGGACTTGTCCGCAGAACCGGACTGGCTGGTCTTGGTCTTGCCTGAACATGGCTTTTTAGCCCCTCCAGAAGCCCTGAATGGCTTACCTATTTCTTAGGCCCCTTAAGCACGAAAAAAAAAAAAAAAATGTCTATGAGCGGTGAAAGAAAGCCCCAGCTTAATGCCTTACCTTGGAGGATTGAGGAAGAAGAGTACTCTTCCCACCAGTTAGACCCTTGATCAACTCATCTAGTGAGTCGCCAAATAATCGCTCTCCCAGGAAAGGGAGATCTGTTAAGGCCTAATTGAATGCCGACCAGCTCTTCAGCCACACCATGCGTTTTATGGCAATCGCCACAGCCGACACTTTGGCCACCATGGGAGCAGCATCCAAGGACGTAGCACACAGGAACACCAGGGTCTGGGCCATCTGGTCCATAAGTTCCATCAGTTCCAGGGAAACTAAGTAAGCATCTAGGTTCCCCTTAAAACCCTTTACCCATTCTGTAACCGTCTGTGATACCAAAACAGACACAAAAATCGGTTTCAGGATTGAACCCGCCAACACATGAAGGTGGCGGGAAAGGGATTCCACCCGCCTGTCCGTCGGGTCCATAAACACCAGGGAATCTTTCACAGGGGCTATAGTAGATTTCAAAGCAATAATCACAAACCCGGCGCTCCTGGGATGCCTGTAGGGTGGAGGAATAGAAGTAAGCCTGTGAGGCTCCCCAGCGGTTGTTCTGCTGTTAGCCAACTAATGGCTCAATAAAGAGATTCGCACCCAGGGCAGCCATAGGAAAAAATCCAGTCCAGAAGTCAAAGCAATAATCACAAATCTGGCGCTCCTGGGGTGCCTTTAGGGTGGAGGGATAGAAATAAGCCTGTGAGGCTCCCCAGCGGTTATTCTGCTGCTAGCCAACGAGCATAGGAAAGGTGCTGATATGGACAAAAGTACATGAGGAAGGCAGCGCATGAACCACACCGGGATGCAATGGATAAGGAAGTCAGGTGAACATCCAGTATAAGAAAACAACAAGAGAAGTGGTAATGCACCGACCTTGTGCATTACCACTTAAAAGTTTATTGAAATCAAAGAAGGGTAGCGTACAATATTCTCACAAACTTAGCATATGAACAAGCATATAGGGAATGGGCACCGCTTGCTTCCAGGACACTTCTCTACTGCTGGATAGCGTGATGGCGTCCTCACAACCTGATGTGGCTTACGCGTTTCGAGGGAGGACCCTCTTCCTCAGAGCCATAATCGCCACTGAACATCCAGTATAGAAAGGGTTAACAGTTTATTGGTATTGATACATAAAATGCTTACATCCCCCTGGGCTGGAGTGGACAAGGGCACCTGGCAGCAAGCAACACGAGTGCGAGGAGATCAGTCTCCCAGGACTGCTGAGCAGTGTGTGCACAAAGCCGGAAACCAGCCGGTGTGAGGATGAAAGGACTCTGTTGTAGTTCCGTAGCTGTGACATCAGCTGGACAGGCGCCACTTGCGGGGAAAAACCTTGACTTGATGTAGTCATGGCAACCATATAGCTTGTGTTCCACCCTGGTTCCTGGTATTTCCCCGCAAATGGCGCCTGTCCGGCTGATATCACCGCTACGGAACTACAGCAGAGTCCTATTATCCTCGCGCCGGCTGGTTTCCGGCTTTGTGCACACACTGCTCAGCAGTCTTAGGAGACTGACCTCCTCGCACTTGCTTGCTGCCAGGTGCCCTTGTCCACTCCA
Source organism: Pelophylax lessonae (assembly GCF_965119305.1). Lineage (NCBI taxonomy): Eukaryota > Metazoa > Chordata > Amphibia > Anura > Ranidae > Pelophylax > Pelophylax lessonae. The sequence continues at coordinate 143,607,008 of NC_138775.1, read as the reverse complement.
GCCCAGGAGGATGTAAGCATTTTATGTACTTTGTTTTTTGGTTATCAATACCAATAAACTGTTAACCCTTTCTATACTGGATGTTCACCTGACTTCCTTATCCATTGCATCCCAGTGTGGTTCATGTGCTGCCTTCCTCATGTACTTTTGGCTATAGTAGATTTGTTCAACCTGGATACAGGATGATCCACCTTAGGCGGTACCGTCCAACGGTTTGAAACCGTCCCAGCAAAGGGATAAATGAAGTTTAAAGCACTTAGGCACTACTAGCACGTGCTTGATGCACCGCCATTGTTCATTAACAATATCATGAAAATTCTCGAGACAAGGGAAGACCTTGCCCGGTTTTTGGGTTTTGCAGGAGCCAAAGGACACCCGTGTCCCTGCCGGTGTGGGCTCATCTGCCATTTTTAAAGTTTCCCTTACTAAAACAATCAGGGCTTCCACAAAAGTGCATTCCAGCACTGCAGCTGAAGAGGACAGGTCCTCTTCACCATCCGATTGCGAGGACAGCGATCCCTCAGGGAGGGGGACATCTGTGGTGACCATATCAGCCTCTGAATCAGAGGACGCCATTGATGACGGTGAAGACACCGGCCATTTTCGGCTATTACCTTTTTTATCACAAAATCGACCTTGGTCGCCAGGCTTTCCAGTGGTGCTGAAATTGCGGCCAGTGACTGCAATACGAAAGGTCCAGTAGTCGCACTAAGGGGGTCTGAGGGTGAAACCACTGCCTGGGACTCCATAATTAGTTCAAAAGAAAACAGGTGTACTGTCTCTTTAAGAGCGCTGAGCGCGGTCCCCACCGCGATCACCGCAGTATGTGGAGTCCCTTTTAAATATATGCAGATAGCAGAGTGTGCAGGGATATGCCCACAGAGACCCCAGTACTTGACCACCTCACTGAGAAACCTCCAGAGCCGATCTGTGCAGCAGGAGAGTGAAAGTCACAGGATATGACATCAGCCTGGATAGAACGTGAAAGGTCATGCTGCCTGTTTAGCTCCATAGAGCTACACAAAAATGGCTGCCAATGCAAGTCTATTTGGAGAAATTCACCTATGCCCACAATAAAGATGGCAGCCCCCACGGCATGTCATGCGGTCAGGGGACCCCAAATCGGAGGCCACAAAGGATATACAACAAGATCCAGCAGGAAATGGAACCATTTTCACCCCCACCCGCAGCAGGCCAGGGGGATCTTTTAGGAAGCAACAGTCCTATCATCCCCAGGAGTGGCCCCACGTCCCCACCAAAACCACTAAGGGATATGGGGGTTGTTGCATTTACTCACCATACCATGGATCGGGTGGGCTCCACTTCCCACAGACCACCTCCCACCCAGGGTGGAGGTGCTGCCAGCTGAGAGGTACGCTGCGACTCAGGGCATTCCAGGTCGTCGCGTCCCAGCGAGACATTCACTTTCAGGATTGTCCTCATCCAAAACCGGGGCTCTGTCGTGGCGAGGCCTAGTGCGGGACTATAACCTGCTCAGGCTCGTAGGCCAGGCTGGGAGACCTTAAGGATCTAGATTATCCAGTATTAAACCTCAGCCGGCTATCGCTTGTAATTCACCAGGAGGATCCCCCTGAACACTAACTAGCAGAAGTGAGTAAAGAAAATAAAACAAAATATTCTTTAAAAGAATAAAAAAACTGAGACTGAAGTCCCAGCAGGAAACCTAGGTCCTACTCCTTCACTAGGCAGAAACAAACTGGAATGCTGGAGCAGGGTGTGTGGGGTTATGCCTATAGGGACAGCCCCCTTAGGCGCGGTAAACCGTTTTTTTCTTGCCTAGTACTACTCCTGTAGAGGGCAGCACAACCCAATGGTATAAGAAGCATAAGAGCTGCGTCTGTCAATGGACAATAGAGAAAATGTGTTTTAAATTTATTTGGGAGAAAAACTTTCCAGACTAGAATCTGATATTCTTTACAGACAGAAGATGAATTGAAATCTTAGTATAAACGGCAAAATCTCTGTGAAATTTTCTCTGCCAGGTGGTGTAAGACTAGCAGACATGAAACAATTCATTTCACCACACCAAAGCTTTCTGAGGTGCTCCTTCTATCATTACACACAACAAGGACACATGGGTGGGGATTTTCAACTGCACTTTTATGTAGTAAATTATGTTCTTACAAATCTGTCTGGTTTTACAAAATAAAAGCTACAATATGAGGCAAATTCATTAAAGTATTTTAAAAATGTATTCACTTTAGCAACTGCTTGGCCACATTAGAAATCCAAATAATCACACTTATTTCATGTGTAATGCAATCTGAAATAACTACCAACTGATGGGCAAGCACAGTGGCTTGGTGGTTAGCAGGTCTACCTTGCAGTACTGGGGTTCTTGATTGGAATCCCAGCCAGAACACAATCTGCATGAAGTTTACATGCTCTCCTTGTGCTTGCGTGGGGTTGTGTGGGTGTGTGTGTTATCCCTTAGGGAACTCGCATTGTAAGGTATTCAAAGGCAGGGACTGACGTGAATGTGCCTAAATTGTTGGCACTATACAAATGCCTGTTATAATTTATTATATAGGAAAAGGAGAAAAAAAATACTTCTTTTTTTGAATTGTTGGTGCCAATTTAAAGCGGAGTTCTGCCCCCCTACAAAAATTAAAAGTCAGCAGCTACACATACTGTACTGACTGACTTTTAACATTAGGACACTTATCTGTCCTAGAGTCCAGCGATGTCAGCACCGTAGCCGATGTTTCCATCAGCTGTCGGGTGCTCCCTCCGCCATTGCCGGTCAGGGAACCCGGCAGTGAACCCTTGCGGCTTCACGGGCGGATCCCTACTGCACATGCATGAAGCGCTCTGAGCATACGGATTGGCTCAGCAGCAGAGGGTAGGAGGAGGGGTCCTCACTTCGCCGTTCCCGAAAGTGGGGAAGGATACCTGTCAAAAACAGGTACCCGTTCCCCCCTCCCCCCTAAAAGGTGCCAAATGTGGCCCGGGGGGGGAGGAAGCAAATGAGCGGAAGTTCCCCTTTCGGGTGGAACCCTGCTTTAAGATTCATTGTGGGAATATCATAATACATAATACAGCTTTGCATTAGAATATCAAGCTATAGGTCAGGGATGCTCAACCTTTTGAAGAGCGAGAGCCACTTAAGTGATTTTTTGTTTTTTTATTTTGAATAGCATAATGAAGATTTTAACCATTTAGGATCATCATTTTCAGTGGAAGCAATCCCCATTGGATGTTTACTTACTATTACATCTTACAGGTGTGGTGCACTTTCAGAAGGCGCATTAAACCCTCAAGATATATTGGAAGTCATCCTCTTCTCTGCTGCTTGCATCGATCTCCAGGCTGCTTGAAAGGATTAGAGGTGGAGTGCACTTAGTTTCAATCTGTCTGGGACAGGAGCTGGAGCTACAGAGGAAGCATTGGCTTATGCGGCTCCTGCTCCCGGCTCACTGCACTCCGATGTTTTGGGAAGGCAGATTGGCAAGCCCAGGTTGCGATCAAAGGGTTGTCGATCCCTGGCATGTGCTTCCCTGGTTTGAGGTTAAGGGCTACATCAGAGGGCTTGGGCCACGGGTTGAGTACCCCTGCTATCGGTCATATTTGTACAAAGCAGCCAACTAGGGTTGACCAAAAAAAGCTATACACTATCCCAACTGTTCTGAACTAAAACCAAACCTGAGTGAAAACAGATGTCATCCAAAAAATGTTAGATAATGGAAGGGACGCAAGAGAACCAAAAATTTGTCTTTTTGCTGATTGATTCTCATGTTAAAGAGGAAGTAAACTTCCTTCTCTTGCTTTTACCTATAGGTAAGCCTATAATAGGGCTTACCTATAGGTAGTGTAAATATCTCCTAAACTGGAAAAGTTTAGGAGATATTTACATTACATGCAGCCAGTGACATCACTTGCGCATGCGCTCTGAAGGAACGGCCGTCAGTGCCGTTCCTACAGAGCCCTGTGCCGTGAACGGCGGCTCGTGCAGGCATACGCGGGAGTAATTTAATCGCGGTTTCGGCCAGTCACAAAGCCGGAGTCCGTGAACCTGAAAGAAAAACGGGATATTCCAAATATCCTGAACCTGAAGATATTGCCGATATTCCAAATATTGCTCATGTAAGGGTAAAATTATGTCAAATAGCATAATTCCATTTAGAAATGTTATTGAATATGCCACTTACATATGTACAAATTAAAGATATAAGCAATGAAGTGATGTCATGACATCACTTCCGGGTACTGGTGACAGATTCAAAAAAATAACAGCATTCAAAATAGCCAAACTTGCCATTTTGAATGCTTTTAAGTGCAGAGGAGGGGTTTGGGGTCTTTCAGATCCCCAGATCCCTCCACAAGAGTACCTGTCAAGTAAAAAAAAAATTAGTTTTAAATGTATGAAAATATCGGCCAATACCGATATGCAATGCCCAAAATATTGGTATCGTTATCGGCAAAGAAAAACCGATATTGGTGCAATTAAGGCTGCAAGTCTTTTTAGGTATGTCTCCACCAGCTTTGTATGTCTAGAGAGTGACATTTTTGCTCATTCCTCTCTGCAAAATAGCTCAAGCTCTGTCAGATTGGAAGGAGAGCATCTGTGAACAGCAATTTTTAAGTCTTGCCATAGATTCCCAATTGGATTTAGGTCTGGACTTTAACTGGGCCATTCTAACACATAAATATGCTTTGCTCTAAACCATTCCACTGTAGCTCTGGCTGTATGTTTAGGGTTGTTGTCCTGCTGGAAGGTGAACCTCTGCCCCAGTCGCTCTAACAGGTTTTCTTCTAAGATCGCCCTGTATTTGGCTCCATCCATCTTCCCATCAACTCTGACCAGCTTCCCTGTTTCTGCTGAAGAAAAGCATCCCCACTGCATGCTGCCACCACATTTCACAGTGGGGATGGTGTGTTCAGGGTGATGTACAGTGTTAGTTTTCTGCCGCACATAGCGTTTTGTTTTTTTTGCCAAAAAGTTTAATTTGGTCTCCTCTTACCAGAGCACCTTCTTCCAAATGTTTGGTGTGTCCCCCACATGGCTTCTCGCATACTGCATATGGGACTTCCTATGTTTTTTTTTTTTTCAACAATAGCTTTATTCTTGTCACTGTTCCATAAAGGCCAGATTTGTGGAGTGCACGACTAATAGTTGTCCTGTGGACAGATTCTACCACCTGAGCTGTGGACCTCTGCAGCTGCTCCAGAGTTACCATGGGCCTCTTTACTGCTTCTCTGATTAATGCTCTCCTTGCCTGGCCTGACAGTTTAGGTGGATGGCCATGTCTTGGTAGGTTTGCAGTTATTCCATACTCTTTCCAGTTGCGATAGATGATAGATTGAACAGTGCTCTGTGAGATGCTCAAAGCTTGGGATATTTTTTTTTATAACCTAACCATGCTTTTAACACACTCTCCACAACTTTATCCCTGACCTGTCTGGTGTTTTCCTTGGCCTTCACGATTCTGTTTGTTCACTAAGGTTCTCTAACAAATCTCTGAGGGCTTTGCAGAGCAGATTAAATTACACACAGGTGGACTCAATTTACTTATTAGGTGACTTCTGAAGGCACTTGGCTCCACTAGATTTTGGTTAGGAGTATCAGAGAGAAGGGGGCTGAATAAAAAAGCATGGCACACTTTTCAGATATTTATTTGTAAAACATACTGAAAACCATTTATCATTTTCCGTCAAATTCACAATTATGTGCCACTTTGTGTTGGTCTATCACACAAAATCCCAATCAAATACATTTATGTTTTTGGTTGTAACATGACAAAATGTAGAAAATTTCCAGTGGTATGAAGGTACTGTAAATAATTTTAAGTCTTACATCTTATACCTTGGGGTACAAGCCTATACTACACATTTTTGCAGTCTTGATACCTCTACATCTGGACAGATACTGGAATATCGCATCTAGATATGATGCCAACTATCTATAGTACATGCTTGTTAAAAAGTTAGTCTGGTTGGGAAAAATTACAAGCCCATCCAGTTCAACCAAAAGAAGGGAAAAATGTATTATATATATATATATATATATATATATATATATATATATATACACACACACACACACACACACACACATAGACAATCCTATATACACAATCCTATACCCACAGTTGATCCAGAAGAAGGCAACAAACCCCTGCAAAGCATAATCCAGTTTACTCAGGGGGAAAGATCCCTTCCTGATCCCCAAAGATGCAATCGGATGTTCCTTTGGTCAACTTTACTGTTAAATATTAGTATACAGGTATATTAAGTGTATCTAAAAAAGAATATAGGCCTTTCTTAAAACAATCTACTGAGCTGGCCAGAATCCCCTTTTGAGGGAGTCCATTCCACATTTTTTTTTACAGCTCTTACTGTGAAGAAGCCTTTCCGTATTTGGAGATGCAATCTCTTTTCCTCTAGACGTAAAGAGTGCCCTTTTGTCCTCTGTGATGACCTTAAAGTGAATAACAACACCAAGTTCTCTATGTGGACCACTTATGTATTTATACATGTTGATCATATCCCCCTTAATCTTCTCTTCTCAAGAGAGAAAAAAAATTCAGTTCAACTAATCGTTCCTCATAGGGGAGCTCCTTCATGCCTCTCCAATATCCTTTTTGTGAACTGGGGCCCAAAATGGAACTGCGTATTTCAGGTGAGGCCTTACTAATGATTTGTACAGGGGCAAGATGATGTCTCTCTCTCTCTCTGCAGTCCATGCCTCTCTTAATACAAGAAAGGCCTTTGCTCGCTTTGGAAACTGCACCTTGGCATTGCATGCTATTATTAAGCCTATAATCTACCAGAACACCCAGCTGTTCTCCTCCTAGTATGTAAGATGTGTGCATGTTTCTAGCCCCCAAGTGCATAGCATTACATTTATTAACATTAAACCTCAGTTGCCAAATAGTTGCCCAATTAAACAGTGCATTGAGGTTGGCTTGTAAGTTGGAAACATCCTGTAAGGACGTTATTCCACTGCATTGCTTGGTGTCAGCTGCAAAGACTGAAATAGTTCTTTTAATCCCAGACCCTATAAAATGTATAAATATATTAAAAAGTAATGGAAACCTTGGGGTACACCATTTTTAACCTTAGACCATTCAGAGTATGTATCATTAACCACCACCATTCTGTCTTTTAGCCAGTTTTCTATTCATTTACAAAATGATTTTTCCAAGCCTATAGACTTTACTTTACACATTAACCGTGTGTGGGGAACTGTGTCAAACGCTTTGGCAAAACCTAAATATAATACGTCCACAGTTACTCCTTTGTCCAAGGATTTGCTCACTGCCTCATGAAAAAAAAAATAGCTTTGTTTGACAACTTCTGTCTTTCATGAATCCATGCTATCTGTTATTTAAAATATTTTTTTCCAGCAAGAATTCATCTTTGTGGTATTTTAATAAACTCTCCAGTATCTTCCCAGCTATAGAAGTTAAAATAACAGGTCTAGTGTTACTTGATAAAGACTTTTTCCCTTCCAGTTTTGAAGAGCAACCCTCATCCTTGGAAAATTTGCTCTCTTAAAGTTAAGTGTTTTTTATCTTTCCTGTATATGTTTGTTGCTTACAGCAATTATTAAATGAAATTGTGTTATGGTCACTGCTATACAGATGTTCTTTTACATGAACATTAATAATAAGCTTAGCAGAATTTGAGATTACCAGGTCCAGCAGAGCACCATTCGGGGCACTAGTCGGGGCCTCGATGAACTGTATCATAAAATTGTCTTGTTATAGGTTTATAATTTTTTTGCCCTTTAACTGTTCCAGCAGTTCCACTACTCAAGTCAATTTCCGGGTAGATAAAACTATCCATTATTATCACCGCCCCAGCTCTTTCTATCTGTGTAAGGAGCGGAGTCTCCACCTCCTCATTAACACTGGGTGGCCTATAACAAACTCCAATGATTAACTTTAAACTTCACACATCCATATGCAGTTCCACCCAAAATGATTCAGCCTCATCACACTCTCCATCAACTAGGTCCTCTTTCACACTCGCTTGCATGAAGAAAACTATGCACCACTTTTAGTTAAACAAAGTTCAGGGAGAACGAACATTGCTTTCTAAACATGAGCTTTCTTGGTCAGGCAGATTAGCCGCTTTAAAAATGATAGAACCCCTACAATTAATTTTATTTTTCCAAGACTTTGCCTATTCTACTAACTCATTTGTATCTTCAATGTCTACAAACCCGTTTGAATTGTTTTGTCTGGCAAGGGAAAAAATTAAGAAGCTCACATCATAGACCAATTAAGCATACAGTGGGTACGGAAAGTATTCAGACCCCCTTAAATTTTTCACTCTTTGTTATATTGCAGCCATTTGCGAAAATCATTTAAGTTCATTCTTCTTCCTCATGAATGTACACATAGCACCCCATACTGACAGAAAAACACAGAATTGTTGACATTGTTGCAGATTTATTAAAAAAGAAAAACTGAAATATCACATGGTCCTAAGTATTCAGATCCTTTGCTGTGACACTCATATATTTAACTCAGGTGCTTTCCATTTCTTCTGATCATTATTGAGATGGTTCTACACCTTCATTTGAGTCCAGCTGTGTTTGATTATACTGATTGGACTTGATTAGGAAAGCCACACACCTGTCTATATAAGACCTTCCAGATCACATTGCCAATGCAAATGTCAGAGCAAATGAGAATCATGAGGTCAAAGGAACTGCCTGAAGAGCTCAGAGACAGAATTGTGGCAAGGCACAGATCTGGCCAAGGTTACAAAAAGATTTCTGCTGCACTTAAGGTTCCTAAGAGCACAGTGGCCTCCATAATCCTCAAATGGAAGACGTTTGGGACAACCAGAACCCTTCCTAGAGCTGGCCGTCCGGCCAAACTGAGCTATTGGTGAGAGAGGTAAAGAAGAACCCAAAGATCACTGTGGCTGAGCTCCAGAGATGCAGTCAGGAGATGGGAGAAAGTTGTAGAAAGTCAACCATCACTGCAGCCCTCCACCAGTCGGGGCTTTATGGCAGAGTGGCCCGACGGAAGCCTCTCCACAGTGTAAGACACATGAAAGCCCGCATGGAGTTTGCTAAAAAACACCTGAAGGACTCCAAGATGGTGAGAAATAAGATTCTCTGGTCTGATGAGACCAAAATAGAACTTTTTGGCCTTAATTCTAAGCGGTATGTGTGGAGAAAACCAGGCACTGCTCATCACCTGTCCAATACAGTCCCAACAGTGAAGCATGGTGGTGGCAGCATCATGCTGTGGGGGTGTTTTTTAGCTGCAGGGACAGGACGACTGGTTGCAATCGAGGGAAAGATGAATGCGGCCAAGTACAGGGATATCCTGGACAAAAACCTTCTCCAGAGTGCTCTGGACCTCAGACTGGGCCGAAGGTTTACCTTCGAACAAGACAATGACCCTAAGCATACAGCTAAAATAACGAAGGAGTGGCTTCACAACAACTCCGTGACTGTTCTTGAATGGCCCAGCCAGAGCCCTAACTTAAACCCAATTGAGCATCTCTAGAGAGACCTAAAAATGGCTGTCCACCAACGTTTACCATCCAACCTGACAGAACTGGAGAGGATCTGCAAGGAGGAATGGCAGAGGATCCCCAAATCCAGGTGTGAAAGACTTGTTGCATCTTTCCCAAAAAGACTCCTGGCTGTATTAGATCAAAAGGGGGCTTCTACTAAATACTGAGCAAAGGGTCTGAATACTTAGGACCATGTGATATTTCAGTTTTTCTTTTTTAATAAATCTGCAACAATGTCAACAATTCTGTGTTTTTCTGTCAGTATGGGGTGCTATGTGTACATTCATGAGGAAGAAGAATGAACTTAAATGATTTTAGGAAATGGCTGCAATATAACAAAGAGTGAAAAATTTAAGGGGGTCTGAATACTTTCCGTACCCACTGTAGACTGGCTACTGGGGTAGACTAGTGGATATTCACAATTTTTATTTTGTTACAGTGTTATCCCAAATAAAAAATGGTTTTGACAATACCCAATGTCTCTTTAGGGTGAGATAGAGAGATGTTTAAGTCTTGGAAAAGACCTGTACACTATATGGTTGCTCAGTTGTACAGAGCAAACTCATCTTACTCCCCAAACACATAAGCCTTGGTGAGAGTCTGGCAGACCCTGCAAACCTTATCTTCTTTAGGAGAGAGACTCATCTCTCTTCTGATACCCATTTCTTTATCCCAGATTGATCATTACACTTCTGGGTTTCCATTGGCATTCAATATGTCGGTGAACTTCAATGGAAATGGAAATCTCAAATCTTTTACCAATCTCCAAAGGAAATATCACTTACCCAATTCAGAATTCTACCGATCTATCCAGGTATCTCACGATTTCAAAATTAACCCAAACAGTGCAGTCAAATTACATTGAAAAGCATGGTAATATTTGGTAATAATAACTTAATGAGGATGTTAAACTGCAAGGCATTACTTTGTTTTTATAATTTACTCTGGGATAAAGCTACTTTGGGGAAACCATCTGCTTTTGACAAGAGGGAAAGAGATTTAGGCTCTTAATATACTATATCTAAATGGTCCACAGCTCTTCAAGCAACTTATAATGCTACTGCGGATGCTATTCTGTGGAAACTTTCACAGAAAGTCACATTGAGGTAGTATTTACCATCTTTTAATATCTCTAAATACAATATTTCCATCCCTCAAGACTGCTGGAGAGGGTATGTGACTGGCTTTGGTAGAAAGATCTTTCATTAGCTCTCAGAAGTAACTGCAATTTCGAAGCGAGCAAGCCACTGTGATCAGTGTGCAGGAGGAGCGCTGCTCAGGCACAGGACCTAGAAGATCACAGCTATCACTGTTTCAATGCCGACTACAGCTTGGACCTTAGTTTGCACCATTCATCCATGTTTTTGGATTGCTCTGGAGTTGGGAGAAGGCGGTGACCCGGCCTAACCATTGTCCCTGCCGCTGCCGATTCATGAAGTAATCTGATAATACACACGCTTTTGACCACTCTATAATCTGAGGGTCAAATGCTTCCGGTAAGCAGCCCCTCTGTCTAGAGCACCATGGTGAAGTGTTTCCTTTAACCATCACTCTACCTGGCATGGGATCTTTCCTATCTCTTTATGGAGTCCTCTAGGTGGATTTATTACCATCTGCATTGGGATGGACTGCACAATTGAGTTACTGTCATTTGTCTCTGGTGCTGCACCCCTTTGTTGTTTTACTGCACTTTCGATAACAATATCTTTAGGTTTAGCAATATTGAACTTAGGCATTGATACCCTGTCCCTGCAAAACTATTGTAACCCATATCCTTCTGGCAGCGAGATAAAGATCACACTGCTGGAAATCTGACCGGTTTCCCTGCCTCTCTGAAATGCTTAATATTGTCCAATCATATTGTTCTTTTGAATTCATGTTAAACTGGTCATATATAGGTAGAATATAGAAAGACATTTCTTAGGGAAAAGGGGTTCTAGGAAAGCTTGATTGTTGTTCTAATCATTAGTGGGTCAAATCAACATTAGTTTATGAATACATTGACAAGAAACTTCAAAGGAGTAGGATGGAAAATTTATAACAGTGTACGTGGTTTTTGTTTGGGAAAGTCCATTCATTCCAAAATGAAATGTTAAAAGCAAATGATAACTTTCAATCGTTAAATTAATGGTCTAAGAATTTTTGTACGATTTTTCCTAAGACTTTTTCTAGGAATTTTAGTTTGAAATTCTATCTATCTACTGGCAGCTTTAGCCTATAGCTAGGGGAATAATGCACAAAAAGCAGAATTGCAGCACCCATGGATAAGTTGGTACACTATCAGATGTGCACTATATTACCCATATTCCAGTATGGTGAACTCTGGCCCTTCATATGTTAACTTTCACAGGTGTTTCTTTATTAGATGCTGTGGTATACAAAATATAAAATATTAGGCTACGCATTTTCGATTATCTGTAATCTGGCTCCCAGTTTCTTGTTTATTGTTTCTATCCAAGTCTAGATTTCTTATTTCCTTATACATGTAGTTCTGGATGACTGTGATAATTTTGTACTTGGCAATGACCTATGACATCATATATGCTTTTTACCTGCTTCTGTACAATAGATTTTGTAAAATGGGGAATTATTTGCCTATTCTTTTTAATGGACTATTCAATAAAAATGTATTGGAAAGAAAAAAAAAAAAAACACAAAAAAAAAAAAAAACATACCTAGAAGAACAGTAAGTTTGGGAAGAAGTCCAGCCTGCACCATCTTGTTTCTCAGGCCAGTGTCAAAGGATAGGTTCAGAAGAAGTCTTAATGTTATGTTCAGCAAATCTTCATGCTCACATGGCACCATTTTCGATAGTTTTTCAATAATATCCATTTCGGCCTAAGATAAGAAAAAAGAAAGAAATATTAAAAAAGAAAAAAAAAAAAAAAAAAAAAAAAAACACACCCCTAACTTATTGGACTGACCTTCCAAAAAAAAAAAAAAAAAAAAAACTGCACTTTACATCTTTCAGCCTGCTAATGCCAATTGGAAATATTTACTCCGTACATCATAACTTGAGAAGCAAACTGGACAGAGTGATACTGATTCCATGTGATTAGTGGTGTAACTATAGCTATAGCAGTTGACAACAGCTGCTTTGGAGCCTGAGGGTGGGAGGCTTTGTGCCAGATAAAAAATAACAGGTCAAGTACTGTATCATTAGGATGTGGAAACGTTGGCCTTGACCCTGACTCCCTGTTAAGTTTCCAATCAGGAACAACTGACATCTGATGCACAGGAGGAGTCTTTAGGATTGTTGTTAGTCACAGATACCTCTTGCTTTCTGGGTGTCATAAACATTATTTGTTTAGCTGTTGTAGTAGTATTGATTCATTGATCTCAGAACATTTGCTGCACCCCCTGGATAGTACTGTTAAAACGATAGGTGTTTTTATGGAGATAATATTTTACATTACTATGGGACCCAAGAGAATCCCTGCCCAAAACACACATCTTATCAGTGAGTTCAGAAAATTTTCTGGTTTAAACATCAATTGGACAAAATCCAGGCTGCTTCCAAAAGACCAATTTTCCTTCACAGCTAAACAATTCTCCACCCCTTTACAAAGGGTCAGCACTTTTATTTATTAAGTTATTAACATTTCTAAAGATCAACAGCAGATTATTTACCTATTTGCCTAAATGTGGAACCCCTGATCACTCTGGTAGGACCAAGGCTTCTTCTAGGCGTGAAGGGTAGGGTGGGGTGTTCATTCGTAGTTTATTGAGAACTATAGCGCCATGGTAGTTCATTAAGAACTACATGTTGACAGCTGCAAAGGATGTCGAGGTTTGTAGCTCATTCACACAAAAACCTGTGTGAATGAATGACGCAGCTGTGTGGGCGGAGCTCCTCGTACTGAAAATTGCACAGTGGCTGCAGCATTGGGAACGTTACATGTTCGACCCTAAAAATGGGTTACCGAAGGTGAGCTTTTTCTTTAACTAAAACTGAGAAGACTGACAAGATAGCGGAGATCTGTAGTTTTGCAAAAAAAACAAGAGAGTTTAAAGAATAGGTTCACCTTTCGTAACATTTTACTTGTTACACCTATATTCAGGGTGTAACATGTCAAGAACACACCAGCCCCTGCACATCCCCTATCCCCGCTGTGACAGCTAGTAGGGTCCTCTCTCCCCGCTAGCTGTCACAATTAAAAAGAAAAAAACCATGGATGAACCCGGTCACGTCTCTGATTGACAGGACACTGTGCATGGAAAACTACAAGGCCTGGCAGCCTTTGTGGCTGTCGGCTTGTAGTTTTCAATGAGCTACCATGGCGCTGTGGAGCACTGTGGAGCGCTGTGGAGCTCATTCATGCTAGCTGTCATATTGTATCTGCTTACCTGTATGGGATGTGCAGGGAAGCAGATACACTGGCAGATCTGCTGGAGACCTGCATGGCACCAGCGATCTGCTAATCGCTGGTGCAATGCTTTACAGGCTCAAAAAAAAAAAAAAAAACTGCCTGGCTGCTTAAAAATGTGCATTTCCAAAAAGTGAACTTATCCTTTGAAGTGACTAGCCTCTTGTGATACACAGAGATGGAAGCACAAGTTGTACCTGTTTATCTGCAGCCTTCTCTTTTCTACAAGGGAGTGGGGATCTGATGTTACACACTGCACAGCATAGTGAGGAGAGCCCTGTCTAATCTGAGACCTGATTGGAAGGTATTGACCCTCCCCCACCCACACACTCCCAGAGGGAAATATAAACAGCTGAAACTATCAACCATCTGCTGTGTGCTGGAAGGGAGCAGGGCCATCTCACAAGCTTGTCTGGTGTGGACAGAATCTATTATAAATTACTTATGTAGATAGCAGAGAAAGGAGACAGCAGAGAAAAAATGGATTTTTGTAAGAACTTACCGTAAAATCCTTTTCTCTTAAGCTCATTGACAGACGTAGTCTTCTTGATTCTCAAGAGCTGGGTTATGTTGTCTCCGCAGGAGTAGGACTAGGCAGAATGACAAAACGTTCTGGCTCCACCCTAGGGGCAGTCCCTGAGGGTATATCCTCCCTCTCTCTGCTACAGGGAATCAGTTCTGTTTAAAGCAGTACAGAGAATTTAACCCAACCCAACTCAATGATAGAGGGGCGGGTACTACGTCTGTCAATGAGCTTAAGAGAAAAGGATTTTACGGTAAGTTCTTACAAAAATCCATTTTTCTCTATCGCTCATTGACAGACGTAGTCTTCTTGATTCTCAAGAGCTGGGACATCCAGAAGCAGTGCCACAAATGAGGGGTGGGATTGACAAAATCAAATCCAATCTAGAAGGCCCAACCGGTGCCAAACTAGAAGTTTTAAAGGCTCATTATAAACAAAGAATGAGGCTAAAGAAAAAATTTTCCAACGGAAAAAAACCCTCGAGGTAGACCACTGGTCTCCTCAAATTGCGGCCTGCAAAACCTTGCGGCCAAATGAGGCATCAGACGATGCCATTACATCAACTTTATAATGTTTAGAGAAGGTATGCACCGACGACCAGGTAGCCGCCTTGCACACCTGGACCACTGACGCCTGATGGCGAAAGGCCCATGACGCACTAAGTGCCCGAGTGGAGTGCGCCTTAACAGGGAACGGGGGCTCCCGACCCTTAATAGAATAAGCCTGCACTACCGTCTGTCTGATCCATCTGGAAATGGTCGTGGCAGATGCAGGCAACCCCTTTTTGGGTCCATCTGGGATCACAAAAAGTGAATCCGTCTTGCGAAACGAGTCTGTCGTTTTCAAGTATACCCTGATCGCCCGGACCACATCCAAGGAGTGCAAAGCAAATTCCCGAGGATGACTGGGCTTAGGACACAGGGAAGGTAATACAATTTCTTCATTCAGATGAAATTCTGAAACCACTTTTGGTAGGAAGGATGGATTCGGACGAAGAACCACCTTATCTCTATGAACCACCAGATATGGTGAACGACAAGATAATGCGGCCAGTTCTGACACCCTGCGTGCAGAAGTAATAGCCACCAAGAAGGCCACCTTCTGGGACAACGTGGGTAGAGGAATCTCCCTAATATCTTCAAAGGGAGGTTTCTGAAGAACCGACAACACTAAATTAAGATCCCAGGGGGGTAACGGCGCGTGCACTGGCGGAGTCAGATGTCGCACCCCCTGGATGAAATTCCGCACCAAGGAATGAGTAGCCAAAGGCTTCTGAAAGAAGATGGCTAATGCTGAGACCTGACCCTTGATAGTACTCAAGGCCAGTTTCTGCTCAACCCCTTGTTGCAGAAAAGCCAATATTCGACTAATCGAATAAGACCGAGGACGGAACCCCAAAGGTTCACACCATGCAATGTAGGACTTCCATGTGCGATGATAAATCTTTCTGGAAGTCGCTTTCCTTGCTTCAACTAGAGTAGGAATAACTGAAGCTGACAAACCTTTGTCCTTCAGCACCTGGGTCTCAATAGCCAGGCCGTTAAAGCCAGCGATCGTAAAGCAGGATGGAAGATCGGTCCCTGAGACAGTAGATCCTCCCTGAGAGGAAGTCTCCACGGGACGTCCGCCACCAGTCTGACCATGTCGGCGTACCAAGCTCGACGAGGCCAGTCCGGAGCTACCAGGATTACTGGGATTCCTTTCTCCTCTACCCTGCGAAGAAGTCTTGGCAGTAACGCGAGAGGAGGGAAGGCATACATTAGCTGGTATTGCCCCCACGGGGCGATCAGTGCGTCTGCGGTTTCTGCTAGAGGATCGCGGGAGCGAGCCACGAATCTCTGAACTTTCCTGTTGAATCGTGATGCCAACAGATCCACATCCGGGGTGCCCCACCGTAGGCACAACTGGTGGAAAACGTCTGGATGGAGGGACCATTCCCCCTGATCCAGGGTCTGACGGCTGAGATAATCTGCCTGCCAATTCTCCACCCCCGGAATGAACACCGCAGAGATTGCTGGAACAAATCGTTCCGCCCAGCGAAGAATGCAAGCCACTTCTTTGGCCGCTCGGACACTCTTGGTGCCCCCCTGATGATTGACATAAGCCACGGCCGTGGCATTGTCCGACTGGATCCGAACCGGGCTGCCCTGGAGCTGCTCGGTCCAGTGAATCAGACAAAGTCTGATCGCTCTCAGTTCCAATACATTTATCGGTAACCTGGATTCTTCCGGGGACCAAAGTCCCTGGACAGATAACTGACCAAGAATTCCTCCCTATCCGGATAGACTGGCATCCGTGGTCACTATCGTCCAATATATTGGCAGAAATGACTTTCCCTGGCTGAGCATTGGAGACCGAAGCCACCAAACCAGAGACTCTCTGGTCTGTTTGCTCAATCGTATCTGATTGTCCAGGGATTCCGGATTCCGATTCCATCTGAGAAGAATCTCTTGCTGAAGAATTCGGGTATGGGACTGGGCAAATGGGACTGCTTCGAATGAAGCCACCATCAACCCCAGAACCCTCATGCACGTCCGAAGGGAAGACCAGCTGTTGGACAGTAACAACTGGACTGCTGATTGAATCTTTCGAAGTTTCCCTACCGGAAGGAAAACTCTCGTCCTGACTGTGTCTAGAATTAGACCCAGATATTCGAGCCTCTGGGTGGGAACCAGAAATGACTTTTGCTGGTTCACCAGCCACCCGAATTCCTGTAAAGAAATCATAGTAATTTCTATGTTTTGTAGCAAGGTCTGAGGAGACTCTGCATGAAGCAGAAGATCGTCTAGATAACCTAGAATCGATATACCTCTTTGGCGCAGAAGTGCCAACATTGGGGCCAACACCTTTGTGAAGACCCGCGGAGCCGTGGCGAGACCGAAAGGTAACGCCACAAACTGATAGTGGTTCTCCTCTACGGAAAAGCGTAGAAAACGCTGATGTCCTGCGAAAATGGGAACGTGAAGATAGGCGTCCTTGATGTCTATGGACGCCAGGACATCCCCTGGATGCAGGAAGGCTGCTACCGTGCGAATGGACTCCATTCTGAATCTTCTTATGTTGACGAAAGAATTGAGTGCTCTTAAGTCCAGAATTGGACGCACTTTGCCCTCTTTCCTGGGTATTGTAAACAGGTTTGAATAAAACCCTTGAAACCGTTCTGTCCAAGGAACATGGACTACCACTCCTTGTTGTAGTAAATCTGTGACTGCTCTCCGCAGATCTTCTAAACGATCTGCGGATAGACGGATATTGGAAGGGAAGAATCGCGCCGGTGGGAGAGATCGAAACTCGATCTTGTACCCTGACCTTATGACTTCGCAAACCCATTTGTCCGGGATTCTGGAAAGCCATGGATCCGGGAACCGGCGAAGACGTCCCCCCACCCCAGTTATGGGTGGGGGCGCACCTTCAGGCTTTGGATGGTTTATCTTCAGGTCTGGAGGGGGCGGGCTTTTGCTTGCCCGACCAACGACCCCTGACGCCTCCTGTAGGAGCTTTGGAGGACTTAGTTTTTTCACCCGCTGGACGAAAAAACCTCTTGTGAGCAGAAAAAGAAGGCCCTCGTCTTTGACGAGTTCCTCTACCTTTAAAATTTTGCGGTAAAAAGGTGCTTTTTCCACCGGTGAGATCCTTAATGATCTCATCTAAGTTGGCTCCAAATAGACGCTCTCCTGAAAAGGGGATATTAGCCAATGCTTTTTTGGAACCTTGGTCGGCTAACCAACCTTTTAGCCACAGTGTACGCCTGAGAACCACTGCTCAGACTGATGCTCGCGCCATTAATGGAGTGGCGTCTAACGCCGCATCACATACAAACTGTAACCCCTGTATCATTTGTTCCAACAAATCTGATACCGCCTGAGGGACTTCTTCTAAGTCCCGGCGTAACCACTTGGTCCATTCAGTTACAGCCTGCGAAACCAGACCAATAGCAATTATTGGTCTGAAAGCTGATCCAATCAAGGAAAACATGGTGCGAGACATAGCTTCTATCTTGCGATCCACTGGATCTTTAAAAGACGGAGCGTCTTCTAAAGGAATAACCGTGGCTTTATTCAATCTAGCAATCGGTGAATCCACCACAGGTGGTTCTGTCCATTTCTTAATAAGGGTTTCCTCAAACGGATAACGCCTGTCAATGCGTTTAGAAATATTAAAAGTGCGTTTTGGCAGACGCCATTCTTCTTCGATTGGATTGCCAAAACATTTGGGCAATGGAAAAACCTTCGCCACTTTGATGCGCTTTTTAGTCCCAAAAGGGATCTCAGTTTCAGCTATTTCTGATGGAATACCCTGTAACCTTAAAGTCTCTTGAACAGATACAATGAGTGCGTTTACCAACGCTTCCTCTCGGGCTATGGCGGATGCCGAAACATCCTCCTCACTGTCTGAAGAGACAGGACCCGAGACACCAATACCAGATGAAGTACCTGCAACTGCAGAAATAGGCTCAGAGTCTGAATCCGAAGTTTCAGATAATAAGGGGTTAGGCGGGGGTCGCTTTCTTGCGCCCTGTCCCTGACAAGCCACTTCCACCCGGGACACAAAAGTTTCCATAATAGCTGACAAAGATTCAATTGTCAATGGGGTGCTGGAGGATCCCGCAGACCCCTCGAGGGGATCTGGAGGAGATACATGAGTGGCAGGGTCCATGTTAATACAGGACACCCTTTGCTGGGACTCCGCCAGCAAAAACAAAAAAACTTTTTCTTTTTTTTTTTTTTTTTTGTGTGTCTCCCCCTAGCGCAATAGCGCCCCTCAGAGTACCTGCTTCTCGATCCCAGAGAGAGAGAGAGGGACCCCCAAGGCTCACCAACCGATGCAGTGCAGTTCCCAACAAACTGCAGTCAGCGTCTGTCTTACACAGACTGGAAGGAGCGGTTTGCTTTTTCCCGGGCAGAAGGCGTGGCTCCGCCCCCTGTGTACGCCTTCCGGCTTTCCCAGCCCTCCACGAGGTAGCTGGGCTCACAAAACATGGCCGCCCCCATAGAAGAGACATAAGACTCCAAAAACATGGCGGCCGGCGTGACCTGAGGACATACATGCATTCGGTCTACGGCAAAATGGCGGCGGACCGCCGATATCGTCTTCCCAGCACATCCACCTGCACTCTGCTAAGAGGTGACATATGGATCTACAGAGATACACTGCACATAAGGTAGGATTATACCTCCTATGTCTGCTGTAATGTTACAGTCTGCTGGGTAGAGTGTTAGCTCTTGAACCAAGTCCACTTCCCACAAACACATGCTGTATTACAAGGGGGACTTGTAAGTATCAGATATATACTGACCATATATGGAGGGGCCCATAATATATACTGCCTCATAATGAGGAAAAAAGGGAACGTTTACTCACCATACCGAACCGACAGGCACCCTCTCTTCACAATACCCTCTCCACCGGGGTGGGGGTTTGTGGACGCCTCGACTCTCTGGTATCTGGCGTCCAAGCGAGCTTTTAACTCGCAAAGTCAGTCCCTTTGCTGGGACTCCGTCGCGGCCGACTCAGCGCACTGGTCTGCACGCGCTTTTAGGCAGAAACCGGGGTGACCACTGGATCTCAACATCCAGCCCGTCGCCCGGCCCCGCATACTTACTTGAATATGTCGCGGCCGACCAAGCGCAATGCCATGGTCTGCGCGCGCTCGTAGGCCGGCTGGGGTGACCACAAGTGTCGCCCAGTCCGGCATTTTTGCTTGAAGATCTCACAGGAAAAACACACTGGAGAAAACTACCTAAAAAATGTCTTTTTCTTAAAGAAAAAAAGTCTTGCCAGGACCAAAAGATCCCAGCAAGGAACTTAGGTCCTTACTCCTGACTAGACAGAAAAAAACTGATTCCCTGTAGCAGAGAGAGGGAGGATATACCCTCAGGGACTGCCCCTAGGGTGGAGCCAGAACGTTTTGTCATTCTGCCTAGTCCTACTCCTGCGGAGACAACATAACCCAGCTCTTGAGAATCAAGAAGACTACGTCTGTCAATGAGCGATAGAGAAAGTGACACTGTGCTTTGGACTGAGACAAGCACACACTATGGGAGGATATGTCTTGTTGACTCTTCATTTCAGAGGTTTACACGACTTTAAAAAAGTTTAAGGGTTATAGAGTAAGGTGTGCAGGAACCTTAACATTTATGTAATAACAAAAAAACATAATGATGGCTATTATAAGCTCCACTGAGGCCAGAGAAGTTAGTTGAAAAAGAAGGCCTCTTTCACGCAGACGGACCGTTTGGGTCTGTCTGTCAGTGTTTTTAGGCGGACCCGATCGGATCATCCATCTCTCTTTATGGAGTGGCAGATGTCAATAGACATGTGTTTGTTAACACCTGCCGACATCCGTTAGGATCCTGTCTACTAGAAGAAGACAGATAGGGATCCGTCCTCCATCCATCTGGTTGATCGGAATGGATGACCGTCGGATGGAAACGGACAGGCAGTGCATTTCCATCCGACAGCGGGCTGTGTCCTCGTCCACTCTGCATCAGCATGGTTACTTGTCACGGTTGACACTGCCAGGTGCCATAGCGAAGATGTTGGGGTTGCTGATGGCACTATCAAACTTTTGTTATGATAACTTTTATTTCCTAATTATAACTCATCAGTAGTTTAATTAGTCACCATAAGAAAAAGTGCAAGCCATATCTTAGACAACCCATAGAGTGCACCTCAAATGCCATTGCCTGCAATCTCTAACCAAAAGACAACAATGGTGTTAAATAAAATATACACAGCTAGCTGTATGCCCTAAACGGTCTGTTGTTGATCAATATGCGCAACACCAAAATCAAATTTCTTCTAAAGTGCTTTTTTTTTTTGCTGTCAGCAAAACAAATTAATTCCTGTTGTCCCTGCCCAGGGATCGCCCCCCCCCATAACCTGTTTCAGCAATAATAGCTTGGCCACAAGGAGGGCATCTACTAAAAACAACATGAAAAATGTTGCTATTAGGGGGATTAAAAGTCACCACTGACCACCAATGTAAAGTAGCTATTAACATAGTCTACTGATTGGGTGTTGGTACTGCAGAAGAGTGGAGAATGGTCATTGTGGAGAGTGGTGAATTAAGCTGGCCATACACTAATCCAAATTTCAGTCAGTGTGTGGCCGTCCCCACTGGACAGAAATCAAATGACTTTTGTTGAAGAAACATGATTAGCGGCTGGAGTCAGTCAATCAGTTGCAGACACTGATAAGTGTATTCTGACAGTGGCAGGTGCCGATGCAGGGGGGATTCCTCCATTTTCCTTGTTTGTGTGTATAGAGGATGGTGTTACATTAAAACAATAACAAAACCAAAATATATATATATATATATATATATATATATATATATATATATATATATATATATATACATACAGTGTAAGGCTAGCTTTAGTAAGAGGGGGAGCTATCATCATTTTGATATGATTTATTTTTATATGAAGGCTTTCCTACATTTATCAATGACTCCTTATTTTCCATGCTTTCTTGCTATGGTCCATTTAGTAAAATCTCATTAATAATGTGTAGGTTATTTTCTTTTTGTATTGAAGTTATAGACTACATTGAGAAGGCATCAAATATTTTTTAACTACAGTATTGACTTGCTGCTCTCTCTTATTTTAATATAGCCCCCCCCTTATAAACACTTAAAGTGTAAGTTTTAAGAAAAGAAAAATATGTTTTAAGGAAGAGTTACTAAGTTATTAATAAAAATATCCAAAGGGAAAAAAGAGTGAAAGAGGAATGTGGGGGGTTCTTATAAAAAAAGCAGGCCATAGACGAGTCGAAAACCGAACGAAAATTCTTGGTTGTTCGTTTTTCGCATCATTAGCGTGTCAGCTGCGACATGTGATTTTTATGCCACAATCGAAAGTGCTTGATCCAACATGCTGGATTTCGGTTAGAAAAACGAATAAATGATGACACAGTCGTATGCGCCATTTTCATTTTTCAAACGACAGAATGTTAGGTTTTCAACTCTTCTATGGCCGGCCTAACTCTTTACCTTGAGTTTTATTCAAAGATAATATTTATAAAGCATGTTATGAAACAATAAATCCTGCTTCATGTTAAACTTACCATGTCATTTTTATTTTCCAGAAAGATACTCAGTTTCTTCAAAAATGACACCACAAGTATTAGAAGTTCAAAATTATCTCGGTCCAGTGCTTTTACTAACATATGAACAATATTCTTGTTTCGCATCTTCAGTTCAGTGCGAGTATCCTCAGCAAGGTTAAGTAACAGATACAGAGCAACTAAAAAATAAAAAAAACAAAACAAAGGTATTTTTATGCACAATGCATTAAAGGGCAAAATTAGGCATATTTTACATATAAAAGAAAAGGGAATGTAAAAAAACAAACATATATACTCACTTACAGGGCTGTAGCATCAATCTGCTGATCAATTATCTCTCAGGTTCAACTGTCATTAGCTCTGTGCCCTGCCCCACCAGCTCTCAATAGAGCACTGGGCTGAGGGAGCGGGAGCCACTGGCTCACCCTCTCAGCGGTGTGCTGAGAGGCTGAGCCAGCTGCTGATCAGGCATCTGGGTGGATTCCGACATTATTGTTGGGATCCCTGCAGAGCCTGGACCGCCTTTATGACATCAGCTGACAAAGCACTTTAGCCCACTGTCAGCTGAATCTGGGTCACAGGAGTGCAGAACTAAGTGCACCTAGATTCAGCCGACAGCGGGTTAAAGTGGACTGTAGGTTGATGTCACAGAGCCAGTCAACAGGAGAAGTATGGCCAAAAAAGCTTTGGCCATACTTCTCCTTAAAATGAAAAATACACATACAATTTAAGACTTTCATTTTCTAAATCAAAAAACATTGAAAACTGAAGTTTCACTATAAAAGAAAACAGAAAGAGGAATTGAAATTTGCTAGCTCATATATCTTGTAGTGACAGGAACCACAGCATGTGAGTAACCGGAGAGCAGGTACTTTAAACACTCAGAAGTGTGAAATACCTGCAGCAGCCAGGGAGAAGCAAAGTGGCATTGCTTCAAATAAAGGCAGGCAGAAAGGTACGTATATTGCCTCTTCTTTTATACAGCTTTCATTGTGACCTCACTAATTTACCATCGTTTGTTTATGAAAGGCAATGTGGCAGATGCTTACTTTTGCAGTGCCTTAAATAAATGGCCCTGCAAAGATCATCATCAGGAAGCCAGTGTACCAATTAATGGCTGTGAGCCGAGCCATTAGTGGAAGTTAAATTTCACAGACACAGTGTACAGAGCTAATCCAAGTGGTTCTGTACCATGTGATTGCTGTAGAAACCAATTACAGTAAACACAAGTGTAAACATTGCAGTGTTTTCATTGCAGAGACTGCCCCTTCCTCATACAACTACTGTATATCATTAATATCATCATAATTTGTCATTAGTTCCAGATCAAAAGATCTGTAGATCCAAGTTGTGGGATAACTTTTGACCCTCTCACTCTCATCCTCCCCAGTATACCTCATTCTTATCCAGTGTCTGCAGTGACCCATATATTAACCCCTTTACTTCCTCCTCCCTTTGTGTATGACCTGTACATGTAAAGTATAACAAAAGGTATGAGTTTTTTTTAGTTTTGGATAGAGCGGAGAGGGACTATAACTCCTTTTTGTATTTGTTTTTATTGCTGTCTGTTCCCGTTAGGAAGATTCACCCTCTAATTTGTCCCGTTTAAAGTCAAAACTTTTTTTTGGTAGTTTTGGAGAGGAGTGGCGATGGATTAGAACCCCTGTCAGTTTTTATTGCGGTCTGTGTCCCTGTTAGACAGATTTACCCTCTTATTTGCCCTGTGTACCATTATCATTGAAAGTGAAAGCAAATCCCAAATTTTGGGTTGTCCCCAAAAAAGTAAGAGAGGACGAATTTTCCAATGAGGACACTAGTTCTGGTAACCTGGGGGGGGGGGGGGGCACAAGAGATTTCCAGTCACTTCCTGCCTATGAGACAGGAACTGAAGGTAAATCTCTTCAATGGGACAAAGATGGCAAAAATAAACCTTACAGGGGTTATAACCCTCCCTTATTCTATACAAAATGAACAAAAAACAAAAAAGGTTTGCCTATAGTTCTACTTTAAGGTTATCAACAGAAGTGAAAGCAAAAGTAAATATCACATTTTAGGTTGCCCCCTGAATAATAAAAGATAAATCTTCCAATAGGAACACTTGTTCTGGTGACAACCAGACATTTACCCACTTTGGAAAGATTTCCTCTAACTACCTGTTTTGGCTATAGGACAGGATTTGAAGGTAAATCTCTCCAAAGGAACACAAAAAAAAAAAATGACAGGGGTATAGTTTTCCCATAGTTCTACTTTAATGTATCTAGTTCACCATTACCAAGCTCCATGTTTGAACTCCCACAATACCAGTGTGTTTATTCAGTAGCAAAAATTAGATCACCTTAGGGGGGTCTACTTTCCAAAAAGGGGTAATTTTGGGGGTTTTCGTAATCTCCTCTCATTTTGATTTGATATGCTTGATAAGGTTGTTTTCAAAGTTTGTGGTCCTTTTCCTTTGTATTGAAATAAATGTGGTTATCAAATACCATCAAAAGAAAGTTATGTCTGTCTGAAACATTATAAAAATGTATTTAGTTAAACCCTTGCATGATCCAGTAATTGTCAGTCAAACTATCACCGTAATGTAAGCCGAAAAATGCTCTGGTAATGAAGGGGTATTACAGGATAGAGCTGAAGTGGTTAAACAATCCATTAAATGTATATCTAGTCTTGTAAATACTTGCATAGCTGTTAGTAAATCCAAAGCAGGTTGCACAAAAAAAAAAATGATGAGTTCCCAACACACTACCTGCTCCTCTCTACATTTTAAAAAGCCGTACACAACCATGGCAAATGTGTAGCAGGATAATGTTGACAATGTCTAGAGGTAATCGGTCAGCAAGGTCACATGACAGCGCATACTGATTAGAGGGTCTTCTTACCTTGAGACAGAAAAAGAGACTACCTGGTCATAACTGCCACATGACCACACTGACCAATGATCGCTGATTGCTAGATATTGTGAGCATCATGCTGCTACACAGCCTATGGGGCAATGTACAAAGCTTAAAAGTGTTCAGATTGGTACACTGGACAGAGGATTATCAATGCAGCAGATACGTTTAGGAGGGAATGGAAGAGGGACTGAAAGAGTGAGGAGGGTGTTGGAAAACAATCCTTAAATATTTGGTGTGAAGGTGAAATTATCCTTTAAAATACAAAAAAGGTTAATTTTAGGAAAACCCCTCATCCCTTCTGTCCCTGATCCCTTCATGATTACACATACAATTATTAATATGTAATATAATCAGATATACCTACCTCGTAAAAGTTGCTCCTGTTTAACAAGAAGTCCTTGATATTTTTTGTATGCTTTCTCATATTCTTTTTTTAAGGAAGGAGTATCTGGATCGTCATCCAGTATTCATATTTGTTAAGAAAAACAGTAAAAACAGTGTACTAAAAAGAGGGCATCAAAATAAGCCATGGGTTGCAAATGGTTTGAACACAAAAGGGGGAAGATTTAATTAAAAAATGTAACCAAAGGATTTAATGGATAGTGCCATAAGCAACATGAAAATGTGTAACAATGAAAAAAAGTGATTTCTTTATTTTAAGATATAAAGTGGAACTTTAAGCATCCTAAACAGTCCTTTCCACCTCACCCTTTCTATAATTTGAATCTGAATACATACAGATCAATGGTCATTATAGTCTATCGCTGTAACTGGAGCATACACAGAGATGTGCCACCCCTGGTTTCTAAAACATACAAGGTGATATTAGGTATGCTTAGGTCAGAGGGCTAAAAACCCTCAACGACTATTCAGAGATTCATAACGATGTATATAGAAGTTATGAAAAGGGTCAGACTGATTAGAATCTCTTCCTATCTTAAAACAGGAAAAAAAGACTCACTGGTCAGCACTGCCAACTGATCACACTGGGCATTTGGCTGGATACCTGTAAAAGTAGAACTCAATCTTCTGGGGATATTCCCCGAACCTGATATAGACATATTTACGAAGATCTTTCTACATGAAACTTTATTCACAGCTAGAAAACGTATTGCTAGACAATGGATGCGGAACCTACCACCTACGTTTAATGCTTGGTTATTGGAGATTACGAATACCTTGCCATACAAAAAGTTTATGTAAATACATAGAGGTTGCCCATCTAAATTCAACAAGATATGGGATACATGCCTTCGGGCTCCTGAAACTTCTGTTTAAATAAGGGATAACTGTATAAAAATCTTCTGACTTTCTAGCACTGCCATTAGTGTTATCAATGATTCTAAGTACATGTTAGTCTGCTCCATTAAGCAAAGGCTTAATAACTATCTCTTACTCTATGTTGTACTATGCCTTGTAAAGCTCTGTACCTATAAGGGATAAAAGACTCCCGAAAAGTTCCTTTATTTTATTGTCAGTTTGTTCAAAGTACATTTTCTGTATTCCTTAACATGTACAATTTTCAATAAAAGGAACTGTTTGAAGTAAAAAAAAAAAAAAAAAAGTAGAACTAAAAAGGCAAAACTATTTTTTTTCATTTGGGACAGAGTAAGTTATGGTAAGGTTATAACCCCTGCCAGATTTTTCCATCTGTGTCCCATTGGGGAGATTTTCCTGCACTTCCCGTCACATAAGCAAAACATGAAGTGAGAGGAAATGCCTTCAAAGTGAGGAAATCCCTGGTTGTCATCCAAGTCATCAGAACTAGTGTCTCCTTTGGATTAGATTTCTCCTCTATTCCTGTTCTGGTGAGACCCCAACATTTCGGATTTCTTTTCATTTTCACTCTTGGTGATAACAGTAAACAGGACAAATCTTCATAAAAGGGGCACAGACAGCAACCTGACAAGCGTTCTAGTTCCTTTTCCTAGGCGTTCTAGTTCCTTTTTATTCAATCCAAAAATGTAAAAAAAAGTTTTGCCTTTACTTGTACTTTAAGTTCCACTTTAATGAAATACTGTAAACAATTAAACAGTAATTAAACACAAATAAACTCAAGCTGCAAAATGTTTTGAGTTTTCAAATATTCTCAATAAATCTGAAATAATATTACAATAATTACAGTGCAGCTTCCTTCTTAGGATATACAGTTGAAAAAAAATGGATTTTTGTAAAATCTTACCGTAAAATCCTTTTCTCTTAGCTCATTGACAGACGTAGTCCTCGGTGATACAGCACCTTCGGGTTATGTTGCCTCCACAGGAGTAGGACTAGACAGGAAATGAAAAATGCTCTGGCCACACCCCAGGGGCAGTCCCCGAGGGTATATCCTCTCTCTCTCCGCCACAGCAAATCAGTTATGTCACAAAAGCAGTTTTTAGAGAATTTAACCCAACCCAACTCAAAAAACAGAGGGGCGGGTACTACGTCTGTCAATGAGCTAAGAGAAAAGGATTTTACGGTAAGATTTTACAAAAATCCATTTTTCTCTATCGCTCATTGACAGACGTAGTCCTCGGTGATACAGCACCTTCGGGAAGTCCCAGAGCAGTATCACAAATGAGGGGTGGGAAAATGGAAATCAAATCCAAATCTAGAAGGCCCAACCGGTGCCAACTAGAAGTTTACAATGCTCATCCTTAATGATGAGACTCAACAAAAAAATTTTCAAACAGAAAAAAACCCTCGAGGTAGACCACCGGTCTCCTCAAATTACGGCCTGCAAAACCTTGCGGCCAAATGAGGCATCCGCCGATGCCATCACATCAATTTTATAAAATTTTGTAAAGGTATGTACCGACGACCAGGTGGTCGCTTTACATACCTGGACCACTGACGCCTGAAGGCGAAAGGCCCAGGAAGTACTGAGCGCTCGAGTGAAGTGCGCCCTAACAGGGAACGGAGGATTCCGACCCTTAATAGAATAAGCCTGTACCACCGTCTGACTGATCCATGTAGATATGGTCGCGGCAGACACAGGCAACCCCCTTCAAGGGCTATCCGTGATCACAAAAAGTGAGTCCGTCTTACGAAAACCACTTTAGGAAGGAAGGATGGATTCGGAGAAGAACCACCTTATCCCTATGAACCACCAGATCTGGGGAACGACAGGATAATGCGGCCAGTTCTGACACCCTGCGTAGAGAAGTAATGGCCACCAAGAAGGCCACCTTCTGGGAATGTAAGCAAGGGAATCTCCCTAATATCTTCAAAGAGAAGTTTCTGAAGAACCGACCACACTAAATTAAGATACCAGGCGGTAAGGGTGCGCGCACTGGCGGAGCCAGATGTCGCACCCCCTGGATGAAATTCCGCACCAAGGAATGATTAGACAAAGGTTTCTTGAAAGAAGATTGCTAACGCCGAAAACCTGACCCTTGATCGTGCTCAAGGATAGTTTCTGCTCAACCCCTTGTTGCAGACAGACCAAAATTCGGGTCACCGAATAGGTCTGTGGGGGAAATCCAATAAATTCACACCATGCAATATAAGACTTCCATGTGCTGGAAGTCACTTTCCTTGCTTTAACTGGAGGTAGGAATAACTGAAGCTGACACTCCCTTGTCCTTCAGTACCTGGGTCTCAATGGCCAGGCCATTAAGCCAGCGACTGTAAAGCAAGATGGAAGATCGGTCCCTGAGACTGCAAATCCTCCCTGAGAGGAAGTCTCCAAGGAGCGTCCGCGACTAGCCTCGCCAAGTCGGCGTACCAGGCTTGACGAGGTCAATCCAGAATTTCCAGAATAACTGGAATTCCCTCCACCTCTATCCTGCAAAGAAGTTCCCGCAGCAACTTGAGAGGATGGAAGGCATGCCGTAGCTGATACTGCCCCCACGGGGCGATCAGCGTTTCTGCTGCGTCCGCTAGAGGATCGTGGCGCGAGCTACAAACCTCCGCACCTTCCTGTTAGGCCAAGGTGCCAACAGATCCACATCCGGGATGTCCCAATGAAGGGACAGCTAGGGAAAAAACCTCTGGATGAAGAGGCCATATGCGATTGGATCCGAATCGGGCTGCTCTAGAGCTGCTCGATCCAGTAAATCAGACAAAATCTGATCGCTCTCAGTTCCGATACCCTTATTGGTAATCTGGATACTATCGGAAGAAATTACTTCCCCTGGTTGAGCATCGGAGACTTCCTGGTCCGCTCGCTCAACCGGATCCGATTGTCCAGGGAATCGGAATTCTGATTCCATTAAAAAAGAATCTCCTTCAGGAGAATTCGGGTATGAGACTGGGTATACGGTCCTGCCTCTAAGAAGGCCACCATCAGTCCCAGCCAATTGACGGACAGCAACATCCGAATCGTTGACTGAACCTTCTGGAGTTTCCCAGCAAGGAGAAACTCTCTTGCCCAGGATGCTTAGGCCCAGATAGTTCAGTCTCCTGGTGGGAACCAGGGATGATCTTTGGGAAAGCGAAAAAACGCTGATGTGCTGCGATGATGGGGATATAAAGATAGGCATCCTATATGTCTATGGACGCCAGGAAATCTCTTTGATGCAGGGAGGCCACCACTGTACGGATGGACTCTATTTCTTCCCAAGTCCAGATTTGGACGCACCTTGCCCTCTTTCCTGGGCATTGTGAATAGGTTCGAATAGAACCCCTGAAACCGTTCAATGTTAGAAGGGCAGAATCGCACCGGTGGAAGTGATCGAAACTCGATCCTGTGTCCTCCAGAAACCGGTGAAGACATCCCCCCCCCACCCCAGAGATGGGTAGGGGCGCATCAGGCTATATTCTTCAGGCTTGGCTGAGCCGGACTCTTTGTTTACCCGACCAGCGCCCTTTGAAACCCCTCTAAAGGGGCTTTGGAGGGTTTCGCCTTATCGCCCGCCCTCGCGGAACGAACAACTCTATATGAGCAGAAAAGGAAGGTCCTCGTTAGTTACGAGGTCTTTTTATCCTAACAGTCTGTGGCAAGACAGCAGGTGGTACCGTCTATCCTATAAAGAGGAATTCCTCAAACGGATAGCACCTAGCCATGCGTTTGGAAATAACAGGGGTTCGTTTCAAAACGACCCCATTTGGGTAAAGGAAAATCCTTCGCCCTTTTGGTAGGCTAACAAGTACCAAAAAGGAATCTCAGTCTCAGCTACCTCTGCCGGTGTAACCTCAAGACTAAAGGTTTCCCGGATGGACACAACTAGTGCATCCACCACTCTTGTGCTATGGCGGAGGCAGAAACGTGCTCCTCACTGCTGAGGAGATATTACCTGAGACAACAGCCCCCTAAGAGGGACCTGCAACTGCATTGACCAGTTCCGAATCCGTATCTGAAGTATCTGATAAACAATAGGGGTAGGCGGGGGTCGCTACTTGACCCCCGTCCCTGACAGGCCACCTCCACCCGGGATACCAAAGACTCCAAAATTGCCGATAATGCATTAACAACAAGTGGGGTACTGGAGGGTCCTGCGGCCACCTTGAGGGGATCAGGTGGGGATACCTATGCGGCAGGGTCAATGATTATACAAGACACTTGCCAGCGACAAAAAATGACAAAGTAAAAAAAAAAAAAAAAACTTTTTTTTTTTTGTGTCCCCCAGTCGCAACAGCGCCCCTCAGTGTTACCTGCCTTTTTGGACCCCACAGAGAGAGAGAGAGACAGACCCCAAGGCTCATCAGCTTGCACAGTGCTTGTCTTGTTACAGACAGGAAGTCTTTGGCCCTATTTCCTGGGTAAAAGAGGCGGCTCCGCCCCTTAACACGCCTGCCGGCTCCTCCCCCTGGCTCCATGAGGTGTTTGAGTCACCTCAAACATGGCCGCCCCCATGCTGGAGACATGAGGCTACACCAAAATGGCGGCCTCGTGCGATCTACCAGACAATGGCGGCGGCCTGCACAGAATAGCGGCATGTCTGCAGAAGGATCTCGGCCTCGCAACCCTTCACCCTCATGGTGGTCAGCATGGTCGGAGGTACCGGACCCTAGCGGGCCGTATGCGGTCCGCTGCTTAGCTGGAGGAATGATCTGGAATGCAGTATACATGTATAGACATCGCCCTGTGGCTACTGACAGGTAGGATACCTTATACTATCACAGTAAAGTTCTAGTACTGCCACTGACTACAATCATTTACACATCTTTACAATTAGATTGTCAGCTCCCAAACCAAGCCTCCTGGCTTCTTGTACACAAAAATCACACTCAATTAGGGGGATCTGTGACATGTTGTAGGATAGAGGGGAACCCATCCTTACCATTACAGAGAGGGGCCTGCGTTCACCACAAGACCCGTCAGGGGGAAAGGGGGAACATACTACTCACCATACCGGAACCAGGCGGGCGCCAACTCCTGACAGTACCCCTCTCCACCAAGGTAGGAGGGCTGTCGACCAATACGGGCGCCGTGACTCATGGTCTTTGGCGTTTCAGCGAGACGTTTAACTCGCAGGGTCAGTCCCCGTCCAGTGGGACTATGTCGCGGCCGACCCAGCGCGGAGCTATGGCCTGCACGCGCTCGTAGGCTGAACTGGGGTGACCACTGGATCTCAACATCCAGCCCGTCGCCCAGTTCAGCTTTCTTGCTTGATGATCTCACAGGAACACTGGAGAAAAAAAGCGGTCTTAAAAAATTCTTTTCTAAGAAAAAAATCCTGCCAGGACCGAAGATCCCAGCAAGGTATCTAGGTCCTTACTCCTGACTAGACAGAAAAAAACTGATTTGCTGTGGCGGAGAGAGAGAGGATATACCCTCGGGGACTGCCCCTGGGGTGTGGCCAGAGCATTTTTCATTTCCTGTCTAGTCCTACTCCTGTGGAGGCAACATAACCCGAAGGTGCTGTATCACCGAGGACTACGTCTGTCAATGAGCGATAGAGAAAAATAGTTCTTAGTCATTTTAACATATTAGTGGTCATTTTCACATCTATTTATAAAGCCCTGCATTTAAAAACACTGAAGATGTAAAATACAAAAATAAATCAGTTTACGTCTTAGGTCCTGCCACTTACTGCACAGGCATGCTATAAGGTTCCATGGTCTGTGGAAAGTGTCACCTTTCCCCCCAAACCCCCAACCCCTTCTCCCGCTCATGTGTCCTGCCTCTAGTCTCTACTTCCCGCCCATCCTTCTCGTGTCCAGCAGCTCCTTCCCCACCCATCCATCCTGCCTCCAGCTGCTCTTTTCCGCCCATCCCTCCTGCCTCAAGCCGCTTTTCTCCCCTCTTCTTGGAACAGAACGGCAGCAACCTAATTCCAAGCAATGACGTAGTGCCCTCACTCTGTATATGCCCACTAGAAGGTTCGTTAAACACTCAGGAAGCTATAGCGTTCACATGACCTTCACTTTAGAAGCGGCCAGTTACAATTCAATGTAGGGCAAGTTAGTAAAAAAAAAAAAAAAAAAAAAACACAACAATGGAAATGTGGTAGCCTAAGGCCCCTTCCACACGGGGCTGATCCATTTTGACAGGCTCCGCGGATCCCTGCTGAGCAGGCAGATGACAGGTTCTTCTCCACTCACTGTGCAGAGACATAGCTGTCAGAGTCCTGCTCTCCTTTATGGGGAGATTGGATGAAAACAGACAGCCTGCCTGTTTTCATCGGATCCCATCCAATCTGACCCACTGGACAGATGGCAAACATATCGCCATACTTCTGTGTCAGTGGATCTTGTCGGATCCGATGCCAGGCGGGTGTCAGTGGACACATGTCTGCTGACATTCACCTCCCAATAGAGGACAATAAATGGCACGATTGTGTCCGTCTCAAAAACGGACAGGTGGACCTAGTCGGTCTGATCGTGTGAAAGGGGCCATAAAAATGCATATATAAAACATGTTTTTTACAGTTGGTAACTTTACAACTACTTTAACAAAAAAAACACAAGTCACCAGGCATTTGCAATTAAGACTATACTGAATATGGCTGAAAGGATATCTGCTTTCTTCTTTTTGGCTAATTCCTCTTGCCAGAGTTCATGGCGCTTTAACTCATGATCAATTATATTCATACAGAGAGCTCCTATCTTGTAATGTGTGATTAATCCATGAAACTGAGAAAAACTGGAAGAAAATATGTATTAATTAATTACGTTCAGCAAATTATCAATTTCTAAATCTAAAAATGTCCTTTACACTTTAGAATTGTGCTCAAAGTCAAGTTTGGTCAAATATACCTAAAGAAAAATTTTTGTTTTAGGGGGCAAATGGCATGGACATTGGCTGGCTCGTCATTTTTTTGTGCCAAATGCACAAAAATATGCTACAACAGTTGAAGAATAAGCATGCAGATCTGCAGGGCTTGATCATACCATACCTGCATGAAAACTGATGGAAAAATCAGGTAGATTTCACTTGCAAAGACATCAGTTTTTATGCCTGTCAGTTATGTGCCCTATTCAAACCGATGCTGATGTCCCCTCTGTTTTTTTATTGTGCAGAAAACTGCCTAAACTTTGCAGGTAACTGCGCAGAAAAAATCTGCACATTGTGGTGTGAATAGGGCACATAGAGAACCATTGTTTTCTTGCAGTACGCATGCAGAAAAATTCACACCATGTTGTGAATGAGGCCTTAGTGTTCAGATTGTAGAACTGATTCTGTGGACAGCTGTTAAACAGATAAATCTGCACTCCAGGTAGATATAAATGACAGTTCTTTATTAAGCTGATGAATTCTCTGTGGTTTTATGGACCATCTCCCAGGGCACAATGCCTGATACACTTCAGAGCCTATTCCATAGTATTTTCTAGGTGAATTTATTACAAGGTAGATAACAAAGTCTTTACAAGGTAGATAACAAGGTCTTTAATCAACCCTCCCCAATTATTCAGGCTTGGGACAGGCATGCAAAATGTGATAACACATGTGCATAGCCAATTAGTACACCCATACTAGGGCCAAATAACCTACCCGCAAGTCTTTGAAGTGTGGTAGGAAACAAGAGTACCTGGGTAAAACCCAGGCAAACACAAGGAGAATATGCAAACTCCATGAAAACAGCTGAACTAGCTGAAATTCAAATGAAGGACCTCATCAATGCAAGGTATACAGTAAGTGTTAATTACTATGCCACAGCCTCTTGCAATCCCCTATACAGCAGTACTAGGAGAGAGGGGGGCGGGACTGGGAGCCAATCTGATGTGTTTCATGCAGATGTGATGACATGCAACATGCTTAGAAGAGAGGGCAGAGTAAGCAAGATATAACATTATCAGTCTGTTGAAGCTTTCTCATGGTCAATTCTTTGAAAGCTGGGGTGGAGAGATGACACCACTATGTTTCTTTTAGGGCTCATTCACACATTCATTGATACCATGCGTTTAATAAGCAAATGTTCAGAATTTCAAAGCCTCACAACTGCCCTTCAACGCCTGCTGTGAATATTACAATGGGCACCACAAAGTGCAGTAAACACATAATCGCTACCATTGCATTGTGTTAAAAATTAAGCAGCATGGCAGTTTCATTAGGCATCGATGCTTGTCAGTAGAGATGGGCTTTGGCATGTTCGGGATCCTAGTCTCAACCCAACTGCCCGATCCCGCTAGGAAGCCAACACTGCACACCGCCAATCACACTTTGTGGGACCTTTATTGCAGGTTCACAGACAGGGAAATGCCTGTGATTGGCGATGTGCAGTGTCGGCTTCCTGGCAGGATCGGGCAGGTGGGTTGGGACTAGGATAAAATTTAATGGTAAAATGGCAACTGAACCATAACAGAACCTAGAGCATTTATGGCGTGTTAGCAAAGCATTTATAAAATGTTAGCTGGGCACTGGGGAAGACGCAGTAAAGGTTCCTTTATCCCGGAATGTACTGGGAAATAATAGAGAACAAGTATAGAGCAGTTCCAGCCACTTCCTATTTGTACAAAGCAGCCATATGAAAACACCATTTGCTTCTGTGTGAAGGAAAAGGCATCGAGCCAGCCAGCAATACTGAAAATGCCAGGCAGGAGCAGAGGCTTTTTTGTTTCAGCAATGCTGAGCT
The DNA here is from genome assembly GCF_965119305.1 of Pelophylax lessonae. Classification (NCBI taxonomy): domain Eukaryota; kingdom Metazoa; phylum Chordata; class Amphibia; order Anura; family Ranidae; genus Pelophylax; species Pelophylax lessonae. The sequence continues at coordinate 143,571,715 of NC_138775.1, read as the reverse complement.
GGAACAAGCCAAGTGTCAAAGAGCTCAAAGTAGAAAAGCAACACTTTCATGGGTATTTATCAAGCATTCTTGAAGCTTTTTCAACACTTCAAAAACACATCATAAATGCTATAGGTGAGTTAATGAGCATTTCTTCATTTTTCATAATCAACACATATGTGAAAAAGCCCTTACAGTATAAAAATAACAAAGTAGGTGGTGTCATTCACCTGGTAGTGCTGCCTGGCAGGGCTGTATAAATTCAGAATGAAAGGAAAACAGATTCCTATATATGTATTTAATCTGTGTATTTAGTGGTTTGCCTTGAGATTGGCTTTTAACGTTTTCGGTCAGTATTATTCTTAATACGAAGCTAATACAGTGAGAGGTAATAGTATCCAACACCCAGCTGACACTCTAGTAATCCCACATATTTGCAGCAGCTTCCCAAATCCTCCCATCACTGTTTAAATCCATAAAAAGCTTCGGCATCCCTGATAGTCCGCAAACTTGTCCACCACTTCCTGCATGCTGCACATTCCTATGGGCCCACTGGTGTGATTGTGCACATGCAGTTGACGTGCGTTTTTCTATCTGCTTTTGTCTTGTCAAGTCACTTCCATCTTTCTTACCTTGGGCCTCTATGTGCACTGTGATGCCTTTGCATGCGTTTTTTGCACGTTTGGGGTGCAGAAAAATGTGGCATGCTCTACTTTTCTGCACTGCACTGAAATGATGTGAACTTTACCCATAGGATAGCCTGGATTTTGGACTGTCTAATCCAGTTGGAGTGCAGTCCTAAATGCATCCAAATGCATCCCACTGTGTCAGGTGTGAAAGGGCCCCTCTAGGTTTGTATGCAAGCAATTTGGGCCATCCATAATATTATTGATCACGTGTTAATAAAAAGCTGTTCTGCACACCGAGAGGGTCTATTATGAAAAATAAGGCCCTATTTCACAACAAAAGTACAGTATTTCTGAACATGCAGGGGTGGAATGGTAGAAAAAGCCCAGTGACAATAAGTAGGAAGATTCCACCCTATGAGGTCTGGATATTATCAGGGATCACATAATATTATGAACCCATTCGATTTTAGCTACTGTATTCTACTATGCAATGCAGCACTGACCATGCAATCAAATGCAAGATACTTACCTGGAAAAGCAGAAAAAGATGTAAATGATATTAGTAGCAAGTTCTACACTCTGTTTCCAGTCTTCCCTTAACACTCTCGCTAGGGCTCCCAGGGCAGTTTCTAAAGAAGTAAACAAATTATCTTGACACATATCACACTGGATCAAATTTGTTTTTTTTTTTAAATATCAAACTGGGTTCAAAGAACCGCCATATACAACTGATGCAGCGCAATGTAGACTTCACCAACCTTTGGTACTTGACTCCCAAGTTTTTTTTTTTTCCCATTCTCATTTTTTTTAATTCAAATTTCATTTGTCTCAAAGAAACAAAAGATGTTAGAAAAATGACCACATTTCAGGGAATGAGCGTACAGTGCCATATCCCGAGTACTACAGAAACAACATATGAAGGATCACCTTCAAAAATAAAATAATTTTTTATTTTTTTCCAACTTTAAGTTACGTTTTCAGTTAAAATAAAATGAATTTTGAGGCACCATACTGAAATTATGTGTAAAAACATTGAGATTGAATATATATATATATATATATATATATATATATATATATATATATATATTTAATTTATTTATTTATTCACTAAGTTATTATATTTATGGTGCACTTATTTAATATTTAATATTAGTATAGAGTCCTAGGCGCAGGTGCATAACCCCCTTCCTTTACCATACTGAAATGAACCACACAATTAAATAAAAACAATTCATATATTCAGTTCCAATTAAAACAAACAGTGCAATATTGCATACCCACCCCATAAAAATGAGATGTAATCATACACCAAATATTAGAATCAATAAATATGCATGGTTTTATATAAAGTGGTTGTAAAGTCAGAAGGTTTTTTTATTGTAATGCATGTATGCATTAAGATAAAAAACCTTCTGTGTGCAGCAGCCCACCCCTAATACTTACCTGAGCCCCATCTCCATCCAGCGATGTTGCAGGATTGTCTCAGCTGCCTGGGACTCTCTCTCCTCACTGGCTGAGACAGCAGCATGGCACCATTGGCTCCGGCACCATTGGCTCCAGCACCATTGGCTCCCGCTGCGGCCATTCAGAGTCAGTGAGCCAATGAGGAGAACCAGGGCTCCCTGTCTGAATGGACACACGGAGCAGTGGCTCGGGTGCCCCCATAGCAAGTGGCTTGCTATGGGGGCACTCGGTAGGAGGGAGGGGCTAGGAACACCAAAGAGGGACCCGAGAAGAGGAAGATCTGGGCTGCCCTGTGCAAAACCACTGCCCAGCGCAGGTAAGTATAAAATTTTTGTTAGTTTTAAAGAAAAAAAACTGAGACTTTAATATCACTTTAATTGTGTGGTTGATTTCAGCAAAGTGCCTCAAAAATCCCTTTATTTTTGAAGGTGATCCTTCATATGTTGTGTCTGAAATACACACATTATATCTCAAAGCAGTATAAAACCCAAAAACAAAAATGTAATATATTTCAGCATACCAATCATTGGATGTGGTGGCTCCATTAGTTTTCATCTCCTGTATTATACATACACCCCTCTGGATGAATGAGCAAAGGGGCAGGCAGCATTTTCCATATGGGGGCAGGGAAGTGCTAGATGTACTAGCAGTTTTAAATACCTGACCTCCAGTTAATACTTCATAATCAGTTAGGGCAGTTGCACACGGGCGTAATAATTTACTGAAAGAAAGCCTGTGAGTAATGATGAGCATATGCGAGTAAAGGTGCGTAAGCGTATATATGAGTAAAATTCATTGACAGTGTTGTAATATATTCATTTATACTGGTGTAAATATGTTTATAGACAAGTAAACATACGGATGAAGTACATTACTGCATTCAAATGTAAAAATGTAAATTTTTGTTTTACTGCTCTGTACTCAATGCTGTATTACTGATCTTTACTCAGCCATGTGCATGATTTCACAGAAAACAAATCATCAGTTCATAGCCATTCATCCCATTTCATATCAGTAAACTTTTATTTTGGATTATGGAGGCCACTGTGCTCTTAGGAACCTTAAGTGCAGCAGAAATCTTTTTGTAACCTTGGCCAGATCTGTGCCTTGCCACAATTCTGTCTCTGAGCTCTTCAGGCAGTTTCTTTGACCTCATGATTCTCATTTGCTCTGACATGCATTGTGATCTGGAAGGTCTTATATAGACAGGTGTGTGGCTTTCCTAATCAAGTCCAATCAGTATAATCAAACACAGCTGGACTCAAATGAAGGTGTAGAACCATCTCAAGGATGATCAGAAGAAATGGAAAGCACCTGAGTTAAATATATGAGTGTCACAGCAAAGGGTCTGAATACTTAGGACCATGTGATATTTCAGTTTTTCTTTTTTAATAAATCTGCAACAATGTCAACAATTCTGTGTTTTTCTGTCAGTATGGGGTGCTATGTGTACATTCATGAGGAAGAAGAATGAACCTAAATGATTTTAGCAAATGGCTGCAATATAACAAAGAGTGAAAAATTTAAGGGGGTCTGAATACTTTCCGTACCCACTGTATATATATATATATATATGTGTGTGTGTGTGTGTGTGTGTGTGTAAAGTAGTGAGTGTACAGCTTGTATAACTCTGTAAATTTGCTGTCCCTTCAAAATAACTCAACACACAGCCATTAATGTCAAAAACGCTGGCAACAAAGTGAGCACACCTCTAAGTTAAAATGTCAAAAGTGGGCCAAATTACCCATTTTTATCATGTGACTCGTTAGTGTTACAAGGTCTCAGGTGTGAATGGACAGAAGGTGTGTTAAATTTGGTGTTTTCCCCGTCACTCCCTCATACTGGTCACTGGAAGTTCAACAAGGCAAAAAACTCTCTGAGGATCTGAAAAAAAAAAAAAAGAATTGTTGCTCTACATAAAGATGGCCTAGACTATAAGAAGATTGCCAAGACCCTGAAACTGAGCTGCAACATCATGGCCAAGACCATACAGCAGTTTAACAGGACAGGTTCCACTCAGAACAGGCCTTGCCATGGTCGACCAAAGAAGTTGAGTGCACGTGCTCAGCGTCATATCCAGAGGTTGCTTTTGGGAAATAGATGTACGAGTGCTGCCAGCATTCCTGCAACAATTGAAGGGGTTGGGGGTCAGCCTCCCGTTGCTCAGACCATATGCTGCATTGCATCAAATTGGTCTGCATGGCTATTGTCCCAGAAGGAAGCCTCTTCTAAAGATGATGCACAAGAAATCCCGCAAACAGTTTGAAGTTCTGAAGACAAGCAGACTAAGGACATGGATTACTGGAACCATGTCCTGTGGTCTGATGAGACCAAGATAAACTTATTTGTAGATGGTGTCAAGCGTGTGTGTGGTGGCAACCAGGTGGGGAGTACCACCTAAAGTCAAGCATGGTGGTGGGAGTGTCATGGTCTGGGGCTACATGAGTGCTGCTGGCACTCGGGAGCCACAGTTCATTGAGGGAACCATGAATACCAACATGTACTGTGACATACTGAAGCAGAGCATGATCCCCTCCCTTCGGAGACTGGGCCACAGGGCAGTATTCTAACATGATAATGACCCCAAACACACCTCCAAGATTACCACTGCCTTGCTAAAAAAGCTGAGGGTAAAGGTGATAGACTGGCCAAGCATGTCTTCAGACCTAAACTCTATTGAGCATCTGTGGGGCATCCTCAAACGGAAGGTGGAGGAACGCAAGGTGAACTTCCAATGACCAGTATGAGAGAGTGAGAGCGATAAAACCAAATTTAACACACCTGCTCCCCATTCACACCTGTAACACTAATGAGTCACATGATAAAAATGGCTAATTTGGCCAAATTTGGACATTTTAACTTAGGGGTGTACTCACTTTTGTTGCCAGTGGTTTAGACAAAAATGGCTGTGTGTTGAGTTATTTTGAGGGGACAGCAAATTTACACTGATATACAAGCAGTACACTCACTACTTTACATTGTAGCAAAGTGTCATTTCTTCAGTTTTGTCACATGAAAAGGTATAATACAATATTTACAAAAATGTGAGGGGTGTACTTCACTTTTGTCAGATTATATATATATATATATATATATATATATATATATATATATACACACACACTGCTCAAAAAAATAAAGGAACACCTTGAAAACACATCAGATCTCAATGGGGAAAAATCTCATGCTGTATATCTATACTTACTAATATGGACTGGGTAATGTGTTAGGAAGGAAAGGATGCCACGTCGTTTGATGGAAATGAAAATTATCACCCTACAGAGGGCTGAATTCAAAGACACCCCAAAAATCAAAGTGAAAAAATGATGCAGCATCCACGGTGTCGGGCAGTTAGCACAGGGCCCACTAGAGGACGTCGGGCCCTTAGGCCACCCTCATGAAGTCTGTTTCTGATTGTTTGGTCAGAGCCACACCAGTGGCATGCTGGGGGTCATTCTGTAGGGTTCTGGCAGTGCTCATCCTGTTCCTCCTTGCAAAAAGGAGCAGATACCATTCCTGCTGATGTGTTAAGGACCTTCTATGGCCCTGTCCAACTCTCCTAGAGTAACTGCCTGTCTCCTGGAATCTCCTCCATGCTCTTGAGACTGTGCTGGGAGACACAGCAAACCCTCTAGCAATGGCAAGTATTGATGTGCCATCCTGGAGGAGTTGGACTGCCTGTGCAACCTCTATAGGGTCCAGGTATCGCCTCATGCTACCAGTAGTGACACTGACCTTAGCCAAGTCCAAAACTAGTGAAAAACAGTCAGAAAAGATGAGTAGGGAAAAAAATGCCAATGGCGTTTACCTGTAAAACCATTCCTGTTTTGGAGGTTATTTCATTGTTGCCCATCTAGTGCCCCCGTTGTTAATTTCAATAACACCAAAGCAGCTGAAACTGATTAACAACCCCCTCTGCTACCTAACTGACGAGATCAATATCCCAGGAGTTTAAGTGACGTGATGCCATACTCTTTTAAAAGCGTTCCTTTAATTTTTTTGAGCAGGAATATATATATATATACACATATACACACACACACACACACACACACACACACATACACATACACACATATACACAAACAGTGCCTTGAAAATCATAACCCTTAAAATTTTCCACATTTTGTCATGTTACAACCAAAAACGTAAATGTATTTTATTGGGATTTTATGTGATAGACCAACACAAAGTGGCATATAATTGTGAAGTGGAAGAAAAATGATAAATTGTTTTTAAAAATCTTTACAATACAATACTTTGTAGAACCAGCTTTTGCTGCAATTACAGCTGCACGTCTTTTTGAGAATGTCTCTACCAGCTTTGCACATCTAGAGAGTGAAATTTTTGCCTATTCTTCTTTGCAGAATAGCTCAAGCTCTGTCAGATTTGATGGAGAGCTTCTGTGAACAGAAATTTTCAAGTCTTGCTACAGATTCTCAATTGGATTTAGGTCTGGACTTTGACTGGGCCATTCTAACACATGAATATGCTTTAAACTAAGCCATTCCACTGTAGCTCTGGCTGTACTTTTAAGGTCGTTGTCCTGCTGGAATGTGAACCTACACCCCAGTCTCAAGTCTTTTGCAGACTGTGAGCTGTTGCGGAACTACAACTCCCATCATGCCTCTGGCTGTGGGAGTCATGCTTGTAATGGTCAGCCTTGCAATGCCTTGTGGGACTTGTATTTCCACAACAGCTGGAGGGCCGCCAGTTTGACACCTGTGCGTCTAACAGGTTTTCTTCTAAGATTACCCTGTATCTGGCTCCATCCATTTTCCCATCAACTCTGACCAGCTTTCCTGTCCATACTAAAGAAAAGTATCCCCACAACATGATGCTGCCACCACCAGGTTTCACAGTGGGAATGGTGTGTTCAGGGTGAAGTGCAGTGTTAGTTTTCCGTCACACATAGCGTTTTTCTTTTAAGTCAAAAAGTTCCATTTTGGTCTCATCTGGCCAGAGCACCCTTTTCCACGTGTTTGCTGTGTCCCCTACAAGGCTTCTCGCAAACAGCAAACGGGACTTCTTATGGCTTTCTTTCAACAATGGCTTTTCTTCTTGTCACTCTTCCAAAATGGCCAGATTTGTGGAGTGCATGACTAATGGTTGTCCTGTGGACAGATTCTCCCACCTGAGCTGTGGATCTCTACAACTCCTCCAGAGTTTCCATAGGCCTCTTGGCTGCTTCTCTGATTAATGCTCTCCTTGCCCGGCCTGTCAGTGTAGGTGGACAGCCATGTCTTGGTAGGTTTGCAGTTGTGTCGTACCCTTTCCATTTTCGGATGATAGATTGAACAATGCTCCATGAGATGTTCGAAGCTTGGGATATTTTTTTTATAACCTAACCCTGCTTTAAATTTCTCCACAACTTTATTTCTGACCTGTCTGATGTGTTCCTTGGCCTTCGTGGTGCTGTTTGTTCACTAAGGTATGCTATCTTCACAGAACAGCTGGATTTATAATTAAAAGCAGGTGGACTCTATCTACTAATTAGGCGACTCCTGAAGGCAATTAGTTCCAACAGATTTTATTTGGGGTATCAGAGTAAAAGGGGCTGAATGCAAATGTACGCCACACTTTTCGGATATTTGTAAAAAAAAATTTGAAAAGAATTGATGATTTTCCTTCCACTTTACAATTATGTGCCACTTTGTGTTGGTCTATCATATAAAATCCCAATAAAATATAATTACATTTCTGCTTGTACCATGACCATAACAAAAATGTGGGAAATTTCAAAGGGTATAAATACTTTTTTAAGCCACTATATATATATATATATATATATATATATATATATATATATATATATATATATATACACACACACACACAGTATATCACAAAAGTGAGTACACCCCTCACATTTTGGAAAATATTTTATTATACCTTTTCTCATGTGACAACACTGAAGAAATGACACTTTGCTACAATGTAAAGTAGTGAGTGTACAGCTTGTATAAGACCCCTTTCACACAGGCGGACCGTTCAGATCCGCCTGTCTGTTTTTTTGGCGAATCTGAACGGTCCCCCCATGCATCTCTATGGGGGATCAGATGTCAGCGGAGGTCCGCTGACATCCGATCCGATAAATCTGGACGAATGGAAACCCTATTTTCCATCCGTCCAGCGGATGGGATCAGATGAGAACGGACCAAAGGTCCTTTCCCATCTGATTTCCCCCATAGAGATGCATGGGGAACTGACAGCTGTGTCTCCGCACACAGCACGGAGACACAGCTGTCATCCTCCTGCTCAGCGGGGGATCGGCGGCTCGATCCCGCTGAGAAAAACGGAATCCGTCTGACCGACGGAGAGTGTGAAAGGGGCCTTACAGTGTCAATTTGCTGTCCCCACAAAATAACTCAACACACAGCCATTAATATCAAAACCGCTGGCAACAAAAGTGAGTACACCCCCAAGGTAAAATGTCCAAATTGGGCCAAATTAGCCATCTTCCCTCCCACGGTGTCTTGTGACTCGTAAGTGTTACAATGTCTCAGGTGTGAATGGGGAGCACAGGAACTGTCAGGCAGATATGGTTAGAGAATTAGGGCTCTTTCACACTATAGCATATAAAAATGCTATATGCGGTTTATAAAAACTTTTGGAAAGTGCAGCGCATATATTGTGTTTTTGATGCGTTTTCCGAATATATTACATCACTCACTCCCAGCATGGAATGTATATCCTGGACATGTGAGCAAAAGATGCATTAAAAACAAAGCACGGTGCGTTTTTGATGCATTTTTAATGCGTTTTTGATGTGTCTCTATTGATTTCTATGGAAGGTTCACTTTTATGTGCACTTTTTAGAAACTTTTTGAAATGCATCACACATGCAGTACACAGATGTGAAAAGGTACATTGAGGGAAAAACTTTTAAAGAGCCTCTGTCATGCTACAAAAGGTGCTTTCTAGCGCAGAAAAAGTGCATAGGTGTGAAAGAGCCCTTCGTACCCAACACATATAAAATGAGAGGATATCGAACAAAAGTCTCATTGATTACACTGATGGATACCTCCACAAATATTTCAGAGCAAATGACTAGAGAAAGTTACATTTCCCGTAAACAAAGTGTTTAAGGGAAAAAGTTCTAAAGGGTTCCAAAGTTAAAATGTTTTTTAACCCTACTGCATTCCCTGCATTAAGGTAAAAAATGTTTTAGGATTTGCTGTGCCCCCCTCTGAACACTCACCTCACTCCTGAATTGATCCAGCGCTGTGCCCGACTGCATTCTTCTCTCCTCTCTCTCTCCCTTCAGTGGCTTACATGCAGCAGCAGCTACTGCCTCCTGCTGTTGTCAGTCATATTCAGTGGAGAAGGAGCGGGAGCAGGGCGGAGTCACACTGTGTGTGTCAATAGATACACACAGCTCGGTTCGGGATTTAGACTGCATGTCTGTCCCCATAGCAAGTGATGCTATGGTGGCAGACAAAGAAGAGAAGGAGCTGAGAGCACAGGCGGGGGACCATAAAAGAGGCAGTTCGGAACCGTGCACAGAGCAGGTAGGTATAACTGGATTTTTGACTTACCGTAAAATCCTTTTTTCTTAAGCTCATTGACAGACGCAGACTTCTTGATTAATATCAGTAAGGATATACTGCCCCCTACAGGAGTAGGACACTAGGCAGGAAAAAAGTTCTGGCCACACCTATGGGCAGTCCCAGGGGGTATATCCTCTCTCTCCCTGCTATAGGATGTCAGTTATGTAACAAAGCAGTGTCAGAGAATTCAACCCAACCCAACTCAAAAATAGAGGGGCGGGTCCTGCGTCTGTCAATGAGCTTAAGAGAAAAGGATTTTACGGTAAGTCAAAAATCCAGTTTTCTCTGTCGCTCATTGACAGACGCAGACTTCTTGATTAATATCAGTAGGGACGTCCCAAAGCAGTGCCACAAATGAGGGGTGGGATAACAGAAATAAAAATCCAATCCAGAAGGCCCAACCGGAGCCAACCAGAAGCATCAAGGACTCATCGAACAAAAGGATGAGACCCAACTGAAAAAAACAAAAAACCCCCGAGGTAGACCAACGGTCCCCTCAAACAGCGGCCTGCAAAACCTTGCGGCCAAAAGAGGCATCCGCCGATGCCAGCACATCAACTTTATAAAATTTTGTAAAGGTATGAACCGACGACCAGGTAGCCGCCTTGCAAAAGTGAAGCACCGACGCCTGATGACGGAAGGCCCAGGAAGAACTAAGAGCCCGAGTGGAGTGCGCCTTAACAGGGAACGGAGGAACCCGACCCTTAATAGAATAAGCCTGCACCACCGTCTGTCTGATCCATCTGGAGATAGTCGCGGCAGACGCAGGCAACCCCTTTCTAGGGCCATCCGTGATCACAAAAAGTGAATCAGCCTTACTAAAAGAGTCAGTAGTAGCCAAGTACACCCTGATCGCCTGAACCACATCCAAGGAGTGTAACGCAAACTCCCGAGGATGACTGGGCTTAGGACACAGGGAAGGCAATACAATATTCTCATTCAAATGACACTCTGAAACCACCTTAGGAAGGAAGGATGGATTCGGAGGAAGAACCACCTTATCCCTATGAACCACCAGATATGGGGAACGACAGGACAATGCGGCCAGTTCCGACACCCTGCGTGCAGAAGTGATAGCCACCAAAAAGGCCACCTTCTGGGATAAGGTAAGCAAGGGAATCTCCCTAATATTTTCAAAGGGAGGTTTCTGGAGAACCGACAACACCAAATTAAGATCCCAGGGCGGCAAGGGCGCGCGCACCGGAGGAGCCAGGTGCCGCACCCCCTGGATGAAATTCCGCACCAAAGAATGAGTAGCCAGTGGCCTCTGGAAGAAGATTGCCAATGCTGAGACCTGACCCTTGATAGTGCTCAAGGCCAGCTTCTGCTCAACCCCCCCGTTGCAGAAAGGCCAATATCCGAGCCACCAAGTAAGAACGTGGAGGAAACCCAAGGGATTCACACCACGCGATATAAGACTTCCATGTGCGATGATAGACCTTTCTGGAAGTCGCTTTCCTCGCTTTAATCAGAGTAGGGATAACTGAAGCAGACAAGCCCCTGTCCTTCAGCACCTGGCTCTCAACAGCCAAGCCGTCAAAGCCAGTGATCGTAAAGCAGGATGGACGATCGGTCCCTGAGACAGCGGCTCTTCCCTGAGAGGAAGTCGCCAAGGAGCGTCTGTGACCAGCCTGACCAAGACGGCATATTAGGCCCGATGAGGTCAATCCGGAGTCACAAGGATGACTGGAATTCCCTCCGCCTCTATCCTGCGAAGAAGTTTCGGTGACAACTTGAGAGGAGGAAGGGCATACAGCAGCTGGTACTGCCCCCACAGAGTATTCAGTGCGTCTGCGGCATCCGCCAGAGGATCGCTGGCGACAACCCTCTGCATCTTTCTGTTGAGCCGAGATGCCAACAGATCCACGTCCGGGGTGCCCCAATGAAGGCACAACTGGTGAAACACCACTGTCTGAAGAGGCCATTCCCCTTCATCCAAGGTCTGACGGCTGAGAAAGTCCGCTTGCCAATTTTCCACACCCAGAACGTGAACTGCAGACAGAGCCGGAACAAACTGTTCCGCCCAAAACATGCCGGCCACTTCCATGGCCGCTAGAACACTCTTGGTGTCCCCTTGATGGTTGACATAGGCCACGGCCGTGGCATTGTCCGACTGAATCCGAACCGAGCAGCCCTGAAGATGCTCGGTCCGGTGAACCAGGCAAAACCTGATCGCTTTAAGTTCCAACACATTTATCGATAACCTGGATACTTTCGGAAAAAAGGGCTTCCCCTGACTGAGCATCGGAGACCGAGGCCCCCAAACCAGAAACTACCTGGTCCGCTCGCTCAGCTGGATCCGATTGTCCAGGAAATCGGAATTCCAGTTCCATTTGAGAAGAATCTCCTTTTGGAGAGTCCACGTATGACACTGAGCCTGTGGAGACTCCGCACAGAAGAGGAGGTCGTCCAGTTAGCCCAGGACCGATATACCCTGCTGCCGCAACAACGCCAGGACTGGGGCTCAAACTTTTGTGAAGACCCGGAAAGCAGAGGCGAGACCAAAGGGTAACGCCACAAACTGATAATGGTCCGCTCCCAACGCAAAGCGCAGATACCGCTGGTGTCCTGCGTAAATGGGAACGTGAAGATAGGCACCCTCTATGGGCGCCATTTGCATCCAGTGCTGCACTGCCCCCAACAGAGCCATTAGGCGATTCGGGGACAGTCGCATATTGGAAGGGAAGAACCGCACCGGTAGAAGCGATCGCAACTCGATCTTGTGTTCCGACCGTATGACCTCGTGAACCCATTTGTCTTGAATACTGTAGAGCCACGGGCCCGGGAACCGGCGAAGACACCCCCCCACCCTTGATCTGGGTGGGGGCGCACCTTCAGGCTGAAGAGGTCTTATCCTCAGGTCTGGAAGGACTGGATTTTGCTTACCAGACCAGGGTCTCTTAAAACCCCCTGGGGGGGGGGGCTTTGGAGGACTTTGCCTTATCGCCCGCCCCGGAGGAGCGAAAAAACTTCTTGTGAGCTGTAAAGGAAGGTCCCTGTCTGCGACGAGGTTCCTTACCCTTATTAGCCTGTGGTAGAAAGGTGCTCTTGCCCCCAGTGAGATCCTTAATAATCTCATCCAAGGTAGCACCAAACAGGCGATCCCCCTGAAAAGGGAGATCAGTCAATGCTTTTTTGGAAGCCTGATCCGCCGACCAGCACTTTAACCATAGCATGCGCCGGAGGACCACCGCCGAGATCGACACACGCCAAAGCAATGGGGCAGTGCGGCGTCACAAACAAACTGTAGCCCCTGCACTATTTGCTCCAGCAACTCCGGCACGGCAGGAGGGAGACTTCTCCCCTCCAAGCTTGGCCCATTCCATCAATGTCTGCGAAACCAGAGCAATGTTAAACACTGGCCTTAAGGCCGACCCTGCCAGGGAGAATATGGAACGGGACACAGATTCCGCCCTACGGTCAACTGGATCCCGAAAGGACGGGGAATCCTCCACCGGGATAACCGTGGCCTTATTTAGTCTGGAAACCGGCGGATCCACCAAAGGTGGCACCCTCCATTTTTTAAGGAGGGACTCTTCAAACGGGTAGCGCCTAGCAATCTGTTTAGGCATCCCAGGGAGTCGTTTTGGATGGGCCCACTCATCTTTAATAATATCATCAAAGCATTTGGGAAAGGGAAACACCTTTTCCACCTTGGAGGGCTTGCGAGTGCCAAAGGCAACTTCCGTCTGAACTGCCTCCACTGGTGCAACCTCCAGTTTTAGGGTCTCCCGGACTGACATAATCAGTGCGTCCACCAGTGCCTTGTCCTGTGCTATGGCAGAGGCAGGAAGATCATCCTCACTGTCAGAGGAGCGCGGGACATCAACCCTAAAGGAGGAACCCGCAGCAGCAGCGACCGGCTCAGGATCAGAGTCTGAGGCATCAGAAAAGACAGGGGTAGGCGGGGTCGTTTTTTAGCCCCCCGTCCCTGACAAGCCACCTCCACCTGGGACACAAATGACTCCAGGACCGCCGAAAGCGCATCAATGGTGAGTGGAGAATCGGAGGGCCCTGCAGCCACCTCAAAGGGGATCAGATGGGGACTCATGTGCAGCAGGGTCCATGGCAACGCCAGGGGAACCTGTCAGCCAAAAATGACAAAATTGCAAAAAAAGAAAAAAAAACTTTTTTTTTTTTTAAAAGAATCCCCCAGCACTACAGCGCCCCTCAGTGGTCACGTGCTCGAGACCCCCGCAGAGAGAGAAGAGAGACCCCCAAAAGGCTCACCACCTGATGCACCAGAGTTCAAAACAGGACTGCTCTCAGCGCTGTCTATCTGACAGAAAGTCCTTATGGAGTGATTTTCCCGGGTCTAGGGAGGGGCTCCGCCCCCTTACACGCCCTCAGTAACTCCTACAGCTGCTCAGCTCTCAAGCAAGATGAGCTGGGTGTACCAAGATGGCCGCCGCCTATGCAGAGGACATGAAGGCTACAACAAAATGGCGGCCCGCGGAAAAATGGCGGCCTCGTGTGGTCCGCAGTGCCAACAGGGGACCCCCGTGTGCCTACCCTACGGATCGATCGGTAGATGGGCCTGAAAGCACAGGTAATAACCCCCCCGCACGATCGTTTTTAGGGCAACACCGGCGGCGCCCCCCACCGCCCCCATATGTGGCCTGTAACCCACTGGTGAGGGGGGCAGATAGGTGGGGGGTGCGTAACAGGACAGAGGGGAACCCGGAATCATGAGGGTCCGACCATCCCGGGGAGGGGCCCGCGTCCACCCCAAAACCCGTCAGGGGGAGAGGGGGAACATTCTACTCACCATACCGGAACAGGCGGGCGCCAACTCCTGACAGAACCCCTCTCCACCGAGGTGGGGGGGGCTGTCGGCCAACACGGACGCCGTGACTCAGATTCAGACTGGTCGTAGGCGACCTGGCAAGACGTTTAACTCGTGGGGCCAGTCCCCGCTCAGTGGGACTATGTCGCGGCCGACCCAGCGCGGAGCTAGGGCCTGCACGCGCTCGTAGGCCGGCTGGGGTGACCACTGGATCTCAACATCCAGCCCGTCGCCCAGATCCGGCATAATTGCTTGAAGATCTCACAGGAACAACTGGAGAAAAAAAGCTAACTAAAAAAAGATTTATCTAAAAAAAGCTTGCCAGGACCAGAGATCCCAGCAAGGAACTTAGGTCCTTACTCCTGACTAGGCAGAAAAAAAACTGACATCCTATAGCAGGGAGAGAGAGGATATACCCCCTGGGACTGCCCATAGGTGTGGCCAGAACTTTTTTCCTGCCTAGTGTCCTACTCCTGTAGGGGGCAGTATATCCCTACTGATATTAATCAAGAAGTCTGCGTTTGTCAATGAGCGAAAGAGAAAACATGTTTGTTATTTAGGAAAAAAGAAAAAGTCTTTAGAACCACCTTAATCCTTTTTTTTTTTATTTTATCATGATAATTAGAAACATGCAAGGAAGAAATATTTACCATTCAGCAGTAATTCCTCTAAATTGTCTGGATTTCTGGCAAGCTGTAAAATTAAAGCAGAGCCACGAACTTTATCAGGAATGTCTTCATACAGCAATTCAATGTATTCATCCATCTCATTAATGTTAGCAACTTCGTCAATCTGAAACACAAAAGATGCAGAGTGTTTGACATAGGAAATTGAGAATTTACTTACAAAGGTTGTACAACAGTGCTTTGAATATTTACATACTCCTGAAAAATATAGTTTACCTCCTTAAAGTGAAATTAAAAAGGTATTTTTTTTTTGCTTTAGAATAAAAAAATAAAAAAAGAAGAGGTTATATTTATCTGCTCTTTGCAATGATATTGCACAGAGCAATCCCTTATCTCCTCTTCTGGAGTCGTCGCCACCCACCCCGGCGCTGTCCTGCCCTCTCCTCTCCTCCCCTCCTGCGAGTGCCCCCTGAGCAAGCTGTGTGCTGAGGGGGAACCCACCCAGGTATGCTCCCAAGCTGTGCTGTGTGTGTCCATAGACACACAGTGCGGGCTCAGCCACGCCCCTGCTCTGTTCTCACAAGACTTGACTGACAGCAGCAGGATTCTATGGCTCCCACTGTGGCCAGAATGGGAAATGGGACATTTTTTACCTTAACACAGGGAATGCATTAAGTTAAAAAATTCTGACTCTAGAAACACATTAAAGTGACTATGTTACCTAAATAAAAAAAAAAAAGCTAATGCTAATGTGCTGGCAGTCATTTTAATGCAGTTTATTGTCCTAAAGGTACTACAAAGCAACTATAAACGTTACCTCCATTCCTTCAAAAGGCGGTGGATCCTTTGGTTTGCCATTCTTCTTTTCCTTCTTTTCTGCTACAGAAAAAAAAAATTCACAAATGGTAAAAATAAAACAGGTTAATGAGAATATATATTGCAAGATCATAATGTTAAATCTGCTATTATCTGCTATAATCTGCTATTAAAAAAAAGGGAAAAATGTACTCCCTTACTCCCATGAACACTGCTTAGGAATTCAACAACAATAGGTGAGAATGTATCCATGTGAAATGCAAATGTTAATATAATCATAAAAAAAAATTTTACAAAAGAATATTGTATAGTCCTATAGAAACTATAGGAATAAGCCCGGTGTGTCCTTTGTATAAAAAGTTCTATACTGTATATATCCATACTGCTAGTAATTTGCTAGAGGCTCTCAGATTTTAAAAGATAAACAAGAAAAAACACCATGCACTGTAATTGATTTTCTTAAGAAGAGTACATGGTGGACATTAGAGGTCTAATAGACCCCTTATGTCTCCATAAAGAGAAAAATAATGAAAAAAAAGTGGACTCCTAGCTCTACTTACTTCCTACCAAACAATAAATGCTGTTTACTCAAGATGATGCATATACAGTGACTCAACATCTCCTGATAGATGCCGTTACAAGAACTCTATCCAAAAATGTGAGCCCAAATAGTCTAATCATTTTAAATTGCATACATTCACGCCCTCGGAAGAAGTCATTGGTTGACGAAACCGGTCAGGGCGTGGTTCCGCGGTCACGAGGTTCCAGCGTTTGGTGTCATGCCCGGAGGTCTGTCTACTTAGGTACCGAGGGGAGACCATTTAACATCAGTGGAAGCTGACCTGACGCAAGTTTACGTCATTACATGCCTATTTACATTGAATGTTTGTGAGTGCAACTTTTGCAGAGTTTCATGTTCATGTGTGAATAAACGTGTGGTTTAGCAGTATTACGCTATGTGCTATTATTCCATCCACTTACATGTAACACGTATTGGCATGGTTCTATGAGTGAGGAGAGGGGTCCATCAATTTCCCACCCGGAGTCGGATTTGGAGCTTTGGAATCAAAGACATCCATTTGGCCTGTACTCAGGGGGCTCTGGTAAGTTTAAGACCATAGGGCTTGCACGGTGGTGTGGTGAAGGTTGTTTAAATCGTACCTGCACATTGGTGGAAGTTGAGCTTTTGGACTACTCATCCTCCCAGTATATGGATGGACATTATACACAGTGATATTCACACGGATTGATTAAGAGACTCTGGGTTGATGTATAGGGACCTATTCTCTATATAATCGCTGCTAGTGTGTCTTTTAGCTAATATAGCAATATAGGTACACCTTGTTGTTCATTTCCTGTCTTATAATAGCAGCTGCTGATATATGGTTTGTTTTTATGATTTATGATTCAAACCACACAATTTTATAACTAATAAGGAGTTTTTACTTTTATTTTGTGCGCCGGGTGAGTGGGTTTTCCGTAATTATTTATAGATCCTACTCTTCTGTTTAATAGTAAATAATTCAGTAAATATCTCCAATATGAGTTTGTCCTCAAGTCAAATGGGAGCAAAAATTATTCTAATTATAAGGTTTCCATACGGTTCCATAATGATGTAGTACCATGCATATGGTTACTGGAAACCCCACCGTATATCCAGGATGTTGTCCCAGTGTGGCTATTTTTGCTGATTAGTGAAACATTGTGCATATAAGACACCCCTGCGGTTTAGAGGAGGAGGCCTAGTTATTGTCATGAATTATCCTGAAAACAGCGTTCATTCACAGAGAGTCGCAATGTGGATGACAGCCCCATTCAACCTCCCTCGTACTCCGGGGCAAAGTTCATGCCACAATAGGAAAATGTATGGTATAATAGGAAAGTCCACCAAGTATCCAGAATTTTCCCTATGCAGCTGTTTGGGTAATCAATAAGACATCATGCCTACAATATGCCCCTATGGTCCAGAGGAGGTGATCAGGCTGTTATTGTTAGCAGATCTGAAGGTAATGTCCTTTTATATGCAATGACGGTATAATTACCAGCCCCATGCAACCTCCCTCACACTTTGGGGAAAAATTCAAGCCATTAAAGGGGAAAGTACACATAACAGACAGTTCATACATCCACTGTATATATGACTCCATATTGACTTTTTAGACTCCAGCCATCTTCCATCATGCTCATATAAATTAGAGAGTATACTTATCAGTCTTCCATTAATGGCTCACCATTCCAGGGTATAGAAGGGCAAAAATGGCCTATATTACCGCCTGGCCAGTTTCGCCGGCTCCAAATAGCTGCATCAGAGGCTGTGGTGTGTGAAGGGGATGGGGAGGTGGCGATGGAGCATCACCGAGAGAAAGAGAGAGAGAGACCGTGAAATCTCATATGGCCAACACGCAATAATTTCATGGATGATTTACATTTTTTTTGCCGTAAACAATCTTCCTGGGTTATATGTGATGCTGTCAAAGTGTTAAAATAGCTAAATGAATATCTGATGCTCATGAGGAGCTAGACACTTATGTGGAGGCTGCACTATACACAAGCTTTCCTGCAGATACCTGCACAGAGGAGGGAATTGGAGAGGCGACACTAAAATCCATTCATAAGTATGGATACATTTTCTTAAGGGTTATTAGGATGAACATGGATTGAGTTCTAGTGGAGTTTCTGAGATGGAGAGTAATCGTGGCTATACCAATCCTGATCAAAGGGAAAAGGCACATTTTGACCTAAAATACTTTTGGGTCAAATACTGGAGGTGAAGGTATATATGTATGCCAGTGAAGGGCATTGCACAGCATTTGATGGAATATGCACATGATTGCATACAAGGATCACACAATAAATCAATCAGTTAACAGGCAATTGGTCATACATAAGGACAGGGACACTGAAATCTGCACAGAATGCTTAATTTATGTTTGTTTAAGGACTTACTTAGTTCATATAGTTTAATTCACTTTATTATTGATTCCCTTTAATATTTATCACATTGATGTCAATAGTATAATATTATCTTATATAATATTTATATGTGGGAACACATAGTGCTAGCAGCAGTATAGTGTGTTTTGCAATATTAGGGTGATACATAAATGCACTGAAGTTTTATTTGTTTAAACTTTTACAGACATTATTTAGGGATATTTCTAAACTGAGAAGCTGTAAATGTGTTTAAAGCGTTTCCTATTGAAAATTATAGGTACGGTATAGTGGATTGAGAGTTTGGGGTTTGACACATTTTGTACTTTTTTTGCTTGTAAACAGCATCTTATTTTATATTTCACAGAATAGTTGGAGATGTTATTATTAATGAAACTAAAATTCTTTTGAGTTTATTTTTTGCTAAAAAATAGTTGGGCAAATATTGTGCGTAAAAAAATTTTTGAATACCATAATTTTGTTCTACAGGACTTTTGCTTTTAGAAAACACATACTGTATATTTCAGCATTAGCATTAAATGTTATTTTTTTTATTAATATTAAAATATTAGGCAGGATTGCAGGGTGCTGGCTATAGTTGCAGAGGCTGCCGACACCCTGCCATCATGCTTTCTGAAATTTTATAATTAATGTATCCATCTTGGAAACCGCTCCTATCCACTAGTATGCAGCAGAAACAGTCCTGAAGAAGGGGGGGGGGGGGGGGGGGGGAGTCCTTTCTCCCAAAATGTGTTGGCCTGATGTATAGATTACTAGAGCAGTGTTTCTCAACTCCGGTCCTCAGGGCACACTAACAGGCCAGGTTTGCAAGAAAACTGAAATACATCCCAGGTGATATAATTTGCTGCTCAGTGATTGCAGTATTCTAGTCTGCATCTCCCCAAGGTAATACTTAAAATCTGGCCTGTTAGTGTGCCTTGAGGACCGGAGTTGAGAAACACTGTACTAGAGGAAGTCCACCCTAACACTAAAATCGCTACATCTACAGGCATCCATGATCTAAGATTAACCTATCTAGCCCTGTAAAGAAGAAATCAGTATACATACCTTTTCTGAAGCCGCTCCGGTCCCACGCTGAGCTGTCAGTGGCGGCTTCACTGTGAAGGTGGGTGCAGAGGCGGCAGCTGACAAGGAAATCCCTATAGTAACTCTATTGATGACGTCACTTCCCATTAATTTCACAGCCATTGTCGGCTCTGTCCTCTACAGAGCTTCTGCCGCTGGAGACTGGACCACGTTGGATTCCGAAAAGGTATGTAAACAGATTTCTTCTTTACAGGGCTAAATAGGTTAGTCTTAGATGTATTAAACTGCATTTTTCTGGACATCGGCCATAGAGAAAAGGTAGCAGCCCAAATTCCAGAAGGGTCCACCACCACCATCGGGCACAACCCACTGGAACGGATTTCTTCCCATCTGCCCACACAAACACCCACCTATAACCAGTCACTAATCCAGTCAATCCAGCACGGTCTCCAACACATGCCAGAAGACCGGTACCCAGAAGGCAACTGGCCAAAGATGTCAGCATCTGTCAGGGAGCCCCGGGACACCACAGTCCTGGACAGAAGGAAAGTATAGTTCTGCTTCTATTATTTGCTTTTATTATTTCCTTCCCCAACAGCATACTTATTCCAAGGTCAGTGTTTCAAAACGCCAGCATTCCACGCGCATCGGATGCAATATTTTATAGATACTTAAATTGAGTGTTTTAGAAAGTACTGAAGCAAGAACACGACCAGATAACAAACATGCTGTGGTAGCAGTCAGCAATGGCAGTTCTAGTACAGGAATACATAAAATCACACATCCCAGTGCCCTAAAGTGGTTGAACACCCCATTCATGAAATCTGACCTAGGCACATATATATGTAGTGTTTACTTATCTCTCTCCAACGCTCTAAGTGCCATGTGTTTCTGCTGCTCCGTTCCTCTGTTATCAGCATGATAACTTCTTATAAGTTCTCTGACACATGAGATAAAAGCAGCTGAAAGTTTGTGTTGGGGTGGGAGCTTAGAGGGAGATTAGCAGAGAGCTGGCCTATTCAGATAGCAGCTCTGCATGCTTTTTTCCTTCCTCTGCCTATGTGGAGTGGGGGTGTGTGCCTTTCCTCCCTATCAGCTCTCATACAGTGTAAACCCAGACTCCACACCCACTGCTGAATGGGGAAACAAGATTTCTAACACGAGCTACACTTTCTAAAGGGTGAAGAAAGCTGAAGACAGCAGATATACATGTAAAAAACTTATGTAGGGAAATTTGTTTCTTCTCTGTGTATCTTCTGAGGCTGTTCACTTCACTTGGTATATGTGAGGGTTTACATTAACTTTAAAGCAGACCTATACCCAAATTTATTTAGCATTACAATATCAGCCACTACACATGGCGAACATCTGATTGGTTTATCCTAAAGCATCTCTGTTCTTTTCTAATTCCAAAGAATCCTGAAGTGTTTCAGCCCCAGTCATGTGGTCTGGTAAAGCAAAGTAACGTACAGTATTGAAATGTACAGGGGCTACAGTCAGAACTGGACAGACTTCTAATAAGGAAATGCAAGACTGGATGGTTCCACTTAGCCATTTTACCTCTCACACCTTTTCAGGCCCTATGAACCAGTCATTATTACATTTCGGCTATGGACCTATTTATTCGACAATAAAACTTTGTCATCACTTAAGACAACAAGGTATTACATTCATTGTTTATTTTAATAACAAACAAGGCATTTTTTTTTCATTACATTGTCTTGCAACAGTTATCCTTTTTTTTGCAATCCTTAGACAATAAAATGCAGGAAAACTAAACAAAACAGTTTATTTTTTTGAGCAGTGTTAATTTAAAAATATAAACCACAAAGAAATATCTGCGCTTAGATAAAAGTACATAAAGGAATTCCTCTCATCTGCACGTTATATGGACTTTTTATTGCTTCATAGAGACTATTTATTGGCGCTACCCCCTCTTTTTGTTTACTTTAAAAATAGTGTTACTACACATACAATGTGTATATTTTATTCTGTAATTTGTTCTGTTTAACCACTTACCAACCTGTAAATGTGCTGTAAGCACCACAACGAACTGGCACATTGCAGTGAGCATGCACACTGGTGCACCCCCTGGGCTGTGCAGCAACGCAATTCCGTGACCACTGTTTTGATCACGGTGATCAGTAGCCGGGCATCATGTGATCACTATGATTGGTCATAGCATTTTTATGATTAGAATGTCAACAAATGGATTCCATTCATGAATGCTTTGCTTAGTATTGTGATTGGCCCGCAAATATCACATGGTACCTGGGCCAATCACAGCACCCTGTACCAAGTGATTACCTGTAGCCAATCACAGATCACAAAGAACCAAAGAAATGTAGCAAACTACATTATGGCCTAAACTTATGGAGAAAGATTATTTGTTTGCAAAATTTTATAAGAGAAACAAATAAAAACTTTTTTTTTTTTAATTTTTGTATTTTTTCATTTATATAGCAAAAAAATAAAAAACCCAGTGGTGAATAAATACCACCATAAGAAAGCTCTTTTTGAGGTAAAAAAAATTATATAAATGTAATTTGAGTACAGTGTTGCATGACCGTGTAATTGACAGTTAAAGTAGCACAGTGCTGAATAGCAAAAAATGCCCTGGTCATGAAGGGGGTAAAACCTTCCTGTGACCCATGATCTCTTTGTGTGCTGCTCAGGCTCGGTTAGTGTGGGGTGTAAGTGTGAGTTCCTCCGCATCTACTGCTGAGAGTGTTGTCTAGGGAGGAAACCCGTCCTGGCTCCTACAATGGGTCAAGAAAAAAAGGTGTGATTCCTAATGCTGCGCATCCATGAAATCCTATAGTGGTGGACAGAGTGGCAACCCCAGCCTGGACTCCTACCAGGCCACGCCCCTAACAAGTTTCGCTCTGCCCTTTGGAGCTTAGTCATGGGGATGAGTTGGGCTGAGGTTGCCATTCTGTCCACTTCTATAGGATTTCATGGATGTGTGGCATTAGGGATCACGCCTTTTCTTTTTTGGGGTAAAACCTTCCGGTGGTCAAGTGGGTAAAATTACACCAAATTATAATTCTGGTACAAAGCATTGCAAATCTTTTACAAATGAAATAAAGATTCTTTTATTTTTTATATATTTAATGTTAAAATGGAAATGTGTAAATATATGTTAAATGTGTAAAAAATATTAACAAACAAAATAAAAAAAAAAAAAGTTTAAATTGTTAATATTTAATAAAATAGAAACAAAAAAAAAGTCAGCAGAGAAGCAGAATGAGTTTATTAGGGCTGATTAGCATAAACTAAGGGTTAATAAGAGGTTAAACGGAGGAACATTTTATTAAAAATTAACAAACTTTTCTTTCATTTTGTTTGTTCATCTCTTTAATCTGAAGGTGAATGAACAGAATGAAACAAAAGTAATAATGTTACTTTGTATCTTTGTATATTATGAGGTTCCGTTGACATATAGGCGTTTTCGGATCGCGGGCAAAATTGCAGCGATTCTGCCCATGATTCTGAACCATTGCAAGTCACAGGACGCCCAAGCGATTCCCGTGACTTGCAATGGCACCCCAAACGTGGCGCCATTTTGCCATGATTGTCACCCGATGAATCACGGGATGCCTGATGCCCAAAAGGAATACAAGAATTTTTTTGGGGCGTCAGGCGATCAGGTGACAATCGTGGCAAAATCGTTTCGCATTTGGGGGGGCATTGCAAGTCACGGGAATCGACGGCCTGCGACTTGCAAAGGTTCAGAATCGCAGTCAAAATTGCGGCAAATCTGCCCACTATCCGAAACGCCTATATGTGAATGGAGCCTCAGCTGTGTTATTTATAAACACTGGTTCAGACTGCTTTTTTTGAAAGCTGCAGCTGCCGACCCTCCTCCGAGTTTGAATAATTACTTTCAATTATCAAAGCTGACAACTGTATACTGGGGGGGGGGTCCTAGGAGCAGGACATAGAGACTGGATGCATACACACCCAAAGTATGCAACTAGTTAAAGACTTTAACTTTAGTTTTCCACAATGCACCACATTAGTTGACCATGAGACCTATGCTAAGGAAAAGGATAGCAATACATAAAGAGCTAACTGTAAGTTTCTTACCTTTACTAGTTAACCCATCTCTGCGATTCTGAAGATAATAAAGTAACTGTTCTACTTCGGGTAATTTGGTTGGATGGATGAGTTTACATTCCTCAACCACTTTCCGTGCCAGAGAGGAAATATCAGTATTGGCATTGAGACTTTTCAGACGAATGCTAAATAAATAAATAAAACAAAAAGGCAATTTTATTCAATTTAATGTACTCTATATACAACTGTGACCTCAGCTAAACACATTGTCAGTGTCTTTAGTTTTTCGGACTGAATGACACCCAGGGGTTTATTTACTAAAACCAGAAGAGTGCAAAATCTGGTGCAGCTCTGCATGGTAGCCAAATAATTAAGCTTTGACAATAAAACCTGGGAGCCGATTGATTTCTTTGCAGACCTGCACCAGATTTTGCACTCTCCAGTGTTAGTAAAATCAACCACCCAATGTCACCCAACCACTTCCTGATAATGCAGGAAGTCATGGTCCATGATGTCAGTGCTGTTCTCTGTGTCAATAAGGAGTGCCCAGCCCCAGAGAAGAGGGCCAGTGCATTTCATATAACCATAAAGATATCTTAAAAAATAATTAAAAAAAAAAAAACAAGCCAAAGATTTATGCGGAGGCGGCCTTCAGGAGAGAAGCATTTGAGGTTTAATGCAAACATTTAAGGGCCTTTTAAGGCAGACCTGATCAGACCCTCCAGTCTCCTCTATGGAGTGGCAGGTGTCAACAGACATGTGTCCGTTGACACCCGTCGACATTCAATCTGATCCTGATTGCTAAAAACAGACAGATGGGGATACATTCCCCATCTGTCTGGTGGATTGGATTGGATGGCAGTCAGGTGTAAACTGACAGGTTGTCCGTTTACACCTGACTGCACAGAGAGGACAGCGTGCTGTGTCTGTGCCTGCTCTGTATAGGCAGAGCAGACACAAACCAGTCATCCATCTGCTCAGCGGGGATCAGCGGACAAATTCCACACTGACCAGGCCTACTCCAATGAAGCCTGACCCATGTGGAAGGGGCCTAAGTATTTGCAACTTCTGGAATATACAGGTGCATTTTATACAGTGCCTTGCAAAAGTATTCGGCCCCCTTGAACTTTTTAACCTTTTGCCACATTTCAGGCTTCAAAAATAAAGATATTAAACTGTAATTTTTTTTTTTCCGAAGAATCAACAAGTGGGACACAATCATGAAGTGGAACGAAATTTATTGGATATTTCAAACTTTTTTAACAAATAAAAAACTGAAAATTTGGCGTGAAAAATTGTTAACAAAGTTTGAAATATCCAATAATCCTGTCCATCCAGGGAGCTCCTAAGTTTGGAATCTAGGAATCTCTGTCTGAGAAGTGAGAAGCTCCTAAGATTCACAGAAATTGATTTTGCAGTAAAACAATAATGATACTTGCAAGCACATTTTAAAAACAGTGTCATGACAGGAGTAATTACTTTAAGGCCATTTGCACACAGACGTAAAAAATTCCTTTCTTGTTGACAGAAAGATCCTGATTAAAATGTTTTGTAAAGACCTTGCATAAATGTGCATAAAGGTGCCTAATCATATAAAAGCTAGCAAACTGTTTATCTGTGATCTTCATCCTCTTCTACTTGGCAGTGTTGCAATATAAACACATACGTGCGTAAATTACTGCACTCAAACATAACACTTTCTATTTTTACTTTCAGCTCTGTACTCATCGCTGTATTACTGATCTTTGTTCCACAGACAATGCACCTGTGCTCAGATAAAAAAAAATAAAAAATTACTCCCATATGCAAGAGGCCTAGTAATTCAATTATCTATTTTTACAAACATTCTGCAAAGTAGAAAAGCCAAATGCTTACTGGCTTTATACAATGCAATACATCTTTGACCTGCATTTTTCAACAGCTAACAGATTGTTATGAGAAAACATATTTTTTTAACCAATATCAACATATTTTCTCTATCAATTGACCATTATCGATTCCCAGAAAATCAGGAGCAGGAAACCAGTGTAAATTCACAATGCCCATGCCAATTGCAATATGCACCCTGTTTCGTGTAAAATGTCATGATGTCTTTGCCTCTTTACACCTGCATCAGTTTCTACCGCCCTCTGAAAAGCAATATGTGGTGGATTGTCAGAGAATGTCTTCTATGCGATCTAGTGATGATCCTGTCACCTCCTGAATGGGAGCTTTTTTCCCCCATTTTTCTTTCCAGCTTAACAGGGGTTCTGTACAGAAAAGTCATGCTGCAACTGTGAGCCAAACACTTCCGGTATGACACCAATGACTTCAATGGGCATGGCTGACAGGCAGTACTTTACTTCACAGCCGTGGCATGTGTACAGTTCAATCTTGCTACTTGTTATGTTATTGGTTGGTGGTTAGTAAAGCCACAGCTCAACCACCTGTGTTACCACCCATTGGTCGCCAGTATGAAAGAGGCTTCTTATCAGGACAGTATTAGCACAGCAAACAAAAAAAAAAAAGGTGAATTTAATTCCGACTTACATTTTTTGACACTCCTTTCGTTCACCAAGCATGGGGTCACCCAACTCCCCGAGAATAGTAGCCTCCACTTCATAATGGACAATGAGAGCTTTTTCACTTGGATGGACATCAATGTTTCCTCCTTTGACTTTTCTATAAAATAATACATTGTAAAAATAAAAATGATAAAGAAATCCTTGGGGCAAAAATCAGAAAGCCTGATTAGATGCTGCAATGTATACTGATGGTCTTTACAGATACACCAGTACATCAAACACACCAGTACATAAATCACTACACCTTAGGGTCCTTTCACACAGGCGATCCGATCCGCCTGTCAGTTTTTCAGGCGGACCTGATTGGATGCTCCATGCATCCCTATGGGGCAGCGGATGTCAGCGGTGACATGTCTGCGGACACCTGCTGCTCTCCGATCCGATCCTGTCCGTGAAATCTGGATGGATGGAAACCCTATTTTCCATCCGTTTTGCGGATCGGATGAGAAAGGACAGGCGGTCCGTTCTCATCCGCTCTCCCCATAGAGAACAGCTGCGATCTGATAGCTCCATCTCCGCACACAGAGCAGAGATGGAGCTGTCATCCGCCTGCTCAATGGAGGATCGGCGGATAGATCCCCCACAGAGCAGAACGGACTCCGTCGGCAGTTGTGCCTGTGTGAAAGGACCCTTAAACCTCAAAACTGGACATCAGAATTCGTGGGAAGGCCAAGGAACATACATATAGATCTGCGTCAAAATGGAATGAATACATTATGAACATGGTTTAGGGATAGTGCTCTTAATGGTGCCATGAGCTGCAATTTGTCAGTGTTTAACCCCTTTGTGCCCAAAGGTAAAACAAATCTAAATGCCTAAGCACAGTTTTGCAATTTTGTGTTAGTAAAACCATACATTTCATCACAACTACTTTGTGCATCCGGGTGGCTTGTACTAAATTTTTTTTTTACCCAAAATAGTAAAAAAAAAAATTAATAGTTTTCAATTTAGCTATATATTTCTTGCTACTACCATCATCACCTTCCACCAAAGAGCAACCCAAAAAAAATTCTCCTAGTCCTGACGATCGCAACGATACCAGATGTGTATGTTAGCTTTTTTTTTTTTTTTTTTAAAGACTGACCCTGACCTTTGACCCAAACACTAACCCTGGCACTGAACTAGATTAAACCTTGATCTAGGTATTTTTTGTATTTTTATTTTATTTTAGGTTTTTTAAATTATTATTATTTATTTTTTCACACACTTTTTTTTTCTCTCTGCGAGAAGAGAGAGATACTTAGTATGTCTCCCCTCCATTCACAGAGAAAAGAAACACAGGGGCAGGCTTCACTGTGACTGATTACTGTAAATAGCCAATCAGAGGCTATCACAGCAATCAGGTGACCCAGAATCGGGAGTTCCGGGTCCTGATCGTTAGTAGGGGGTCCGGGGCTCTCTGGGAGACAGCACAAAGGGAGATACGCAAATACGCGGCCCCACAGAAAAAAGGCCAGTCAAGTGAGGCCGCTTATTTGCATAGGGTCAGTGTGAAGGGGTTAATCTATTATCTGTAATAAAAATTAGCCTGCTTATAAAACAAGATGAGCAACCTAAAAATATCTCTCTCCATTAGAGAGATTTACCCTCACTTTCTGACCTGCTGACAACAGAGAGGAGATGAAGGAAAATCTGCAAGAGGGCAAATGATAATCTAGTGATCATTTATAGCAATATAATATGTAAACAATGTGGAGTGTCCACAGAAAGTCCCAATAGTCCAAAAGATGGAGAGATAGTGGAGACCAATTCCCAACTTCCGACTGTGTAGATGTAAAAAGCCAACACCCAGACGTGGAGTAACACCAACTGCTTACCAGATATTATTGGATATAAAGCGATGAAAACAGACTCAAGTAGGCCATCAATCAAAGGATAGATCACACCATATGGTCTCATCAGCTACAATATATTAAGCATCCATAGTAACAGGGCGGCGAAATAGGCTTAGATCAAACCACCAGGCAAAAACGTATGGTCACAACAACTCCAGTTTACCTCGATAGAAAAAGGCAGGACAATAGTGCAGACTGTACGAACACTCATTTATTGCTTAATGCCAAAAACATACTCACACATAGGTGGATAATAAAAGCATCATAAAAGGTTAAAAACCGCGGTATATGGTGGCGTGCTGCTCGTTTTCCAGGTCGCCTGACGCGTGTCGTCAAAGTAATGACATCATCAGAGGCGGACCTGACTCCAAACGGCAGCACGCTTAAGACAGACTCAACCGGAAATGACGTAGGCGGAAACCAGCCGCCAATGCGTTCCACTCGATCATCAGCGGAACCGGAAGTGACGCAGGCGGAACAATCCGTCCATGCGTTCCATCGGGTCCCTAGCTACAACCGGATACAGTACAGAGGGGCCATAATAGGCCAGAAAGGGCCGGAAGAGAATAATGATTGGCCACCTCTCTATCAGCAGAAAAACTAAGTGAATAGAATCGCTGAAACTCCGGTAATTGTAATCTGTAAAAACAAATCAGCCAGGATCGAGTGGAATACAATGAAATCACTTTAAAAACATAACAAATGATGATGTCATTACTTTGACGACACGCGTCAGGCGACCTGGAAAACGAGCAGCACGCCACAATATACCGCGGTTTTTAACCTTTTATGATGCTTTTATTATCCACCTATGTGTGAGTATGTTTTTGGCATTAAGCAATAAATGAGTGTTCGTACAGTCTGCACTATTGTCCTGCCTTTTTCTATTGAGGTAAACTGGAGTTGTTGTGACCATACGTTTTTGCCTGGTGGTTTGATCTAAGCCTATTTCACCGCCCTGTTACTATGGATGCTTAATATATTGGAGCTGATGAGACCATATGGTGTGATCTATCCTTTGATTGATGGCCTACTTGAGTCTGTTTTCATCGCTTTATATCCAATAATATCTGGTAAGCAGTTGGTGTTACTCCACGTCTGGGTGTTGGCTTTTTACATCTACACAGTCGGAAGTTGGGAATTGGTCTCCACTATCTCTCCATCTTTTGGACTATTGGGACTTTCTGTGGACACTCCACATTGTTTACATATTTGTATTTGTCATTCAGTGTTTTGGCGCTACTACATTTTTATTTATGCCTATTTAGTTTGTAATCCACTATTTAGTTGGCTGCCTACACATATTGTTTTCATTTGATCTTCATTGATTCTGATTTTGCTGTCCGAGCGCAGATTCTCCTCCATTTTTTACATTTATAGCAATATGGCGCCTTTTTTTTTTTAAGGGGAGATGTTACAAAAATCATACAGCACTTTCACAAAACGAAACAAAAACTCTTAATTTACCAATAGCACATCATTTCTTGAAGATCTATCCCCGTAAGCTTTTGCCCCTGAAAATATCCCCATTGTTTAGCTTTAATTCAACTACATGGCAATTTGTATCTTTATTTCATTTTTTGTGGCCTTATTGTAATTTTAATTGAAAATATGTATTTTCAACATGAATCTAATAAATGTGACATTATAAACCAAAAAAAAAACAAAAAAATAGAAGGGATCTGTGGTCCTCTGGACAAAATCATGTGACATGATAAATGCTTTTATAAATTATTAAGATGTATTAACATACTAGGAATGTCCAAACAAACATTTCATGATCTGTTACTCATATAGGAGAGTTAAAATGATACCAGAACAGTGATAAACATTGGTTTGATAAAGTAATACAAATATCAGAGCAGGTCTGCAGCCTTTCAACCAACAAAGATGTGGACATCAAAGCACCCTGATGAGTATTCAAGTAGTTGCTATGAGACAACGTGCTGACAAGCACAAGCATTTGTAAAGTTCACAGTTCACTTCCTTCGCACCCTTCGTAAAAGGAGATTCTCACACGGGGCAGCATATGTCAGCATCTGTCAACAACAAGAGCTGTGATTTAGGTCTTGATTAATAGTCACGACGAAAAAATATTGTGCTGTGATTGTGAACATTTTTTTCCTTCTTTCCAATTCCCTACCATAGCTATTGATTATATATTGGATCTGACAAAAATGTACATAAATAAATCCCAGAGCAGAAAACATGGGGAGCCAACTCGTTTGCCAGAGAAGCAGAGGACCTTCCAGTGGGCTCGGAGCCCTTGGGGGGCCTTAACCAATTTGCAGGGGTGCTGTAAATCCTAGGAACCTGCAATGAGTCAGCAACACCTGGGATCGTACAGGCCATCCTAAGTGGATTCATCAGCAGGATGGGACAAGCAGTATTGGTCACTTGCCTGACGAAGGGGCTCCGAAACGTTGCTTTATGTGTACCATGTGACCAGGAGAATAAAGATTAGGACTCTTTGGTGTGCTGGTGACATTTCTTCACGTGGACTGTCTGTGCTTAGCAGCCTGTAGTCATTGCAGCACCCATCATTATCGAATAGGCATTTTCAGGAACGTGTGAGAGGGAAATATTGCGTTTGAAGCAGTATGTAAAGGAACATTCTTCCTACTGACCCTAAATGTAAGAGATTGCATTCCGCCTACTGCTTTTTAAGCTGTGCTGTATGTTATATAATCATGACTGCTGCACTCCATAAGCTGTGTGTTACATTAGTGCCGGTTCACACATATGCGATGCGGGAACCCTGCAAATCCACTGCGGGTTCCCGCATCGCACTCGACTCGCAGGCAGTTCACACTGCCATATGCGAATCACTGGGGGGTGTCAACACAAAGTTAACGATACCCCCAGATCAGTTTGCATCTCGCAGTGCGAACTGTCAATTTGGACATGAATCGGATCAAATAGGTGTAAACACCCATGCAATCTGATTCTGGTGCGGACCAAAAAAAGGGTCCTGTGCGACTTCGGGCCGAATGTGATGCAAATTCAGCTATACAATCTGTATGGCTGAATTTGCAATGCACAGACTTTGCATGTGATTTGCAGAGCAGTGCGCTGCGGATCACATGCGATGTCTGACATCACATATGTATGAACCGGCACTTAAAGCAGGGATCAGTGAAAGGCATTAACTACTATCCTATAGCCTAAGTTCACACTGAGGCAGGTTTGAAATCGTGCAAGTTCAGCTGAACTCACATAATTTGAAACTGGCATTTTTAGTCTGACTTCGGGGGGCGATTTTACAGATGTCTATTGAAATCGACCCCCGAAATCCCCAAAAGTAGTGCAGAAAAGGACAGTGCCATTGCTGGCAATTGGCTCTGATTTGACATGTCAAATTGGACCAATGTGAATGTGGGCACAGACTTGCTTCCAGCCCTTGCTCAATTCATTCAACAACAATTTTTCCTGGCCAGCCCCACGTCAGCACACCTGGGTTTGCTCCTCCTACGAACCCTCAGGACCACCCTTATCCTAGCTTATAAGAGAGGGCCCTCCCATTCCCTCTTGTTCTCCTTTTTTTGGTCTCCAGGCCACCTGAAGCAAGCTACAAGTGAGAATGGATCCCCTCCTGCCGAACCTTCCCACCCAGGTTTAGCCTCTCCTGGGATTGGTAGGTCCAGACTGATAGAGGTAAATCCTCTTAAAACCCTGGACGCCCTGAGTGCCGGGGCCGCGGGCATGAATGGCTTAAAGAGCCTAAGAGTATGGTGGAGAGGCTGTGGTGTGCTCAGCTCGTTTCCCCTCACCCGTTTGCAACTATTAGGGATGCACCGGCCGCTCTCCCTGGCTGATATATTCACTGGCAGTGATATCACAGGAGGTGGAGCTGTGGGCGGTGGGTGTAGCCTAGCAACCGCCCTGCATAAGAGGGGAAGCCTCAATGGCAACGATGCAGAGAGCCATTTCATTTTCTGTCCATGTGCAGGTCAGTGCAGAGAGATAACTAGGTTCCGTATGGCTGTGTTTACTTCCTATGACTCACTCTCTCTCTCCTATACTCGTCTGCCTTGTAGTAGCTCTCTGCTGCCACCCAGTGGTTCCCAGACTTGACAGTTTCCTCCTTTCAAGCTCGTCTACTCTCTGCTGCCACCTGCTGGTGCTGTCTTTTCTATACAGGTAAGCAGTATCTTTTTTAAAAAAAAGAGATGGAGCTAGAAAAAAGTGTCTTTTTATTTTTCTTATCTCTGTGTATTTAACATATTTCATCTATATGTTATTAAGTTAGAGAAAGTTAGGGTGAGGGGAAACGGAGGAAATAGGTTTATCTTACGTTCCTCTTTTTTAGCATGAGCTCGCCACAGCCACAGAGGGCACGAAGATCATCGGAAAGGTAGGAGGGGGCTACGAGGGACTAGACGGTGAAAAGAGTGCATACACCATATTTAAAGGGTGTTTGTCTTTTAGGAGCAAGAGCCCTAAAAAGAAGCATTCGCATAAGGAAAAGACCCGCCAACGATCTGGTTCACCTCCACCTGAACCACGCTCTAGCCAGGCGCCTCAATCTCCGAGCAGGTCGCACGCTAGTAAGTCTCCAGACATGGAGCCAAGGAGGTCCAAAGGTCGACCCGTAGAGGGCTTATGTTGGGCCTGTACGGCTCCTACTGCTCCTGGAAAACTCCTGTGTGCCGAGTGCATTACAGATGTGGCCACAGACAAGGAGGCAGAGGCAAACAAGATTAAAGAATATATCCACGAAGCCGTGGCAGATAGCATACACCTGGTGGCTAGTACAAGTACGCCTAGAAGCAGGCCTAAAACAGGGAGTAACCCAGAGTACAGAAAGGGATCACCGCCAGTGCTGGAAATTTCTTCAAGAACCTCTTCGGAATCAGAGGATCTAGAGGAACATATGTTTGATTTTCTGTTTATAGAACCATATGTCACAGCGGTAAAGGAAGCCATAGAATGGGAGCAAGAGTCCCAGCCACCAGAAAAAGTAAGGAGATATTTCCCGACCCTGAAGAAGCAGGGAGCGGCTTTTCCTTTCATGACAGAAATACGAGAATTGTTGGAAGAAGAATGGGGGAAACCAGAGAAGAAAACGAACACCCAGAATCGTTTTTCTAAGTTATACCCTTTTAAGACCGTGGATGCCGAGTTTTGGGAATCTCCGCCGGGGGTAGACGCAGCCCTACAGCGTTTGGCAAGGCAGATGTCTTTTCCTTTAGAAGCCTCCGCAACCTTCAGGGACCCAATGGATCGACGGGCGGATGCTGATCTTAAAAAGATCTACTCGGTTGCTGGTATGGCCTGCCGCCCGAGCATAGCATTGGCCTCCATCTCCAGAGCCGTTAAGGTATGGGTCACGAATGTGGAGACCGCACTTAACTCAGGAGTAGAGAGAGCCAGGATTGTTACAGCTTTGGAAGAATTAAATCTGACAGCAGCCTTCCTGGCGGAGGCCTCCATAGACCTCGTAAAGCTGTTAGGGTGGCTTATGGTGCACTCGGTGACAGCAAAGAGAGCCCTCTGGCTGCGGCACTGGGCGGCTGACAGTGCATCAAAACAGGCACTTTGCAATATTCCGTTTAACGATATCTAAGGTAGTCTCGGAGTTCCACTTAAATTGGGAATCGATCCTACCAAGTTTCACACAACCACCAGAACAGACAGATGAGCTAGACCTGAGGCCACTAGATATGGTCAGCTTATTTGTGACATACCTACAACGCACCCAGCAAATACGAAAGTCAGATGGCCTATTTATTCTGCCAGCAGGTCCTAGAAGAGGGGAAGCTGCATCAGCAAGACTCATATCGACTTTGATTACCAGGACAATTAACCTGGCATACAAGCAACAGGGCCTAGCTCCTCCACAAATATTACGTGCGCACTCAACTAGAGGTGTGGCGACCTCATGGGCAGCACTCGCCAAAGTGTCGGTGGAGGAAATATGCAAGACAGCCAGCTGGAGCTCCTGAGGGACCTTCGCCAGACACTATAACTTGGACGTAATGTCAACCAATACAACAAGATTTGGAACGGCAGTAGTGACGGCACCTTTACAGACGAAATAAAGTCTATTCATAGAGCATTAAAACGGACTGTTCTTTTATGTCATTATCCGGCCCTACATAGCTAGGTAAATCCCAGGTGTGCTGACGTGGGCCTGGCCAGGAAAATGGAAATTGTTACCAATACTTACCGTAATTTTCCTTTCCTGGCCAGTCCTCACGTCAGCACAACCTTGGAACCCTCCTTAAGTGGCCTGTCGCCGCTAAATACAGAACAAGAGGGAATGGGAGGGCCCTCTTTTATAAGCTAGGATAAGGGTGGTCCTGAGGGTTCGTAGGAGGAGCAAACCCAGGTGTGCTGACGTGAGGACTGGCCAGGAAAGGAAAATTACGGTAAGTATTGGTAACAATTTTCCATTATCTGTTGGAGGGGCATCCTGGATCTTAGTAGTCTTCCCTTACTGATTTTTAGTTTTCATTCACTTTCTCTCCCTCTTTGGGAATACTTTGGTCCCTTTTACAGACATTCTCAAATTAGAAGTTTTGAAAGTCTACCTCAGTATGTTAGAGTGCCAACTTGAGATGTAATACGTGTTTAAATAAGAAATGCCAAACAAATAGCATGTAAACTTTTCAGCTTTGAATAGGCACTATAACCTACTATAAGTATAAGTATAAGTACTACGATAAGTATGTATGTATTTATTTTTAACAATTGTACTATACTGTAACTGTATGAAAAATTCAAAGTAGGCTTAAACAAAGTGTAAGCTTTAGGTCTATACTCTGTGATCAGAAAAGCATACAGTAAGCATTGTGCAGAATGTGCTCTGCTTAGGTTACCTAAAGGGCAACTGCTACTTTAAAATAAAGGTTTGGCTTATTTACAACTAAAGAATGCAGATAAATGCCATATAGAGATAAGAAGGAACATAGATGAAGGGAGCAACTAAGAAATTGGGTTAGCGATATTAGGCACGCACCCATGGGATCTGACCACCCTTAAACCACTCTCACTGACCCAACAGATCATGTCATTGATCTATTATTTCACAAAACTCACCCAATCAGTAATTAAAAGAGAAGTATGGAGTTACTTCTTTCCAGGATCATACTTACCTAGCTGGATGCAGCATCATTCCGATGCTGCATCTGTTCCCCGGCGCCTTTAAGACTGAGAACCGAGTGATATAACACTGCAGATCGCTTGGTTCTCCTATCTCTCTGAGCAGAGAGTCAATGACTGTCAGTCACCAGCTCTCAGCTCTGTCCCCTGTGCTCACTGGAGCGATCGGCTGTGGAGAGGGCGAGAGCACAGGCATGTGGGCAGATCCCGACTTCATTGTCACGACCTTGCCCAAGCCTGGACTGGCTCTGTGACATCAGCAGACAGCGAACTTTAGCCTGCTGTCTGCTAAAAATGGGTCACGGGAGTGCAAAATGAACTGCACTCCTGTGGTCCACAGGAGAAGTACAGCCAAACGAGCTTTAGCTGTACTTCTCCTTTAAAGGCTAACTCCACTTTTGTTGAGAAAAAAAAACATTCCCCTCTGGGTAATCTATATACAGTACATTACAAGGATTTTGTTATTCTGCAGTAATCACTTTGTGTTTGTCTGTGTCCATGCGGAAAGTGAAACTAATGGGAGTAGTTTCACAATTATCAACCAGCTGCTGCACTTGCAGGGCTCTAATGAGGAAAGTCTGTATCCCTTTAGACATAATGTCCTATTGGGAGTATCTGAAATGACATTTTTGTTGCAGGGGATGCCTGAAATCTGAATTGTATCTTTGCCGACTTCTGGGAAAATCAGTGAACCAATCATACAAGCAGGAAATGATGTTTCTGGGAGGCGTTATGTACACATTCTGTGTACAGAACACCTTCAGGTTGCCATATTGCATTTTACAGAATATTACAGAGCTGCAGATTGAAAAGAAAAAGGTAATTTTTAATAAAATTCAATTAAAATATGACTTGTGTTGTAACTGTATATGCTATGTCATTTTTTTAAATTTATTTGCTTTTTTGTTTCCGACAAAAGTGGAGTTATCCTTTAAGGTTGAATATTGTGCCTTGTTCTATTTATCTGACTACTGGGGAAAAAAAATGAGTGATTATTTTCCTTGGGTTTTGTGGGTTTGCAAGATACTTGCTTTTAGCTCAGAAAATAAGGCAACTTTTGGACGGTAAAAGGACTGTGATATATACTGTATGTGCAATGTGTATGGCTCAGGCTCTATTTATAATGCCCTTTAAAGCTATGCCTATTGTTCAGAGCACTGGTGCCAACTTGCTTTTTGCCATGACAAGCTATGCACAATGCAACTATTTTCAGTACACCAGGCCTTTACTATTCTAACAGAATCCCTGAACAACCCAGGCACATCACATTAGTGGTTCAATGGGACATAAAAAATAGTGGTGGTTCAATGAATGGAACATAAAAAATAGTGGTGGTTCAATGAATGGAACATAAAAAATGGTGGTGGTTCAATGAATGGGACATAAAAAATGGTGGTGGTTCAATGAATGGGACATAAAAAATGGTGGTGGTTCAATGAATGGGACATAAAATTTGGTGGTGGTTCAATCGGACATATAAATATCGTAAAAATTACTCTAAGTCAAAAGTACACAACACAATATGAGTGTCGGGAACCCTGCCATTCTGGAGGATTCCTGAAAACTTCACATCAAATGACTTTTTCCTCAATCACCTTCTGAGACAACACATGAAAGGAGAAGAGAATCATTACGAATTCTCCTAGCTCTGGAGAAAACCAACAGAAAAGCTGTCCTCAGGGAAATCAATTCATCCAAACAGTCCTAAATAGATTTAACCACTTCTCGACTGGAAGGTTTTACCCCCTTAATGACCAGACCATTTTTTGCAAGGTGGCACTGCGCTATTTTAACTAACAATTACGCGGTAAAGCAAAATTAATGTCCTTTTTTTCCCCACAAATAGAGCTTTAATTTGGTGGCATTTTTGATCACCTTTGCGGTTTTTATTTTTTGTGCTAAAAACAAAAAAAGACAGACAATTTTGAAAAAAAAAATATATATTTTTAACTTTCTGCTAAAAAAACATATCCAATAAAAAAAAATATAAAAATTCTAATTTCTTCATCAATTTAGGCCAATATGTATTCTGCTACATATTTTTGGTAAAAAAAAATCCCAATTAGCCTATATTGACTGGTTTGTGCAAAAGTGATTGCGTCTACAAACAAAACAATGGGATATTTTTATGGCATTTTTATTTATTTATTTTTACTAGTAACGTCGGCAATCAGCGATTTTAGCGGGACTGCAACATTGCGGAGGACAAATCTGACACTTAACCTTTTTGGGAACCAGTGACATTATTACAGTAATCAGTGCTAAAAATATGCACTGTTACTGTACTAATGACACTGGCAGGGAAGGGGTTAACACCAGGGGCGATCAAAGGGTTAAGTTTGTCCCTAGGGAGTGCTTTCTAACTGTGTGGGGGATGTACTCACTGGATGAAATTAGAGATCCGTGTTCCTGCTTAGCAGGAACACAAGATCACTGTGTTCATCCCTGACAGAACAGTGGTCTTCCTTGTTTATATCGGCAGGTCGCTATTCTACCTCTCTGGGGAGCGATCGTGGGTGGCCAGCGGACATTGCGTCTGCCGCTGGCTATTGCATGAAACAACGTACATTGTTTTCTGCAATAGAGCCGACCTGCTGCAGTATATATACTGTGGATGGTCGGCAAGTATTTAAAAGGGGGATTTGAGGAGGCCTTGCAGAACTTAAAGTGGAACTTTAGTCAGAAAATGAAGTCCTGCTTATACAAACCCGATTCCAAAAAAGTTGGGACACTATAAATTGTGAGTAAAAAAAAGGAATGAACTAATTTACAAATCTTTTAAACTTATATTTTATTATCAATATAATATAGATAAAATATAAAATATAAAAAGTGAGACATTTTGAAATGTCATGCCAAAGGCTTATTTTGGATTTTATGAGAGCTACACATTCCAAAAAAGTTGGGACAGGTAGCAATAAGAGGCCGGAAAAGTTAAATGTACATATAAGGAACAGCTGGAGGACCAATTTGCAACTTATTAGGTCAATTGGCAACATGATTGGGTATAAAAAGAGCCTCCCAGAGTGGCAGTGTCTCTCAGAAGTCAAGATGGGCAAAGGATCACCAATTCCCCCAGTGCTGCGGCAAAAAATAGTGGAGCAATATCAGAAATGAGTTTCTCAGAGAAAAATTGCAAAGAGTCGGAAGTTATCATCATCTACAGTGCATAATATCATCCAAAGATTCAGAGAATCTGGAACAATCTCTGTGCGTTAGGGTCAAGGCCGGAAAACTATACTGGATGCCCGTGATCTTCGGGCCCTTAGACGGAACTGCATCAAATACAGGAATGCTATTATAATGGAAATCACAACATAGGCTCAGGAATAAATCCGGAAAACATTGTTGGTGAACACAATCCACCGTGCCATTCGCCGTTGCCGGCTAAAACTCTATAGGCCAAAAAGGAACCAAATCTAAACATGATCAAGAAGCGCAGGTGTTTTCTCTGGGCCAAGGTTCATTTAAAATGGACTGTGGCAAAGTTGAAAACTGTTCTGTGGTCAGACGAATCAAAATTTGAAGTTCTTTTTGGAAAACTGGGACGCCATGTCATCCGGACTAAAGAGGAAAAGGACAACCCAAGTTGTTATCAGCGCTCAGTTCAGAAGCCTGCATCTCTGATGGTATGGGGTTGTATAAGTGCGTGTGGCATGGGCAGCTTACACATCTGGAAAGGCACCATCAATGCTGAAAGGTATATCCAAGTTCTAGAACAACATATGCTCCTATCCAAAACGTTGTCTCTTTCAGGGAAGACCTTGCATTTTCAAACATGACAATGACAGACCACATACAGTCAGGTCGATAAATATTGGGACATCTACACAATTCTAATCTTTTTGGCTCTATACACCACCACAATGAATTTGAAATGAAACAAACAAGATGTGCTTTAACAGCAGACGTTAAGCTTTAATTTGAGGGTATTTACATCCAAAATCAGGTGAAAGGTGTAGGAATTACAACAGTTTGTATATGAGCCTCCCACTTTGTAAGGGACCAAAAGTAATGGGACAGATTAACAATCATAAATCAAACTTTCACTTTTTTATACTTGGTTGCAAATCCTTTGCAGTCAATTACAGCCTGAAGTTTGGAACACATAGACATCACCAGACGCTGGGTTTCATCCCTGGTGATGCTCTGCCAGGCCTCTACTGCAACTGTCTTTAGTTCCTGCTTGTTCTTGGGGCATTTTTCCTTCAGTTTTGTCTTCAGCAAGTGAAATGCATGCTCAATCAGATTCAGATCAGGTGATTGACTTGGCAATTGCATAACATTCCACTTCTTTCCCTTAAAAAACTCTTTGGTTGCTTTCGCAGTATGCTTCGGGTCATTGTCCATCTGCACTGTGAAGCGCTGTCCAATGAGTTCTGAAGCATTTGGCTGAATATTGGCAGATAATATTGCCCGAAACACTTCAGAATTCATCCTGCTGCTTTTGTCAGCAGTCACATCATTAATAAATACAAGAGAACCATTTCCATTGCCAGCCATACATGCCCACGCCATGACACTACCACCACCATGATTGACTGATGAGGTGGTATGCTTTGGATCATGAGCAGTTCCTTTCCTTCTCCATACTCTTCTCTTCCCATGACTCTGGTACAAGTTGATCTTGGTCTCATCTGTCCATAGGATGTTGTTTCAGAACTGTGAAGGCTTTTTTAGATGTTGTTTGGCAAACTCTAATCTGGCCTTCCTGTTTTTGAGGCTCACCAATGGTTTACATCTTGTGGTGAACCTTCTGTATTCACTCTGGTGAAGTCTTCTCTCATCTCTTGATTGTTGACTTTGACACACATACACCTACCTCCTGAAGAGTGTTCTTGATCTGGCCAACTGTTGTGAAGGGTGTTTTCTTCACCAGGGAAAGAATTCTTTGGTCATCCACCACAGTTGTTTTCCATGGTCTTCTGGGTCTTTTGGTATTGCTGAGCTCACCTATGCATTCTTTCTTTTTAAGGATGTTCCAAACAGTTGATTTGGCCACACCTAATGTTTTTGCTATCTCTCTGATGGGTTTGTTTTTTCAGCCTGATGGCTTGCTTCACTGATAGTGACAGCTCTTTGGATTAGGGGTGCACAGATCCGACTTTTCTAGTCCCGATACCGATACCTGGCATTGTGTATCTGCCGCTATCGATACCAATACCGATCCGGAACTACACACATACACAATATACATGCGGCGGCAGTACAGAGCAAAGCCACTGCTTCATGTGTATGGCTCCTCCATTCACAGGCAGAGTGCATCTGATATCACTCTGCCTGTGACCTGGACCTATACAGGAAGTAACGGCTCCGTGCAAGTACGGGACGGCTGAGCCAGGACTCAGCAAAACCGGATCGGCCCGTGGATTGGTTAATTTTACCGATCCCTGATCCAGCTATTTTGGCAGTATCGGCGCCGATATCCGGTCCTAATATCGGATCGGTGCATCCCTACTTTGGATCTCATATTGAGAGTTGACAGCAACAGATTCCAAATGCAAATAGCACACTTGAAATTAACTCTGGACCTTTTATCTGCTCCTTGTAAAGGGGATAATGAGGGAATAACACACACCTGGCCATGGAACAGCTGAGCAGCCAATTGTCCCATTACTTTTGGCCCCTTAAAAAGTGGGAGGCACATATACAAACTGTTGTAATTCCTACACCTTTCACCTGATTTGGATGTAAATACCCTCAAATTAAAGCTGAAAGTCTGCAGTTAAAGCACATCTCGTTTGTTTCATTTCAAATCCATTGTGGTGGTGTATAGAGCCAAAAGATTAGAATTGTGTTGATGTCCCAATATTTATGGACCTGACTGTACTGCACCAATTACAACATCATGGCTGCGTAGAAAAAGGATCCGGGTACTGAAATGACCAGCCTGCAGTCCAGATCTTTCACCCATAGAAAATATTTGGCGCATCACAAAGAGGAAGATGCAACAAAGAAGACCTAAGACAGTTGAGCAACTAGAAGCCTGTATTAGACAAGAATGGGACAACATTCCTATTCCTAAACTTGAGCAACTTGTCTCCTCAGTCCCCAGATGTT
This sequence comes from Pelophylax lessonae, assembly GCF_965119305.1. Classification (NCBI taxonomy): domain Eukaryota; kingdom Metazoa; phylum Chordata; class Amphibia; order Anura; family Ranidae; genus Pelophylax; species Pelophylax lessonae. The sequence goes on along the minus strand of NC_138775.1, from coordinate 143,530,262 downwards.
TGCAGACTGTCATAAAAAGAAGAGGGATGCCACACAGTGGTAAACAAGGCCGTGTTCCAACTTTTTTGCGATGTGTTGGTTCTATGAAATTTAAAATCAACTTATGTTTCCCTTAAAATTATACATTTTCTAGGTTTAAACATTTGATATGTAATCTATGTTGTAATTCTGAACAAAATATTGACATTTAAAACTTCCACATCATTGCATTCTGTTTTTATTCACAATTTGTACAGTGTCCCAACTTTTTTGGAATCGGGTTTGTATATATTTTTAGGAGAGACTCTGGAGATTAAAATGGCGGTTGTTTAAATATTTTATGTCTTACAGTATTTGTGCAGCGGTCTTTCAAACAACATTTTTTGTGAAAAAATACACTTTGCTGAATTAAAAAAAAAAAAAACTAAAACGTAAAGTTAGCCCAATTTTGTTGTATATTGTGAAAGATGATGTTATGCCGATTAAATAGATACCTAACATGTCATGCTTTAAAAATTGCACGCACTCCTGGAATGGCGACAAACCACGATATTTAAAAATTTCCATAGGAGACGTTTTAGAAAATGTAACAGTTACCAGTTTAGAATTAGAGAGGAGGTCTTTTGCTATATTTATTGCTCTCGCTCTAAGGATTGCAGTGATACCTCTCATGTGTGATTCGAACACTGTTTACATTTGCAGGCGCAACTTACATTTGCATTTTTTTTGGTGCACGAGCACGCGGGGACAGGGTCTCTTTAAAAAAAAAAAAAAAAACTGATCACTTTTATTGCTTTCACAAGGAATGTAAAAACATCTCTTATGACAGTAAAAGGCAGTGACCCCAAACCCCTCCTCTGCACTTTAAAGTATTCAAAAATGCCAAGATCGGCATTTTAAAATACTTTGGATTTTTTTAAATGAGCACCACTGGCTTCCAAGTAAACCAGAAGTGACATCCTGGCGTCGCTTCTGGGTTACTACATCAGAGACCCGATCGAAGCGGATTCTGGCTTAGTTCAGAACTCCTGCCAGCCAGTGGACGTGCCGGCTGGTCGCTTGGGTCTCCCGGTGGAATGAGAAACCGGGGCAGAGTATCGGAAGGCGGCGGGAGGGGGGCAGATGTCCCCTCCCACTCCTTGTGATAACAGCCAAGCAGCTGCTTAGCCACATCTGTTGCTGGAACCACTTCTGCCCTGATAACACTAGCAGCCCGCAGCCCTTTACCTGAGCAAAGCAAATGAGAGCAAATGAGAACAGGAGTATCTACTATTTATACTAACGTTGGAACTACTTTACAACAAACGTTTATCTGTGCTGGTAGGTACCTAAGTGGGGGGCGGGGGGGGGGGGACCTACTCTACCTTGCTGGGTACATACCTGTGACCCCTGTAGGGGTACCTTCATCTGGTAAGTGCGGTCCAGTTGGGGGGGGGGGGGGGAGCACGGTTGCACCTGCTTTTAAATGAGCACCACTGGCTTCCAAGTAAACCAGAAGTGACATCCTGGCGTCGCTTCTGGCTTAGCCACATCTGTTGCTGGAACCACTTCTGCCCTGATAACACTAGCAGCCCGCAGCCCTTTACCTGAGCAAAGCAAATGAGAGCAAATGAGAACAGGAGTATCTACTATTTATACTAACGTTGGAACTACTTTACAACAAACGTTTATCTGTGCTGGTAGGTACCTAAGTGGGGGGCGGGGGGGGGGACCTACTCTACCTTGCTGGGTACATACCTGTGACCCCTGTAGGGGTACCTTCCTCTGGTAAGTGCGGTCCAGTTGGGGGGGGGGGGGGGAGCACGGTTGCACCTGCTTGCACAGAGTGATCTTCACTCCATCAAAAATACGAACAATTTTTTGCAACTTGCACAATATTGGGACTAATAGATGATATACATTTTTTAATATTTTAAATTTTATTTTATTCACTTGTATTTTTATACTCTATATTTTTATACATATACCAGGTTTTGGAGGATGATACCAATCTATGATCTATTATACTTTTTAGCACTGGTTTTTATATTTATTATTATTATTTATTATTGTTTATATATCATATTTTTGTATGGACACACCTGAGCACATTTGACACTTTATTCACATGTCATGTTATCAGATATTTTTTGCACATAAGACTTTTGCTCTGCATATGTGATATTTACGTTTAGGCAGCGCCACTATGCCTTTCCTTTTTTACATTACTATACCCCTCTGGGTATTCAAGGTAGGCAACAGCCTCTATATTCCTTAGACATCTGAGCGCGGAATTTATACTTATTTCTGATTACCACATCGGTTGTTATCACATGAAAGACGACCGTTTACTCTAAGAAATGGTGTGAAAGAAGAAAATGGTCGCACACCACCACGGAATCCAATGAAGAAAAGTTCTTTATTCACGAGTGGTACAAGGGACAGCAGGGTAGGACAGTAGACGCGTTTCACAGGACTGTTATGTGCTTGTTCCCTTGTTAGTGAAGAAGCACGTAGCAGTCCTGTGAAACGCGTCTACTGTCCTACCCTGCTGTCCCTTGTACCACTCATGTGAATAAAGAACTTTTCTTCATTGGATTCTGTGGTGGTGTGCGACCATTTTCTTCTTTAATGCTTCTCCTGGTGGCGAGCCGAGGTTCAGCACCCACCTTGAATCGTGGACTTTGACTAGCCTGATCGGTGTTATCTCTCTTCATTATTCTAAAAAATGGTACCGGGATGATTCCTTTAGCTGCAGGCATCACCCCATACAACCACTTACAGGTACATGTTGTTGCGGGAAGTGGTTAAAGCGGAGTTCCACCCAAAAGTGGAACTTCCGCTTTAGGGAGTCCTGACCCCCGACATGCCACATTTGGCATGTCATTTTTTTGGGGGGGGGGCGGGTACCTAGTTTTGACAGGTACTCGCTCCCACTTCCGCTCGGAGCGCCGCGGTGCCCTGAGCGGAAGTTCTCCTCTCCCCCTCCCTCCCTGCAATCTTCTGGGACACGTCAGAGGTCCCAGAAGATTGCCGGCCAATCACGGCGCGCAGCGTGACTCGCGCATGCGCAGTGGGTACCCGGCTGCGAAGCCGCAAACTGTAACAGCCGGGTGCCCACAGCAGTGATGCCGGCACCGAGGGAGAGGATCGAGGCTTCGGGCGGCCGCATCGCTGGACCGTTGGACAGGTGAGTAAATGGCTGGAACTCCGCTTTAAACTGCAACTGCCATGGTGCTGCACATGTGATCAGTTATGATACCAGCCATTTGATAGTTTGGCTGAGGTTGAGGTTTTGGTTGACAGTTTGGTTGGGGACAGTTAGCAATCCCGGCATTCCAGGAATGTAAAGGTTTTTGAAACCGTTAAATCAATGGGTTTAGTTTCACTTTGATTTCCTGCTGTTTGGGGGCTCTGTGCTTCAGAGAAATGGCAGCCTCCAGCAAGAAGCTATTATGGGTAAAGTTCCACTTTGCTGTTATAGAGGAAAGGCTCTTGTGAAAGCCTGGAGAGCAGGGACGGACTGAGCCCATCGGGCACTGCCCGAGGGCCCGGAACCAGTGGGGGGCCCCATGAGAGGCTCCTGGGGATGAAGTCAGTGCCGGATCAATGTCCGGCATTGTGCTCCACTCAGTGAAGATTCCTGTCAGCTGAGCATCTGTTGTCATCTCTGTGTTATTTCTGCCTTCAGTTCCCCGGATTCCCTGACCGCCTCCTCTCTCCCTGCCCACCTCGATGACCCTCTTGGTTGCTAGGACCACCACTGTACACACACACACACACTGAGGAAAATATCTGTAGAGCCGCTCTGCCTCTTAGCTCCACCCTCCAACTCCGACTCTCACATCTTGCATGCAGCAGTACCTGATTCCTGCCAGTCTAATAACAGAACACAAAGGAGGTTCCATATTTCTTGGGATACTGCAATAGAGGTTGTCTATCAGAATGGCTTGTTACAGTGAGAGTATACATAATGGTGTACGGTAGAATAATGCTGTCGAAAGTCACTATGGTCCAAATAGAGATCTTAAAGAGGGCAGGGGTGCTGCTATAAGGGGGATCTCTATGATCTCTGGAGGTCTCTAAGGAAGGGGGGCATGATATAAGGGAACTGTGAGCTAATGGGGGTCTCTATGGGGGGGTGCTGACTGCTGATCTAATGGTTGGTGACCAACTATTAGATCAGCAGCACCCCCCACTTACGGATCCCCCAACAGATCATAGTCTCCTTATATCAGCAGACTGACCATTCAGGGGAGCTGAGAGAGCAGAGGCAGTGGCAGTTCCTAGGTGACAGTGGCCTAGTTACTAATGGCAACACAGACTTCGCCACCCTCATGAAGCCTTCTGGGAGGGCAGAACAATGTGATCCCTGCCAACTGTAAACATAATTATCAGTCATGAATGAACTGAGCTGAGACTAGGTGATCAGCTTCATGATTAGGAAGGGGGGGCTGGGTACTGAACCAGCAGCCGGTGGTTCATTTTCAGCCCTTGCTGACCATCCCGGGCCCCTGGAGAGGTCCACAATGCCACCCTCCAGCTCTGGGGAGAAGATTAGACAAGAGCCCTGCACTAGGGAGTAGATCCCAGCTGACCCAGGCACAGGAGAGGAGACCAGAGGCTCTGTACTGGGAGTTATGTATAATCTAGGAGTCCAGGGGGTCTGGTTACAAACAAATAAAAAATGCAGGGGTAATCAAAAAAAGAAAGCTCTATTTGTGGAAAAAAGGACATACGATGTATTTGTGTACAGTGTTGCATGATTGTGCAATTGTTAAAGTAACGCAGTGCTGAATAGCAAAAAATGGCTTGGTCATGGGGGCGGGGGTACATTTTCCAGAGGTCTAATGGTTAAATATGTATTTTGAACATAGTGTAAAGCAAACGCATGTAATGTAGGCAGTGCAATATATACAGTAGGTGGGGCTTTGTGTGGGTGTGGCTTCAGTGTGGGCAGGGACACAGGGGGACCCATGATCTCAAATTGCCCAGGGGCCCCATGAATTGTCAGTCCGCCCCTGCTGGAGAGGGATCTAAAAGAAAATCTTCTGAGGAGAGGATCTTTTGCATTCCCAAAAAGACTATCAGAGCCCCTGTTCACACCTTTAAAGTATTCGCTGCCAGCCCTTTGTTGGTTGACTACATCCTGAAGGAATTTGGGTTTAGTCAAGAAATCTGCTAAGGAGTTCAATGTTCCCTTCAAATGTATTCCTGACAGGGGCAGCAGGTGAACGCCTGCCCTGAACAGTTTCTCTAAGGCCAATTACAGAATGTGCAGAGACCTGGTGCCTACTTAGCGACTGATAGCTGCCATAGACGTGGAACTGACAGACATGATCTGAACGTGATTAACTTCTTAAACTGAAATGTATAGAGACTTCAACGATAGCCTTAAGTTCCCTGGTATTTGAAGATATCCGTGTCCAGATTTTAGGCCACAACCTCTGAAACCACCGAATCATGTACAATAAAATAAAATAAAAAAAAACTATAGGTTGGCACCCAAGAATTGAAATTCCACACATAGGTATAAAAAAATATTTCAAAAACATATCATACTTTAAAGGAATCACATATGATACTCGATACATTATTTTTTTTTTAATTACAGAACTACAAAGACAACTAGTAGCAGTCTTTTTGTAGTCTTTAGGTTTTTGGATGATGGCAACCTACGTCTTTATCCCATTGTCAATCTGCCTCTCTCCTTTCTCTCTTTTCAAAAAAGACAAAAAGTAAGTTCTGCAGGGAGCTCAAATGTAACGGAGCCCAATGTACTGCTTGGATGTACCTGCATACTCTTCCGCAGAGACACTACTGAAGGATTGAACGGGGGATAGAACTGGGGAGGGTTTTTCCTTGTTGAAAATGCATCCCAGGTTGAGTAGATATTTGGTTTTTGAACACCATGCTGTAGCTGAATGTTGGCAAAAAAGGCCTCCAAATATGTAATGAAATGTGATCTATCAGGATTGTAGCTTCTGCCAAAATATTGATGCAGTTATGGGAAGAAGACAAGGGTATGCGAAGGGTAGGGAACAGAAATCCAGGTACACTTGTTTCGTCCCAGTTTCCTGGTAGCTGCTACATCTCAGCATTAACGTGGTTGTAATCCTCAGACATGGAATATGAACAAAGCATATCCCTCTATACTTTGTACTTGTATATATTTATAGAGCACTAAGTGTAATTTCTATCTGCTGCTCCTTTCCTCTGCTATCTGCATTAATCACTTCTGAAAAGTGTTCCTGAAACCAAGTGAAAAAAGGTGACAGGGGAGGGAGCTCCAACACACAGCCTATGATTGACAGTCTCAGCTCTGTTCCTGTGTGCTGTATGAAAGGGGAGGGAAAGTTGTTCCTTCCCTCCAATCAGCTCTTAGAGCTCTCCCCCTGAGCTCTGCAGAGTATAACTTCAGCTCTCCACACAATGTTTTCTGACAGCTCAGACAAGCTTTAAAAATTCTAGACATAGAACATATACAGAAAAAAAAAAATCTGCAGATAAGATAGGTACAGATTATGTAGAAGGATTTGTTTCATATCTCTGTGGATCGTCAAAGGCCAGTCACTTCACTAGGTATATAGAAGAGTTTACAACCACATAAAAAAAAAAAAAAAAAAAATCACGTATTTAGTTCTTCTTTGTCCATCATTTTTGTTTAGGTTATGCAAATTGCGTCCCATGGTACCAGTATCAGTATCAGGTATCAGTAGAGCCAGGGAAATTAAAAAATGTTACAAAATACATCCACCCCCCACCTTTTACGTAGCTTCTTGTCTAACTTCCAGTTAAAATACCGTGTATATCCTACTTTAGGGTATATATATATATATATATATATATATATATATATATATATATATATATTTATTTATTATTACTTTTACTGTTTCACAGTACAAAATCAACCCCTTATGTTAGTGTTTATCTGTAGCTATTAGTTTTTGTACTATAAAGGGATATTATTCTTGGTTTTTAAACCCATCATGACAGGTGATACAATAATCATGCTGCTGCTATTAAATGTCTTAGTGACAAGCAGGCGCAGGCAGTTTGTATCAAGCTACCTGTCTATGATGAGGGAGTCTGTCATGAATAATACTAACTGGAGGGCAATGCTCTAGGTAGATATACCCTGCAAAATGCACAGATCACACCCATGACACAGGAAGATGCCATCTTCTACTGGCTAAACAGAGGTGTACATTGGCAAGGTGTGGGGCAGCAGCTATAATAGCACAGCTCACACTGCAATCACTATGAGATATGTCTAACACAAGTACAACACACGTGAATATATGGACAGTGTAATGGAGGACATAATAAGGCACTGCCCCCCCCCCCCCCCCCCCATCCCCATCCCAGAGAACAATCCTTGGTCATACAATGACAGCTCACCTCTTCAGATATCGGGCGTCCTCTGTCTGCATCTCTGTACCAGCAGGAGGTCGGTGGAGCCGCCCAGGGATACGAGATGATGACCGAGAACCGACAACGGTTTGCATCTATTGTTGCCAAGGGAGAAGGAGCAGCCCAGACTGGCAGGGTCGCCGGAGTGACGTTCTGTCACGTGATCGAGTACAGTCAGCTGACAAGGAAGTGGAGGAGGTGGGCGAGTAGGAGGCAGGGAGCTCTTCTCTGGGATCAGATCGAATAGTAACCGGCTCCTTCTACACAGTGTGCTGGCCATTCTTGCAACGGTTACATGCTTTGCTTACATCTGTTATGTATGGAATGTAGAAACCCACAGGGTAGGGGGTGAATAACCACTTTCCTACTGGGCACGTTCACCCCCTTCCTGCCCAGGCCAATTTTCAGCTTTTACACTCCCAATGACTACAAAAAAAAAAAAAAAATTTTATCATTTTTTTTTAGACTTATGGAGCTTTCTTTTGGTAGTATTTAATCAGAGGCATACCAAGGGGTTGGCCAGACTGCCAGGGGCGCAGGCCGAGGGGGGGTCGCAAAAAAACTGGCAGTGTTAGCAGTGATTTTTGCGCCCTCCGCTCAGCCTGCACCCCGGGCAGCGTGTGGCTCCAATCCCGGAGCCCTGTGTCCACTCCAGGCGACGGCAGTGCGGGCTCTCCCCGGAGCTCTGTCCACCCACACATACGGGCGGTCAGCAGTCACATGACCGTGACATCAATCGGCGGCAGGCAGGGGATGGGGACTGCACTGAGCTGTCAGAGGAGCCCGTACCACCGCTCAGCATGGTGAGACTCCTTCAACCTCCTCTCCACTCCCTGGCAAAGCTGACTGGGGTACCCCCCTCTCTTTCTCTCTGTCACCCCCTCTCTCTCACCCCCCCCCCTCTTTCTCTCTCTCTGTCACCCTCCCTCTCTTTTTCTTTCTGTCACCCCATCTCTCTCTCTGTCACCCCCATCTCTCTTTCTGTCACCCCCATCTCTCTTTCTGTCACTCCCCTCTCTCTTTCTGTCACCCCCTCTCTCTTTCTGTCACCCCCCCTCTCTCTTTCTGTCACTCCCCTCTCTCTTTCTGTCACCCCCTCTCTCTTTCTGCCACTCCCCTCTCTCTCTTTCTGTCACTCCCCTCTCTCTTTCTGTCACCCCCCTCTCTCTTTCTGTCACCCCCCCTCTCTCTCTCTCTCTATGTCACCCCCATCTCTCTCTCTATGTCACCCCATCCCTCTCTCTGTCACCCCATCTCTCTCTCTGTCACCCCCTCTCTATCTATCTCTCTCTCTCTCTGTCACCCCCTCTCTCTCTCTCTGTCACCCCCTCTCTCTCTCTGTCACCCCCTCTCTCTGTCACCCCTCTCTCTACCCCCTCTCTCTCTCTGTCACCCCCTCTCTCTCTCTCTCTGTCACCCCCCTCTTTCTCTCGCTGTCACCCCCCTCTCTTTCTCTCGCTGTCACCCCCCCTCTCTCGCTGTCACCCCCCCTTTCTCTCTCTCTTTGTCACCCCCCCTTTCTCTCACTCACCCCCCTTTCTCTCTCTCTCTCTCTGTCACCCAATGGCGCTGGAGACCCTAGGTACGCCTCTGTATTTAATCACCACTGGGTTTTTTTTTTGCTAAGCAAACAAAAAAAAGTTGTTCTTAGTTTCTGTTATAACATTTTGTAAAAAAAGTAATTTTTCTCCTTCACTGATGTGCCCTGATGAGGCCACACTAATGAACAGGCGACACTGTTTGGGCTGCACTGATATACAAGATGCTGATGGTAAGTGCTCTGATTGTCAATGCAAATGCCCTCCTTGTGGATTTGCAAGTTTTTGGCTCTCCTCTCTTCACTCCCTGTCAGCCGGCAAATCCTTTTTACATCCGTGATCAGCTGTGTCCAATCATATTGCCACTGTAATGTACTCTGATCTGTAATCAGCTGCATCCGCAGGGGGCACGCAGGCAGCGTGAGCACTGGAGGACGTCATATGGCGGCCTCCCGGCAAAGTGTAGCCGTCATTCGGCTATTGCGTGGATTGCGAAGGGGTTAAAAATGGAGTAGCTGTACATGGCAGCCAATCAGCTTCTTGCTTCAACTTGTTCAGTTTAGTTTTGCGATGAAACCTAAAAGCTGATTGGTTGCCAAGCACTGCTCCAGCTTTGACCAATTCCCCTCATTGTGTATTATGGATGCTTTTAGAATTCAGTATGACTGGGTGTAATAAATACAGTTGTGCTCAAAAGTTTGTATACACTTGGAGAATTGGTCATTTACAGTATGCATCGTTTTTAAGGAAAACATGACACTTTTTGATGGCAGCTCGGTCTGTTATTGCCAGAAGCTGATGCCAGCCTGACCCCCTGTCACTCGCTGCATGGGCTTGTGAAGTGAACAATATTGAATATATGGAAATATGCTTGCTTGTGAGCAGGATAAATCTCAGGCCCACAGCCTTACCTGGTCTGTTTGGAACCATTTTCGTTACTCTTGCAATTATGCATCCTTTGCAGTGCCTTGAAAAAGTATTCACACCCCTTGAAATTTGTCATGTTACAACCAAAAATGTAAATGCATTTTATGTGGCAGACCAACACAAACTGGCACATAATTGTGAAGTGGAAGGAAAATGATAAATGGCTTTCAAAATTTTTTACAAACCAATATCTGAAAAGTGTGGCATGCATTTGTATTTAGCCCCCCCCCCCCCCCCCCCCGAGTCAATACTTTGTAGAACCACCTATCGCTGCAAGTCATTTTGGGTATGTATCTACCAGCTTTGCACATCTAGAGAGTTACATTTTTGTCCATTCTTTGCAAAATAGCTTAAGCTCTGTCAGATTGAATGGATAGCATCTGTGAACAGCAATTCTCAAGTCTTGCCATAGATTGAATTTAGGTCTGGACTTTGACTGGGCCATTCTAACACATAAATATGCTTTGATCTAAACCATTCCATTGTAGCTCTGGCTGTATGTTTGGGTCATTTTCCTGCTGGAAGGTAAACCTCCACTTCAGTCTCAAGTCTTTTGCAGACTCTAACAGGTTTTCTTCTAAGATTGCCCTGTATTTGGCTTCATCTATCTTCCCATCAACTCTAACCAGTTTGGCTGTCCCTGCTGAAAAAAAGCCTCCCCCCAACATGATGCTGCCACCACCATGTTTCACGATGGGGATGGTGTGTTCAGGGTGATGTGCAGTGTTAGTTTTCCGCCACACATAGCATTTTGCTTCTAGGCCAAAAAGTAAAATTTTGGTCTCATCTGACCGGAGCACCTTCTTCCACATGTTTGCTGTGTCCCCCACATGGCTTTTTGCAAACTGCAAATGGGGACTTCTTATGAGTTTCTTTCAACAACGGCTTTCTTCTTGCCACACTTCCATAAAGGCCCAGATTTTTGGAGTGCACGACTAATAGTTGTCCTGTGGATAGATTCTCCCACCTGAGCTGTGGATGTCTTCAGCTCCTCCAGAGTTACCATGGACCTCTTGGCTTCTTCTCTGATTAAAGCTCTCCTTGCCCAGCCTGTCAGTTTAGGTGGATGGCCATGTCTTGGTAGGTTTGCAGTTGTTCCATACTCTTTCCATTTTCGGATAATGGATTGAACAGTGTTCTGTGAGATGTTCAAAGCTTGGGATATTTTTTTCTAACCTAACCCTGCTTTAAACTACAAGTGGACTCTATTTACTAATTAGGTGACTTCTGAAGGCAATTGGTTCCACTAGATTTTAGGGGTATCAGAGTAAAGGGGGATGAATACAAATGCACGCCACACTTTTCAGATATTTATTTGTAAAAAACTTTGAAAACCATTTATTATTTTCCTTCACTTTCACAATTATGTGTCACTTTGTGTTGGTCTATCACATAAAATACATTTATGTTTTTGGTTGTAAAATGACAAAATGTGGAAAATTTCAAGGGGTGTGAATTCTTTTTCAAGGCACTGTATATACCTCCCCCGGAATACCATCTGGGCCTGGTAATTTACTTATGGCTAAAGAATGTATAGCCTGATGCACCTCCTCTTCTGTGATCTCTCTTTCTCTATTATTCTATATTTCCTATAATTCCTTTAGATTGTAAGCTCCATGAGCAGGGCCCTCCTATTCCTTTTGTATTGAACTGTATTATTAATTGTGCTGTCCCCCTTTTTATTGTAAAGCACTGCGTAAACTGTTGGCACTGTATAAATCCTGTATTATAATAATAATAATAATGAAAAAATAAAAAATTCTAACTTGTTCCCCTGTCAGTCTAGGATATTCTAATTCATTTAATTATTGCTTCATTTCACTATCTGTCAAGTCAACCTAGTCGTGTAATATGGAGACATACTACTCATAAAGCAGATGAGTATCTCATCTACCGTATACACCATTTTCCCTTCTCTATTTCTTACTTTGGGGACCACCAAAGTAGTTGCCTGTTGTTTAACTATAAATGCCAGTAATTTACTGGCTTGGTTCCCTTGCTCATAGTTTCGCTAATTCTAAAATTACATTTTTCTCTTAGCATTAGCCGCCACTTATATCTTTTACTGCTGTATACATTTCTCCAACCTTTCGTTTTTAGTTTTGGAGAGGTCCCCTATATCAGTGGTCCTCAACTCCGGTCCTCAGGGCCCACTTACAGGCCAGATTTTAAGTATTACCTTGGGGAAATGCAGACTAAAGTACTGCAATCACTGAGCAGCAAATTATATCACCTGGGATGTATTTCAGTTATCTTGCAAACCTGGCCTGTTAGTGGGCCCTGAGGACCACTGCCCTATATAATCTGCCTCTGCTTGAGCACTCATTCCAGCCCAGTGTTTCTCAGGGTACACGAAGTCCCGGTTCACACTACTGCGACTTGTCAGGCGTCTTGTCAGCCTGACAAGTCGCGGTCCATTCTGTGCTACTGGAACCGTTCTAATAGGAGCGACTCAAGTCGCTCCGACTTAGAAAATAGCTACTGTACTACTTCGGGGCGACATCGGAGTGACTTGCATTGACTTCCATTATGTGAAGTCCATGCAACTTGCGCCGAAATCGCGGTGCACGCGACTTCACAGGTCGCCCCCGAAGTCGGATCGCCATAGTGTGAACCGACACTCACAGCCCAGGTTTGCAATAAAACTGAAATATATCACAGGTGATATAATTTGCTGCTCAGTGATTGCAGTATGCTAGTCTGCATCTCCCTAAGATAATACTTAAAATCTGGCCTGTTAGTGTGCCCTGAGGACCAGAGTTGAGAAACTCTGTTCCAGCCAACTCCACCCCTTAGTCTATTAGTCCTCTTTATATATGCTATTGTAGATCTCAAAGCTCCCCTGAAATACGCCCTAAATGCATCCCAAAAGTTACCATCCATTGGTGAGTCCCTATGGGCTTCTAAAAATATTCCCAGTTGGTCTGGTATTTGGTCATTGTTTCCTATCTGAGATAACCAATAGGGATGCAGCTTCCATCCTGGGTGTCTTCTCTTTGGACTTATAGCCAATTTTATTTAGCAATGGAGAATGATCTGTCACTCCTCGGGCAAGATATGTAGCCAAGTATACCAATGGCAATACCTTATCATTACCCAGTGCTAGATCTATTTGGCAAAGAGATCCCTTCCCTATAGCTGCACATGAATATGCTCTAATATCTGGATATTTAACCCTTCATAGATCCCACCTCTTTACCTAATCCCCCGAAAGTACCTACTCCTATCCTAGCATTCTGTAGGGTTCTTCCATATTTAGCTACTGCTGGATCTAACCACATATTAAAATCCCCCATGCATATGACATAGGCATCTGGATATTGTGCCATAAACACCACCGCTTCAATCAATACACATAGAGTAGCAGGTGGGGGGCTTTAAATTACCATGATCACAAAAGGTAGTAAATACACTTTAGCAAACACAAATACATAGCCCTCAGGGTCACATTTAACCCGAATACCCTCCCATACTACTGACTGATGTGCTAACAGTGAAACACCCCTTGAGTAAGATGTATGATAAAAATGGCAGGAACACATGTATCCATATCCAGCCACTATAGCATTGTGTATAAGTCCTGGGGGCAACCGAGTAGGCCTGCTTGCCCTATAGGAAAAGGAGCTGGTATAGATGAAGAACACAGTAGCCAGCTATAGTGTCTGACCACCTGCATTAGGGGTAAGCGTGACATTGGTGCAGCGATGGAGGAGTAGGTTGGATCCATCTAAGTGCTATAGATTTATGAGCTAGAAAGAGCGTTTCCCTCAATAAAATTCACATGTATCTCAGCCAGAGCTCCTCATCAAGAATACCAGGTATGCATATTTTTACATAGTTACAAGTATGCATGGGCTATACCTGGAAGATCACTGCTACCACAGGGATCGCTGCTGGCTTTCGGGTCCTGAGTCAAGCTGCTCATTAGAGAACACTTTCTCAAAGCATCCAAGCTTGATCAATATACCTTTGCAAAAATATGCATATCTAAACTTTAGCTTTGAGCCTCCCCATACATATTACACACAGGCACCTACGTACCAAAATGGTGATTGTGTTACACACAGGGGGTGATTGTGACCCGGCCCCATGCTCCAGGGGGCCCGTGCAGCCTCCTGTACACCTGGATAGGAGGGGCAGCATTTACTGGCCTCTTCCTTGTCTTAATGAATAGAGTCAGTGATCTAATCTGTACCGATCACTGGCTCTGTTCATTAATAACTGAGGCATAGTAAACTGCGTTTGTTGTGCTTCAGTTTGTGAATGAACAGGAAGCTCTGTACAGAGCTATTCCTGTCCATTCATTCTGTGCTGCTGAGGCTGCAGAAATGGAGATTGAGGGCTCCTCACTCTGTCTCAAAGGTCAAATATCAGAGATCTGTTTAGACCCCTGATATTTCACCAAAGCCCTCCAACAGGGCTCCTAAAAAAAATAGTAAAAAAAAATTTTTTTTTATAAATACAATTGTAAAAAAATAAATACATAAAATAACAAAAATAAAAACTGCTGACACCAGTGGCGGAAGTACCATGGTTGCAAAGGTTGCACTTGCTAGTGGGCCTTGGTGTTCTGCCATAGTTAGGGGGGCCCCAGTTGGGGTCAGGGGCGTCCTTTATGGTTTCCTGCACCAGGGCCCTGAAGGTTCTGGTTACGCCTCTGTTTACACATGCTATACATAGCCATGCACACCAGAGTGGGAGCAATTCTATGTCCATTTTTTACAGTTAACTGTAAACTGATGGTCTGTAAGGGCTTTTAAAGCATTGTTTATGGACAATATTGTGTACCAAAGTCTGTTGCTACTTCATGGGTCCAATCAATTTTATGGCTTGACATCTTGGGTATCTATTTACTCGTCACATTCTTAACTGTTATATTTTACAAATAAAATTAGACAATATATTGCATTTGTGTACACTAAAATTGCGTGTATTTTTTAGTAAAATCTTATGCTTGATAAACTGTTGCCTTAATACCTTGTGACATTAAAAAAAAAAAAAAAAATTTCACCAGGGTCTCTGCTTTCAGAGAATATATAATGTAAGGGGATTTCCACTAATCTTTAGGCCTAAAATGTACATTTTACATGTGTTACAAAAAAGGCAAAAATGGTTTTGGCAGTGATAGGGTGAAAGGAGCTGTTCTTGTGAACTCAATCCCTGTATTGCATTTCCTATTGCAAACCGCTTACTCAAACTAGGTGATAATACTCCTGTTCATAAATCCAAACTGATTGTGAGAACTGAGGAAGCCACTGACACCTGTTTATGACCACCTTTTAGGGTGCCCACTATCCAAGTCTGATTGCTTAACAAGCAGGAAAGCCTGTTCACATGTAAAATTATCAAGAGGCTTTGGAACAGCTGGCTACACATTCCTGTCTGATTCCAACACACATTATATATATATTGATATAGTCATATTTACATACAGTATACTGTACAGTTTATTTATTTATATACAGTAAAGGTTGAGATTTCAGTGTGTTTTATGGGATATTATGCCACTTTCCCAGGGATTGTGAAGGCTTACTACATTTACAATCAATAAAAATATAACACTAATGATACAGTACATCCAACTACCGATATATGTGTAAATCCATTTACATAATTCTGTCATTGGGTATTACAGTGCATAAAAGTAATTTCTAATATATTTTACACCAATTGCTTACATTATGTTAGATTTTACTGAACAGATAAACCACTGGAGGCCTCTGCAACATTAAAAGTCGCAACATTACTGAGTCACGAGTAGCAAAAACATTCCAGTCCTGTTGGGTGCAATATATTATATCCACTTTCCACCCCTGAGGAACCTTGTATCATAGCTCCCAAATGTCCCTGATTTCGAGGGACTGTCCCTGATATGGAATGAACCTGACAAAGGGGTCTTGCGAGGCTCCGAAACGTTGCACTACACTGCTTTGTGATGTGATCTTTCTTTAATAAAAACCATTTGGATGAAATTGATGATCCGTGGTGTGCTGGCGAATATCTACATATTGTTTTGCAACAAAGTCCCTCTGTCCCTCTTTCCTCCTCATTTGTCCCTCATTTTGGTCTGATACATATACCTGTATATAAAATGTACTATTTATCTGTCAATAAGTGTTTTAGAGCCCATTCACACTAGCGCGACTTGTCAGGCGACTTGTCAGCCTGACAAGTCGCGGTCCATTGAGTAGTACAGGACCCGTTCTAATAGGAGCGACGTAAGTCGCTCCGACGTAGAAAAGGGGTCCTGTACTACTTTGGGGCGACCTCGGAGCGACTTGCATAGACTTCCATTATGTGAAGTCCCTGCAAGTCGCGCCGAAGTCGCGGTGCACGCGACTTCACAGGTCGCCCCCCCCCCAAGTCGGATCGCCTCAGTGTGAACCGGCTCTTACAGTGCTAAACCTTTCATCCAGTTTCTTGTTGCATTTGGATATTTCAAAAGTCAATATTATTAGCTACATTTTTGTCAAAAATAAACATAAACATGATCCAATAACAATAGCTCACACTGAAACCCCATAAATGGGGGTGATCCAGTGTTGTATGTGAACACTTCCCAAAAGGAAGTGAGTCCTTTTTTTTGTGTGTATGTGATTTTTAATTTTTTTTAACTTCAGATAGAGTGGTGAAGAGTTAGATGTTTTTTTACTTTGTGTTGATTCTCTAAGCTAAGTGAATGGAAATCCCCCTTGTAGGGATGAGCTCAGGTGTGTTTGGATGCTCTTCTGTACCCTTGCAGCCAAGCCTACCAGACAGCTGTCTCCTGTAATGTCACTTGCATTCTCTGCCCCACAGCTACATAAATAAAAGGGGTGGGGAATTCTTTGGCCACAAAGAGTTGGCCCATTATACAGTCAGGTCCATAAATATTGGGACATCAACACAATTCTAATCTTTTTGGCTCTATACACCACCACAATGGATTTGAAATGAAACAAACAAGATGTGCTTTAACTGCAGACTTTCAACTTTAAAGTGGAGTTCCACCCTAATTTAATACTTACCTCCATCTTCTCGCTCCGGGTCACCTGAAAAAGAAATGGATAATCGCATATTTTTTTTTTTTTTACTTACCTCATAGCGAAGAAAAAATACTTACCTTACTTCCTTCTTCCTCCTTCCTCGGCCGCGGCCCATCGTCACTTCCTGGCTCTGCAATGATTCCTGGGAGCTGAACGTCATAGCTCCCAGGAATCATTGCGCCTGCACCGGCCCCGACGTCAGTTCCTGGTCGCGCGTGTCATCCCCTTCTAAACAGCTTCTGGGCATGCCCAGAAGCTGTAGAGGGATGATGCGCGCGACCCGGAAGTGACGTCGGGGCCGGCGCAGAGCATCGTGGGACCGAAGAAGGCGGAAGAAGACGCCGAAGGGGATCTCGCTGGCTTCAAGCTGCCCACATCTGAGATGGCAGCGCTGGACAAGACGTTTTCAAGGTAAGTATTTGTCCTAACAGGTAAGTGCAACCCGGGACAGATCAGAGGCTAGCCATTGTGGAATGTATTAGCCCTGACTGTCCCGGGGGTATTTAAAAAAAAAAAAATCCAGGGTGGAACTCCGCTTTAATGTGAGGGTATTTACATCCAAATCAGGTGAACGGTGTAGGAATTACAACAGTTTGTATATGTGCCTCCCACTTTGTAAGGGACCAAAAGTAATGGGACAGACTAACAATCATAAAATCAAACTTTCACTTTTAAATACTTGGTTGCAAATCCTTTGCAGTCAATTACAGCCTAAAGTCTGGAACGCATAGACATCACCAGACGCTGGGTTTCATCCCTGGTAATGCTCTGCGACTGTTTTCAGTTCCTGCTTGTTCTTGGGGCATTCATCTTCAGCAAGTGAAATGCATGCTCAATCGGATTCAGGTCATGTGATTGACTTGGCCATTGTATGAAATTTCACTTCTTTCCCTTAAAAACTCTTTGGTTGCTTTCGCAGTATGCTTCGGGTCATTGTCCATCTGTTCTGAGTTCTGAAGCATTTGGCTGAATATTAGCAGATAATATTGCCCGAAACACTTCCGAATTCATCCTCCTGCTTTTGTCAGCAGTCACATCATCAATAAATACAAGAGAACCAGTTCCATTGGCAGCCATACATGCCCATGCACTACCACCACCATGTTGATACAAGTTGATCTTGGTCTCATCTGTCCATAGGATGTTGTTCCAGAACTGTGAAGGCTTTTTTAGATGTTGTTTGGCAAACTCTAATCTGGCCTTCCTGTTTTTGAGGCTCACCAATGTTTTACATCTTGTGGTGAACCCTCTGTATTCACTCAGGTGAAGTCTTTTCTTGATTGTTGACTTTGACACACATAAACCTACCTCCTGGAGAGTGTTCTTGATCTGGCCAGCTGCTGTGAAGGGTGTTTTCTTCACCAGGGAAAGAATTCTTCGGTCATCCACCACAGTTGTTTTCCTTGGTCTTTTGGTGTTGCTGAGCTCACCTGTGTGTTCTTTCTTTTTAAGGATGTTCCAAACAGTTGATTTGACCACACCTAATGTTTTTGCTATCTCTCCGATGGGTTTGTTTTGTTTTTTCAGCCTAATGATGGCTTGTTTCACTGATAGTGACAGCTCTTTGGATCTCATATTGAGAGTTGACAGCAACAGATTCCAAATGCAAATCACACACTTGAAATTTACTCTGGACCTTTTATCTGCTCCTTGTAAATGGGATAATGAGGGGATAACACACACCTGGCCATGGAGCAGCTGAGCAGCCAATTGTCCCATTACTTTTGGTCCCTTACAAAGTGGGAGGCACATATACAAACTGTTGTAATTCCTACCCCTTTCACCTGATTTGGATGTAAATACCCTCAAATTAAAGCTGAAAGTCTACAGTTAAAGTACATCTTGTTTGTTTCATTTCAAATTAATTGTGGTGGTGTATAGAGCCAAAAATATTAGAATTGTGTCGATGTCCCAATATTTATAGACCTGACTGTAAGTGACAGCTTCCTGGAAATCTCCACCATGTGGGTTTGAAAGACAATCTGAATATGTCCAAGCTCATCTCTACTACCTAGCAGGACACGGGCAACAAAAAATGGCCTGTGATTGAAAACAAATTTAGAATTTATGTTAGGGCTTCATGTACACTACAGCTCCTAAACTTGAGTTTAGGAGTATTTGGTGTTTTTTTGCCAAAGCTCCTAAACTCAACTCCATAAAATCCTAGGTGTCCATTTACACATAGGCTTTTAGGATCATTTAGGAGCTGCTGCAGTTAGGGGAGGTTCAACCTCCCTCAATCTCCCTCTCCTGAACATAGAATTGCTTTCAGGATAGAATTGGTTTGACGGCCGGCTGCAGATCGCAGCAAAATTGCTGTAAAAAGTAGGTTAAGTGTACATGAAGTCTTAAACTGAAGTATAGCTTTTTTTTTTTGTACTAAGATTATAGCGCTAAACACATTAGTTATTAATAATGGTTTGTATATATTACCTGCAGACTGCTGTTTCTGGTTAAAATCTTTCCTGAAATGCCTCTTTCATAGATGACGGATACTGCCCCTAGCAGCTGTCTTCCAGCAGTATGAAGGTTAACAGCAACCTTTGTTACTAACTGTCCTCTCTGCCATTCATATTGCTCATAATACTATTCCAACACAATTCATCATGTTCTGTGAGTTGGCAGTTGAGATCTTGTCATTCTGTTGCTTCTCTTTTATTCATAGAACGCGATGCATTGTTGGAGAGTAGCAATATGAATGACAAAGAGGGCGGAAGTGGTTGGGCAATGATGCAAATTTTCTTAGTAGCAGTGGTGGCTGGTAACCTTTATAGCACTGGAAGACTCAGGGTAATATTCAGCAGCTATAAAAGAGGAAAAAGTAGCAAACATCTGAACGTAATGAGATACGTGTTTTATGCCGTATAACAAAAAAAATGAACTTTAGTTTTAAACAAGAAGTACAGCCAAAGCTCGTTCGGCTATACTTCTCCTGTGGATCACAGGAGTGCAGTTCGTTCTGCACTCCTGTGACCCATTTTCAGCAGACAGCAGGCTGAAGCCTGCTGTTGGCTGACGTCACAGAGCTGGTCCAGACTAGGGAAAGATTGTAATTTGTAACCACATGGTTGGGATCCACCCAGATTTGACTAGCGCCTGGCTTAGCCTCTCAGTAAGCCGTTGAAAGCCTGGGCCAGCCGCTTCCACCCCCTCTACAGCGTGGGGGGCAGAGCAGACAGCGGTGACTGACAGTCACCAGCTCTGCTCATGGAACACTGAGAATTGAGCGGTCTGCGATGTTTGATCACTCGGTTCTTAGTCTTTGACCAGCGGGAGACAGATACAGCATCAGAACGATGCTGCATCCGCCTAGGTAAGTATGTTTTCTAAAATAAAAAAATAAAAAATTTGTCTTTTAAAATGACGCTGTTAGGAGGACAACAAAATGACAAAAGAATTACCAAGTGACAGTGCCAATCAGCTTTGTCCTGTTAATTAGCTTGTTTGTTAAAGCTTAACTCAGTATCAATGCTCCTAACACCAATCCAATTTTGCTCCACAGGGTAGGCAAAGAGCGGGATCCCCTGATGACTGCTGCTTTTCTTCCTCCTGCTGACTTCTGTTCACTGCAGGACAGAATAGTGATGTAGGGGTCATCAGGAGGAACAACAGCAGCCAGGGTTGACATGCTGCTCGCACATCTGAAGATGTAGAATTGGATCGTGGCTGGAACCCCTGCTATAGCATGAAATTATGTATGCACAAATGTAAGGGCCATTTTTCGCACTCCAATGAATTGGCTTTAGCAGGAGTTTCCTGAGACCTGGAAATTATTTCAAGGGTTCCTCTGGGATAAAAAAGATTAGAAAGGCAGCCCTAATGTGTTTAAACCTTACATAAGAATAAACAGTAGTGAATGGGTTTAGATAAACTCTAATTTTTAAAATTCAGATTTCTAAAAGTTGGTTACTTTGGGGGAAAAATGTAAAACTGAACTAGATAAAAGATGTATCCAGAATATTCTAGTTGTTTATAAACTAGATAAAGACATACACATGTATACTTAAGAATCCAAACAGTGGGAGTCTGAAATGCATCGTCCAGAAATAGCCTTGCCGTTTTTGAATATGGATGAAAGTGTCAATTTACACTTGCAAAGCAGCAAATGTCATTCTGAATTTTACTATCTGTTCCAACAAGCAGCTGCTCTACACTCACAGAGCATTCATAGCCAATACCCGAAGCTTACGCTTTCCTGTTCATGGTGTAAAGTGACAAGTGCTAAAGCTGTTAAATACAGCAGCCGAGGCATCTATGGATTATGGTTTTTCTTTTCTATAGTCACAAAGATGGAGCACCTGGGAGCGCACCTTGCATTTAAGTCACGTTGGCACAAGACAGATGAAGAACTCTGCAGGCACAGCATGTCCTTTGTTCTTCACAAGGCCATAAGAAATGATTTTTTTGAGAGCTATCTCTATTTGTTAGAAAAATATCCACTGGGTAAGTGCTACTTTGTGTAATTTTTATCTGGGAATGTTGTAACACTGTTTGAGCACTTGTTCTTAATCGAAAGAATGATGTAATATTTCAACAAACAATTTATATCAATGATTACGACACATGCTTACATAAAACATGCAATGAAACTTGCTCAAATTAGGAATTACTGTGAAAAATAAACCTAAAATAATTAGGTTATACTGGCCATTTACGGGCATAGTTGTGAAAATGAACGCTAATTAGTTGCTATGGGTATTGTGCATACTGGTCTTTACACATGTAAATAAAGTGTACAGTATGTGTTTAGTGATACACTCTGGGTTAGGATTTAATATAGAAATCTCATGTCTTTGATAACTTTGAGCTAACAAAACAAATATGAAATGCTTGTAGAAATGATAAATTTACTGATTTAATTCCTCCATCCACACATTGGAGGTGAATGAGGGAATCACTCTCGCTGTGGTATTGTATTGTAACCACACAAGGCCTTCCCCACCATCAGAACGCAATGATCGGTGTTTCTGGCTAAAGTCAGGAGCACTGAACTTTTGAGAAAAACCCAACAGATAAATAGATTTATGTACAGTGCCTTGCGAAAGTATTCGGCCCCCTTGAACTTTGCGACCTTTTGCCACATTTCAGGCTTCAAACATAAAGATATAAAACTGTCATTTTTTGTGAAGAATCAACAACAAGTGGGAAACAATGATGAAGTGAAATGAAATTTATTGGATATTTCAAACTTTTTTAACAAATAAAAAATGGAAAAATTGGGCATGCAAAATTATTCAGCCCCCTTAAGTTAATACATTGTAGCACCACCTTTTGCTGCAATTACAGCTGTAAGTCGCTTGGGGTATGTCTCTATCAGTTTTGCACATCGAGATACTGAAAACAGCTCGAGCTCAGTGAGGTTGGATGGAGAGCGTTTGTGAACAGCAGTTTTCAGTTCTTTCCACAGATTCTCGATTGGACACAAGTCTGGACTTTGACTTGGCCATTCTAACACCTGGATATGTTTATTTGTGAACCATATTTGTGAACCATTCCATTGTAGATTTTGCTTTATGTTTTGGATCATTGTCTTGTTGGAAGACAAATCTCCGTCCCAGTCTCAGGTCTTTTGCAGACTCCATCAGGATTTCTTCAAGAATGGTCTTGTATTTGGCTCCATCCATCTTCCCATCAATTTTAACCATCTTCCCTGTCTCTGCTGAAGAAAAGTAGGCCCAAACCATGATGCTGCCACCACCATGTTTGACAGTGGGGATGGTGTGTTCAGGGTGATGAGCTGTGTTGCTTTTACGCCAAACATAACATTTTGCATTGTTGCCAAAAAGTTTGATTTTGGTTTCATCTGATCAGAGCACCTTCTTCCACATGTTTGGTGTGTCTCCCAGGTGGCTTGTGGCAAACTTTAAACAACACTTTTTATGGATATCTTTAAGAAATGGCTTTCTTCTTGCCACTCTTCTATAAAGGCCAGATTTGTGTAGTATATGACTGATTGTTGTCCTATGGACAGAGTCTCCCACCTCAGCTGTAGATCTCTGCAGTTCATCCAGAGTGATCCTGGGCCTCTTGGCTGCATCTCTGATCAGTCTTCTCCTTGTATGAGCTGAAAGTTTAGAGGGACGGCCAGGTCTTCGTAGATTTGCAGTGGTCTGATACTCCTTCCATTTCAATATTATCGCTTGCACAGTGCTCCTTGGGATGTTTAAAGCTTGGGAAATCGTTTTGTATCCAAAACCAGCTTTAAACTTCTCCACAACAGTATCTCGGACCTGCCTGGTGTGTTCCTTGTTCTTCATGATGCTCTCTGCAATTTAAACTGACCTCTGAGACTATCACAGTGCAGGTGCATTTATACGGAGACTTGATTACACACAGGTGGATTATATTTATCATCATTAGTCATTTAGGTCAACATTGGACCATTCAGAGATCCTCACTGAACTGGAGAGAGTTTGCTGCACTGAAAGTAAAGGGGCTGAATAATTTTGCACGCCCAATTTTTCAGTTTTTTATTTGTTAACAAAGTTTGAAATATCCAATAAATTTCGTTCCACTTCATGATTGTGTCCCACTTGTTGTTGATTCTTCACAAAAAATTACAGTTTTATATCTTTATGTTTGAAGCCTGAAATGTGGCAAAAGGTCGCAAAGTTCAAGGGGGCCAAATACTTTTGCAAGGCACTGTATATGACAAATTGTGACTTACTAAGCAGAAGACGCAATAATAACCAGACCTATTATTATATCTGCTCCAGATATGCCTAATTGTTGCAGGCATGTACATTGAGACCTCATAAGTGGCATCAATGTATGCAATCAATGATCCATATAGCAAATTGTTAAAGTATATGTAAACCCTAACTTTGTAAAGCAACCCATTCAGTTTAAAATGGAAACAAAAAGCAAAACATTGTGTATACATGTAAAAAACATTTTGTATAAGTGATTACATACTCAGTGAATGGCTGTGCAGGGGGGGGGGGGGGAGCGTGTCAGCACCAGCCTGGTCATTTTTAGGAGTGCTGGCTCACCATTGCTAGAAAACTGACCACATGCTTCAGGACATTTGTCAGTGGATGCAATTGTGTTTTTATTATATTTTAATTGCTAAAGCGGGATCTCTCTAGATAGTTTTAAGGATGACCTGTGACTAAATTGGTGGAGGTGTTTGGAAGGAGGGTGTAAAATGTAGCTGACTTCTATTAATTAAAGCCATAAAGGAATTGCTCTCTGATCACAGGTGGTTTGGATACTATAGAGAGGCTTCAGAAAGAATTTTCCTTCTCTTGGTCTAGGCCAGTGTTTCTCAACCTATTTTAAGTTGAGGCATTTTCTAGATTTATACAGTCTTAAGGCACACCAGTCTAAAATGTAGTTTGTGACTTCGAGTTTAATGGTCAGTGGTTTGTGTCACAGAATTTCCTTGTACCTGTACAATATTCAAATCAATGAGCAGTATGTAATGTCAGGGCAGTTATTGAGCTGTATTTAGTAGCAGGGTGGTCAGTGATCAGTATGTAGTGGCCGGGAAGTCATTGATCAGTATGTTGTGGCAGGGCCGTCAGTGATCAGTATGTAGTGGCAGGGTCATCATTGATCAGTATGTAGCGGCGGGGTCATCATTGATCAGTATGTAGTGGCAGGGTAGTCAGTGATCAGTATGTGAGGGCACAGTGGTCAGTGAGTAGTATGTAGTGCCAAGGTTGTCAGTGAGTAGTATGTAGTGTCAGTCAGTGAGCTGCAAGTCGTGGCAGGGCGGTCAATGAGCAGTATGTAGTGGCAGGGTGGTCAGTGATCAGTATGTAGCGGCTGGGCAGTCATTGATCAGTATGTAGTGGCAGGGCCATCAGTGGTCAGTATGTAGTGTCAGGGCCATCAGTGATCAGTATGTAGTGGCAGGAAGGTCAGGGATCAGTATGTAGTGTCAGGGCAGTTACTGAGTGGTATGTAGTGTCAGGGCAGTCAGGGAGCAGTACATAGTGGCAGGATAGGACAGTATGTAGTGGCAGGGTGGTCGGTGATCAGTATATAGTGGCACAGCAGTCAGTGAGCAATCTGTAGTGGTAGGGCATGTAACGGAACCGCGACGCACACTGTACTTGTGGGCTTCTGTCGGTATATGGCTTCCTTCAGTCTTGAACATACTGTAGATATCAAATATTCCAGCCGCCCCCATAAAAAGCTAGCCGATAGCTTAGCTAGTATAAGTTTTGGAAACTTCTTCTTTATTGAACAGTTTCACACTCAATTTATACACACATGAGCACATCCCCCTCCTGATCAAATTATGATGGGGTCATCAGGTCAGTGGTTGCTTGATTACATTATCATATGCAGATGAAATTGTATACAGAAATAGAATTAACCTGAACTAATTATCTAGCCATCTGAACAGCCACAATATGTGAGTTCATTAACAATTAACAATGGGACAGACACCTCAATACACAAACAATGGGGAGAGCCTGTATCTGACATTGAAGTTAAATACGCATTATCATAAGTGTACACACAGATCCCATTTTAAGCAATCCAGACCATTAACTATCTGTCTTTCACTCCCAGTGAAGGTGAGTACCATCACAGGGCAGTTAGTGAGTAGTATGTAGTGTCAAGGTTATCAGTGAGCAGTATGTAGTGGCAGTCAGTAAGCTGTATGTAGTGGCAGGGTGGTCAGTGATCAGTATGTAGTGGCAGGGCAGTCATTGATCAGTATGTTGTGGCAGGGCTGTCAGTGATAAGTATGTATTATCAGGGCAGTTAGTGAGTATGTAGTGCCAAGGTTGTCAGTGAGTAGTATGTAATGGCAGTCAGTGAGCAGTAAGTAGTGGCAGGGCGGTCATTGATCAGTATGTAGTGGCAGGGCGTCAGTGGTCAGTATGTAGTGGCAGGTTGATCAGTGATCAGTATGTAGTGACAGGTTGGTTAGTGATCAGTATGTAGTGGCAGGACACTCAGTGATCAGTATTTAGTGTCAGGGCAGTTAGTGAGTGGTATGTAGTGTCAGGGCAGTCAGTGAGCAGTATATAGTGCCAGGATAGGGCAGTATGTAGTGGCAGGGTAGTCAGTGATCGATATGTAGTGGCACAGCAGTCAGTGAGTAATATGTAGTGGTAGAGCAGTCAGTGAGTAGTATGTAGTGCCAAAGTTGTCAGTGAGCAGTATGTAGTGGCAGTCATTGATCAGTATGTACTGGAAGGGCCATCAGTGGTCAGTATGTAGTGGCAGGGCCATCAGTGATCAGTATGTAGTGGCCGGACCGTCGGTGATCAGTATGTAGTGGCAGGGTGGTCAGTGATCAGTATGTAGTGGCAGGGCAGTCACTGATCAGTATGTATTGGCAGGGCCATCAGTGATCAGTATGTAGCCTCAGGGTGATCAGTATGTAGTGGCAGGATGGTCAGTGATCAGTATGTAGAGTCTGGGCTGTTAGTGAGTCGTACGTAGTGCCAGGGCAGTTAGTGCATGGTATGTAGTGGCAGGATAGGGCAGTATGTAGCATCATAGCATCGGGGTAGTCAGTGAGCAGTATATAGTGGCACAGCCATCAGTGAGCAATATGTAGTGGTAGGGCAGTCAGTGAGTATATAGTCCCTAGGTTGTCAGTGAGCAGTATGTAGTGGTAGTCAGTGAGCAATAGGTAGTGGTAGGGTGGTCACTGAGCAGTATGTAGTGGCAGTCAGTGAGTATATGCGTTAAATTCCTGCTGGAGAAGCCTCTCCCCATTAGGCGCTTAGTGTACCACTGAAGATGAAAGGCTATCTCTGCTCCTCTTCCATCTTCAGCTGCCAGATCAGCCATAACAACCACCTGTGCAAGGAGAGAAGAAGGTGGTCTAGTATACTTTTACAGGGCACAGGGGGGAGAAAACACATATGAAATCCAGGGAAAGAGAAAGAGAGAGACAAAGACAGCCCCTGAGCAACCCCCCCCCCCCCCAACTGAGCTGTACCTCCCTATGGACTATGGAGGTGAGTAAGGGGAAGCTGTGGACACTGTGCCGGTACTCGACATGCTCCTAAGCAACCTATGACATCATTGGTTGGTAGGATGAGGGTCAGGGTCAGGACTTCACCCTGTGGCACTTTGGCACTTTTGTAAAAGCTGGCTGATCTACCTGCCTTTGTTAGTATACTTTTTAGAATTTTGCCATAGCCTCCCTGAGGAGCCCAGAAGGCACCCCAGTTGAGAAAGGCTGGTCTACACTGCCCCTGTAGTACAGCTTACCTCTTACACCTCCCCCCGAGCAAGCTGAGCCTGGAAGTGAGCAATCATGAGCTTGTTGAGTTGCCCAGTGAAGAACAATAGATAGAAGCTGCGTGTGCAGGAGGAAAACAAAATCAAGAAGCACACAAGACTCAGTCAGAACAGTTGTAGATGATACTACCTGCTCTGACTGCAAACAGTCAACAAACGTTGAACTGTTAAAAAATGTATAAAAAAAATGTGTAGAAAACATGTAAAAACATTTTTTATCACTAACTGTGCTCGCATTTCATATAGACACTGTTTGCATCTTATCGTATATGATGTATACACAATATATATCTTACAACATGGCAGACATGAGATTGGATCATTACTGACAATTATACAGCCTACTGGGAAATGTCTACTATCAATGTTAATGGATTCTTTATGGTGGTCTTGCTATATAAACTTTTAAACAAGTTTTAAATACCTGTAATACATTAATAAAATAAATTCCAACTACCTCTTGAGGAGGGAAAAAAGAAAAGCATTTCAGTTACTTTACAATGTCATTGACATAGTCTTGTGGGGAAATTATACCAGAAATGGTGCTTGGGAAAGAAAAAGATTATTTGCCTTTCTTTTGATTAAACTGGGGTCTAGTGTACTTTTTACAAATTATAATTTCTTATTGCGTTTTTGCAACAAAATTGTCACAGTCTTTTATATAGTCTTATAAGATGCAAATCATACATTATATCATATTTACAGGCTAATATTTGACTAACAAACAATTATTTGAATAACCCGTATTCGTGTTTTATAATTCCCATTGTCAAAAATGTTATCCAATGCAATTTACTACTAAAATCACTCACACCACACAAACAAACAGCTACAAAAAAGAAAGAAAGAGAAAAAAAAAAAACTCCTCTCTTCTACCCTTACCACCACCAGAGACACCTACCCCCGACCTTTTCATAATCCACTTCAACCTTTTACTATAGATCCCAATTCAACAAGCTCTTTCAGTTTCTTTTTTTTAAATAAACTTTATTTTCATATATACAAAAAGTAGAAGGCACAGAGTCTTAAACAAGGTTGTAACACAAAAAGTACAACTAATATGGCGGTACATCACAGGCAATGAAAAATAAGCAAAGTCACAATCAATGTAGACAGTTTTGGCAATATGAAGAGGGTACCTATTGGCCAAATGGAGGATAAACCTCAGGATAAACCTGTCTCCGCTATCTAGCACAGACCCCGGGGAAGATCCCCCAGAGCGGCCAAACAGAATTGCGACCGATGTCAAGCATCTGCTGCGCCAGCCATATCATACGGGGAAATAATAAGCCTTAGAATAGAAACAGAAGAGAAGGGGGAAGGAAAGGGTGGCTCCAAACAAGGCCGCTAAGAAAGACAGAAGGAAAGGAAAAGAGAAGGGCGAAAAAGTAGGGAATCCTGGAGTAAATAAGGATGGTATGTGGGCAGCACCCGATAAAGGGGGGAACAATCTCTGAGCACAACTTTGGGCACCTTTTCCAGGGGCCCAACCCAAATGGTTTAACGATCAGGGATCTCCTCTGAGTAGAACATCCACCCAGTCCATGTGTCCCTAAAGCATGTCAGTAGGCCCTGCACGGTCAACACTCTCCTCTCCACCTCCATAACTAAGTTAACCTCTCTCTTCCATTCAGACAATGTAGGGCAAGAGGTCTGTTTCCAATGTCTCGGAATCAAACATTTAGATGTGTTGAGCAGAAATGGGATTATACTACGTTTATACCTCTAGATGGAAGATTGGGTGTCATGAAACAGGTACTGCAGGGGAGTATGGTGGGGGGGGGGGGGTAATAGCCAATTTTTCTATCCAGGGATGAATAGCATCCCAAAACGGTTGTAGAAGAGGGCAATCCCACCATATATGGAGAAACGTACCCTCCTGACCTCAACCCCTCCAGCAGCATGAGTCGGAGCCCGGGAAAATCCAAAGCAATTTAGAAGGTGTCCTATACCAGCGAGCTAGAAATTTGTAGGAGGATTCCTGAATCCTGGTACTAATGGAGGAGACATGGGTTAGGCGGAAGATCTTGGTGAGCTGCGGGAGAGAGAATTTCATTCCCAACTCTCTCCCCCACTCCCAAACATAGTAGGGAGGCAGGCGAGAAGCTGTGCCTAGGACCAATTTATACATATGAGAGAGTAAATGGCGGGACTCCGGGGGGTCGACAAACCATTTCTCCAAGGCGGAGAGCTGAGCTATCGAACAGGGCGTAGCAGGAAGTTTCGCCATAAAGTCAGTCAGTTGTCTATATTGCCAGTATGACATAGGAAAGTCCCCGAAGCAGGCCCACATCACAGTCAGTGGCAACAGCTGGCCAGAAGGTGCAAACTTGCCACAGTAAGTTTTTTCCATCCGCACCCCAGGCGCAAAGGAAATGGGTATCCTCGCCAGGTGAGAACCAGGGAACCCCCCCCAAAGGCGCCAAGGGGGAGACCCCAGGGGAGAAGTCCGTGTCTACTTTGAGGCCATCCCATATACGGAGCGTCGCCCTCGTCAATGGAGAGGTCCATTCCGACAGTCCCTTATCGCCCCTCGGGATCCACAGCGGGCCCGACAGATTCCTGCCCGCCAATGTTTTCTCCAACGGGACCCAGGGTTTAGTGGCGGTATCATGCGCCCATTTCAGCATGCGTACCAAGGCATTGGCTTTGTAATAGAGGGAGATGTCAGGCAAACCCACCCCACCGTCCAATTTATGTCTCCGGAGTATAGCATAGGCTAGTCGAGGACATATGTCACGCCACACAAATTGGAAAAAAGAGCGACGTAAGCGTTTAAAAAAGAGTCGAGGCAATTGTATGGGGACAGTATTAAGTATATAGATAAGTCGTGGAAGGATGGTCATCTTGAGAACATTGACACGTCCAAACCAAGTCAAGGAGTACGACGCCCAGGAGTCCAGGTTGAGATGAATGCGCATCAAGAGGTCACCAAAATTCTTATCATAAAGCAGTTTCAAGTCATAGGAAATGTGTATGCCCAAATATGGAATTGAGCCCTCCCGCCACTTAAAGCCAAAAGACTGTCTCAACGTGTCGGCCGGGGGGATGTGTATGGGCAATAGTTCAGATTTGTCATAATTGATCTTAAAATTGGAGCGCCACCCAAACAAGTTTAATTCATGGATAAGCATAGGGAGAGAGAGCTGAGGACTGGATATATAAAACAACAGGTCGTCAGCGTAGGCGGACAATTTGTATTCCACAGAACCCACAGTGATTCCGGCAATGTCAGGCGCATCTCTCACTCTCCGAAAAAAGGGTTCCAGGGCCAGGGCGAAAAGGAGGGGAGACAAAGGGCACCACTGTCTGGTACCATTAAAAATAGGGAAGGGGTCCGACAATAAGCCAGTCACCCTGACCCTGGCACCCGGACCATTGTATAATGCCAAGATCCAGCCCAACATGCGGGTCCCAAGACCCAGAGACCGAAGGACCTCCAACAGGTACAGCCAATCCACCCTGTCGAGGCCTTCTCCGCGTCTAGCGACAAGACCAAACTCGGGCTCACGTCCGGGCCAAATTGAGCCCAATGTAAAATATGCAGGGCCCGAATGGTATTGTCTCAGGCCTCCCTAAGGGGCATGAAGCCCACCTGGTCAGGATGGATCAAAGCGGCCACATGGTCTTGGAGGCGCAATGCCTCAGTGTTGAGGAGAGAGATGGGCCTGTAATTAGCGCAATAAAGAGGGTCTCTACCCGGTTTAGGCAGTACTACGATATGGGCCAGCAACGCCTCAGGGGGGAGAGGGGTCTCCTGTGAAATCGCGTTAAAGTATGAACACATCTGGGGTCCCAGGACAGGGAAGAGGGCTTTATAATACTGATTCGTGAAGCCATCTGGCCCCGGGCTCTTGCCCGATGGTAGGCCAGCAACCACTCTGCCTCCCCCCAATGGAAGGATGGTACCAGGTCTAGTAGAACCGCTGAAAAGATTTGGCGATATGGGATGAGCTGACCACCCGTCCCTTCTGAGTCTCCAGGGCATGAACGTGGCGGGCCTCTGCGCGCTTTCGCAGCATGCGGGCTAGGAGGCAACTGTACTTATTCCTGTGTTTGTAGAAACGGTGAGCCCAGAAACGAAACTTGTCCCGGGCCCTCCGTTCCGGGCACGTTCCCCCTGAGGAAATCCAGAGCCTGAGCATCCTCAGGAGTCAGGGCACGTTTGTGTTTCACTTCCAACACATTGATCTTCTCCAGGAGTTCAGAAATCTCCTGTTGTCACTGCCGTTTCAATCTGGAACCATGAGAGATCAAAACCCCTCTGATCACTGCTTTGTGGCCCTCCCACACTGCGGACGGCGACACATACAATGAGGAGTTGAGCTCAAAATAGGAGCGCAACTCCTCAGTGACTATCCCCAAAATGGCAGGGTTGTCCAAAAGGTTCTCGTTAAGGTGCCATGTCCGGGTCACACGGTGAGCTCCAGGAGGCACAAACAGGGAGATCCTGCAGCAGGCAGAGGGGGGGCCCGGGCCAAAACCGCAAGGGGAGAAAAAGGGTCCACCTGCGAAGAAAGTAGTATGAAAATTAAGTGCAATCACCAGTAAAAAGATTTAAGAAACATCAGGGGTGCCTAGAAACCCTAATCAGGCAAGACCAACATACAGACCCCAAAAGGGGATAAGGCAATCAGTCAGGCTGAGAAGTGCAGGCAGAACCATGGCGTGAGCTCCTCTGCTTCTTGCCCGATTTAGGGGGAACATGCTGCCACTGTTCAGGCTGTTGTGGTAGGGGGATGGAGCTCATCAGGGGGACCTCCAAAATGGCACAGAAATTTTGAAGGTCATCCTTGCTCCTCAAAACAGCAGATTTGCCATTCTTAGATGCTGTAAGGCAGAAAGGAAATCCCCATCTATAGATCACCTGGTGGGAGCGGAGAGTGTCCAATAATGAACACAGTAAGCGTTGTTGCATGAGAGTTCTGTGGGAAAGATCAGGGAATAGGGAGAGTTGAGCCCCATCAAAATCAATAACAGGCAAAGGTCTAGCCGCTTTCATAATTGCTTCTTTCAGGGCATATTTATGGAGCTTGCAGATAACATCTCGAGGAAGCTCCCCATCCTGTGGCAGGGGTAGCAGGGCCCTGTGCACTCTGTCTATTTTTATGAGGTCCGGTGCTCTGTCTCCCAGGACCAGGCAGAATATGCCCTGGACTGTGGGAGCAAATAAGGGGTCCTGGTAGCTTCAGGGAGCCCCCTGATGCGGATGTTCTGGCACCTGTCCCGGTTCTCATAATCATCCAATTGATCCATTAAATTATTCAGGACAGTGTCATGTGTTAAAGCAGACTCCTGCATGGCTGATAAAGAGTGTAAAAATCAGCCCGTATCAGCCCGTAGTCCCTCCAGGGCTTGTCTTACTGAGTGTTCCACCGTGGTAGTGATCAATTGAATTATCTCAGTCTTAGTGAGCAAGGCCCAAATGTGGGCCTTCCAGTCCCAATCACCATCAGGGTCCCCAGAGTCAGTAGAGTGGGGGGAAACAGCGGTATAGGGCAGAAAGGGATTGGGACTGTGCCCCGGTACCTGGAGAAGTGGGGTGCCAGAGGAAGAGCCCAGGCTGGGAAGCAGCATGGACATGGGAGAGGAGCGGTCCATCTTGCCCGCCTCATGCCGACCCCGTGGTGTAGTGGAGAAGAGGTGCCGGAGGTCTGTGGAGCGAGCAGGAACCCCACTGGGCGGCTGAGAGGATGGTCTGCGCTTCATTGGCATCGCTGGAGGATGAGTGCCGGAGGAACCGCTGCTGCAGGACAGGAGCGGAGCTCGGGGAAGCGGGAGCTCACTGAAGATGCATCCTCACGCCATCACGGTCAGGCCACGCCCCAAGCTCCTTCAGTTTCGACGATGCACAAAATGATCTTCAAGGAGACTAAACTACAATAAATTTCTCATAACTATCAGCATTGCAGTGAGTTCCTTCATTCTTTGCAAATCTTGCATTTCCTTCACCCATTCCCCCATAATAAAGTGACAAGGGGACTCCCAGTTTTTTCTAATAACAGCCCTTGCAACCATCAAAAAGAAACGTCAAAGACCCCTTTTAACCTCCTTCATAGAGCCTGGAAGAATAAACAACAATGCTATTTGTGGAGTACGTGCGGTTTGTGAGTCTGCTGACCAAAATGGTGCACAACTTGGGCACGACCAACACAAGTAAAGTAGCATACCCAAGTGGACCTGACACCTCCAAAATATATTAGATGTCTGATGGAATATTTTATGTATCCTTGCAGTGTATTGGTACCATCTAGCAAATAGTTTTGAATTCCTTTCTTGTATCCTGCTACTGGTAGACATCTTATACGTGAACATGAATGAATTAAAAGCAGCTTTTTGGGATATTGCAAACTGTAATTCTTTTTCCAACTTAGCAATATATTATAATACATTTGGGGTTATGTGGGACAATAATATAGCATACATTTTTCGGATTCGACATTTCGGGGCTTGTGTCCCTAAACATAATTTTTCAAATGGTGTAGTGGGTCTGTGTATGAGGCCCCTCCTTTTTATACAAATTTATATAAATGTTTCTAAGCTGAAAACAGGATAACCACTGTCCTTTAACTTTTAGAAGTCATATTTTAGATTTTATTAGGTCTAATAAAAGTTACATTATACAGTACAATTGACTGTGTTCCCTAATTTCCCCTTCTACAATACTTGATTAAGGGATTGTAAACAGTACCTGTCATGTCTCCTTAAACTGTGCCTTTACATAACACAGTGAGGTTGATTTACTAAAACTAGAGAATGAGAAATCTGGTGCAGCTGTGCATAGAAACCAATCAGCTTCCAACCCCAGTGTCCTGAACTGCAAGTACACTCCCAAGCCCTGTATGGTCACATTACAGCGGCAGGTAGTTGGTTTAGGGGGAACAGAAAAATAAGGACAGGCACAATATATAGCGTGGCCATTGATTGACACCTGTCACCTTCCCCTGACTCTCACAGATGTTTCTGAGCAGTACACTACTATTTTCAAGGTACATGTGTCCAGTCAATTTTTTTGGGATTTTTAATAAGGATGGGTTAGAACCTCTGTAAGGTTTTTTTGCTTTCCATTACCCAATTTGGGAGATTTTTTTTCTCTTTCTATCTCTTTACCACCCAGTAATAAATAAAGTGTACAGATGTCACCAGGATGAGAAGACCATTATAAAACGTGATGGGGTTGACCCTTCCCCACAGTAACTACATTTTTTTAAATCATTTTTACATTTCTTTGTCCCAAAGGAGAGATTTCCCATTGTTTTCGGTCCCAGTGACCTCATCCCACCAGTACAGGAAATGAGAAGAAATCTTTCCCAAGTGTGGACATAAATAGCCATAAGAAAAAAGCGTCATAAACAAACTGTAAACACATTTGATTTTATTTAGAAATGTACACTATTATAAACCAAAGCTTTAGTAGTTAGATGGAATCAAAAGAAAAAGTAGGCCCACAATCCAATCTGGATGACCCCATGAACATATATTATATTATAATTGAGTCCATAAAAGTCTCTGGCAATTGTCCATAACACTTGTGGCAGCTGTCCCCAGTGCGGAAGCAGTCTCTAATTAAACAAACAGGGGAGAGAGGGAAGCCCTTACTAAGTGTAGCATAAGGACTGTTTAATAAAAACACAAAATTGGTAACTCACATTGTAAAAAGGTCAACAGGCTCATCAATATAGTAGAAGATGTCTTTGTCCATCCATGCACCAGCTGGCTCTTTGTATCCAGATACTATAGATGGTGGAAAGATTGCACCTCAGACTTCCGGTTTCCAGGAACCAGGTTGGAACGCATACTGGCAGAAGTGACGTCAGAAACGTGGGATGTAATTGGCTATGTGTTTCAGATCATGCGCACTCATTTCTCAAACCAGTGTGTATGTTAGAGAAAGTGCGCCTTTTTAACCATGTGAGCTGCCAATTTTGTTTTATTTAATAAACAGTCCTTATGCTACACTTAGTAGGCACTTTCATCTCTCCCCTGTTAGAACAGACCTCCTTCTTTAGGTGCTAAAAGTTGCAAATAAAATATTGCCATCCTTATTCAAATATCAGCTGGTGAGCAGGACAGTATAATGTATTGTATATAACAACAGGATAAAACAAAAAGTTTAATGAGTTATGAACAGAAATAGAACTTTGGAAAGGATTACTAAATAATCCTTTAAACCATATATAAAGAATGGACAAATTAACTGATATATAATAATAAAGTAAACAATATAGTAAACAATATGTGAATACAAAGACCCAATATATACTGTTTACATATCCATGATCTATATGTGCTCTTTTCTGGATCAGTAATACAAATGTTTACTCTGTTATTTTATCTTGGTTAAATAGTTTCTTTTCTAAAATGGGTTATATAATATATTTTCAGTAAATGCTTTTATAAAGCTATTACGCTTTTATTAGTTATAGTAACTCATCAATATGTTTTTTATCCAGTTGTTATCAAGTACTAAACACCATCCTGCGTAACCACTAATACTTTACTACTGGTGGCTCTGATGAGGATAGGAGGGCTTTGAATCCCTAAAATGCATTGTCTTTTAACAATTTTCCATAAAAAAAGACAGCTTGCATTATTTACATATAGAAACAGAGTGTACAGTATTTCCATAGGACAGAAATTAAGTATTCCACAACCAGAATGCAAATAAACACAAAAGAAGAATACTTGTCATGAAAGCAAGTTCGCAGTCCTAAAAGAGGGAAGATAAGTTTGGGCTTGCAAACCGTAATTCTCTTTTTGCTCAATACCTAGTGGACATAGTGCAATCCCACAGCAGCCAACCACTATAGTGATAAAGCATAGCATCATTTAGCATCATGTAGCTGTACAGTGCTAGAAACTGGTTTAAATCATTAAGAACTTCAATAATAAGAGAAAGTCGAAAATCAAGAAAAGTCAGAGGAAAGAGTTAAACAAAACAGAAAGGTAGAATAAGGCCTGGTACACGAAAAAAAAAAACTGACAGCTCAGGTCAGAGTCTCTGAACCAACAGTCCAATGCCAGTGCAGCTATCTTCCCCGCTGAGCTGTTGTTCTTGCTGGTATTCCAGTATGCTCATCCGACAGAAGCCAACTGAACGGCAGTGGATCAACCCCACTGTGTGATAATATGTATAAAAAATTACGATGTACATAATGTATGGGACACTGGAAGTGTATCCCGGGTAGCAGGCACATTCCCCAGGTAGATGAACACATAGGAGTCCAGAAACATTCCCACAACCCAACACACACAAAACAGGCACGTCATCTCCAAATGTAATTCATATAGCAAATGACCTCTAAATATATACATATAAAGAAAAGGAAAAAGGAGAAAAAAAAAAGAAAGAAAAACAAAAAGACAAGCAACCACAAGACTGTACTTAGTATAAAAAGGGAATCTAGACCAGAGCAAAACAATACAAAAACAACAGAAGAGAAGAAAAGGAAAAAAAAAAACCCCACACCCTATTTGCTCAACGCTTTACTATGACAACTGCCTCAAGAGGTAAATATAGATTTAAACTTCTGTGTGGTTTGGTATGTAGTCCAAGTAGCCCAGGTCATAACATGTTTTCTTAAGCTATCATAAATTCGGAAAAAGTTTTCCCCTTGGAGTGGGACTTTAAAGGCACTAAAAATAATATATAACTTGGACCAAAATATACAATTAAATAATTTTATTAAAGAACATGAGTACAAAAAAATGTATATTAAAAGCATATGGCAAGCTGTCTACAATTCATGATGTCATGGGGCAAGAACAGATACCGCTGTGTTGAAGGTGAGTGCCCGATGCGTTTCAGAGACACAAATCAGAATTCCTTCTTCAGGGGAAACCTTTAAATAGCGGTCTGTAAGTGATCAATCACATATTTGTTAATTATTGGTAGGTGTATCAGAAGTTTACATATATAAAAGAAAATGTTATAACATGAGCAATAATTTAGTAAGCGTTATATTACATGAACATTTCAAACAGATTTTATATTAAATTAAACATGATGTAATGAAACACTTACAGTATCTGCCGAATGACACTTTAGAATATGAGCCTGCCAATAACATTAAAACCAAGAAGCTGAATTGCTCTCATCTTTGCATTGGGGTGCCTTATTCAGAGAAATGGAAGAAATATATAAACACGTTCTTGCGCCTGTGTGCCCGTCAGCTAAAGGCTGAGTGGGGACAACTGGAACCCAAAAACACTGGGAGATCTGCCAGGCAAAAAGGAGGAAAAAATTACCAGGGAACAAAAAAGAAAAGGAGGATTTAGTTTCACTTGTTCTAATAATAATAGAACAAGGGGTTAAATACTGTGCTATCCTATGAGGTTTGTGTCTACATGGAGTGCTGCATCTATATAGGGAATTTAGATGCCACCTGGGTCAGGTGTAACAGGAATGAAATGAATAATTTTCATTTGTTCAATTAAAAATTAGAGAATTGGTGAAAAATGTTAACAAAAAACTTTATAAAAAAGGAAAGAGAAAAAATCTTGATTTAGAACATCCAGACTCAGGTGAGCAGCAGTAGCATTGGTTAAAAATTCAAGCGAAATATCAAGCTTGAAAAGATGGTCAGGTAAGTGCAGCACTGGTGGCAGACAAACAACAACTCATCAAGTCACAGTATAGGATTGAAAAAAGAGGTTAAATTACCTTGGCAGTAACGTAAGTTTGTATGAGGACGTGTCTTAAAGCATCCACCTTCAAGCAAGTGAGCAAAGCAAGTCACTGCCTTGAAGGGGAGCTGTTTATATTGGTTAGGGTAATTGCCTTAATTTGAAATACCTGGACATAATTGCCTCTAGTCTGCCTGTGTGGCAGTCTCCCTTTGGGTTTCCTGGTGCGCAGCCGCCGAGCGGGTTCCCGACCGCGCATGCGCGAGCAGGATCACGGCGGAAGTCCGCACGGCCGATGCGCTCCACCGGCACGGTTGCTTCCGTCAGCGTGAAACGCAAACAGGAAGCAAGTGAGCGAAGCCGAGGGTCTCAGGGAGAACCAATGACAATCGCCCAGAAGGCGGACACTCGGCAGCGTGTCCGCCTACCGTGCCGGGCTGTCACCAAGGGCACACTGGTAAAGTCAAGAAGTGGATGGTAACTGGACAAAACGTCCTAATGATTATTCCTGAAAAATAAAAATAATAATAAAGGATATTGAGTTTAGTTAATGGTTTAATAGAAGCTGTTTAATTGGAGAGAAAAATTAAATAATAAAGGCATTGAACCCAATTGGGGAGGAGGAGAACAGACCAGTTACAAAGTGTGTAGAAAAAACAAAGTTAACCCCTCAGTGATCAATTGGGATATTGAATAGCCAAAAAACAGCATAATAGCAACAACCAAAATTATGCAAATTGCTAATTTATATGTTTTACAGATTGATGACAAGGACTATATTGCAATCAGAAGTTACCAAAGAGTATTTAACATGAATTACCCTATGTCACAATAAATGAGGAAATAAAAGAGGAAGTGAAGGGAGAATAGACTTGAAAGAGGAAGTAATGTGATGGAGTTATTGTTCCATACCCCCTGATGTAAACCCCTCTAAGAATGGCTTGAAGGAAATCATTTCATTCAAGCCTGGGGGGTCTGTGGCCTTTAGGGTATATATCTTTTTGCCCGCAAACTTAACTTTAAGGTTTTATTTGACAAATCAAACCCTACACAACTAACTTCAACTAAAAAAGATCCAGCACTTGAAACCTTAATATCACTACTTGAGGAAAACGAGGACCTTATAGACAAAATAGATTTACCAGCATTACTAGCAGAGACAGACTCTAATGGGCCTACCCCCAATGCCCAAACGACACTGTTGAAGAAGAAATCTGACAAATACCCCAGTACTTCCAATGCCAACATTGCCGCCTTTGTCAAGCTTGTCTCTAAAGAAGTGGACAAACTCCACATACATTCATCTTCCAAACCCAATATTACATTTCAACAAAAAAAAGCCATTCAAAAATTG
This sequence comes from Pelophylax lessonae, assembly GCF_965119305.1. Taxonomy (NCBI): domain Eukaryota; kingdom Metazoa; phylum Chordata; class Amphibia; order Anura; family Ranidae; genus Pelophylax; species Pelophylax lessonae. Next base: position 143,491,200 of record NC_138775.1, on the reverse strand, counting down.
GCAGAGAATCATCTGATTACAATTAAACAGGCTGACAAAGGCGGCAATGTTGTCATTATGGATAGCAATCAGTACATACAAATGTGTCAAGATATTTTAAAAAACCGTCAATGGTACCGTAAAATTCCATCAGACATTGTGGTTAAATATCAACAAACCTTTTACCAACTAATAGACTCTGCCTACTTAAATGGCACAATCCCCAAACATACATGGGAGTTCATCAGAATAACATTTCCAGTCACTCCGACATTTTATGCGCTCCCAAAGATCCATAAACACGCCACCAATCCACCAGGGCGACCCATTATTTCAGGAAGAGGATCAATAACAGACAATGCGAGCAAGTTAGTGGACACATATCTAAAACCCTTTGTCATTGCGTTACCTTCATATGTGCGTGACACAATTCATTTTCTACAAAAAATTTAAAATGTCATTGTTTCAGAGGATTGTCTGTTAGTTACGATTGATGTCGAAACTTTATATAGTTCAATTCCACACGATCGAGGAATCTCTGCTATTAGACATACACTCACACAGGGAGATGCATTTGATGCTTACGGCGAGTTTGTTTTGTCCATTTTGCACTATATACTGCTACATAATGTGTTTAATTTTAATGGCTCCCACTTCCTCCAGGTGCAGGGCGTAGCGATGGGCACTTGTTGTGCCCCATCCTACACCAATCTGTACCTGGGGGAGTGGGAGTCATCCTTTTTACACGATGAATCAACATCTATGTACACGGACCACATGATCTTGTGGGTCCGGTACATAGATGATATTTTCATGTTATGGCAAGGCCCTGTGGATCTGTTACAAAACTGTCTAACCAGAATGAACAAAAACGAGTTTAACCTCAATTTCAGAATGAATTACCATGAAAATCATGTTACATTTTTGGACGTGGAGGTCCACAAGGGGGCAGATGGTGCTCTCCGCAGTGGGCTGTACCGGAAGCCCACTGCGGGGAACACCATTCTGCATGCCTCAAGTTTCCACCCTGAGACCCTTGTTCGTTCAATCCCTTTTGGACAATATCTCAGAATCAGGCGCAATTGCACGGATCTGCAAAGTTTCCAGCTTGCTGCCAACGATCTGAGAGACAGATTATTAGCGAGGGGTTATACCAAGACCACTTTGAAAAAAGCCTATCGAAAGGCATTTGCATCTGATAGAAAAATCTTGCTGACCCCCCAGGCCCACAATGAACCTGATCATGTGCTAAGAATTATTGTGAAATATTCTGAACAACATCAAAACATTAGACAAATTATTTCTAAATACTGGCATGTATTGACATTAGACCCTATTGTTGGCAAATTTGTTCCAGACCGTCCCCAATTTACTTTTAAAAAAGTGCCAGCCTTGAAGGAAAGGCTGGTACAAAGCGAGTTTAAAAGTTAAAAAAACCAAGATCCTTGCAAATTAAAAGGTACATACATCTGTGGTAGCTGCAACTACTGCAGATATATGTTAACTACTAAAAATCCCACATTACCTAACGGTCAAACCTTTGTTCCCAAACATTTTGCCAACTGCCGCACCCACGGAGTGGTATACCTACTCCTCTGTGGGTGCGGTTGTTTTTATGTGGGCAAAACGAAACTACCATTCTTCAAACGGGCAAATAGACACGTTAAAAGTATGAAGACCTGTAACCCAGATTTACCACTGGGTCGACACACTTCTCTAGTGCATGGAGGCAAATTTCCAAAAATTCGTTTTTTGATCATTGACAGAATCCACCCCAGTCCCCGTGGAGGGGACTGGAACAAAATCCTTCTGCAGATGGAATTACGGTGGATCTATACCCTAAAGGCCACAGACCCCCCAGGCTTGAATGAAATGATTTCCTTCAAGCCATTCTTAGAGGGGTTTACATCAGGGGGTATGGAACAATAACTCCATCACATTACTTCCTCTTTCAAGTCTATTCTCCCTTCACTTCCTCTTTTATTTCCTCATTTATTGTGACATAGGGTAATTCATGTTAAATACTCTTTGTTAACTTCTGATTGCCATATAGTCCTTGTCATCAATCTGTAAAACATATAAATTAGCAATTTGCATAATTTTGGTTGTTGCTATTATGCTGTTTTTTGGCTATTCAATATCCCAATTGATCACTGAGGGGTTAACTTTGTTTTTTCTACACACTTTGTAACTGGTCTGTTCTCCTCCTCCCCAATTGGGTTCAATGCCTTTATTATTTAATTTTTCTCTCCAATTAAACAGCTTCTATTAAACCATTAACTAAACTCAATATCCTTTATTATTATTTTTATTTTTCAGGAATAATCATTAGGACGTTTTGTCCAGTTACCATCCACTTCTTGACTTTACCAGTGTGCCCTTGGTGACAGCCCGGCACGGTAGGCGGACACGCTGCCGAGTGTCCGCCTTCTGGGCGATTGTCATTGGTTCTCCCTGAGATCCTCGGCTTCGCTCACTTGCTTCCTGTTTGCGTTTCACGCTGACGGAAGCAACCGTGCCGGTGGAGCGCATCGGCCGTGCGGACTTCCGCCGTGATCCTGCTCGCGCATGCGCGGTCGGGAACCCGCTCGGCGGCTGCGCACCAGGGAACCCAAAGGGAGACTGCCACACAGGCAGACTAGAGGCAATTATGTCCAGGTATTTAAAATTAAGGCAATTACCTAACCAATATAAACAGCTCCCCTTCAAGGCAGTGACTTGCTTTGCTCACTTGCTTGAAGGTGGATGCTTTAAGACACGTCCTCATACGAACTTACGTTACTGCCAAGGTAATTTAACCTCTTTTTTCAATCCTATACTGTGACTTGATGAGTTGTTGTTTGTCTGCCACCAGTGCTGCACTTACCTGACCATCTTTTCAAGCTTGATATTTCGCTTGAATTTTTAACCAATGCTACTGCTGCTCACCTGAGTCTGGATGTTCTAAATCAAGATTTTTTCTCTTTCCTTTTTTATAAAGTTTTTTGTTAACATTTTTCACCAATTCTCTAATCTTTAATTGAACAAATGAAAATTATTCATTTCATTCCTGTTACACCTGACCCAGGTGGCATCTAAATTCCCTATATAGATGCAGCACTCCATGTAGACACAAACCTCATAGGATAGCACAGTATTTAACCCCTTGTTCTATTATTATTAGAACAAGTGAAACTAAATCCTCCTTTTCTTTTTTGTTTCCTGGTAATTTTTTCCTCCTTTTTGCCTGGCAGATCTCCCAGTGTTTGTGGGTTCCAGTTGTCCCCACTCAGCCTTTAGCTGACGGGCACACAGGCGCAAGAACGTGTTTATATATTTCTTCCATTTCTCTGAATAAGGCACTCCAATGCAAAGATGAGAGCAATCCAGCTTCTTGGTTTTAATGTTATTGGCAGGCTCATATTCTAAAGTGTCATTCGGCAGATACTGTAAGTGTTTCATTACATCATGTTTAATTTAATATAAAATCTGTTTGAAATGTTCATGTAATATAACGCTTACTAAATTATTGCTCATGTTATAACATTTTCTTTTATATATGTAAACTTCTGATACACCTACCAATAATTAACAAATATGTGATTGATCACTTACAGACCGCTATTTAAAGGTTGCCCCTGAAGAAGGAATTCTGATTTGTGTCTCTGAAACGCGTTGGGCACTCACCTTCAACACAGCGGTATCTGTTCTTGCCCCATGACATCATGAATTGTAGACAGCTTGCCATATGCTTTTAATATACATTTTTTTGTACTCATGTTCTTTAATAAAATTATTTAATTGTATATTTTGGTCCAAGTTATATATTATTTTTAGTGCCTTTAAAGTCCCACCCCAAGGGGAAAACTTTTTCCAAATTTCTGATTACGGGATGTGGCACACTCTGGGGTGATTTCACATGAGCATATTATATGCTCTTAAGCTATCATGTTCCACAGCTTGCAAATATGTAATGGGAATAAAGGTCCCTGTCACCTTACAGTAAAGTTGAAAAACCAAGGCCCACAACCTTTTAATCAGGCGGCACTCAGCCCATATTTGAAGCATGGTACCCTCTTGACTCCCACATCATCAACACAGACTAGATACAGAGGGGTATTGACGATGCAAAGTATCTGGACACCTTTATCATCGTGACAACATTTTTAAATTTTTCTCTTTTCTTACGCTGGCTATAGAGAGCTTGTGTGACAGTATAAATGTCTTCTTCCAATCTTCCTCACTAATTTGAGCTTTTAATTCCTTTAACAATGTAAGCCAGAGGATTTGGATGAGAAAGTAGAGACAAAATCAAATAGATTTTGGATATTGTTTGCTTAGGGGGTGAGTGACGCAATGGTAGATCTACACATGCAGTAGGAGTGGAGATAAGTTTCTGTTTATCCCCAATTGAAGCAAGAAATTCATTAATTTGTTGCTGCAAAAAACAATTTTCCATTCTATAGTCATCCGAAAAAGAAACCATAGTGTTAGGAGGGGAGCTATCAACTGAGAGGATTGAAGCCATGTGACGATGTCTCAATTTAATCCATGGACATAAAATATGACAATGTACCCCTATCGGAAAAGATTGATTATAGAATAGCGCTCTATCAAGATGTTGATCCAAGGGAGGGCTTGTAGGTCCATTTAAACTAACAGTTGCTCAAGTTGAACCCACATTTTCCCTTGGCGATAGTAAAACCAGTCCGCGATCCCTTTTAGGACTGATGCCTAAAAATACAAAGCCGCATCCGGGGCATTCATACCTCTGTTCTTAGGTAGGGAAAACACATTGCAATTCAGCAAGGGATGTTTCGATCCTCATATGAATGTAAAGGCCCTCTGCAGCTTACGAAAAAAAGCAGCGGGATGTATATTGGAACTGTTAGAAAAAGGTATAAAAATCTCTGAATAACATCCATTTTCAGTGTATTAATCCTCCCAAATCATGAGAGGGTTTTCCTGTCGTAGTTGTTAGGATCAAGAATGGTATTATGTAAAAGAACTTTGTGATTACGAGAGTAAAACTTAGATTGGTTCTTTGGGTTATTTATCCCTTGGTATTTTAAAGAAGTTATACATATTCTGAAGGGAAAATTTGCCTCCAGTTTCTGTATTGTAGCCACCGAGAGTAAGACCATAATAATTTCAGATTTTGAAAGGTTTGACCTTGAAATTACTCACAAAGCCAAATCTTCTGAACTCTTGTAAAATAGAAGGCATTGCTATATGGGGTTGGGTCACATAAAGCAGAAAGTCACCTGCAAATAAAGATAGTTTCACCTGAAGTGAACCTATAGATATCCCAGGGATGTTAAAATTACGCCTAATGGCAACCGCCAAGTGCTCCATTGTTATTATATAAAGCACAGGGGAGAGGGGGCAACCCTGATGCGTACCATTATTAATATGAATCATGAAGAGAGGGATCAGTTGACCATCACCCTTGCAGTAGGGCATAAAAAAAGCCAAATTACTGGAGATCATCTCAGGGCCCAATCGATTTTGGACTAATGTATGCCGCTAGAATGCCCTACTGACCTTATCAAAAGGCCTTCTCTACATCTATTCCCCAGTAGACACATGGGAAAAGGAGAGGACTGAGCGTGTTGCATTAGCAGCATCGTTTTAATCGTATTATCCCAAGCTTTCCGCTCAGCAATGAAACCCACCTGGTCCAGATGGATAAAACCCTGAAGCAAAGGTTGTAGTCTAATAGCAAACATCTTAGAGTAGATTTTCAGATCAACCCCAAATAATGAAATGAGCTGAAAATTTGAACATAGAGAGTGGGCTTTATCAGGTTTTTGTATTAGAGAAATATCCGTTTCAAGGGTCTGAGGGGGGGAAAACTCACCTTGCAATACTGCACTGAATACTTTAACAGGAAACCAGCAAGTTAAATAAGTCATGATAAAAGTTTCTAAACACATCAAGAATAGAAGTAGGATCATGGACCAGCGCACCATCAGGAGTCTGTATTTTGGAGACATATCTTGAATTTGTCTTCGGTTTTAGTAACTGTGCAAGAGGTCTACCACACTTATTTCCCAGTTCATAGTGTCTTGTCATTAGTTTGTTATCGCATGTGGTCGTAGAGCAACTACAGTATATAGTTCCAGCACTCTGGATCTAGCCAATGAGATTTCTGTCATATCTATTTCTGTTGGGGAATTCTTATGTTTAGTTTCTAATTCTTGTAGACAGGTAAGAGTAGATGTTATTATCTCAGACTGTTCTTTTTTTAATCTAGAACCATGTTGGATAAGAACCCCTCTTAACACTGATTTTAGAGCCCCCCATTGAAGTGGCAACAGGGTAGTGGTAGTATTGGTATGATCTGTAAAAAAATTGAGAATGGTCGTAGTTTGTAGTTTGTGATTCAAAACAGTATTTGTCTGTTAGTATCATTAAGATGCCCCATCCATTCCCTATGACTAAGTGGAGATTGAAAAAGCCTCTTTTTAAGAGTTTTCAATTGATAATAAGAAATTGATTATCAAGCCGTGGAAGAGTCTATTGGGGGGTCTAGAAAAAGATTAAAGTCACCCCCCAAGATGATTTCCCCCTCGGCAAAGTCAGATAGGGATGTCAAGAACTGAAGAGCAACGTTAACCTGGTTAAAATTTGCTAAATAATAATTTGCAACAGTAATTAGTCTTCCCCAGACACAGATCTTCAATAATTAATATCTACCTGTAGGATCGACCCTCTGGTCCACAAGGGTCATGGGGAGATTCTTATAGATAGCAATAAACACCCCCTTAGACTTACCCTCAGGGTTTGTGCTATGAAACCACCGGGAGTAGTACCTACTATGGCATACGGGTACACGATCTGTCTGGAAATGGGTCTCCTGGAATAATGCAACCCGAACCTTGCTTTGTTGAGAAAGTATAAAATCTGGCCTCTCTTGGAGGAAATATTCAAGCCCTTAACATTATAAGAGCAACACTTAAGATCCATCGAGCCACTATTCATGACAGCCATGATAGACCGAAGTAGAGCAAAAAAAAAAACACTCCGACATCTAATGCTAATCCCCACTAATCTCCACAAATATCTACCTGTAGGATCGGCCTTCTGTCCACAAAGGTCATGGGGAGATTCTTATAGATAGCAATAGACACCCCCTTAGACTTACCCTCAGGGTTTGTACAATTAAACCACCGGGAGTAGTACCTACTATGGCATACGGGTACACGATCTGTCTGTAAATGGTCTCCTGGAATATTGCAACCTGAACCTTTGCTTTGTGGAGGAAGTATAAAATCTGGCCTCTCTTGGAGGAATTATTCAAGCACTTAACATTATAAGAGCAACACTTAAGATCCATCAAGGCACTATTCGTGATAGCCACTATTCGTGACAGCCAAAGTAGAGCAAAAAAAAGCAAAAAAAACAAAAAAAAAAAACACCCTGACATGTAATGCTAATCCCCACTAAAAGTGGAGACGGTGTCTACAGACACCAAAACACTACTCTAAAAATATGGGAAGTGTTAAACCTACGTAGGGAGACTAAATAGAGGCAAAGATAGGTGAGATGCAGCCTCAACTCTGGCTATGATAAAGAAAAAAGAAAGATAAAAAAGCCGAACACAAACACACGCATACATACGCCTACAAAAAACAGTATTTCACAAAAGTGAGTACACCCCTCATGTTTTTGTAAATATTTTATTATATCTTTTCATGTGACAACACTGAAGAAATGAAACTTTGCTACAAAGTGGATGTTAGAGACTTTGCACTCCTCCACCTTCTGTTTGAGGATGCCCCACAGATGCCCAATAGGGTTTAGGTCTGGAGACATGCTTGGCTAGTCCATCACCTTTACCCTCAGCTTCTTTAGCAAGGCAGTGGTCGTCCTGGAGGTGTGTTTAGAGTCGTTATCATGTTGGAATACTGCCCTGCGGCCCAGTCTCCGAAGGGAGGGGATCGTGCTCTGCTTCAGTATGTCACAGTAAATGTTGGCATTCATGGTTCCCTCAATGAACTGTAGTTCCCCGTGCCGGCAGCACTCATGCAGCCCCAGACTATGACACTCCCACCACCATGCTTGACTGTAGGCAAGACACACTTGTCTTTGTACTCCTCACCTGGTTGACGCAACACATGCTTGACACCATCTGAACCAAAAGAGTTTATCTTGGTCTCAGACCACAGGACATGCTTCCAGTAATCCATGTCCTTAGTCTGCTTATCTTCAGCAAACTGTTTGCATGCTTTCTTGCGCATCATCTTTAGAAGAGGCTTCCTTCTGGGACGACAGCCATGCAGACCAATTTGATGCAGTGTGCAGTGTATGGTCTGAGCACTGACAGGCTGACCCCCCACCCCTTCAACCTCTGCAGCAATGCTGGCAGCACTCATACGTCTATTTCCCAAAGACAACCTCTGGATATGATGCTGAGCATGTGCACTCAACTTCTTTGGTCGACCATGGCGTGGTCCATTCTGAGTGGAAAAAGGGTTATATACCAGCGCTATGGAGTTTCAGTACTAAGTCAGGCTAAATTAGTGGTGTAAGCTGCCTCCAACCTACCTCTAAGGTAGTAGATTAGGAAAATTGCAAGAAATGTTGGGACCGGCGCTACCACTTTAAGATTGTGTTTGTGCAATTATGTACTTCACACGTTATAGAAAAGTGCATATAGTGCTTGTGGTACAAACAATAAATGAAAAGTGCTACGTGCTGTTAAAACGTCAATAAGTTTAACATGGGCTGTGCTCAGTGTGCCATAAAATGTCATATATTACATATATATAAAGTGCCAAGTGCTAGTAATGCCAAGTACCTCGTGTTGTGATCCGTGCTAAAAACAATGTATGGCGTCGGTGGGTGACCCACCAAAGACACCGCTGCTTACCGCACTCTTTAAGCCGATGACTCGACACTTCTTGGTCACTAGAACAAAGAATTAGCCTCCATTGCGTAGCATATGTTGTGTATAACGAAATAACTTAGCATCCACTCACAGTTTAGGGAGTTCACTGTCAGCTTGAAAGGTGTTCGCCGGGCCGCTTCCGCGTTCCACCGGCTCAAACCACCGTTCCCGGAAGTGACGTATTGACGTACACAAACCACGCCCTACGCGTTTCGTCATACGACGTCATCTGGAGCGTGATGACAAAACCAGAAGAAACCAAATTGGCAATCCTAGACCTTAAAAATGGGAAGAGCCCTGGTCCAGATGGACTAACGTCTCAATATTACAAGATGTTTGAAGCATCTTTAACCGCCCCCTTGACAAACGCACTGAACATACTAACCAAACAGCATAAGCCATCACATGATTTTCTGACTGCTCACATCACAGTGATCCCGAAAGCGGATAAAGATCCGACTACCTGCGCCAGCTATAGACCGATATCCTTACTAAATCTTGATGTGAAGCTGTTAGCGAAAATCTTGGCAAACAGGTTGAGACCGCTATTACAACAGGTTATAGGCCCTTGAACAAGTAGGCTTTATGCCAGGACGTGAGGCTAGGGATAATACTATCAGATCCCTGAATTTAATACACGGAGCCCATAAATTAGGAATCGAAGGTCTGCTAATTTCAACCGACGCAGAAAAGGCTTTCGATAGAGTGGCTTGGGACTATCTGTTGATGATATGTGAACACGTAGGACTGAGAGGTCATATGTTATCTTGGATAAGATCCCTTTACTCTAACCCCACAGCCAAAGTAAAGGTGATCAACATCCTTTCCGCCCCTATTCATCTAAAGAATGGAACTAGACAAGGCTGTCCTTTGTCGCCCATCCTCTTTATATTGGCACTAGAACCATTAATTAGGCATATTAATAGAGATACAGATGTACATGGTTTCACCATTAAAGACAGAGAATTCAAAATTTCTGCTTATGCAGACGATCTCCTCTTCTATATATCACAGCCACATATCTCCATTCCAAAATTGAACTTACATTCCCGCACCTTCAGATACTTATCGAACTTTAAAATCAATCATTCCAAATCAGAAGCCATGGACATTTCACTTCCCGATAAAATAAAACAATTAACTAAATCTAATTGCCCCTACAAATGGGATTCGACCTCACTTAAATATTTAGGTATCAAACTTACCCCAACTCTAGATGCCCTCTATGAGACTAATTTTATCCCAATCCTGAAAAATATCACCAATGACCTGAGTAAATGGGATATCAAACACTTCTCGTGGTTCGGCAGAGCAGCCATCTTAAAGATGGTCATCCTGCCTAGACTACTTTATCTTTTTCATGCTTTACCCATCACAATACCTTCCTCCTTTTTCAGGAAACTAACGACTATTCAAAGGAAATGTATATGGGCCAACAAAAGGCCTAGGATACAACTGAAATACTTGCAATTACCCAAGATCAATGGGGGTATGGGGGTACCGGATTATTATAAATATTACCAAGCCACTCACCTCACTAGAGCGATCGACTGGCACTGCCATTCAAGTCAAAAGGACTGGGTGGCCTTGGAGAGGCATTGCTCTCGGTACCTTACTCAGTTCCTGCTATGGACGGACCCCCACAACTTCCCTCCTGAAGTGAGACACCATCCCCTAATTAACACCACCCTCACCATTTATCACAAGTTGGCGAAGTCACACAATATATCCACTAACCCGAGCCCTCTAACCCCAGTTTCCCACAATCCAGACTTTGTTCCGGGTCTCAATATAACATGCTCTGCTGACCATCCCTTGCTCATTAAACACTGCATTCGTGATCAAAAAATCCTATCTCTTCATGATCTAAACAACCTAAAACCCCAAAACATCTTTATGAACCAATGGAATTATATCCAGCTGCATAGCTTTGTTCAAAATATTAAAAAGAAAACTCTGTGGGCTAGACAACTAACTGCTTTTGAGAGGATATGTGAGAGACAGACCCCAATATCGAAAACGACATCGATGACCTATCAGTGGCTTATAGCCCCGTCGTCTAATTTTGTCGATAAATATAAGAAATTATGGGAAAACGAGTTATCACGCAAAATTTCTGACAGGGAATGGGAGAAAGCCTGTGTATTTACACACAAATGCTCTGTGAGCACAAAAACTCAAGAAACATCATATAAAATCCGCACGCAATGGTACATAACTCCTGCGAAGATGAAGGCATGGTCTCCACAGTATTCTGGAAGATGTTGGAGGTGTCTAGCTCACACAGGCACTTTTCTACATATTTGGTGGAACTGTGACCTAATCAAAACTTTTTGGAATAAAATTGTGCTTTTGATCAAACTTATCACTGGTTCCACTTTAGAATTTAATGCAGCAAGTTGCTTATTACACATCAACAAACTCTCATATAGGTCATACAAAAAGTCCCTAACGAGACATCTACTCAACGCGGCCAAATCTCTTATACCTACATACTGGAACTCCAAATCCGTTCCCACGACTAAGAACTGGGTAGACAAGGTAACTTCCACATATGAGATGGAGGAAACTCTGGCCATCAAAAAAGAAAATAGTGGACCTTTCCATAACATGTGGAGACCATGGTTGATATTCACTCTTTCCCCGGATTTCAAAAAACTGATTGAGGATTAGTAATCTCATAACCAACTTTCATACCCCACCAGGACCTTCTGTTTACATTTCTACAATGAGCTATCTGATCAAGTACCACTTGTCAATAATACTCCATCACCTCCCCCTCCCTCTCCCCCCTCTCTTTTTTCCATTTCCTTTTTCTTTCCCTTTATTCTTCTTCTTCTATAATTCTTATCTTCGCTTCCTTCACTGCCCCCTAGTGGCCTTCATTGAGGCAGGCACTTATCTTTTGGTCCTGCCTCATCTGAGGGAGGGTATCGTGTTCGGATACCCTCACTGTACCTCTTGAGATGATGTAGATATTTAATGTTGTTGCACTAATTTTTGATTCAACATAACTTGATGTCATAATTTATGTACATGTTGTACAGTTATACCATTTGTCTTATTGCTATTGTTAATACTGTACATGTTTATTACAGTTGTTCAATAAAGCTTTTATTGGAAAAAAAAAAAAATATTTACAAAAAATGTGAGGGGTGTACTCACTTTTGTGAGATACCATGCATATATATATATATATATATATATATATATATATATATATATATATACACTGTATACATAGATCTATCTATCTATCTATCTATCTATCTATCTATCTATCTATCTATCTATCTATCTATCTATCTATCTATCTATATATATATATATATTATACACACAAATGCCTTTCATTTCTATTTTAAATTGAATGGATGTTTTACAAGGTACAAGGTAAGGGTCCACATATACTTTAGGTTCTGGAAATCTTTGCCCCCACCATTCCCCCAAAACCCCCCAACCCAAAAAAAATCACCCCTCTTAGCATAAATTCTCTACCACAAAAATGTCCCCTCCAAGCACACATTCCCCCACTCCCAGCACAAATTCCCCCAATCCCCAAATTTCTCTTCCCCCATTCCCCCTCCCAACACAGATTCCCCCTAAATCACCACCCCTAGCACACCCCCCTCCCACCCACATTTCCCCTCCTAGAACAATTCTTACCACCTGCTGACCCCCCCCCCCCCCAATTCCCTCCTTCCAACACAAATCTCCTCCCCTGCAATCTTCTCATGGCACCCACCTCACATGATACCACAGTGTCCAAGACAGCCGCCGACCCCTTGTCCTGGCCCTGGGTGCTTGTCTTTCCCATCTCAGCCTTGCTATTCCGTGGATTACAGTAAACTAATACGAGGAAAGATTCAGGTACATATGCTATGTTTTTTTTAAAATATACCAATTTTTCATGATTATACACCTGGATTAAATTGCAATCTGGTATTATCTGTTCAGACTTTCACTTATAGGGCATTTTTCCTTTCTGCTGAAGATGTGGAGGCTGAAGATGCTCAGAGTTGGCTCCATAAATGTCTTTGGGAATGAAAGAGGAATTGTTTTTTGTGTTAGTCAGCAGCTGCAAATACTGTAGCTAAAAATAAGGCACTTACCAGTGCCTGGAGTCCAGCTCTGTCTTCCTGCAGCCAGTTCTTCTTACCACTATGGGTCCCCAGCGCCACCATCTTTGATTTGGGATCCAGCTGTGGCTTCCTGAAGACAAGTTGAAGCCTTGTTTTGCCTTGCCTGAAACCCTATTCACATGGCATTTTAGTGGGAACTGTGGCAGAAATCCAAAGCAATGATAAGGTGAAGCAGATGCTGTCAGCCTGCAATTGCTTTGTGCAAGCTGAGCGGCAGCAACTGTCTGCATCCACCTGTAAGATTCTTCTTCACCTTTTGACTGAGAGGATCTTGGGACATTTTTATCACCTCAGAGGCTTATTTAGCTCCAGTCATGTGGTTACCATCCTCCTAGACTGACACGTTCTCCCAGGTATGATCCATATCATCAGATAGTCCTGACAGTCGTCTCAAGCTGCTCTGGGTTGTCGTCTAACTTAACATGCCACTCCGGAAACAGGTGATCTGAAATAAGATGCCCTGCCATTTACGCCCTGTAATGATCTGATATGGTAGATATGACCTCCCTCATAATATACTTACTGATTCACCTTATTTGCATATGTATCGTTGACATAGGTGCTATGACTATAACTGTTGGAAGTTTCAGTGCCTGTTAGTTACTAATTATTTATTTAGTCCTTTTTTCACAAGTCTTTGCGAATGTACATTATTGTTCATAATTTAAAACTGATATGTTATTTTTGGGGGCTATAGTTTTTCTTTTTGTATAGCTAGGTTGGTTGGAGTCTGCTGGGAGTCTCCGTCTGGGCTTACGCTAACCACTCCCCCACTTAGGCCTGCGCTCACGTACCGGTCTGTGTGTCGGTGAGCATATAAGAAATATCTTGATAGTGTCATTTCAAGAGGTTGGGCTGAACAGCTGCAGCCTCTTAACCTGTTCTAGTCGCTTTTCTCTACCCTTTTCCCTCTGTCCTAACTTCCGCTCGTTTCCAATTCCCTCTTTTTTTCCCCTACTCCCCTGACTCTTCTCCTCTCTTCCTCTTCTCTTAACCCTGTTCCCTCCACAAACCTACCCCCCCCCCTTTTTCCCCCGTGTTGGATTGTCCGGTGGAGATGGATGCTATACACATTGTAACTATCAAAGCCAAGGGACTTAATGTTCCTGAAAAGAGACGTATGTTACTCCACGATTCAAAATGTCTCCACACAAACATAGCATTCGTTTAGGAAACCCATTTCAGAGACAACAAACTCCCCCTGCTTACAAACAGGTTTCATCCTATGACATACCACTCTAATAAAAAAGCCACAAAATTGAAGGGAGTTTCTATTGTACTCTCTGGCAGATTACTGGGGACATATCTGACGGATGCTTTCTGTCCATTAAGGGCACGATTGGCAGTGCTAAAGAGATACTCGGTGGTGACTTTAATATTCCCCTGATCACTTCTGTGGATACCTCCTCAGGTTCCTACTCCATCCCTCCTGGATCCCGCAAACAAATCTCACAAGCCATTCACAGGGCACAGTTGGTAGATATTTGGCACTTGCTTCATTTGGGAGACAGGGATTACATGTTTTCTTCCTCTCCCCATATATACGCATATAAACTACTTTTTAATCCCACATTGTCAACTACATTCTGTCCTAGATTCTTCTATCAGCACAATTACTTGGTCGGATCATGCCCCCCTTATCTCGACCTATGCTTTCTCCGACATACTTTTTGCTAAAACTTGTTCATGGAAATTAACTGAGAGCCTTCTCCAAGACTCGGAGATACTGGCAGAAGTGATCAAATAATTGGGCTTCTACTTCCAAAGGAATGATACACCAGATTGTAACCCTGGGATTATTTGGAAAACCCATAAATCAGTTAACCGGGGTGTACTGATTAAACATGGCTTGCGAATCAAACAGGAGCGTTAGGAGAAACTAAAGTCTCTTTTGACGGATATTCAAAAATTCGAATCTTGCCATAAACATGCTCTTTCCAGAAGTAGGTATCCCCAACAATCTACTAGATTATACTGTCCCATCAAATTTCAAAAATGTCTAGATGAACCAATGTCAGGGCTGTATTTGGAGGGTCTTGTCAAGCAATATGGGCGTGTAGCATAAAACTGTAATTTTAACAGGGAAAAAGGGTACTCTCACAATGTGATGCTATGACTTGCAGACAGGACAGTGAGAGGTGTATCTTAAAGTGGCTGTAAACCCCATTAATGAAATTTAACCTGTGCACATATAGCTGTAGTGTTTACTTATCTCTCTTCAAAGTCCTATGTCCTGTGTCTTTCTACTGCTCTTGTTCCTCTGTTATCAGCATGATAACTTATGACAGGTCCTCTGACACAGAAGATAAAAGCAGCTGGAAATTTGTCTTGGGGTGGGTGCATAGAGATAGATTAGCAGAGAGCTGGTCTATTCACAACACAGCTCTGCATGTTTCTTCCTTTCTCTGCCTATGTGTGTGCCTTTCCTCCAATCAACTGTCATACAGTGAATGCCAAGACTCAACGCTCAGTGCTGGCACAGGAAGAAAAAATTCTAACACGATATTCACTTTCTAAACAGTGCAGAAAGCTGCAGACAGCAGATATACAAATAAAACTTATGTAGGGAGATTTGTTTCATCCCTGTGTATAATATGAGGCTGTTCAGTTCACTGGGTATATGTAAGGGTATACATGCACTTTAAATTAATTTTAATAGCAGAGTTATCCAGGTACTTTTTCTATAACCTGAACAGAACTGAGCGCCTGTAAGTGATAAGTAGTCCATGCTGTTAGGACGAGACAGGGCCATATAAAACAGGGAAATGTTGCACTTATATATTTATAGCATTAGATGCAGGTACATTTTTAAACAAAGCAAATACAGCAAGCATACCGGAATCATTAAAATACATACCTCAACGTTCAGAAGGGGAATCCAGCAAATGATAAAAGTTGCGGAAGAAGAAAGGTTTATGGTTGACAACCCAACATAGACACTCAGAGAATTACCAGGAGGAAGAAACGTTATATGCCACTAATTGACTTTTCAGTCAAATGTATTATGGTGTTGAAAGATACAGAACATGAATTGTCACAAAATATGAAGAGGACTACAATGAGACATTTGCTCAAGCAAACTACAATCAGGACTGTAATTACTTTTGCAGGCACAAGAAACTGTGGGCAAAGACTGTTGTGTCCAACATATTATAAGCTTTAATGTTGTTAAAATGTACTGGTTTATGTTATTATTATGAGGTATCAACTAAAACCAGCAGCCTGTTTAATTAAATGCTCTTGGTATATTCCTCTCACACTGTGCAGGTTGGCACACTTTAACCGAAAGTATCCTTACACCTGCTTCCATGGATTTTAAGAATTAGGATATCATTCATATATGGTGGACATGCCCAGGAAAGCACACTGCAGCAAATGGTGGTATGGCCAAATTGAGTGGGAGGATCTTAAAGAGACATAAAATACCAGGGGTGTACTACTGTCAGGGTGCCAGGAAACCAGACCACATAGGGATGCAGGTAAAATAAAGCAGTTTATTGGAGCAAACAACAATAAACACAAAGCAACAGAGAGGAAGTGAGAGCAGGAACAAGCCAGGGTCAAGTCCAGAAGCGGTTAGTCATCCAAGCCAGGGTCGAGTCCAGAAGCGAGTAGTCTACCAATGCGGGGTTGTCTGCCGATGTGGGGTCGAGAGCCAGGAGAGTTGTCAGCCAAGCCAGGTCATATACGGAGGAACACAGAAGACTGCTAGCAGAGATGCACCTTGGAGCACAAATGCAAGGGCAAGGACTACAACCCATCAGGTGATAGATATAGTCAGGTGTGCAGAATCATCACTGTGCGACACCCAGGCAGCAGGCAAGTGATGATGCAATTAGAGTTTATAAGAAGCAGCAGTTTGCACATGTCCAAGATGGCTGCCAACAGGAGGGCAAGGTAAGACCTTGACAGTACTCTCCCCTCAAGGGCCCCTCCTCTGTAGAGCAAAAAACGGTTTCTGAGGAAAGCGAGCATGGAAAGCATGGAGAAGGGCAAGAGCATGAACATCCCAGGAGCGCTCCTCAGGACTATAACCCTTCCTGTGCACCTGACCTCGGAACAGACGAGAATCCGAGATGCTGTTAACCTTATACTCCTCATGATTGCCCACAGGAATGGGACGAGGGCGAGGAAGTGAAGAAGTATAGCGATTACAAACCAGTTGCTTCAAAAGTGACACGTGGAAGACATTGGAGATACATGATGGCATGCATGCCAGGAGGAAAGACCAAGGGCATAGGCCACTGGGTTCACCTTACTGAGTATTAAAAAAGGCCCAACAAAATGGGGTGCTAGTTTTGGAGTGGGCACCCTGAGGTGGAGATTATGGGTCGATAACCACACCCTCTCCCCGACCTGGTACGAAGAAGCAGAAAAAAGTCTCTGGTCTGCCTGGAGCTTCTGACGCTGTGCAGAGACCTGTAAAGACTCTTGAATCTGCACCCAAGAAGAACGGAGGGCATGAAGATGATACTCCACAGTCGGAATGTCCTGTGGTGGGAACTACTCGGGCAACACATCGGGTTGGAACCCATAATTGGCCATGAATAAAGACACATTCTGGAAGACGAGTTCCGCCCAGGGTAGCAGATCAACCCAATTGTCCTGATGGTCAGAGATATAGCAGCGGAGAAATTGCTCCAGAGCTTGGTTGGAACGCTCAGCAGCACCATTGGACTGCAGATAGTAGGCCGAGGAAAAGGAGAGTCGAATACCCAACTGGGAGCAAAAGGCACGCCAGAACCTGGAGACAAACTGGCTCCCACAGTTCGAGACAATCTCCATAGGCAACCTGAGAAAATAGAAGACCTCCCTGGCCAACACAGAGGCAAGCTCCTGAGCAGTAGGCAGCCACTTAAAAGGAACATGGTGGCACATTTTGGAGAACCAGCTGACAACCATGAGGATAACCGTGTAACCTCGAGACGCGTGAAGTTTTACAATAAAATCCATGGCCAGGTGGGCCAGGTGAGACTAGGGAGGCTCCCCATTAAGAATGGGATGCAGTAGGCCCAAAGGAAGGTGCCAAGATTTATTCTGGGCACAAACCGAACAATTAGCTACATACGCAGCAACATCAGTGCGGAGAAATGGTAACCAGAACTGACAAGAAATAGCCCAGGACATCTGGTTCTTACCAGGATGACCGGCAGTCTTGGAATTGTGGTACATGCACAACAGTCTGATGCGCAACCCCTCAGGTACAAAACAATTGCCAGCAGGTCTCTCTGTGGGAGCATCAGGTTGGGCAGCCAAAATCTGTTCCCCAAGAGGAGTGGTTAAGTTGGTGCGGATGGCAGCCAGGATATGATCTGAAGGTATGACTGGTGTCGGCACGGAGTCTTCCCTGGACAACTCAGAATACTGGCGAGAAAATGCATCAGCCTTTTCTGCCTCCGAGAGATACGTCAGATTCTTATGATCGGTCAGAATAAGAACTGGAACCAGAGAACCTTCGAGCAAGTGTCTCCACTCTTTGAGAGCCAGGATAATGGCCAAGAGCTATCTGTTCCCAATTTCATAATTGAATTTAGCTGGAGACAGCTTCTTGGAGTAGAAACCACAAGGAAGTAAGGATCCATCAGGTGTCCGACGCTAAGACAGGAGGGCGCCTACTCCCATCTCAGATGCATCCATCTCTAGGACAAAGGGCAAACCAGGATTGGGATGAAACAGCATGGGAGCCGAAAGCGAAAGCAGACTTGAGGGCCTCGAAAGCTTGGATGGCAGCAGGCATCCAATTGTGGGAATTGCTACCCTTCCTGGTCAGATCTGAGATAGGTTTGGCCAAAGAGGAAAAGTTCCTGATAAATTTCCAATAGTAGTTGGCAAACCCAAGGAAACGCTGAATGGACCACTGGAGCAAGGCCATTGTAAAACAGCCGAAACCTTCTGAGGGTCCATGGATAACCCTTCAGCAGAAATGATGTAGCCCAAGAAGGCAACCTGAAGGTGGTGGAATTCCCATTTCTCAAGCTTACAGAAAAGCCCATTCTCACGTAACCGTTGCAGCACCTGTCTGACATCCAGGTAGTGTGATTCTTTTTTTTTTTTTTTTTAGTGTGATTCAATGGAGTCCGAGTAAATCAAGATGTCATCCAAACAGACTACCAGGCATTGCTGCAACATATTACGAAAGTCATCATTGATGAACTCCTGGAAGACAGCGGGCGCTTTGCACAAGCCAAAGAGCATCACCAGAGATTCTTAATGGCCGGTTCTGGTATTAAATGCGATCTTCCACTCGTTGCCCTCCTTGATCCTTACGAGGTTATACGCGGCCCTTAGGTCAAGCTTAGTAAAGACTGTTGCTCCCTTATGGCGGTCGAACAATTCAGTAATTAACTAAATCGGGTATGCATTCTTTACCTTGATGCGATTGAGGCCCCTATAATCAATGCAAGGTCGCAACTCACCCCCCTGTTTCTTTACAAAGAAATAACTGGCACCCACTGGAGAAGTGGACTTGCGAATGTGCCCCTGGGCAAGTGCATCTGCAACATACTCATCCGTGGCCTTATTCTCCACAACTGAGAGAGGATAAACCCTGCCACAAGGAGGAATGGCGCCAGGTTGCAAGTCTATGGCACAATTGTACAGACGATATGGAGGAAGAGTACCAGCGGGCACCTTGTCAAATACATCTTAAAAACTCACAATATTCAGTAGGCAACATTGAATCCTTGGAGCTACAAAGTACCTTGACAGGCCCATGGATACAAGCAGCGGGAGGATCTCGACCGACTGCCAATCAAAGGTTGGATTGTGTTTTTGAAGCCAAGGGTACCCCAAAACAACAGAGTAGTGTGGGGATTAAATAACCTGGAAACAGGTTGACTTCCTGTGAACAGTCTTGTGGGTAGCCTGTGCCGGTTGCAGTTGTCTGCCATCAATCACCTCGATAACTAGTGGAAAAACACGAGGCTGCAAGGGTATGGAACTCGCAGTAGCAAACATACTGTCAATAAAGTAAATGCCAACACCGGAGTCTACCAATGCCTGAGTAACTACTGAACCCGCTGCCCAGGAGAGGACAACTGTAATTAGCGGTTTATCTCTACAGAAAGCTGGGGATGAGGAAATACCACCTAAGATCTTCCCCCGACAGGGCCTTAGGTGCGAGCGTTTCCCAGAAGGGTCGGACAAGATTTCAAGAAATACCCACCAAGACCACAATACAGGCACTGGCCCTCCCTCCTCCTAAAGGCCCGCTCACCCTTGGAAAGGCGAGTGAACCCCAGCTGCATGGGTTTACAGCCAGACGCACCATCCCCAGGAGGCATGGGAGGTGAGGGAGGAATGGGTGGAAAAGAAAATGTAGGAGCCAGTCTGGTAGGGGGCCTCTGCTCCTTAAACTATGGTCTCTTCCTGAGCCTGGTATCGATCAAAATCAGGAAGCAAATGAGAGCCTCAAGCTCGTCAGGGAGATCCTTGGCCACAATCTCATCCTTCAATGCATCGGAGAGATCATGAGAGAAGACAGCCACCAAAGCCTCATTATTCCAGCCCACCTCTGCTGCCAGGGTACAGAATCCAATGGCATACTCAGCCACGGTTCATATACCCTGTTGAATGGACAGGAGCAGTTTTGCAGCAGAGGTAGAGCAAGCAGGCACATCGAATACCCTACGAACAGAGGCAACAAAACTCGGTTAATTGAGTATCACAGGATTATCGTTCTCCCATAAGTGATTCACCCAGGCCAAGGCCTTGTCCAAGAGCAATGAGATTAGGAAGCCCTCCTTGGACCTGTCAGAAGGAAATGCCTGAGAAACATCTCATAATAAATGGCCACTTGGTTTAGGAAGCCACGATACTGACTCGGTTCACCCCCTTAGCGCTGGGGAAGGGGGGCTGAACCAGTCATCTCCCTGGTAACAGCGACTCCAGCTGCAACTTCAGGAGCAGAAGTGGCAGCAGGAGCAGCAGCAGGTCCAACAACAGGAGGAACCACAGGCCTAGCAGCACCAGGAGCATGGGGCGATGTGCGTGCAAGCAACTTCTGCAATGCCTGAGCGAACTGACCAAAAAGGTGATCTTGTTGATCAAGCCTGGTAACCAGCATGGGAAGTGTAGGAGCACCTGCATTGTCAGGTTTTATGGCCCTTGCATACTGTCAGGGCAGTGGCGTACCTAGAGCATTTGGCACCCGGGGCGGATCCTATATCTGGCACCCCCCCCCCCACTTTAAAATGTAAAAACACCCGCAAAAAATTGTAATGTCTCCAAGAATATTTATTGCACAAATTTCCCAGCCCCCCTATCACAGTGCCCTTTGCAGTCTGCCCCCCCCCCCGTCTCTCTAATCACAGTTCCCCCTTTTGCACTCTCTGCCTCCCCTGCACAGTCCTACCTTTGGCATAGACAGATAACGATAGCTAATACTATTATCAATGTGTTTAAGTTTGAGTAGGAGATTGGAGACATGCTAAAGGAGATAGTCAGAGACTGAGGACATGATGCAAGAGATGGTAAGAGACTACGGACCTAAAGCAAAAGAAATCAGATACTGAGGACATGATACAAGAGATGGTCAGAGACTGAGGACATGATAAAAGAGATGGTCAGAGACTACAGACCTAATACAAGAGAAATCCGAGACTGAGGATATGATACAAGAGATGGTCAGAGACTACGGACGGGATACTAGAGATGGTCAGAGACTGCAGAAAACACACAGGAGATGGTCAGAGACTGTGGACATGATCCAAGAGATGGTTGGTCAGAGACTGAGGACATGATCCAAGAGATGGTCAGAGACTGAGGACATGAGCCAAGAGATGGTCAGAGACTGAGGACATGATCCAAGAGATGGTCAGAGACTGAGGACATGATCCAAGAGATGGTCAGAGACTGAGGACATGATCCAAGAGATGGTCAGAGACTGAGGACATGATCCAAGAGATGGTCAGAGACTGAGGACATGATCCAAGAGATGGTCAGAGACTGAGGACATGATACAAGAGATGGGCAGAGACTGCAGACATGATACAAAAGAAGGTCAGAGACTGCAGACATGATATAAGATAGAAGAGCATTAGGGGGGCCGGAGAGCACAGGGCAAGCAGAGAGCACTGGAGGAGCTGAAGGGCGCGGGGGGGGGGGGGGACTGGAGAGAATTAAGAGGGGTTTGAAAAAGCATTGTAGGGGGGTTGGAAGGCGCAGGGGTGGAGAGCACTGGGGGGGGGACAGGGAAAACCAGGGGGATGGAGAGCATGGGGGGAACTGGAACTCACTGAGGGGGGAGGCAGGGAGCACAGGGGGGTGGAGAGCACTGGGGGAGCCAGAGAGCATAGGGGGGAGATGAAAAGCACTGCGGGGAGCTGAAGAGCACTGGGGGGCTAAGGAGCACTGAGGGGTTAAGAGCAGGGGGGGTGTTAAGAGCAAGGGGGTGTTAAGAGCAGGGGGGGTGTTAAGAACAGGGGGGTGTTTAGAGCAGGGGGGGTGTTTAGAGCAGGGGGGGTGTTTAGAGCAGGGGGGGTGTTAAGAGCAGGGGGGGTGTTAAGAGCAGGGGGGTGTTTAGAACAGGGGGGTGTTAAGAGCAGGGGGGTGTTTAGAGCAGGGGGGTGTTTAGAGCAGGGGGGGTGTTAAGAGCAAGGGGGTGTTAAGAGCAGGGGGGGTGTTAAGAGAAGGGGGTGTTAAGAGAAGGGGGTGTTAAGAGCGGGAGGGGGGGTGTTAAGAGCAGGGGGGGTGTTAAGAGAAGGGGGTGTTAAGAGAAGGGGGTGTTAAGAGCGGGAGGGGGGGTGTTAAGAGCAGGGGGGTGTTAAGAGCAGGGGGGTGTTTAGAGCAGGGGGGGTGTTTAGAAAAGGGGGGGTGCTAAAAGCAGGGGGGGTGTTAAGAGCAGGGGGGGTGTTAAGAGAAGGGGGTGTTTAGAGCAGGGGGGGGTGTTAAGAGCAAGGGGGTGTTAAGAGCAAGGGGGTGTTAAGAGCAGGGGGGGTGTTAAGAGAAGGGGGTGTTAAGAGAAGGGGGTGTTAAGAGAAGGGGGTGTTAAGAGCGGGAGGGCGGGCTGTTAAGAGCAGGGGGGTGTTAAGAGCAGGGGGGTGTTTAGAACAGGGGGGGTGTTAAGAGCAGGGGGGGTGTTAAGAGAAGGGGGTGTTAAGAGCAGGGGGGGGTGTTAAGAGCAGGGGGGGGGTGTTAAGAGCAGGGGGGGTGTTAAGAGCAGGGGGGGGTGTTAAGAGCAGGGGGGTGTTTAGAACAGGGGGGGTGTTAAGAGCAGGGGGGTGTTTAGAACAGGGGGGTGTTAAGAGCAGGGGGGGTGTTAAGAGCAGGGGGGGTGTTAAGAGCAGGGGGGTGTTAAGAGCAGGGGGGGGGTGTTAAGAGCAGGGGGGGTGTTAAGAGCAGGGGGGGTGTTAAGAGCAGGGGGGGTGTTAAGAGCAGGGGGGGGGTGTTAAGAGCAGGGGGGGTGTTAAGAGCAGGGGGGGTGTTAAGAGCAGGGGGGGGTGTTAAGAGCAGGGGGGGTGTTAAGAGAAGGGGGGGTGTTAAGAGCAAGGGGAGGGGGGGGGCTGGAGAGCATTAGGGGGCCAGCAAGTTGTATAGGAGAGGGGATGGGACAGCTGCATATAGATGATTTGATCTTTACATATTCCTCCTGCTGCTGCTAACTGACTGCAGGAGGGAGAGGAGAATCGGCCATTCAACGGCAGCAGGAGAAATACGGAAAGATGAATCCCTCTATATCCAGCTGTCCCTTCTCCTCTCCAGTCCAGACAGTCACACAGACACACAGGAGGAGGCTGCTCAGTGCTCACCTTCTTCCCGCCGGCCGCCGCCCCCGCGAGCAGCGCGGACTTTAGAAACTGCAGCTCCTTCACACTGACTGATATTCCGAGCAGCCTGACACCCCCCCAGTGCGTGGCACCCGGGGCGGCCCGCCCCCCCCGTTAGTACGCCACTGTGTCAGGGTGCCAGGAAACCAGGCCACATGGGGATCCGGTAAAATAAAGCAGTTTATTGGAGCAAACAACAATAAACGCACAGCAACAGAGAGGAAGTGAGAGCAGGAACAAGCCGGGTCAAGTCCAGAAGCGGGAAATCCAGAAGCAGGTAGTCATCCAAGCTGGGGTCCAGAAGCAGGTAGTCATCCAAGCCGGGGTAGAGTCCAGAAGCAGGTAGTCTACCGATGCGGGGTCGTCTGCCGATTCGGGGTCATCTGTGCGACACCCAGGCAGCATGCAAGTGATGATGCAATCAAAGTTTATAAGAGGCAGCAGTCTTCCCCTTTTCCCACGATGGCTGCCAACAGGAGGGCAAGGGAAGACCTTGACAACTACATACAGAATGCAGAGTTTAGGATTGCGCTACTTACAGTGCGCTGAGTTCAGAAGTGCACTACGTACAGCATGCAGAGTTTAGGAGTGCGCTACATATAGTTACGTACAGAGTGCAGAGTTCAGAAGTGTGCAATGTGCTACGTACAGAGTACAGGGTTCAGGAGTGCGCTATGTACAGAGTGCAGGGTCCAGGAGGGCTCTATGTACAGAGTGCAGGGTTCAGGAGTGCGCTACATACAGAGTGCAGGGTTCAGGAGTGCGCTACATACAGAGTGCAGGGTTCTGGAGTACGCTACGTACAGAGTGCAGGGTTCAGGAGTACGCTACGTACAGAGTGCAGGGTCCAGGAGTACGCTACGTACAGAGTGCAGGGTTCAGGAGTACACTATGTACAGAGTGCAGTTTTCAGGAGTATACTGCGTACAGTGTGCAGGGTTCAGGATTACGCCACATACAGAGTGCATGGTTTAGGAGTGTGCAGTGTAGAGAGTTAAGGAGCATGGTATGAACAGATAGCAGGGTTCACGACCGCATATCTCACTGACCTCTTTAATCCAAAAATGACTCATACTTTTCCCCTCAAATCTTTCTCCTCCCCCAGTACAGAGTTCTCCTCCAACCCATACCCCTTTCCTCAACAGGATTGCATCACAATGCCCCCCTCCCCTAGATGTCCAAATGCCACTATAAATTTTGTTATTTACCCCATCCCAACACAGACCTCAGATACAGCGTGGCCCCCTGTGGGGGGGGGGGGGTTATATTTTCTTTTTTCCAGGCTCCTTGTGTGGTCTGTCATAAGACAGGTTAGAGCTGAGGAGGAGCCTAGTGAAGGCTTCCTCAGCTGTCAGCTCTGTGACACATGCGGCGGGGTGAGATGCTGCCGGTGTCGGCAATCACTGCACTGCAATGGATGCCTGGCACTGGAGATTTCATTGGCTCTCACTGCTACCCTCCCCTCCCCCCGCTGTTCTTGCATATCACAATAGCTTCGCCCAGGGATGGTGGAGGGTTCAGTGCAGCTGCTCAGAGAAGAGCTGTCACTTCTAAACACTGATGGCAGGCTTCTATGTTTAGAGGTGAAGAGAGTGATCAGCAAACACAGCACCGGGTGATTAGGGTGGGCCCAGACACACCCGGCACACCCCGTGCACATGCACATGCCCACATGCCCCAGATTACATAAATACCATTCTAAAGCCTTTCACCATATATCTACTCTTCTCCATACTGCAATAATACTAATCCCTGGAAAGCACTGCTCCATTAAAAAAGTTGAACTCCTGAACAAAAAAACAGCAGAAAATACTTCTAGCTGCCAAACATTGCACTGACAGAGCAGAAAAAAAAAATCTTTTCAGAAGGGAAAAATAGAAAATTTGTGGGTCAATAAAAGACTCTCCAGCATTCTCTCTGACCCCCAAAATACATTTCTACAAATTTGGACACCCCAAGTCTTGAGTACTATACAGCGCCGGATCTGAAAATCAGCAGCAAAAGCAGTTTAACCACTTCAGCCCCGGAAGGATTTGCCCCCTTAACCAGTTCTGTACCGGAAGGATTTGCCTCCTTAATGACTAGGCCCTATTTTGGGATTCGGCACTACTTTCCTTTAACGGACAATTGCGCGGTTGTGCAATGCTATACCCAAACAAAATGTATGTCCTTTTTTCCCCAAAAATAGAGCTTTCTTTTGGTGGTATTTGATCACCTGTGTAAATATAAACAAAAAAGTGCAACAATTTTGAAAAAAAAAACAATATTTTTCACTTTCTGCTATATAACATTCCCCAAAAAAATTTTAAAAATCAAATCTTTTAACATTTTAGGCCAATTTGTTGTTTGCTACATATTTTTGGAAAAAAAATAATCGCAATAAGCATGTTTTGATTGGTTTGCGCGTCTATTAACTACGGGAAAGATTTATGTCATTTTTTATTGTTTTTTTTTTTTAACTAGTAATGGCGGCAAGCTGTGATTTTTTGCGGGACTGCGGCATTGTGGCGGACAGATCGGACCCCTAACTGACATATTGTTGACACTTTTGGGAGTACCAGTGAAATTACTACAGTAATCAGTGCTATAAATATGCACTGTTACTGTAATAATGACACTGGCAGGGAAGGGGTTAACAGTATAGGTGATCAAGAGGTTAAATGTGACCCTAGGGGAGGGATTCTAACTGTGGGGGGGTGTGGCTTCTGAGATGACCACAGAGACGTGATCCCACATAGCAGGATCACATGAGCTCTGTGATCATCCCAGGGAAAAGGACGGTCGGCTGTGTTTACAACAGCCGACCTTCCTTCTCTCCCAGCGGGGAACGATCACGGGTGCCAGGCGGTAATCAGAGCCATCTGACACACGCAATGGCTTCCCCGCTGACGATCGGGGGAGGGAGCGTGCCGCCGGCGGCACGCGCTTGCCCCCCAGTTCCTCTCAGGTGAGTTACGTAGATCTACATCGTTTTGCCTCCTCGAGCCACCCTGCCGCAGTAAAAAGGCGGCGGGTGGTCGGGAACTGGTCAATGACCAGGCCCTATTTTGCGATTTGGCACTGCATTATTTTAACAGACAATTGCGCGGTCGTGCGACGCTGTACCCAAATTAAATTGATGTCCTTTATTCCGACAAATAGATCTTTCTTTTGGTGGTTTTTGATCACCTGTGCAATTTTTATTTTTTGCGCTATAAACAAAAAAAGGGCAATAATTCTGAAAAAATATATATATATATATATATTTTTCACATTCTGCTAAAGGACATTCCCAAAAAAATAAATAAATAAAAAAAAAAATCAAACTTTAACATTTTAGGCCAATTTGTTTTCTGCTACATATTTTTGGTAAAAAAAAAAAAAAATCGCAATAAGCGTATTTTGATTGGTTTGCGCAAAAGTTATCACGTCTTCTAACTACGGTAAAGATTTATGTCATTTTTATTGTTTGTTTTTTTTACTAGTCATGGCGGCGATCTGCGATTTTTAGCGGGACTGCAACATTGTTGCGGACAGATCCGAACCCTAACTAACATTTTTGACACTTTTGTGGGTACCAGTGACATTACTAAAGTCAGTGCTAAAAATATGCACTGTTACAGTAATAATGCCATTGGCAGTGAAGGGGTTAACCCTGTGGGTGATCAAAAGGGTTAATGTATGCCTGTATGCTTACTAAGTGTGTGAGTGTGTGTGTGTGTGTAGGGGGGGGTTCTTTGACCGACACGGACAGATCGCAGCTTAACCTAAGCCCTGGAAGATTCTACCCCCCTTCCTGACCAGGGGTTTTTTTGCGATTTTTTACTGCGTGACTTTAATGGACAATTGCGCGGTCGTGCGACGCTGTACCTAAACGAATTTGACGTCCTTTTTTTCCCACAAACAGAGCTTTCTTTTGGTGGTATTTGATCACCTATGCGATTTTTTGATCATGCGCTATAAACAAAAAAAGTGCGTAAATTTTGCAAAAATAACAATATTTTTCACATTTTTTTATATGAAATTCCCAAAAGAAAAAATGTAAAAATCAAAATTTTTTAACATTTTCGGCCAATTTGTTTTATGTTACATATGTTTGGTAAAAAAAATCGCAAAAAGCGTATTTTGATTGGTTTGCGCAAAAGTTATCGCGTTTACTAACAAAGGGAAAGATTTTTGTCATTTTTGGTGTTTTTTTTTTTTTAACGAGTAATGGCGGCGATCTGCGATTTTTTTTTGCGGGACTGCGACATTGCGACGGACAGATCGGACCCTTGACTGACATTTTTGACACTTTTGGGGTTACCAGTGACATTACTGCAGTAATCAGTGCTATACATATGCACTGTTACTGTAAAAATGACACTGGCAGGGAAGGGGTAAACTGTATTGGAGAGAGAGGGGTTAAGTGTGTCCTAGGGGCGTGTTTCTAACTGTGATGGGACATGGCTACTAGTGTAAAAACAGAGATCAACGGTCCTACATAGTAGAACCGTCTGATCTCTATTTTTACACAGGGGAGAATGACAGGCGGCTTGTTTACATTAGCCGCCTGCCTTTCTCCCTTCCCGGCGAAACGATCGCGAGTGACCGGAAGACATCGGGGCTGACCGCCGCAGTATATATACTTGCGGTGGTCGGCAAGTGGTTAAGCTTAGCTGAAACTTCAGATCTGTCCCTGACTGTCTCACAGAAGATCCACCTGCTTTGTTTACAAAAGCAGGCGGGTCTTCTCTCCATTTACCAGATGATCATGGGAGGAAGGCGGCAATCGCTGCCTCTCCTCCCGCGGCCCTCCACCCCCTGTGTCTACCTTTCCCTTCAGTCACGTATAGTACTACGTGACTGGACCCAGGGGAGCCGCACTGCCGCAGTAATATTACTGTGGGCAGTCGGCAAGTGGTTAAGAATAGGTAAACCCAACATTTCATATTCTTGATATTTTGAGGCTATACCATGTATTTGTACATGTATGAAAAAGTATCCTCTTGTCTTTGTATTGCTTCCTTTATGTGAAATCCCTGGTGTTTCTGCCAGTCCGTCTGCTTTCCTATTAAAAACACACTAATCAGAGCTTAGCGTGGTCAGTTCTTTAGCTCTGCTGAGAACTCAGCCTGCTCTACTCCAATGATCAGACTTGTCCTGACATGCCCTTCCTGCACAGCCTTTCACTGGGAAGATCAGTGTGAAGGCAGGTGCAGTCCACTATCTTCACTGCAGGTGGCATTCAACCGCAGCGGCATTGCAGGGGGAGAGGAAGTCAAGAGGAACATGGTTCCTGTCTGGTTGCCTGGGTCACAGGGGCAGAGACCTGGTTAGATGTTGGCCGCCATTGTGACTCTGGCAGCCATGTTAGGTTGGCAGAGTCTATTTAAGACCCTGGCTGCTGGGTTTGGAGCGCTTTTAGCGTGTTGTTTCATTTAGGGACAGATCGCCCGTGTTAGCAGTATGAAAAGCTTATAGATCTGCCACTCTCCTTGGACACAATCCCATAAGGGCGCTGATCGGCCAGGCCACATTCCACCCCTCCAGATGAACGCTGTTAGCTGGAGTGAGACCTACTCCGCTACACACTGTGCCACCCATGAGTGGTCCCGGTTGGGCTGCCTCCCACCGGGCTTCCTGTAAACTGTTTTTCCTTGGCTTCAATACAAGTTTTCTTTATTTACTAGTGTTTCTCCTCCCCTAGCTCTTATGCAGCTAAGAATAAGAAAAAGGGAATATGATCACTTTTAAAAAAGGGGAAAAAAAGGTAATGTTTTATATATATATATATATATATATATATATATATATATATATATATATATATATATATGCACAAAGGTTATGCTTTTATTTTCTATTTTAAACGGAATGGGTTATTTTACAAGGTGAAGGTTTACAATCACTTTAAAGAGGTAATATGGCTTAGCCAACTTTTGGAAGATACAGCATTTATATATCAACTCAAAAAGTTGAGGTGCTGGATGGGAAAGGCATCGCTACCCCTCCACCCCCACCAAAGGGACGTGATGCCTGGGCAGTGACTTACTTTCATCCACCGCAGCACCAGACCTGGAACTTAGACAGTAAGCCTTTGCAGAGGGGAGACCTGGGTCTTTGAGCTTAATGCATATTGGCTGTCTACTTCTTTCTATCATGGAACATTGACTGTGTATTTTATTTGAATAAACCTTTTAAAAAGTTTACATACCAACTGTGGCACAGTCACCATTATTGCCTATCTTGGGACAATATGCTGCAAGTCTATTCTACACATACTGTATGTATCCCCTAGCGCTGGACTTTAAGGAATTTCCTTTGGTTGGATTATACATCACTAATATACTGTATGCAGCCAAATGTGCTTGGCATTAAAATTACAAATATTCTTTATAAAAATGGAGGCTTATACTGTCGCCACCTGTTGAGAAGTCAGCATTGGGAGTGCTGCTAACTATGTAATTCAATATGATCTCGTTATGCATACTATATACTTATTACAATTTTACAGGTTTATCTTGGCATAAGTGACCTTTTAATGTAATTTCTTTATCTTCATGTGAAATCAATGACTATATTTTACTTCTAGTTGTTGTGAGTGATTTCTGGCATTTATTTCTGCGGTCTCTACCATTGTGTTTGGCAATGCCATTGGTATTGTCTTAGCTATAACAAACTAAAATCTCTAAAGTATAACTAAAGGCAAAACTTTTTAAAAATTTTGGATAGAGCAGTGAGGGTGTAGAACATCTGTTCTGTTAGAAAACGTTTTTGTTGTTGCTATCTTTGCCCTCATTAGGAAGATCCTTGCTCTCTATTTGTCCTGTTTAAGGTTATCATCAAAAGTGAATGTAAAGGAAAACCCCAAAAATTTGGTTGTCCCCAGAATAGTAATTGAGGGGAAATCTTCCAAAGGGGACACTAGTTCTGGTGACTTGGTGGGCCCCGATGGATTCCCTTAATTTGCAGGCATTTCCTCTCACTTCCTGTTTTGGCTATGGGACAGGAAGTGAAGGCAAATCTCCCCAATGGGACACCAAAAAAAAAAACTGACAGGGGTTATAACCCTCCCTTACTCTATCCAAGATGGAAAAAAAAGTTTTGCCTATAGTTCTACTTTAACTGAACCAGAAGACATTGAATCCCAGCCTCCAACTTAATGTGTTTTTTTCTTTTTAACTTTGTACGGTGTGAAAGAGTTAGAACCTCCATGAGGATTTTACTGCTGAACATAGTAGAAAGGTGTGGGGTGCTCGGTCTTGTATTGTGCTGGTTGTTTTCAGATGAAAATAGGAGGAATAATTTTTCCTTAGGCAGCTCTCCAGGAGTGATAGCCAATAGTCAGCTATTAGCTTTAATGAACACTTGAGAATATTTTTTGAAAAGCATTAAATCTGACATTCACTAAAAATTTGCTGCAGGTTAATCTTCCTGGTGCATGTTTTAAAGTTTAGGATTCATCACCTGTGTTTCGCACAATAAAGTA
This sequence comes from Pelophylax lessonae, assembly GCF_965119305.1. Classification (NCBI taxonomy): domain Eukaryota; kingdom Metazoa; phylum Chordata; class Amphibia; order Anura; family Ranidae; genus Pelophylax; species Pelophylax lessonae. The sequence continues at coordinate 143,459,991 of NC_138775.1, read as the reverse complement.
TTTAGTGCTAGCAAAGACAACTTTGGTTGCTGGGTTCAGAAGGCCATCATTAACCACTTTACCACCGGAGGATTTTTCCGTCCAGGCCACTTTTTGCGATTCGGCGCTGTGCGACTTTAACTGACAATTGCACGGTCGTGCAACGCCATATCCAAACGAAATTTACGTCCTTTTTTTACCACAAACAGAGCTTTCTTTTGGTGGTATTTGATCACCTGTGCGATTTTTACTTTTTGCGCTATAAACAAAAAAAGAGCGTTTATTTTGAAAAAATAACAATATTTTTAACATTTTTCTATATGAATTTCCCCCCCAAAAAAATGTAAAAATCAAATTTTTTTTAAATTTTTGGCCAATTTGTTTTCTGCTACCTATGTTTCGTAAAAAAAAAATCGCTATAAGCGTATTTTGATTGGTTTGCGCAAAAGTTATTGCGTTTACTAACTAAGGGAAAGATTTCTGTCATTTTTGGTGTTTTTATTTAACGCGTAATGGCGGCGATCTACGATTTTTTTTGCGGGACTGCGACATTGCGGCGGACAGATCGGACCCTTGACTGACATTTTTGACACTTTTGGGGGTACCAGTGACATTACTACAGTAATCAGTGCTATATATATGCACTGTTACTGTAAAAATGACACTGGCAGTGAAGGGGTTAATTTTATTGGAGAGGGAGGGGTTAATGTATGCCTGGTGCTTACTGACGTGTGGGGGGGGAGGTGACTTTGTGAGACAGGGACAGATCGGATGTCCAGCTATGCTGAACAGTCCGATCTGTCGCTCCCTGTCACTATGGAGATCCGCCAACTCTGTTTACACAGGCGGGCGGATCTCCTCACTTGATTCCCCGACGATCGGGGCAGAGCAGCGGCGATCGCCGCTGCTCCTCCCCTGGCCCGACTCCCGCTGTGAATGAAAACAGCGGGAGCGCGCCTCCGGCGGCACGCGAGCGTCGCCTACAGGGGGAGGAGTCCAGCGACTTAGGTCTACGTCGCTGGACGGGATCGTGCCACTTTGCCGCAGTACGCTCCATGTGAGCGGTGGGCAAGTGGTTAAATCTCATAAGGCCTTAGACAAAATTTGTCCATTTCTCCTATGGCACATTCTACAAAGGCTTATCTGCCTCTTGGGCTAGCAGGAGCTACACCAGAGCAGATATGTCATGCAGCAACATGGTCATTGGTCAAGCTACTTTTTTCAGAATTTATCAACTAGACCTTCTCTCAACTCTCAAGTCTTTTGAGAGAAAGCAGTGGCGGCTGGTGCTCAAAATTTTTTTTTGGGGGGGGGGGACGCAAAAAGAAAAATATAATAGGTATTGCTTCGCGGCAAAAAATGCGGTAAAAAATTGTGTGACTTTGAGGTCATGGTACAGGCATGGCACAGGTGATGGTAAAGGCATGGCACAGATGATGGTATAGGCATGGCACAGGTGATGGTACAGGAGATGGTATAGGCATGGCACAGGTCATGGTAAGGGCATGGCACAGGTCATGGCACAGGCATGGCACAGATGGTATAGGCATGGCACAGGTCATGGTACAGGCATGGCACAGGTCATGGTACAGGCATGTCACAGGTCATGGTAAGGGCATGGCACAGGTGATGGTACAGGCATGTCACAGGTGATGGTATAGGCATGTCACAGGTCATGACACAGGCATGGCACAAGTCATGGTACAGGCATGTCACAGGTCATGGTAAGGGCATGGCACAGGTCATGGTACGTGCATGTCACAGGTGATGGTATAGGCATGTCACAGGTCATGGTAAGGGCATGTCACAGGTCATGGTACAGGCATGTCGCAGGTCATGGCACAGGTCATGTCACAGGTCAGGTCACAGGTCAGGTCACAGGTCATGTCACAGTCATGTCACAGTCATGTCACAGGTCGTGTCACATGTCATGTCACAGGCATGTCACAGGTCATGTCACAGTCAGGTCACAGATCAGGTCACCATTCAGAAATTGAATCACTTCACTTACCGTTACCCGCTGCTGCTGGTCTGACTGTGAGACTGTCTGAGGCCTGCTGCGGACTCGGAGTACTCTCAGTCTCTCTGTGCAGCTGCGCCTGCGGCCTGCCTGACTGCAGTCAAGACAAGTAGTGTCTGACTCTGGGACTGGGAGACTGGTCTGGGGTCACTCAGCCTTCAGGACAGTAGAGATAGGCGTAGGTCACTCGAGCTTCTTTTGAGATCGCCGATTGCGAAGTTCCGATCGGATCTGACTCAGGACTCATGTCGCGTGGCTCTCGCTCCTCTCTCTCTCTCTGCGCTGGGCGGGAACGGAAGGTGATCGTGACGCCGGGGCGGTGCACCGCCCCCACGCATCATGTCACCAGGTCCATGTCCTCCTGTGATTGGTCCAGGCTGGAGTCTGGACCAATCACAGCCCGGACATCATTAAAGTGGGGAGTGTCGGGGCGCATTGCTCTGCGCCCCGATGACCCCCGGAAGAGCGCCAATTGGCGTCTCTGCCAGCCGAAGGTGGGGTCAAAAACCCCACCCCCCACATACCCAGCACTAGGTCTGGCGCCCCTAGTGGGCGAAAGAAAAATATACTTTTTTTTTATTTAATCTCTTTTTTTCCTTCCTTTTTTGGGAGGGGGGGGGGGCGCCGCCCCTGCGCCCCCTATCAGCCGGCCGCCACTGAGAGAAAGGTACTTCAAGAAGTGGTCCCTCTCTAATCGGGTAAGTACTTGCCTATCCTCTCCTGTGTAGCCTTGGACAGACGACTGAGGAAAACCAGAGTTAGACTTACTGGTAACTCTGTTTCCTAGAGTTGTCCAGGACAACAGGACTTCGCTCCCTGAATATTTTTCTGTATTTGTATGAATATTTTTGTCTTGTAGTTGTTTCCCTATGGGATTTTCACACAAAACACTGATGGACTAGTCCTAGGAATGCCCTTTTAAAGTCCCTCCTGTTGTGTTTCCTGCCTTTGAAGGTAGAGTCAGGCTAAGTTCACATGTAGGCGTTTTGGGGCGTTTTTGGGGAGTTTTTCTGCTCTAGGATCAGCTCAAAAAACGCCCAACAAGAAAAATCCTATTCATTTCAATAGCCCCTGTTCACATCTGAGCGTTTTGACATTTTAAGCAAAACGCCCAACGCTCAAAAAAGTACATGAGCTTCTTTTTGGGCAGATTACAGGCGTTTTTATTTTTTTCCATTGGTCACTAGTCAACCTAAAAACGCCTGAAAAAACGCCAATAAAAACGCCTTAAAAATGTCAACATGTGAACGTAGCCTCAATCTCTCTCATGCTTTAGTAAGCACCATTCACTGCTTTATAAATATGCCCCTTTGTATCTAGATCTGATACCATTTAGAATCGTGTGCAATAAAAAGACAATGCATAAACAATTTGGTAATTTGGATCATCGAGTATGTCATAGCTTGGTTGGGTAATCCTAGAATTATTCACGAACTGTTTAAAAAGTAAGGATTCAAACACCTTATAAAGGGTTGGAAATTGGTTAGGATATTCTTATTTATATTTAAAGATTTATAATATCTAGTGAGTACAAGATGGGAAGCCCCCACCATGTGTATATATATATATATTATATATATAGTAGATCACAAAGGTGAGTACACCCCTCACATTTTTGTAAATATTTTATTATACCTTTTCACGTGACAACACTGAAGAAATTACACTTTGCTACAATGTAAAGTAGTGAGTGTACAGCTTGACAGTGTAAATTGGCTGTCCCCTCAAAATAACTCAACACACAGCCATTAATGTCTAAACCGCTGGCAACAAAAGTAAGTACACCCCTCGGTATAAAATGTCCAAATTGGGCCCAAAGTGTCAATATTTTGTGTGGCCACCATTATTTTCCAGCACTGCCTTAACCCTCTTGGGCATGGAGCTCACCAGAGCTTTACAGGTTTCCACTGGAGTCCTATTTCACTCCTCTATGATGACATCATGGAGTTGGTGGGTTTTAGAGACCTTGCGCTGCTCCACCTTCTGTTTGAAGATGCCCCACAGATGCTCAATCGGGTTTAGGTCTGGAGACATGCTTGGTCAGTCCATTACTTTTACCCTCAGCTTCTTTAGCAAGGCAGTTGGCAGGTGTGTTTGGGGTCCTTATCATGTTAGAATACTGCCCTGCGGCCCAGTCTCCGAAGGGAGGAGATCATGCTCTGCTTCAGTATGTCACAGTACATGTTGGCATTCATGGTTCCCTCAATGAACTGTAGCTCCCCAGTGCTGGCAGCACTCAAGCAGCCCCAGACCATGACACTCCCACCACCATGCTTGACTGTAGGCAGAACACACTTGTCTTTGTAATCCTCACCTAGTTGCCGCCACACATGCTTGACACTGTCTGAACCAAATAAGTTTATCTTGGTCTCATCAGACCACAGGACATGGTTCTAGTAATCCATGTCCTTAGTCTGTTTGTCCTCAGCAAACTGTTTGCAGGCTTTCTTGTGCATCATCTTTAGAAGAGGGACAACAGCCATGCAGACCAATTTGATGCAGTGTGCGGCGTATGGTCTGAGCACTGACAGGCTCCCCACCCCTTCAGCCTTTGCAGCAATGCTGGCAACACTTATATGTCTATTTTCCAAAGACAACCTCTGCTTATGATGCTGAGCTTGTGCACTCAACTTCTTTGGTCGACCATGGCAAGGCCTGTTCTGAGTGGAACCTGTCCTGTTAAACCGCTGTATGATCTTGGCCACCGTGCTGCAGCTCAGTTTCAGGGTCTTGGCAATTTTCTTATAGCCCAGGCCATCTTTATGCAGAGCAACAATTCTTTTTTTCAGATCCTCAGAGAGTTCTTTGCCATGAGGTGCCATGTTGAACTTCCAGTGACCAATATGAGAGAGTGAGAGTGATAACACCAAATTTAACACACCAGCTCCTCATTCACACCTGAGACCTTGTAACACTAACGATTCACATAACACTGGGGAGGGAAAATGGCTAATTGGGCACAATTTGGACATTTAAATTTAGGGGTGTACTCACTTTTGTTGCCAGCGGTTTAGACATTAATGTCTGCGTGTTGAGTTACTTTGAGGGGACAGCAAACTTACACTGTTATACAACCTGTACACTCACTACTTTACATTGTAGCAAAGTGTTATTTCTTCAGTGTTATCACATGCAAAGGTATAATAAAATATTTACAAAAATGTGAGGGGTGTACTCACTTTTGTGAGATACTGTGTGTGTGTGTCTATATATATATATATATATATATATAATTTTTAAAACATTTTTTATTGTTCTCTTGATGCCCTTATTGTTAGAGAATTAGGAGGGTGGTTAATGTTTTTTTTTTTTAGGTGCTTCTATTGCTATGGGGGCACCAGGGGAGAATTGGCAGGTAAGGGACGTTTTTTATTTTTTCTTCTCCCTTATGATACACTGCACAGTGCACCCGGAAAGTATTCACAGAACTTACCTTTTGTTATGTTACAGCCTTGTTTCAAAATGGATTAAATTCATTATTTTCCTCAAAAATCTACAAACAATATCCCTTAATGACAACTGTTTTCTATCGGATTGAGGTCAGGACTCTGTGCAGCCCAGTCAAGTTCCTCTACCCCAATCTCGCTCATCCATGTCTTTTTTAGACCTTGCTTTGTGCACTGGTACGCAGTCATGTCTGAACAGGAAGGGCCAACCCCAAACTGTTCCCACAAAGTCGGGAGCATTAAGTGGTCCAAAATGTCTTGGTATACTGACGCCTTAAGAGTTCCCTTCACTGGAACTAAGAGGCCAACGCACAAACAAGGTCCATAAAGACATGGATGAGTGAGTTTGGGGTGAAGGAACTTGATTGGCCTGCCCAGAGTCCTGACCCCAACCCGATAGAACACCTTTGGGATTAATTAGAGTACAGACTGTGAGGCAGGCCTTCCCTCCAACATCAGTGCCTGACCACACAAATGCGCTTCTGGAAGAATGGTCAAACATTCGCAAAGACACACTCCTAAACCTTGTGGACAGCCTTCCCAGAGCAGTTGAAGCTGTTATAGCTGCAAGGAATGGGCGAACTCATTATTGAAACCTACTGACTAAGACTGGGATGCCATTAAAGTTCATGTGCGTGTAAAGGCATGTATCCCAATACTTTTGGTAATATAGTGTATATACTTATATATAATGAATACCATTTTTTTCTGTTTTCCCAGTGAACTGGTGTGTGTGTGAGTGTGTGTGTGTGTGTGTTTGTGTGTGTGTGTGTGTGTGGGGAGGCGGCACGTGTCAGCACAAATCTTGGCCACTTAAGGAGAGGACAGGCGGGCTGTTATCCCAGCACAACAAGAGAAAAAAAAAAATGACCATGTAAGAAGGAAGTGCTCTCATGCCTAGTGTGGCCAGTTTGAAATAGGAGAACAGGAGTCTGGCAGGATCACCGGGTATTTCACACAAAGGAAACAATGCAAAGAGAACAGGATACTTTTAACAAAAGTAAATGGTACAATAGTCACAAATCAGGAATATTACATTTTCGGGCAGCATATTTGTTAAAGTAGACCTGATTTACTGAAGTGTGAAAAATTGAAGTGAAAAGAACATGCGTGCACATCAATTATCCAGTCCTTTGAAAAGTACTTGTCTTTTTTAAAATTTCCCCATAAATGACTAGATGTTTAAAGAAAACACTGATTCACTTTACTTGACCTCCCTTCACACTTAAGTGAATCAGGTCCAATGGACTTACTATACAGAGATTACTAATATCTGTGGATGCTTGCCTATTTTTTATAATTTGTTGCTTTCAATACAGGTTCTCTTAAATTCGACCTAAAGGCTGGTCCCCCTTGCTGTACAACCAACTGCTGCTTCTTCTTCCCATCCATGGCCAAATGAGAGTTCTGCGTGAGGCATAGGCAGCCAATCAGTGCCTTACATAGAATATTAATCTCAGATAGGAAGGTGAGATGGCAATTTATAATACTTCAGTGGCCCTAGCTCTAAATGCAAGCATACAGTATGGGAGGGCAGACTACCTTGTTATAATGGCAATCAATATAGGACTTTAGGTTTTCTTTAAATGGTGATCAGATCTACATTAAAAAGTATACAAACTTCAACAACAAAAGTCATCAAGTCATACTTTGTAATTGTGTTCAGTATCAAGGTTTCTATGGTGCTTTGTCCTAAGGTCATTATCCTGTTTTCACAGTGAAACTATTTGCTATGACAAGCGAAGTGATTGATGGGGAGATGCAGTTTTATATTAGAGCACGAAACTTCTACAAGGATGTTCCTGCAACAGATGAAGGAATGATGGGGGATTTTTCTGACCTCTCCAATATCGACATAGAATCATCCAGAGAATTTCTGAGGAAATTTGTTGGGGTTAGTAGATAATTCTTTTTTTTTTTAACCAAATAGCAGCACACTAACCCATGTGCTAAACATTACTATATTTTATTGTTTAATAGCATTTCATAAAATTCCCTGGTCAAGTGGTCAAGTCCAGCAAATATCTATAATATTATACTTAGAAAATAATTATTTTATTCAAATAAATAAATAATATACCATAGAACAAATTAAATGCCCATTGTATTCTACATGAAATCAGCTACAAAGCTATAGTACAGTTTACTGTACTAGTATTAGTGTATTAGTACAATTTACTGTATGAAAGTAGCAATCTATCCATTAAAGTTTTTAATTCCTTCAAGAAGAAAGAGAAATGCCTGCCTGTGTGCTTTGTGCAGAAGAGAAGGTCAGGATATTTTTACTTCCAATTTCTGATCTTGGCTGCTACTTCAGGGACTCCCTGTCAGCTACATAAATGCTGTGACAAATACTTTTTATGTGTAGGACCTGCCAGCAATTTACAAATTCCAGTATACATATCAGGTTATCACATCCCTGTGACCAGCTATGAAAAGCAAACACGACTGTACAGTAGCACCCTCACTATTGCTAGTGTAAGTAAATTTACCCCCCCCCCCCCCCATAGGCAGAGGAGCAAAAGATAAATTGGTTCTAAAGTCAGAAGTTTTTTATATCTTAATGCATTTTTTGCATTGAGATAAAAACCTTCTGTGTGCTACAGCCCACCTCAGCCCCCTTTATACTTACACAAGTGAGCCAATGAGGAGAGAGTGGGGGATGGGGAGCCACGACTCCTTGTCTGAATGGACACACAGAGCAGTGGCTCAGCTCGAGTGCCCCTATAGCAAGCTGCTTGCTGTCAGGGCACTCAGCAGGAGGGAGGGGCCAGGAGCAGCAGTAAAGGACCCAAGAAGAGGAGAATCTGGGCTACTCTGTGCAAAGCCACTGCACAGAGCAGGTAAGCATAACATGTTTGTTATTTTTAAATGATAGGAAAGGAAGCTGTGGCTCTGTTACCTCCACCTACCTTCTGGAACTCTGTGGATATTTCCAGAACATAGTGGGTGGAGGACCAGAGGCTGCAGCCTGAATATTTGTAATTTCCGCCAATCCCGAGGGGGGGGGGGGTGCAGAGCTCAGAATGTGGGTAGATAACCCATAAATACTCAGAAGCATGGCAGTCTGGGAGCTGGGGGCTCTTCCCCTGGGGCAGAAGAGAGTGAGAAGTAGGAAGCTTTAAGTCTGCACTTGAGGCATCAAGCCAAGCCAGGAACAGCTTGCAGCAGCTTTCTGAATTTGAGAAAGTACCTAAATGGGAATGAGTGTGTACAAACCAGCATCACTCTCAAATCTACAGAGAGGTCAGTGTAGTGCCGGGGTCAGCAAGCTGTCGACTGCGATCCAGTGTTAATTTTGGCAGCAAATTTAAATTTAGTTTTAGTCTTAGTCTTAGGACTAAAATGGCATTTTAGTTTTAGTCACATTTTAGTCTTCTGCAAGTGTTTTAGTTTTCGTCGTATTTAGTCGACTAAAACTCCAGTACATTTTAGTCGACTAAAACGTCCTACATTTTAGTCGACTAAAACTCATTTTAGTCATCTATAATCGAATGGGTGTAATTGTAATTTGTAATGCATTATTTAAGCATTTCTCCACAATTTCCAAACTCATTATATACTACTGCTGGTCCTGGAGTGAAAAATCGAATATGATATTATTATTTATGGTATTAAGCATTGAGCATGCACCAGTGTTAATTTTGGCAGCAAATTTAGATTTAGTTTTAGTTATAGTCTTTTGACTAAAATGCCATTTTACTTTTAGTTGTATTTTAGTCATCTGAATTGTTTTCGTTTTAGTCGTATTTTAGTCGACTAAAATTGTGTTAATTTAGTCGACGAAAACGTTTTAGTCGGTTTTAGTCAACGAAATTAACACTGCTGCGATCCACTGGGTCAACTGCGGTGATGGGTAGATCGCATCTCAGCATTGCCGACCCTGGACTAAACCTCTCATCCCCAGTGCTGTCAGAGTGAGAGCTGGGTGGAACAGGGTAAGAAGTTCTGTAGCAGGGACGGAGAGCCAGGGACGTGCAGTGGGGGAGAAGAGAGCCAGGTGGGTGGAGCGGAGGAGGAACCTTGCTGTTACTCGCACTGAGCTATCTCTTCCAATTAAGCTGCAGGCATGGGCGTAACATCAGGGGTCACCCCACCCATGCTGTACGGGGCCCGTGTGGCCTTCCTGTCATAATAACCTACTCTGTACACAAAATGCCAGAGTACTGCTAGGATTCCGTAGTGTTCTTGCATCTTGTGTCCCACAGCTGAGTGGTGGAATGCTTGCTCTACTACTTGGCTTCCACCTTGCCTTTGGTTCCACACTCCTCCACTCTCATTGGCTGGGGAGAAGTTTTGAGCTTTTGCGCACTATTTCACAAACAGAGCAGATAGGAGGACGGGGTTGAGAGCAGCTTGGTATGGAGGAGGAAGTGCTGGTGCTGACAACCAGGTGGAATGGACACCAAACTGTCACAGAGCTGAGCAAGGCAGGAGGAGGAGGAGAGTGCTGCCTGGTAGCCGAGACAGCTGTCACTGGTGAGGAAAGACGTTGCTCGGTTCTGTGCCACCAATTGGGGACCCTTTGTACCCTCCAGTCTGCTCACCTCACAACACTGACAACCGGGAACAGACACACACTGCCACCTGCTGACACTGACAGAAAACTCCCAATAATTACTAGGACCAGCAGCGGGGGGGGGGGGGGGGGGGCTGGGCAGGGGAATGGGTCTTTACCAGGAGGTGAGGCCTCTAACATTTTCTTTTCAAACTGAGTTTTTTTTTTCTTTCTTTTTAAACTGAGTTTTGGGGGGCTCTATACATTAGGGGAGAAAAGGAATATAATTTGTTACCAGGGGAACATTTGCCATTGGTTGGGGGGTAGGGGGGGCTGCCCATGCTTTACAGATTGGTGAACTTGTAGGTGGGGTGCAGCGTGGGGCATCCGCGTTAGGACACAATCCCAGGACAGTGAAAGAACTTGTATTGAAACAATGCAAACACAGTTCACAAATAACCCAGTGGGAAGGCAGCCCAGCTGGGAACACTCACAGGCCCAACAGCATGTAGTGAGCAGGTTTCAGCCGAACTGACAGCATCTGTAGAAAGAACAGAATGCAGCCTTGCACTGAAGCAGGCATATGTCCAGAGAAGCAGCGAGCCCCACACTTTCCCTCCCCATCAGGAACCTTTCTCCACCGCTAGTTCTGTCCCTACCAGACAGGGTACCTGTCCCTACCCTACTAACTCGCGAAAGTGTGTCAAACCTAACCTAAGATGGCCAGTCACATGGGGCGGCAGCATCCAATGGGGTATCTTTCCCAGTGACAAGGAAACCATAGAGAAGCCATGTTCCTTTTGACTTCCTCTCCAACTGCAGTGCTGCTGCGGACGAGTGTCACCTGCAGTGGAGAAAGTACACTAAACCTGCCTACAAACTTCTGTCCATTTTTACTTCTGTGACACACAGGCTTTCTAAGATGCCATTTTTATACCTAATCATGTTACTGGCCTGTTGCCAATTAACCTAATTACAGTGGGGATCGAAAGTTTGGGCACCCCAGGTAAAAATTTGTATTAATGTGCATAAAGGAAGGATGAAAAAATCTCCAAAAGGCATCAAATTACAGATTAGACATACTTGTACAAATATGGTCTTCATGGAAGAGTCATCAGAATAAAACCTCTTCTACGTCCTCACCACAAAAATCAGCGTTTGAACTTTGCAAATGAACATATAGACAAGCCTGATGCATTTTGGAAACAAGTTCTGTGGACCGATGAGGTTAAAATTGAACTTTTTGGCCGGAATGAGCAAAGGTACGTTTGGAGAAGAAGGGGCACAGAATTTAATGAAAAGAACCTCTGTCCAACTGTTAAGCATGGGGGTGGATCAATCATGCTTTGGGGTTGTATTGCAGCCAGTGGCACAGGGAACATCTCAGGAGTAGAAGGAAAAATGGATTCGATAAAATTTCACCAAATTTTGGATGGTAACTTGATGCCATTTGTGAAAAAGCTGAAGTTAAAGAGAGGATGGCTTCTACAAATGGATAATGATCCTAAACACACCTCGAAATCCACGGAGGATTACATCAAGAGGCGTAAACGGAAGGTTTTGACATGGCCTTCACAATCTCCTGACCTCAACATAATTGAAAATCTATGGATAGACCTTAAAAGAGCAGTGCGTGACAGACAGCCCAGAAATCTCAAAGAACTGGAAGACTTTTGTAAGGAAGAATGGGCAAAGATACCTCAAACAAGAATTGAAAGACTCTTGGCTGGTTACAAAAAGCGTTAACAAGCTATGAAACTTGCCAAAGGGGGCAGTGCAAGATATTAACTCTGCAGGGTGTCCAAACTATTGCAGACGCCATTTTTTCGTTTTCTGTTATTTTGAAAGTGTAAATGATGGAAATAAAATCTAACTTTTGTTGACATATTATAAGAATGTCTAATCTCTAATTTGATGCCTTTTGGAGATGTTTCCATCTTTCCTTAGCTTCTTTATTAACATTAACCACTTTACCACCGGAGGATTTTGCTGTCTTACGTCCAGGCCACTTTTTGCGATTCGGCGCTGTGCGACTTTAACTGACAATTGCGCGGTCATGCGACGCCGTACCCAAACAAAAAAAGAGCGTTTATTTTGAAAAAATAACAATATTTTTAACATTTTTTTATATGAAATTCCCCCCCCCCCCCCCAAAAATGTAAAAATCTAAATTTTTTTACATTTTTGGCCAATTTGTTTTCTGCTATCTATGTTTGGTAAAAAAAAAATCACATTAAGCGTATTTTGATTAGTTTGCGCAAAAGTTATTGCGTTTACTAACTAAGGGAAAGATTTCTGTCATTTTTGGTGTTTTTTTTTAACGCGTAATGGCGGCGATCTGCGATTTTTTTGCGGGACTGCGACATTGCGGCGGACAGATCTGACCCTTGACTGACATTTTTGACACTTTTGGGGGTACCAGTGACATTACTGCAGTAATCAGTGCTATATATATGCACTGTTACTGTGAAAATGACACTGGCAGGGAAGGGGTTAATTTTATTGGAGAGGGAGGAGTTAATGTATGCCTGGTGCTTACTAACGTGTGGGGGGAGGTGACTGTGTGACACAGGGACAGATCGCATATGTTCAGTTATGCTGAACACTGCAATCTGTCACTCCCTGTCACTGAGGAGATCCGCCCGCTCTGTTTACACAAGCGGGCGGATCTCCAAACTGGATTCCCCGACGATCGGGGAAGAGCAGCGGCGATCGCCGCCGCTCCTCCCCTGGCCCGACTCCCGCTGTGACTGAACACGGCGGGAGCGAGCCTCCGGCAGCGCACGCGCTGCCCACAAGGGGCGGAGTCCAGCGACGTAGGTCTACGTCGCTGGACGATAACGAGCCACATTGCTGCAGTAGCAGCAATGTGAGCAGAGTTAAAGTGGTTAATACAAATTTTTACCTGGGGTGCCCAAACTTTCGATCCCCACTGTAGTTGCATAATGTTTTTCAAGCTGTTCCTTGTGAGACATTTTGCTGCCATAATTTTTAAAATTACGTATTTTTTCTTACAGTGGTAAATTTTCTTAGTTTAAACATTTACTATGTTTTCTATTTTCTATTGTGAATAAAATATGGGCTTATGAGATTTGCAAATCATTGCATTCTGTTTTTATGTAGATTTTACACAGCATCCAAACTTTTTTGGAATTGGGGTTGTACAATTAACTTTTGCATGCACCATACTAATATGGAATGATTTGAAATTGTAGCAGGTGCATATTTTAGGAAAACCAGTTATACTGGTTGATTAGCATTGTACTTGATCGATTGATTAGCATTGTACTTTATTCACTTAGATATGGGGAAAAATGGTTACTGTGTTACTGTGAAAATGTTTTAAAAACATTTCTATTTCAGTGAGTATACTTGTGCATCAAGAAACTACTGTTAATACAGTTTGGTAAAGTGACTGTAAAACTTAATTTTTTAAATTAATATAATAAACATGTCATACTTACTTGCTCTATTCAATAACCTAATCCTCCGCGAACCTGCCTTCTCCTCTTTGGTGAGTGCCCTCAAAGAAAGGTGCTTTCTATGGGGGCCCTTGTGGAGGCTCGATCCAAAGCCCCCCCCCCCCCAGCTGTGTTTATAGACACCCCCCACTCCCTCATCACATAATTTGATTGACAGCAGCAGAAAAGGGAGAGATACGCTTTTTTTGTGCACGGCACTGGATTAAAATTGGGCTCAGGTAAGTATATGGGGGGGGGGGGGGAGATCCTGCAGCACAGAAGTTTTTTTTACCTAATGCAAAGAATGCATTAAAGTGCTTGAAAACCCTTACATTTTAACAGTGGCTGACCTCAGGTGATACAGAGATTAAACATATAACTACATAGGTTGTACCTGTTTTTCTGCAAAAAAAATTTTCTCTACATCTATTCAAAGTCCAGAATTTTGTCTGAGCTGTCAGAAAACAGATAGCTGAGGTTACACACTGCAGAACCCAGTGAGGAGAGCCCTGAGAGCTAATTGGGGAAGGAACAACCCCCCCCCCCCTTCACCCTGCACACATGAACAGAGCTAAGCCTGTCTATCAGCTGGAGATCCCTAAGCCTGTCATCCAGCAGACAGAAATGACACTTACTGCTCTGATCTGAGACAAGTGCACACTATAGAGGGATATGCTTTGTTCTGAGGTTTACAACCACTTTAAGGTTAAAAAAAAAACAAACCTTAAGGCTTTAGAGCCTGGTTCTAAATCTGGTTACCTTGGGACACTGCCATCATAAACAAAACATAATGGCTATATGATGGCAGCATGTGAAACAATTTGAAGATGATTGTGGATGCATTTTGACTACCCTTTTAGGCACTCAGGCTGGCCATATACGGTTTGAATCTCGGCCGGTTCAGCAGGAACCAGCTGAGATCCAAACCATTTAAATATTGGCATAAAAAAGTATGCATCTAGCGAAAGGAGGGGGAAGTAAGAAATATATATATATATATATATAAATATATATAAATATATATATTGTAACAGGAAGTCAGCTAAATCTGGGAATGTAGTCACAGGAAGGAGATACATTTCCACCTGACTTAGAAAGTCCATTAATTAATTTAGGGTGTTGGCTACAGAGCTAGCCAGCAGGAAGTTGAAAGGCCTTCACCTGTTCAGAATGAGGGAGTTAAGGCTCTATAATTTGTTCAGAGAAATTCTATTGTTTGCTGCCTCCAGAAGCTGTGTCCTGAAGCCATGTGGGCTGGGAGCAGGAGGACAGTCAGCGTGTGCCTCCCGACAGGATGTGTGGGCCTGGGAGAAGACCCCCCGGAGTGATGTGTGCCCGGGACGGTAACCAAGGGTGAATACGTCTCAAAGGTGAGAAGACGAACTGTTGATGTGAAAGAAACAAAAGGACTGTGTTGCCCTGTGAAGCTATTATAAAAGGACTATTGAGTGTCCGCTGTAGGACAAGGAAGTCTGCCCGACGGTAGGTTGGAGACAGACACTTAGGCAGGTTCCAGTTGTGAGAAGGTAGCCGCCCACAGAGGCAAGGATTTATTTTCTGTTTTATTTTATTTTGGATGTTTTGCTGCATACAGCCTGGTGAAGAAAACACCATTTAATAAACCACACTGTTTGTTTGCAAGCACTTGTCGGCTACCTCTCTGGGAAAACGCACCCCCCAAGGGGTCATCCACACCCGCCACCGAGCTAATCCCTCACATATGGTGGAGGTATGCAGTGGGCAGAAGCGAAGATCCCTGCAAGGAAGTGCAAATGTTTGATGAACTTTGTCTGGTGCATGAGATTGCACAATCTATGTGTGCAGGAGAGAAGATCCTGACAGAAAAAAAAAAAAAAAAAAACGTGTTTTAAAGAGACAGGGGTCTCAAAATTTTTTGATGAACTTTGTTGTGTCTGGTGCAAGGGACTGCACAAACTGTGTGTGCAGGAAAAGAGATCTTGCAAGAGAGAGAAAAACTACATGTGTTAAAGAGACAGTGGTCTGAAAATTTTTTGCTGGACTGTGAAAAATTTGTTTGTGGAGTTATTGAAGATGGGGCGTTCAAAACGCCTGAAGAATGCAAAGATAGATGAAATGAGAGACCGGATTCTATGGATGGAGGGGATGTTGCCGTCTGAACCAGCCCCATCCATGCCTAAAGAGAGTCTACTAAAGAGGAAGGTTGTTGTCCCTAGCAACACTGATGAAACTGCTATGGAGACGCAGTGTGCTCAGATGAAAAGTAAGCTCAAAATGGAGGAGATGTTGAAACAACTGATTATATCAAATACAGCTCAACAGCAGGCAAATGCAGCTCAACAGCAGGCAAATGCGGATTTTCAGCGGAGCTTTGCAGCTCAACAAAAGGCTCATCAAGAGAGCATGGCAGGCTGGAAACAGAGACGCCAGCAGCCAATGGAGGCCATCGGTTTGGAGGAAACCGAGTATGTGTGCAGGGCTGAGTTGGATGCCTTGCAACGGAAAATGGAAGAAAAGGAACAAGCCTTGGAATTGCTTAAAATGGAGCATAGAAACTTGCAGGAAACGAATGAACTACTCAAGTCTCATGTGTCACAGTGGGAAGAATCCACTGCTCTTCTTTTGGTCGAGTTGCAAAAACGCAGAGAGACTATAATGGAGAAAGATACCATCCTCATGGAAAAGGAAAGTGAAATTCAGACTTTGCAGAAGCAAAGTATGGCTGATATGTTGGAGTTGCGTAATCAGCTGGAAAAAAGTCTTCAGTCTTTGGGAGCTACAAAAATAGACCTGCAGGAGTCGCAGGAACAGAATGTTGCTCTGAAAGCGACATTGTCTCTCAGCGACAAAGAGAAAAGTGAAAGAGAGGCTAAATTACTAAGTACTGTGTATGAGCTCACTACTTTGAGCAATGTGGTAGATGAATGGCGTACGGACTGTGAAAGTTGGAAAGGGGAAGCCCAACGTGTCCAGCAGCAGTTAAAGGAGAAAGAAGCCTGTGTGGCAGAATTACATTCTTATTCCCAGATGCTAGCCAATGAGGTGAAGGCTCTTATGCAGGGAAAAGGAGATTGTGAACATAAGAGGGAAAAAGTAGAGGCACAGCTTCTGGAATCGCAAGTCAAGGTGTCAGAAGGTGACCGATTGTGTGCTAAGCTGTCAGAGAAGGCAAACCGACTGCAGGTTGAGTTGGACAATGTTACAAATCAGCTTTCTCAAGCAGACAGCAAATCTAGAGAAATTGCGGAAGATTTTTCTATCTTGGAATCGCAGCTGCAAGACACGCAGGAACTCTTACAGGAAGAGAGGTGTCAAAGGCTGAGTTTTAGCACAAAGCTCAAACAAATGGAAGATGAGAAAAATGGCTTCCTGGAACAATTAAAAGAGGAGGCGGAAGCAAAGAAAAACCTATCAGAGCAAGTCGCAACATTGCAAGCTCAGATAGCGGATATGAAAAAACGCATGGAAGAAAGCGTTGGTTCATTACAGTGTGTTGAAGATGTGAAAAAGAAGTTTGATCAGATGCTTGGTGAAGAGAAGACTGTGTCTGCAAAATATGCAGAAGAACGCGCACGTGCAGAAACGGAGGTGCGTGATAACGAGAGCAAAGCCCTGTTCTTGGCTCGCTCTTTGGAGCAAGCTCTAGAGTGTAAGGCTGAACTAGAAAGTGTTAAACAGCTGCGTACAGAAATGGAAGAATTGGTCAGCTCCAAGGATGATGTTGTGAAAAGCGTTCAGGAGCTAGAAAAGTCTAAACGAGCCTTAGAACAGCAAGTAGAAGAGATGAAGATTCCGTTGCAGGAACTGGAAGAGGAATTCCAGGCAACAGAGGATCTGTCCCAAAGGGGGGATAGTGTGCCTGATGCAGTTTTTAAAAGGATCAGTGTTTTAGGGTCTGTCCTGAGTGAGCCTCAGAAATGTGACGACATGTGGCTTGAATCACCCCTTTGGAATAAACCGTTCCTTCAAAAACTTCAAGCATTGGAAAATGTATCATTAGAACTTCAGCAAACAAAGGAGCTGAGTAAGAAATGTGGTGATTTCTCAGTTCAGGCTGAAAACCTAGTGGAGAAAACTAAGGCTGTTGGTGAAAACGTGAAGCAAATGAATAAGTGCCTTTCAGGGAGTGTTTCCAAAATGGAACTGGTGAAAGACGGGTGGCAGAAGTTTGATCGTGATCTTGAGATGCATTCCATGTGGAATTCAGATAGAGAAAAAGAACTAGGTGACCTTGAGCGGTCAAATAGTTCAGCAGAAAGTGCATTGAAGAAACCTGTAAAAGAATGTGTTGCAGTTCCATGCTTCTTCACTGATGCAGAGAGGAGGTCTATAATGGATACCACCCAGATCGCTGGGTTCAACTGTGTTGTTGCCTTTAACCCCTATGTTGGTGGAAGGAAAGTTGATGATGTTCTGGTTGGCTACTTCTGTGAAGAGTTGGGCAAGAAATATAAACTGGATATCAAATCAAATAGTAGGCCTTTACTGCGACTCGCTCAGGAGGGCGAAATGTTTAAGAAGTTGATGAGTGCAAATGCTTCAGATCTGCCTCTGAATATAACATGTTTGGTGAATGATATTGATGTCTCTGGAAAAAGGAACAGGGGTCACTTTGAAGAAATGGGTGACAGCCTGGTGTCGCAAATGAAAAATCCTCTGCACAGCATCTTAGAGCAAGCTAAACTCAAGACACAAAGAGTCAATGATTGTGTACAGCTGTATGGAGAAGCAACTCAAGTCACAGAGGGATGTCAAGAGTCCCTACTTGGAACAAAGCTTAGTGAAGCAAAGGTTCTCAAAGTTTTGTGGAAAACATTTATGGATTGCAGAGAGAGGCGTCTTAAGAATGTTGAAGACATTAAGACTAGCCCAATTGAGTTGCCTATGGATCACGGTCCTCCATGGTGGATTGGACAGACGGTTATGAGGGACAAGCTGTCTGACATTTATGAGAAAGCTGTCAATGAAGATGACAGAAACGAGAAGGAGCGAAATGATGCCAAAAATGCAGTTGAAGAATGTGTATATGAGATGAGAGACAAACTGTGTGGCATTTATGAGAAATCCGTCAATGAAGATGACAAAACAGTTTCATCCGGAAGCTTGAGGATAATAGGAGGCTTATCAGTGAGTCAGCAGTGCTTGACACATGCGTGCCTGGAAATCTGTGTCCCAACCCTAGGGTTGAAACAAGAGGGGGGGGGTATGTAACAGGAAGTCAGCTAAATCTGGGAATGTAGTCACAGGAAGGAGATACATTTCCACCTGACTTAGAAAGTCCATTAATTAATTTAGGGTGTTGGCTACAGAGCTAGCCAGCAGGAAGTTGAAAGGCCTTCACCTGTTCAGAATGAGGGAGTTAAGGCTCTATAATTTGTTCAGAGAAATTCTATTGTTTGCTGCCTCCAGAAGCTGTGTCCTGAAGCCATGTGGGCTGGGAGCAGGAGGACAGTCAGCGTGTGCCTCCCGACAGGATGTGTGGGCCTGGGAGAAGACCCCCCGGAGTGATGTGTGCCCGGGACGGTAACCAAGGGTGAATACGTCTCAAAGGTGAGAAGACGAACTGTTGATGTGAAAGAAACAAAAGGACTGTGTTGCCCTGTGAAGCTATTATAAAAGGACTATTGAGTGTCCGCTGTAGGACAAGGAAGTCTGCCCGACGGTAGGTTGGAGACAGACACTTAGGCAGGTTCCAGTTGTGAGAAGGTAGCCGCCCACAGAGGCAAGGATTTATTTTCTGTTTTATTTTATTTTGGATGTTTTGCTGCATACAGCCTGGTGAAGAAAACACCATTTAATAAACCACACTGTTTGTTTGCAAGCACTTGTCGGCTACCTCTCTGGGAAAACGCACCCCCCAAGGGGTCATCCACACCCGCCACCGAGCTAATCCCTCACAATATATATATATAAATAAATATACATATATATATATATATATATATATATATATATATATATATATATAAAAGGGACAAATAGATAAAAAATTATTGTGTGGTAAATATTTAAATATGATATTCACCACGTATATATCTAATTTTTCACTTGCCTCTACACAGTCTATTCAGCCAGTATGCATTTAGCCGGCATTTACCTAGCAACTAGTTACATACACAAATCAGTTTTTCTATTGGCCGCATTGTCTGAAACATATAGTTTTGCATGTCCTATTGCCTGCCTGGCAAAATTTGACTATTGAGACAGGAATTCAGTGATTGGCCAGAATATTAATTAGCTACGGGGTTTGTCCGGTTGCCTGGTAACCACTTACTATAATAGATGGCGTGATTAACGCTGCTCCTGATAACGTCAATCTGACGAAACGCGTAGAGCGTAATCATGTAATTTCCGCTACCTTGGAACACACATCCGCCGGTTGGAACGCATTGCATTCTGGAAGCATAATGTGAACGAGGAAGTTGTGGTCCCTATACCATTGCATGCTCGTTTACCTGCTCTTAATGTGAGTACCCTTTTTTACTTAATAAACAAAGAATCTTTTACTATACTTCACTATATGAGGCTTTTCTTCTTGTAAATGATCTGGAACTTGCCGTAAACAAATGATGGGATGCTGATACCACATGAGGCTGTATCGATTATACTGAGTATACTATGTATATGGGAGAGATGATCCATTAGAACCACTGAAGCTACCGGCACCCGGGCCCTGTCTGGCAGAAGGAACCCCTTATTATATCACACTGGTTACCCCTGTAGATGTATTGAGCTCTGGTGAGTGTTGGCAGAACTGAGAGGGGAGCACTAGTTTCCTCACCTGGCATGCTCCATTTGGATCACCCCGAGATTCACCCATCAACTTTTTTGGGAATTTACTTCACCAACCAATCACCTTATGGACTTATACTGTTAACCATAATTAAATATTTTTTATTCACTTTATTTCACTACGTTGGCCGCCCCATATTGCAAGTTCTTTGCACATATATCGGGTCAGGCCGCACTAAGTCACTTTATATTTAATTTTCTTTATTTTTGCATTTTCATGTAAAGTCATATATTGGATGAATTCGCACTACGTCACTTTATTACATATTTATTGGACACATTAATTTCGTTTAATTCACATATCTTGTGCTCACTCACATATAGTGACTTTTTCCCTTATCAGCTAGTATACTTATTGACCACTTGTTGATGCACTTTGGCTATTATTTATTATTCAAGTTTGTCACCTCCCACTGAGCACTTTATATTTATATTATATATATTTTTTTTTTATTGCGTCATATTTATTAATATAATAACTTATTTACTGCTCACACCATGAACCAACACTTTGTTGCACTGTCTGCACTTTTTAATATATATTTATTTATTTATATGTATAGATTATATTTATTGTGGTGTTAGAAGTAGCAATATGATCACATTGGCTTTGGATTACCCTGCTTATAACGTTTATGTACAGAGCCCTTACTTACCTATTGAAAGGCAGCACCATTCACCTCACTACCCCCTTATTTATCTATTGAATACAACCCTTTGGGTTGTATTTTGAGGTAGGCTGCAGCCTTAATTTATTCCATAGCGCAGACTTTCCAACCCCTTTAACTCTAAACGTACTCTCTGCCACATTCTAAGCCTAATCTACACTATATTACCAAAGGTATTGGGACACCTGCCTTTACACACACACACACACACACACACACACACACACACACACAAACTTTAATGTCATCCCAGTCCTACTATGTAGTGTTCAATATTCAGTTGGCCCACCTTTTGCAGCTACACCAGCTTCAACTCTTCTGGAAGGCTTTCCACAAGGTTTAGGAGTGTGTATATGGGAATGTTTGACCTTTCCATGTTGGAGAGAAGGCCTGGCTTGCAGTCTACTCTAATTCATCCCAAAGGTGTTGTATTGGGTTGAGGTCAGGACTCTGCACAGGCCAGTCAAGTTCCTACACCCCAAACTCGTTCATCCTTGTCTTTATAGACCGTAGAATCTTCCCCCTTTTTTTTGCTTTTTTGTTGTTTCTTTTTAACCCTTTTGTCTTAGTAGAGATCTAGGTTTTCCAAAACATGTTTAAATTCTCTTACTGTACCGACTCACTACCTCACCTGGAAGTCTGTTCCAAGCACCAGTTACTCTTTCAGTAAAGTAATACTTTCCAAGGTTAGTTTTTTCCACCTGCTAGTTTGAGGTGTCCCTATTTTCGTGATCTTACCTTCAAATTGAAAATACTGTCCCCCAAACCTTATTTACACCCTGAACTGCTTGCCTACTGGGCACTTTTACCTTCTTCCTGCCCAGGCCAATTTTCAGCTTTCAGTGCTATCACACTTTGAATGACAATTGCGCAGCCATGCAAAACTGTACCCAAAGAACATTTTTATCATTTTTCACACAAATAGAGCTTTCTTTAAGTGGTATTTAATTAGCACTGTGTTTTTTATGTTTTGCTTGAAAAACAAAAAAACCCCCAGAAAATTAAAAAGAAAAAAAAAACAAAACGTTTTCATAGTTTCAAATAAAATTTTGCAAACGGGTAATTTTTCTCCATTACTGATGTGCACTGATTAGGCTGCACTGATGGGCACTGATGAGGCGGCACTGGTGGGCACTGATGAGGAGGCACTGATGGGCACTGGTAGGCAGCACTGATGGGCACTGGTAGGCGGCACTGTTAGGCAGCACTGATGGGCACTGGTTTGGTGGCACTGATTGGCACTGATAGGCAACACTGATAGGTGACACTAATGAGGAGGCAATTATTGGCAGCACTGATGGGCACTGATTGGCAGCACTGATGGGCACTGGTAGGCAGCACTGATAGGTGATACTGATGAGGAGTCACTGATTGGCAGCAGTGATGGGCACTGATTGGCAGCACTGGTGGGCACTGATGGGACTCCACTGATAATCCAGCAACAATAGTAGACTTTCCTAGCAACAATAGACTGCCATGCAAAAAAAGATCTTCTTGGACTGTAGCTGATAACTACTGCAGAACTTCCTTTGTTGATTTTGTTGCTGCAGTTTTGTTCTCCTACAGTGTGAACAGGGTTAAACTGTATATTCAATAATGCAGAAGGGCAGACCACTTTGCTATGCTTGTCTATGGAGTGTCTACAGTATAGGGGGCAGCCATCTTGTCTGGGTCGATCCTGGAAGGACGGTGATTGACTGCTGCAACAAAGCAGGGAGAGGAGGGCAGTGAGCTGCTGAAAGGAAAATAGAGGACAGTATTAAAGGAGACGAGGTAAGAAAAAAGAACTGGACTGCTTGATAAATGGAGAAACTGGATTGCTGACTGAACGGAACTGTGTCATCATAGGTGTGCGCAGCCAATTGCATTAGGGTGTGCACCCCAAAGTTTAAATACACATGCACGTGTTTGCCTACATGTATATGGCCCCGGGACATTACTCTCCCTGCTGGCAAAGTGAAATAGAAGTGTGTGGCACTTCTCTTATGGCAGAGCAGGTCCGAGGGAGATCTTTCCCATCTCCTCACTGGCAAACAGAGCGATAATGCTAATGTGCCCTAGGTGATTAGGGTGTGCCCAGGCACACCCGGCACACCCTGTGCGCACGCCTATGTGTGTCATAGCTGACCACAATTGCGTGACACCTCAAAGAGACTGCCTATTGTACAGGACCATGCCTCTGAGGTGGGAACTTTCTCCCTGGGAAAGTGTGAGGTGTGATTTGAATGCAATGTGAGATCAGACTGTACTACAGAGCACTCCCACCACTTTTATGGAGGGAAAAGAGGGTCTGTCTCAGCAGGACTGAAAGAGGAAAATCAAAGATTCTTCTATTTCTGTCTGTCTGAGGCCTTGAAGTGAACAAGAGCCCAGAAGAAGGCTCCTTGGGTCTAGGAAAAGAGACTAACATTGCACAAGTTATTCTGTTGTTTACTGGGAACTGTTGTGCTTTCTTCAAGGGCACCAACTTTTCATCATTCACTGTCCAGTGGGATAAAATCGGGATTGCTATAGCAAGTTAGGACTGCAGGTGTTTAACCACATCTCTAAAAGTAATGTTATTATCTTATACATTATTTGTATTAGTACACTTGCAAATTCTCTCTTCATTTAGGCTATGTTTGACCTAGTAAATTTTTTGAAATATACCAAGGTGTATTGGTAAGTACTGGTTGAGTGAGGTGTGTCATCCTCAGGTGGGGGTAGCGCTACACAAGAAAACAAGGTGTGGAATTGTATTTATGTTTATTTTAATACTGTATATTGTATTCCATGCTCTTATTAAATTAAATTAGGCAACAGCAGCACCCTGGTTTAAAACATTTTTGATATAGTCAAAAAATGTAAACAGATTAGCCTTGATCTGTCCTCAGTAAAACCAGCAAGATTTGTATTTCTCTTTCGTTCATTGACAGACACAGCTCCTGATCTTCTTGGCCATTGGGTTATACTGCCCCCTACAGGAGTAGGACACTAGCCAGAAAAATAACTTGACTACACCTTTGGGCAGTCCCAGGAGGTATACTCCCCCTTTTCTGCCTAGTCAGGAGTAAGGACCTAGTTCCTTGCTGGGATCTAATGCCAATTTTTTCTTTTTAGATAGATTTTTTCTCCTGTTTTTTTTCCTTAGAGATCTACAGTCGACTGCTAGACTGAAAGATGGACTGGATAATCTAGATCCAGTTTGCGCAGACCTCAGCTCCGTGCTAGGTCGGCTGCGACATAGCCACACCGGACGGGGGCTGGCATGCAAGTTAAATGCTTCGCGAGGTTGCATACGACCGGGTATCGGCCTGCATTGCAGCATTTCTCCTGGCCAACAGCCCCCCATTTTGATGGTGGGAAGGTTCTGTCTGGAATGGTGCCCGCCTGGTTCCTGGTATGGTGAGTAGCTATCCCCCCTCTCCCCCTGGAGGATTTTGGTGTGGACGCGGGCCCCTCCCTGGGATGGTCAGACCCCCGGGTTTCCCTCCTTTCCATTAGGCCCTCCCTTGGTTCTAATGGTCCTGTGGGTCATCTATTCCCCCTCTCTGCCTCCCACCCCCCCTCCACCTATACTGGGGTTGTATGGTAGTCTGGCTACCTCCTGGGGCTGGAGCAGGGGGCTGTACTAGCAATGGGGGCGGGGGGTGCGCCACCAGCGACCGGATGATCGCCTGTGGGGGAGGAGGGCTGTACCCAATGTGCCATTTTGTGGTAGCCTATTTTCTGTATAGGCTGGCGGCGATGTTTGTGTAATGGCAGTGGCCATTTTGTGTTAGTCTGGCATTGAAAAGAATGGTGGCGATTACTGTGGAGCCTTCTGGGTGGCCATTTTAGCTGTGGGAGCCCCTCCTTATGCCCTGGTGCTGACTCCTGGGCCTCATTCCTCCCTGGACACTTCATGTGGAGTGCTTTGATCCTGATCCTGGTGCTGCCGGTTACTGTCTGGTGGGGTGGTGAGTCTGGTGGGGTCCTCTCCCTCTCTCTGCTGCATAATCGGGGTGTGCTCTGTGGCTGGTGACCAGGTTGTATTACCAGCGCAGTGGGGGCGTCCCTTAGCAGTGTTTTTTTGCACTTTTGTGGGGTACCCTTATTCCTCATGGAGTCCTTGGAGCACATTTCCCAACCTGACCCTCTCTCAGAGTCTGCGGGGCCCTCTGGATCCCAACCATCCATTGATGCACTGACAGCGGTTCTGGAGTCCTTTGTGTTCCTGGGGGAGGTTGCTTTTGAGTGGCGGGGTAGTAAAAAGTGTCCCCTGCCTTCCCCTGCTTCATCTGTCTCCTCAGATTCTGAATCTGATATGGCCACTGTGGACAGGGCCTGCCCTAAGGGGTCTGTGGCCATGCGCCCTGAGTTCTCAGATAGTGAGGCTAATTCCACTACTCCTGTAGCCATGCACGAAAAGGTGCTGGTGGAAGCAGCTAAAGCTCCATCGGAGGCACTGGTCACAAGCAGTCTAGAGCGGCAAAAGTGTTTCCGTTTCCTTCCTATTTTAACAGATTTTAACCACTTGCTGACCGCTCACATGGAGCGTACTGCGGCAAAGTGGCTCGTTATCGTCCAGAGACATAGACCTACGTCGCTGGACTCCTCCCCTTGTGGGCAGCGCGTGTGCGCCGCCGGAGGGCTCCCTCCCGCTGTATTCAGACACAGAGGGAGTCGGGCCAGGGGAGGATAGGCGGTGATCACCGCCGCTCTTCCCCGATCGTCGGGGATCGAGTGAGGAGATCCGCCCGCTTGTGTAAACAAAGCGGGAGGATCTCCTATGTGACAGGCAGGGACAGATTACAGGATTCAGCATAGCGGAACCTGCGATCTGTGCCTGTGTCACACAGTCCCCTCCCCCCACACATGTCAGTAAGCACCAGGCATATATTTAACCCCTTGATCACCAATAAAGTTAGCCCCTTCCCTGCCAGTGTCATTATTACAGTAACAGTGCATATTTATAGCACTGATTACTTTAGTAATGTCACTGGTACCCCCAAAAGTGTCAAAAATGTCAGTTAGGGGTCCGATCTGTCCTCTGCCATGTCGCAGTCCCGCAAAAAAAATCGCAGATCGCTGCCAGATCGCCGCCATTACTGGTTAAAAAAAAAAAAACAATAAAAATGATTACATTTCCTGTAGTTAGTAGCTGCGATAACTTTTGCGCAAACCAATCAAAATACGCTTATTGCTATTTTTTTTTACCAAACATATGAAGCAGAAAACAAATTGGCCTAAAATGTAAAAAAAATTAGATTTTTACATTTTCTTGGCGGGGGGGGGGGGGGGGGGATTTCATATAAAAAAATGTGAAAAATATTGTTATTTTTTCAAAATTGTCGCTCTTTTTTTGTTTATAGCGCAAAAAGTAAAAATCGCACAGGTGATCAAATACCACCAAAAGAAAGCTCTATTTGTGGGAAAAAAAATAAATGTAATTTGGGTACAGCGTCGCACGACCACGCAATTGTCTGTTAAAGTAACGCAGTGCCGAATCACAAAATATGGCCTGGTCAGGAATGGGGTAAAATCTTCCAGTCTTAAAGTAGTTAAAAATACGCTCATTGAGAATTTTTTTGTCAAAGACATGTAGCTAAATACATTTTGGCCTAAATATATGACAAAAGTTGAATATATTGGATATTTTTTAACTGTCAAAGTAGAAAAATATTGTTATTTTTTCAAAATTGTCGCTCTTTTTTTATTAATATCGCAAAAAATGAAAAGCACAGAGGTGATCAAATACCACCAAAAGAAAGCTCTGTTTGTGGGAAAAAAAAGGACATAAATTTTGTTTGGGTACAGCGTTGCATGACCACGCAATTGTCAGTTAAAGTCGCACAGTGCCAAGTTGCAAAAAGTGGCCTGGACGTAAAGCAGGAAAATCCTCCGGTCCTAAAGTGGTTAACAGATTTGTTTCAAAAGAGTAGGAACGTCCAAAACATCCCTTTGTGGTCCCTAAGCGATTCGCAATGAGGTATACATTTGAAGAGTCCCTCCTTAAGAAGTGGACTGTTTCACCCCGATTTCCAGGTTGAATACGGATTGATTTCGGTAGAAGAATTTCCGGCTTTTAAGGATATGGCTGACAGAAAGGTGGAGGCTGTGGCCCGCAGTATGTTCACTGTGGCTGGCTCGGCACTCAAACTGGTCTTCACCATTGCCCTGGCGTCACAAACTCTGACCGAGTGGGCTAAGCTTTTACGCTGTGACCTGGAGGCTGAACAGCTCCCCCCTGCCTTTGCAGGGCTGGTGGACCAGTTGGTCCAGGGGCTGCAGATTATGTGATGCCTCTTTGGATGCGGCTCCCCTGATTTCTAGACTGTTTCTGCAGTGGTCCTTAGGCATGTTTTGTCGACATTTGACTCTACCAGTGCGGCCTCCTTTAACGCCTTTTTGGTGGCTATCACCTCTGCGTGCAGGGTGTCAGAATTGGCGGCGTTGTCTTGTCGTTCCCCTTATTTGGTGGTTCACAAAGATAAGGTGGTTCTTCGCTCCTGTCCGTCGTTCCTTCCAAAGGTGGTCTCTGATTTTGATCTGAATGAGGGCATTGTGTTGCCCCCCCTGTGTCCCAGGCCAAAACATCCTAAGGAAATTGCGCTGCATTCCCTGGATGTGGTTCAGGCTATTTGGGTGTACCTGGCAGCTACAGAGTCTTTTAGGAAGCCAGACTCACTATTTGCGCTTACAGATGGGCCTCGAAAAGGACTATCCGCTTCTTTTGCGACCATTTCCAGATGTATCAGACAGACGGTGGCTCAGGTCTATTCGATTAAGGGTCAGTGGATGTGTTGGCAACTGCAGATGCCTCTTTTGGCTGCCAGGTTTTGCAGGCTGCTGTTTAGGGGGCTTGTTCTTTCTTTGGGGGTGTAATGTTTTTAGGTGGGCTCCAGTTGTTTTTGGTTGAGCTCCTGTTACATGGTTGGTGACAGTTTAGCCTCAGGAATTTTTTCTTGCTGTTTGACACTGGTTTGGGACTTACCAATGGTCAAGAAGATCAGGAGCTGTGTCCGTCAATGAACGAAAGAGAAAATGGGATTTTTGACTTACTGTAAAATCCTTTTCTGTGATGTTCATTAACTGACAAAGCACCCACCCCTCTATGGAGTTGTATTACTTTATACACTGCTTGTAACAAAACGGAGTACCTATAGCAGAGAAGGGGGAGAATACCTCCTGGGACTTCCCTTAGGTATAGTCAAGTTCTTTTTCTGCCTAGTGTCCTACTCCTGTAGGGGGCAGTATAACCCAATGGTCAAGAAGATCAGGAGCTGTGTCCGTCAATGAACTTCAGAGAAATAGATTTTATGGTATGTCATAAAATATCATTTTTAAAATGATTATTGATTCTTCTTTCTAGGAGTGACTGTGGCTGCTTGAATAAAGTACTCAGCAGGAGAGATTACTCCTCCTGTTTAACATGGATGGAGGAATTTCTTGTCATTCTAGACCAGGTGGATCATAATTGTAAACCAATAAAAACCTATATGTATTGATGGGAGACTCATATGTGATCTAATGTGAAAGAAAATGTTATGACTGTGCAGTATAATCAGACGTTCTTTTGATTATCTTTAGGAAATGGGCCAGTTTATGTCTACATATACAGTAAATAAATGGATATTTTATACATACATGTATTTGAAGTTTACCTGTATCTAAAATGTCACACAAATTGGTTGTCTTCAACATAAAGCCTGGTACACACAGTGAGGTTTCTTTTCATTCACCCCAGCGGGCTGAACAAAAAAATTGAGGAGCTCAGGAGAAGCTTGCTGTACTAACTATGCAAAGTTAGTACAGTGATCTCAAACTAATTTGTTCTGGCAGGGGACTTCCCCCCCTCCAGAACACATTGGTCAGCCCTCACAGCCATTGACTGCCAGCGCTGATAGGATGGCAATTTGCTGCTGATTTTTCAGCATGGCCATTAAGCCGGCTTCTTTTAGGCAGGCAGGGCCGACATCATGGGCGACAGCAGGCAGGGTGCCACATGGCTGCACTAGCTTTCTATATAGGTACAGTACAGAAGAGGAGTCAGTAGCTGCTGCTGCTCTATATCATTGAGCTCACATCGGCCTCATTACTGCCACCTCTTGTCACTTCCTGCATGTGCACTCTTCGTGTGTGTGCAGCCTATACTGTATTCTGGCATGTGCTTGGCTCCAGCTCCTCTTTGTGTCTCAGCAACATGTGTCAGCTTTGTGTAAACAAGAGATGGGACTAGGAAGACCTTCTTTACAAGTAGGAGCTGTGTGTACAAGTGAAGGGAGGGGGCTGTTTATGAACAGGGGGGGCCAGAGCTGTGTGTGTGTGTGGGGGGAGGGGGGCTGGCATATATACAGATGTGAAGGGGGGCTGATTGTGTACAGGTGTCGGGGGTAAGTGTGTACAGGTATGAGGGGGGCAGAGTGTGTACAGGTATGAGGGGGGACATAGTGCGTACAGATGTGAGGGAAGCCTAGTGCATACAGGTGTGGGGGGGGGGGCTGAGTGCATTCAGGTGAGGGGGGATGAGTGCGTACAGGTGTGAGGGGGTCTGAGTGTGTACAGGTGTGAGGGGGGCCAAGCATGTACAGGTGTGAGGGGGGCTGAGTGAGTACAGGTGTGGGGGGTTAAGTGTATGCCGGTGCTGGATTAGGCTATCTCTTTGCGGGATTGGGATGTTTCTTTGCTGGATTGGAATGTCTCTTGCTGAATTTATGGGGCTGTCTCTTTGCTGAATATCGGGGAATTAATATATGGAAAAAGCCAATTGGGGCATAGCACCCATTGGTAAACTGAGGGGTTATGATGGCATTGATAAACCATCAAATAAAAGCATTAGCTCATCTGAGTAAAGATGCGGATCAATGTACCAAGGGCAATATGCAAACAAAAAACTGAGAAAGACCATGAAAAGAAGATACCTATAAGATCCAGGTAATGTAGCCAAAAATAATTTATTGAGTGAAATACATCCAAGACATCAAAATGTGATATATATGGAGGATAACCTCCACCGAACACACAGTGTAAAAAACCATAAAAAGTATTGTCACATGTAAGGAGGTCCGGACTCATTAAGGTAGAAAAAACAAAAATGTAAACGTTAGTTGCCGTGTGGCAGAGCTCAGTATCCACTACTACAATAAATTGTGCGGTGGGTGCAGATAGTAGTACTGAGTAAGGCCAGGTCGGCACAGTACATGTGTATGATACCCAAGTAACTGGTATACAAAGTAACATGACTCCTAAAAGACAACAAGATAAGTGGATACTACACAGAAATCAGCTTCAGATTGGGGAAAAAGTGAGATCCGCACAGACAGGGCATAGAAAATATGTGCTGGGATGGAATGATGCAGCCACAGGAATAGAAGGACAAAAACACTGTTCTAATGTTACGGTTGATTAAGAAATGGACAAATCTCATTTAGTAGTCATGTAGAGCACAGTATACGTGACAGTAATGAACTAGAGTAGATGAAGGGACATGTCTGTCAGGCATCCGAGATGGTGTGGATGGCCCAAGTGTGAACTGAAGTAAGGTGCTGGTAACAGGATCCTGAAGAAGCTTGTGGTCACACAAGCAGGCGAAACGCATTGAAAGCAGTTCATTTCCATCGGGGTCCTGGACTCTTAGCTGACCCATTGACAACCCCTCATTCTGGGGATGTGAGATACTCCAACTTACTCGACCATGAATAGCTGGAGACTGGAATTGAATGGAGCATATTACAGCTGCAGCCTGGATTTGCCAGTGACTTTGATTTCCTACACCTGGCTTATACGAATGGACACTTGTTGCCGCCCTGTGCACTGGGAGTAACTGGAGTGGAGAGGAGTGAACAGGGTCTACATACTGCTTTGGAGGTCTTCCCTACAGTAGATCCACTCAGGATCACGGACATCAAGCGGTGAGTACCCACCACTCTGTACGGTGTCGCCAGTAGACAAGCCTTAACTACGACTATATTCTGGGATTACCCTGGACCATTACCACTCTATTACTATTCCTGGGTCGTACAACCGTAATGGCTCCGCTGCCTTAGTGAATTGCACACTCATCATTACCGGCACCTTACTTCAGTTCACACTTGGGCCGTCCATACCATCTCGGATACCTGACAGACATGTCCCTTCATCAACTTTAGTTCATCACTGCCACGTATACGGTGCCCTACATGACTACTAAATGGGATTTGTCCATTTCTTAATCAACTGTAACATTAGAACAGTGTTTTTGTTCTTCTATTCCGTGGCTGCATCATTCCATCCAAGAGCATATTTTCTATGCCCCATCTGTGGAGATCTCACTTTTTCCCCATCTGAAGCAGATTTCTCTGTCGTATCCACATATCTTGTTGTCTTTTAGGGGTCATGTTACTTTGTACACCAGTTACTTAGGTCTCATACACATGTACTGTGCCGACCTGACCTTACTCAGTGCTACTATCTGCACCCACCATGCAATTCATGGTGGTAGTGGATACTGAGTGAGCACTGCCACACGGCACACCGACATCTTGGATCTTACAGTTACCTTCTTTTTACGGTCTTTCCCATAGTTCTTATTTGAATATATGGGAATGTTTCTTTGCTGGATTGGGATGTCTGCTGAATATATGGGGATGTGTCTTTGATGAATATATGGAGACATCTAAGAATAAAGAGAATATTGCAGCGCTTAATATGGTATACAAATGAAAACTAATTCAAATAAACAGTACAAAATATAAAACGTCTCTTGTGATAAAAGTTCATATAATAAATGTGACGATATTCAGTCGGTGTAATCCAGTGAACAAGTGTAAACAGCGATGAAAAGGAAAATGATTTCTCCACCTTCAAAAGCGAGTGAAATGCAAACCCACCAGAGCCAAATGCTGTCTAGATTATAGGACAGCAATCGAATATTGTGCGACCAGTCTCAAGATCTTTAGGACAACAATGTAGTCAGCAACTTCCGGCCTCGTGGATAACCTCCAGTGCGATGATTGAGCACGTCATGAAAGGGTTAAATTGCAAAAAATGGGAGATGCTCATGGTGTAGTATGAAGTAAAATCAATTTAATAAAAATAAAATACTATGTACCACTGATACATAATACAGTGTACATAAAGGATAATATCAAAACAAATAGCGATAAAAAAGAACTCACATAAAAAGCCACCACTAAAATGAAAAGTGATGGCTTGGACCTTAGGTGTTTGAGATAACAAGCTCTACGGCCTTTTCGCGCCCAACGTGTCCTCAGGAGCTTTGCAGTTATCATCTCAAACAGGTATATATATATATATATATATATATATATATATATATGTATTTAATTAGGTCATCAGACCACATGTAGTGATTGGGGTCACTAGGGAATTCTCATTTCCGGTTTTGGTCACCATTTTGTTGGAGTCCCATGATAAAAATGTGGATGTTTAATGAGGAACGTATAATAAATGGAATGTAGTTATGGGAAATATTAGAGGAGTGAGCGGTGCATTGAATGAATGATGTAATAGTTATTTATACCAATCGAACTTAATGAAACATATACAGTTCGAACTATAATGAAACATATACAGTTTGATATTTTACAATTTATCTATGGCACATATCCCTTGTTGTTTTGTATGTGTATAACTTATTTTGTTTTTATTCGATTGTACGATTTTTTCACCTCCATACATCATACAATCTTTCCTTCACATGTATCTTTTAGTCTTCTTTTACATTTACATTTTATTTTCAAGGATAATACATATTTTTTGTAATATTGATTCATTATATTGTCACATTTCACATATTGTGATTATTTACACAAGATTATTTGAATATATGTGCTAAGATTTTGTTTCTTGTTCACCGATATTTGGATGTATTCTTGGTGCATGTGCATCACCTGCACTTTAGAGAATGGTCCGCCTCTTTATTGTATCACCTGTTGTTAATTTAGACATCTGTGTATAAATAGAGATGTGTTGCTGACCTTTCTTTGTAATGATTAAGCACACTTGCTAGTGTGTGAAACGCGTCTACCTGTTGTTTGCCACATTGGGATGTTCGGTTAATAAACCAGAATTTTGATGATACCTGGAGTGCAGCCATTTCTTCTATATTGATTGGGCCCTAGGAAATGTTGATGGTCAGGTCCAGAGGGGCCCAGGGCTAAAGCTGTGTATTTTTGCTGTTTAACAAATTATATGAACAGGCATGCAACACACATACACAGGGACAAAATATAGTTAGAATTTTACTTTATGAATGTGTGGTGCAATTGTGATAGGTCCAACTTTGCTTAATATTTCTGAGACAAGTAGTTTTAAAAATATGATAATCAGTTAATCTGAAATTATAATTTGTACAGCTTATATGTAGAGGGATATTGCTAACCAAAAGGAGCAACATCAACTCATTATAGGGTAATGGGGAGGATAGTTGTTATGGAACAGTGTTGATGGCAGGGAAGTAGGGGCATCTATAGAAAAGAATTCCTATATCATTACAATTAGGAAACTATTTAGAGGATGATCAGTCCTACATTTGTCTGTGTTTAATAATTTTCTTTGCCTTTTTGCCACAATTTATGACTTGCCTAAACCTATCCAACATTACCCCACATATTCTTTTCCAGCACAGACATTGACCTTGCATAAAAGTTGCCCATCCCCCATTTCCCACATTTCAGTAAAATATATACTCACTGTGGGAGATTTACTGGAGCTCTCAGAATCTGATGCAACTGTGCATGGTAGCCAATCAGCTTCTAAATTCAGCTTGTTCATTTGAGCTTTGGCAATAAACCTGGAAACTGATTGGTTTCTGTGCAGAACTGCACCAGATTTTGTACTCTCCAGTTTTAGTAAATATCCTCTTCTTCTCTGGCATATAAATTCACACCTTCCAGCAAGACTGTTTTTTTTCTCTAACACAGATGATACATACTATGCCTGGTATAATATCATTATGTAAAAGCACAACATCATCAAGCTACAGTGCCTTGAAAAAGTATTCATACACCTTGAAATTTTCCATATTTTGTCGTGTTACAACCAAAACACATGTATTTTATTGGGATTTTATGTGATAGATCAACACAAAGTGGCACATAATTGTGAAGTGAAATGAAAATGATAAATAGTTTTCAAAACTATTTAGAAATAAATATCCTAAAAGTGTGCATTTGTAGTCAGCCCCCTTTACTCTGATACCTCTAACTAAAATCTAGTGTAACCAATTGCCTTCAGAAATCACCTAATTAATAAATAGAGTCCACCTGTGTTTAATTTAATGTCAGTATAAATACAGCTGTTCTGTGAAGCCTTCAGAGGTTTTTTAGATAACCTTAGTGAACAAACAGCATTATGAAGGCCAAGTAACACACCAGACAGGTGAGGGATAAAGTTGTGGAGAGGTTTAAAGCAGGGTTAGGTTATAAAAAAAATATCCCAAGCTTTTAACATCTCACTGAGCACTGTTCAATCTATCATTCGGAAATGAAAAGAGTATGGCACAACTGCAAACCTATCAAGACATGGCTGTCCACCTAAACTGACAGGCCAGGCAAGGAGAGCATTAATCAGAGAAGCAGCCAAGAGGCCCATGGTAACTCTGGAAGAGCTGTAGAGATCTGCAGCTCAGGTGGGAGAATCTATGTGCCACTTTGTGTTGGTCTGCCACAAAAAATCCCAATAAAATGCATTTACGTTTTTGGTTGTAAAATTTCAAGGGGTATGACTACTTTTTCAAGGCACTGTATATTTAATATTCACATATAGGAGGTCTTACAGACTTTGTCACAGCTGATAACCCTTACGCCCCTTTAACACTGCCATGGTTGGTCACCTAATTTTGCATATAGCAACTTACTTGTTGCAAAAGCACTGGCAATAAAGACTAACTGCATTTTTTTCCCCAATTATAGGGACCTGGAAAAGCTGGTACAGACTATGCTCTTGATTGTGGCTCGGGGATTGGTAGAGTGAGTAAACATGTCCTTTTACCAGTTTTCAATACTATTGAACTGGTGGATATGACAGAGCCTTTCCTAGAAGAAGCCCAAAACTATCTAGAAGAAGAAGCAGACAAGGTTGAAACTCTTTATTGCTACTGTCTACAAGACTTCATTCCCACCCCAAAAAAGTACGATGTAATCTGGATGCAGTGGGTTTCAGGTTGGTAATTGATATTCAAGCACCAAATATATAACTCACAACCAGCAACATATAAAAGTACTGTAAACCTGTAGGTTCTGTTTATATTTGAGTGAAATCACCTTACTGTTTTGGTGCGGCATGACTTAAAAAAGGATGCTTACACTTCTTTCATGTGATTTTTGCACATTCATTTCCTTGGGCTGCCCTAAATGTGATGCATCAAAATGTGCAAAAACATGCATTCACTATCGCACATGTATAGCTATAAATGGAGACACACTGAGGAAATATGGACTCTTCTTCTGTAAATGCTAGTTGCTTGGTTTACTTGAATCACTGATCTGGACCAATTATAAAATGTAGGTGTTCCGACTTCACTACAACTTTTCTGATTTGCATTCTTGCAGTCAGTGACAAGAATATAATAAAGCAGGAGCATTCAGGTAACTACCATTTTTAGTATTTTCAGCACTGACAACTGCCATATTTCTCTCAATACAGGTTTCCATCACCAGCTATTAGGATAGATGGTCAGAAACTAAATACTTAGCCCAATTGCTCACATTTTTGGACCCAAAGTTAGTTTAGGCACTAAATGTGCCTCCGCATATCTGCAACAGATTCAGGAACCTTACTAACTGATAGAGCATGATCTTGCTGTGAAGCCTGCCTCACATTTTCCTATAGACTCAATACTATGATGAGCAGCCTTATGGGTCAACAAGAATGTGCAGAAGGTGGACAAGCTTATCAGCAAGTGCTGAAACAGAAGTGTCTGCGATTCAGCCATGATAAAAGGTTTTGGAAGCTGCTGCCAATTATGTACTGGCATCTCTAGGTGTTTGTAATTCGTATGTGCAGCATTCAGCCCCCCTTTATCCTCAACAGAGTCTATACCACTGCTTTAATACAGGGCACTTTCACCCCCTTCCAGCTCAGGCCAATTTTCAGCTTTCAGCGCTGTCACACTTTGAATGACAATTGCGTGGTCATGCAACACTGTACCCAAATGAAACATTTTTTCACACAAATAAAGCTTTCTTATGGTGGTATTTAACCACAGATGGGTTTCTTAAAAAAAAAAAAAAAAAAAAAAAGAAATAGAAAATTTTGAAAAAAAAAGTTTTTCTTAGTTTCTCTCAGTAACTTATGTAAATAAGTTATGAAATTTTTCTCCTTCACTAATGTGCGCTGATGAGGCAGCGCTGATGGGCACTAATGGGCTGCACTGATGGGCACTGATGGGGTGGCACTAATGGGCTGCACTGATGGGCACTGATGGGGTGGCACTTATGGGCACTGGTGAGGTGGCACTGAAGGGCACTGATTAGGTGGCACTGATGAGGTGGCACTAATATGCCACACTGATGGCCACTGATAGGTGGCACTGATATGCGCACCATTTTGGTCTGTTAAAATATATCACTGAATGTGTGTTTTTGTTATATCTGTTTGACAAGTACAAAAAACATTTTTTCTAGCCATAAATTTCCTAAGATGAGGACTTCCTGTAGTCTCTCCCTCTGTATTGTTCACAGCTGGCATTATTCCCTGCCATCTCTTTAGACTACAAAACACTTCCCCCAGTTAAAAAGTAAGGATTGGGAGGTGTTATGTGGTCCAAGTACCATGCTATGTCCTAGGGTGACAGCACTGCTGAGTACAGTTGTCACTTTAGGACAGGGAGTATGTTACTGGCAGAGTAACCAGGTTAAAATAAAAATAAAATTTGTGAAAAAAAGAAAACGAATGCAGCTGCCACATCTAAGGACAGTAAGCTGCAATACTTTATGCTTTAATACACTTAAAGCCCATTCACACTGATCCGACTTGGACCACTACTTGGTCAGCCTGACAAGTCGCAGTCCGTCACGTCCCATAATGTAGTACAGGAACGGTTCTAATAGGAGCGACACAAGTCGCTCCTATTAGAACCTGTACTACTTCGGGGCGACCTGGAGCGACTTGCATAGACATTCATTTTATAAAGTCCGTGCAATTCGCACTGCATGCGACTTCACAGGTCACCCCGAAGTCGGATCCGACATAGTGTGAACGGAGTCTTACCATTTTCTGGCTTCATACTGTGAGATCCTGGGAAATAAATCTTGCAAAGACACTCCAGCAAAGTACAGGATCATATTTTTGCCTGACTGGACTATTTACCATCTCTTAGGATCTCTCTGGAACATGATGTCACCTTTGATGGAAGCCAGGGAAATGAAAGTACTGTATGCTGTTTAACATTTTTCTCCCTTCAATTTTTTTCTTTTTTTTTATATTATAATTTTTATTTTACATCAATATTAACACAAACACAATTGTGACAGACCCCGGTACTCAGGAGATGTATGTCCATCGTGTAAACTTC
Organism: Pelophylax lessonae; assembly: GCF_965119305.1. Taxonomy (NCBI): domain Eukaryota; kingdom Metazoa; phylum Chordata; class Amphibia; order Anura; family Ranidae; genus Pelophylax; species Pelophylax lessonae. Next base: position 143,422,671 of record NC_138775.1, on the reverse strand, counting down.
CATTGCCTGGTAACAGAACAATGTTTTTGTGATGTGTTTTGGGGGAGACATGAGCTTGAATCAGAAACAAGACCACTCCAAGGGTCCCCCAGACATACACCTTCGAAAGAGTAGTGTTCTCTTAAAAGCCAGGGCCCATAGTCAGTGGGTAAGAGGCCACTCTGCAGTCCCCTCCAAAAGCCCCTGTCCTGGCTGGGCCTGTTACATTTCTCCCCCATCCAAGGTTGACTAACAATGTCCCAGACCTCCACCTGGTCTGGACATGCGTTAGTCAGAGTGAACTCACATAGTCGGTACACATGATTTCCATTCTTGGCTGCAGGTAATAGTTGTCATTAGTAGATGTGGGACAGAGGTCTTGGAATCTCTGTCTTGCTGCCAGCCCTTCAGCTGGGTGGTCTTTACCGTTCTGGGACACTATCTGCTGCTGGGGAGATGAGCCAGCTTCTCCACCTCCCTTACCCTCATCTGGCTGCTGGTATGACATTTCTCTTGTACTGTCTCCCAAGTGCACAGTTGTAACTCCACAGATGCTGCTGGCAGAAAAACCCATGTCCCTGTCATGGTGTGGAAGAAAGGCCGGCTGCCTCATCTCTTAGGAAGGCTGAAGCTGCTGTTGGTGCTGGGCAGAGCTCATTGATGTTCTGCCCTGATGCCAGCTTTTCTGCTGGTAAGTAAACTGAAAAGTTGGCGGCCTTACACAAATCCATCAGGGCAAACCATTGTTGAATGCAGAAGTCAACAGCGCCATGCCTTGATGCAAGCTACTCTGCTGGAGGCTCACTGGGTTGTTTCTCCTCAGCAGAAAAGTCTCTAGAACTGGTGACTGGGGATAGAGGCAGTGGTGGGATTCAGCCGGTTCGCACCAGTTCCATAGAACCCTTTTTATATCTTTTTGCAAGTTCGCAGAACCGTTTGAGTTTGACCATCTGCTGCTCCCTCCCCTGTCGGCGCTGTCTCTCTGCAGGGAGGTGGCCGGAGCCCACACACAGTCACTAGTCGCTAGGCTAGAGCCGCTTAGCGTCTAGCAACCAGTGACGTCACCCATTTCTCCTGCAGGCCGCCGCCTCCCAGACAGTCCCCGACTCCCCGCCTATTGGCTCTAGTAGGAAAGGAAAGGGTGGACCCGGGGCGCAGAGCAGTGTGCGCCCCGAGCCCGCCCATTGTGTGACAATAGCGAATGAAAATCATCATTGGCCAGGAGGAGGCGGGACACGGGAGGACTCAAGGAGACGCGGGGACTGAAGAGCAGAAGTCGCTGCCTACAAGTCTACAACAGGTAAGTGACAGTCACTGGTCTGGGGGCTTGGCAAGTTGGCACGGTGTTCACTCTACATTGAAGGGGGCACGATGATGTCTGCATTGAAGGGGGCACGCACGCAGCACGCTGGCCTGGTCTGGGGGCTTGGCAAGTTGGCACGCTGTTCACTCTGCATTGAAGGGGGCACGATGATGTCTGCACTGAAGGGGGCATGCACGCAGCACGCTGGCCTGGTCTGGGGGCTTGGCAAGTTGGCACGCTGTTCACTCTGCATTGAAGGGGGCACGATGATGTCTGCATTGAAGGTGGCACGCACTCAGCACGCTGGCCTGGTCTGGTCTGGGGGCTTGGCAAGTTGGTACGCTGTTCACTCTGCATTGAAGGGGGCAGGCACGATGATGTCTGCATTGAAGGGGGCACGCACGCAGCACGCTGGCCTGGTCTCTGCATTGAAAGGGGGAACGCAGCATGGGGGTCTCTGCATTGAAGGGGGCATGAATGATGATCTGTGCATTGAAGGGGGCACGCAGCATGGTGGTCTCTCTCTGCATTGAAGGGGGCACGCCGTGACGCCGCATGCTGGTCTCTGCATTGAAAGGGGGCATGAATGATGATCTCTGCATTGAGGGGGGCACGAGCACGATGATCTCTGCATTGAAAGGGGACACGCTGGTCTCTGTGCATTGAAAGGGGGCAAGCTGGTCACTGTGCATTGAAAGGGGGGCACGCTGGTCACTGTGCATTGAAAGGGGGGCACGCTGGTCACTGTGCATTGAAAGGGGTACGCTGGTCATTCTGCTAGGAAAGTTGGAACTGGTTACTAAAATTTTTGAATCCCACCACTGGATAGAGGTATACCATCGCCTGTCCCTGGAACCTAGAAAATGTTCCCGGTGCTGGGCAGAGGCTAGCAGAGCTCTGCCCTGTTGTCAGCACTTCAGTTGGAATCTCAGTAAATGTTACATCCTTCAATGAAAAGTCAATAAAATCCATGCTTTCTGTGATCTGTGGCTGGGGAGTGAGGATGTCTTTCTCTTCTCCCGAGTCCTTGAACTGCAGCTAGGAAGATGAGCCGGCTGCTCCATCTCCTGTACCCTTATCTTGACAGATGCATTCCTCCATCCAAGCTCGTCCTGTGCAGAAACAGGCTCGTCAAGAGGAGTCAAAACTTGCTGCATCCAACATACAGTAAGAGCTCTGCTTCCTTAGCTGGAGGTGGAGGAGAGCAAACCACACTGTTACTCTGCCCTATTGCCGACACTTTAGCCGGGATTTCAGAACTGTCGGCTGGTACTTCTGGATAGTCCAAGGCAAAGGGAGCCCTGCCCTGCTGCTGAGCAGAGTCTAGCAGCCGTCTGTAGGCGATCTCCAGCTCCCATTCCTAAATGGCCAAAACTCCATATCTTCCAGTGCCCAGCGCACTTCCAAGATGTTTAGTATCTGTTCTCTGTAATCCAACCGCCATTCCAGATTGCTCCCAAAGTCAGGATCCCCTGGCAACTTTCCCTACAACAGCCCCAACCAAAGCCTTCCATTCGGCTGTCATCCGCTGTCCAAGGGCATGCTTGGGCTACATGCCACCGAAGAGCTCTGTTGCTTTCATTTGGCTGTATCTCTGCCCGGACCAGCCTGCTTAACTCAGCTGTCCACTGCTTGTGTGGTAGTTCTCCCAAAAACAGCATCCATAATCCATACTGCGACCAGTACCTTTCCTGGGTGGAGAAGAGGATTTCTTCCAGAGTTGGCAGCGGACAGAGTCATACCATTCCAGTAGGACCTGCGTTGGCACTGGTCCTTTGTGCTTCATCTGCTTCTCTTGCACTCTCCTTACGAATTCCTCTTCCATGGTGGCTGGTATTATCCGTACCTCTCCTCTTCTGCTAACCAGACCTCAGATCCCGAAATAGTCTCATGAGTCCGGTTACACAATGTGCGCATTCCCGCTGCCACAAGAATTGAGTCTCTGTAGGCGCACCACAGACCCCCGGCTGCACTATAATGCCATCCGTATAAGCACATAACATAGATAGCTTGGCTGGTACAGGGAACAGATAATCCAGGGAAACAAGGGGGTTGGGACAGAGACTAAATGGGACTGGTTATCAGGTATCAAGTGCTGGAGGCCAATGGAGAGAGGGCTTCGCTTGCAGCTAAGTGCCAAACTCCCCTGGAGATGAGACAGGAGGAGTTAGGCCCAAAGTCGCACAGGTCGCCTGCAGAGTTGCTTGCAGAAACGGGTTCAGGAATACCGCTGTGGTGCTGCGGGGGTTACTGCAGGCAGGTGGCACCTGTGAGATGAAGCAGGTACTTAGGATCGCTGAGACAGAGGGTGGTTGATTCAAGCCAAGGTTCGATGCCAGGTGGGTAGCGGAGGAGACAAGGTCAAGTGGTAGCCAAGGTCTGGACAGGTAGCAGGCAGAGGAGATCCGTTAAACAAGTCGAGGTCAAAGTCAGGAAGCAAGCTGGAGATGGAGGTGTAACAAGCTGAGTCAGGAACCAGGAATCACAGGAAACAGGAAACAGGATGTTGGTAGAAGCTGAAGATCAAACAGCACTTAGAGAAGGGCTGGCTTCCATATAAAGGCCCAGGTAAGGGGCTGACAGAGTTGCTGGGTCCTAGAGCCCTTCTCCTATTCTGACGGACACTGGGTCCTAGAGCCCTCCTGCTATTGGTACCCTGACAGTGCCCCCCCCCCAATGGGCAGCCTCCGGATGCCCAACCAGGCCATCTTCCTTGGATATCTGGCATGAAATTCCCGAAGGAGTCTAGGGGCATGAATGTTGATCTTTGGTTCCCAAGAGCTTTCTTCAGGTGGATACCTCTTCCATTTGTTCAGATATTGGATTTGCCTGCCTTGTTTCCTGCAATCCAATATTGACTCCACCTCATATTCTGTTTCTTCACCAACAGTTACTGATGGTGGAGGAAGTTCCACTCTCCCAGGAAATGGATCTGGAATGGCCGTTTTTAGGAGAGAGGCATGAAAAACTGGGTGAATCCTATAAGAATCCGGCAGGGATAATTCAAAAAGCCACTGGGTTTACCTCTCGTTTAATTGGAAACGGACCAATGTATTTAGGCCCTAGCTTCTTCGATGGGCAAGGCAGTTTCAGATTGGCCGTAGACAGCCATACCTCATCCCCAATTTTAAAGGAGGGATTCCCCCTGCGTTTCTTGTCAAAAAATTTCTTGTAGTCGGTTTGAGCCTTCAGTATGCATTCTTGAAGGGTTTGATAGTTTTGCTGTATAAAAGCAAGTCTGTCCTGGACCGCAGGTACTGCAGATTCGAATATAGTGTCAGGCAAGGCAAGTGGGTGGAATCCATAGTTGGCCCAGAATGGAGACTGGTTTGTGGCTGAGTGTAGTGAATTGTTATAAGAAAACTCCGCAAATGGAAGCAACGAGGCCCAGTCATCCTGTGAAAAGGCTGAGACACAGCGGAGGTACTGCTCCAAGGTTTGATTCGTACGCTCTGTTTGTCCATTGCTCTGAGGATGGTATGCTGATGAGAGGCAAAGTTCTATTTTCAGGGCATTACACAGAGCTCTCCAAAACTTGGAGGTAAATTGTACCCCCCGATCAGAAACAATGCTTCCGGGAAAGCCGTGGAGTCTCACAATTTCCTTGAGGAAGATGTGGGCAGTCTCAGTTGCTGAAGGAGTGCCTACCAAGGGTAGAAAATGGGCCATCTTCGACAGGCGATCCACCACCACCATAATGGCAGTAAAACCCTCCGAGGGCGGAAGCTCCACAATAAAATCCATCGAGATACCTTCCCATGGACGGTTAGGAATAGGTAAGGGTCTCAGTAGTCCCCATGGCCTTGTCTTGTCACCCTTGCTACGTAGGCACACAGAGCACGATTTAACATAGGCTCTACAGTCTCGACTAAGGTTGGGCCACCAGAAGGACCGTTGGATGAGCTCACTTGTTTTACGAACTCCAAAGTGGCCGGCTAACTGGTGGTCGTGGTACGTCTTGAAGACCTGAAGCCTTGCCTCCTGAGGCACGAAGACCTTATCCTGGTGCCAGAGTAATCCATCTTGTTTCCTTAACGAGACCTGCTCAGTTTCCTGGCATGAAGCAGAGGCTCGTTCAATGACCGATTTCAAGCTGGGTTGAATCAATAAAAAGTTCTGGGCTGAAAGAATAGTGCTCGGTGGAGCAGGTTCTGTGGATTCAGGGAACATCCGGGACAAGGCGTCTGCCTTCCCGTTCTTGGATCCTGGTCTATAGGTTAAATGGAAGTTGAATCGTGAGAAGAATAATGCCCATCTAGCTTGTCGGGGTCTTAGGCGTTTGGCGGACCTCAGATACTCTAAGTTTTTGTGGTCCGTAAAAATCATGATCGGGTGATTGGCGCCCTCCAATAGATATCTCCACTCTTCAAAGGCCACTTTAATAGCCAGAAGCTCTCGGTCACCTACGTCGTAGTTTCTCTCAGCCTGGTTTAATTTCTTAGAGCAGAAGGCTACTGGGTGTAGTAGAGCTTTTGGGCCCATCCGCTGAGAAAGCACGGCTCCCGTCGCCACTTCAGAAGCATCTTGTAAGAGACGCTCAGTGCGCATGCCCAGGCACACGGGAAGGAATGTGCGAATGCGCATGCGCCAATGCGCGAATGCGCGAAGGCGCGAACGTGCGTACGCAACGTGCGCACGCAATTGGCGCCAAACGGCCTATTTATACCAAGCGGTGACAGGAGCACATTGCTGAGTGGTCTTTCAGCTTGTGTTCCTGTCTACCTGTGCCCTGACCTGCTTGTGGATTTCCCGTTATACTGACCCGGCTTGCCTTTGACTCTCCTTGGATTCCTGCCTGCCTACCTGTGACCTCAGCCTGTGTTTGACCCTGCCTTGCCTTATGCCTTTGTACCTTGCTGCCAGACTGTGTACCGACTTCGGCCTGTATCCTGACTCCGCTTTTGCCTCACGTTCCTGTACCCGTGCTGTCCGGCTGTTGACAACTCCTTGGCTTGTGTTCCGACTTCGCTCCTGCCTTCTTATCCAGCATCACCGAGTTCCAGTTCCAGGTGTTCATCCGGTGATCCACAGCCATCAGTCTTCTGCCAAGACATCACCTGCTATACCGGCCCTCGTGCCACTCTGTGTCCTACACCGCCTGTCATCTCTATCAGGGGTGTTGGACAGGAGGTGCAAGAGAAGCCCCCTCTACAGCTTGGTCTCCACCAGGTACGTAATAGTACCACTCTGCCAGATGTCGGAGACCGAGAGAGGGGCTTCACCTCTAGAGACATTATGCCAGCAACTTGCTTCGCTTACCCAAGCAGTCAAATCCTTGCAAGAGGGCTACTTCCAATTAGAGGGTCGCATCCAATCCATGGCTTCTATCCCGGCAACCCCGGCACCTGGGTCCTCCGTGCCCAAACGGGCTCTATCTACACCTGCAGTGGTTTTGCCACCACCAGAACCTCGGGTACCTGCTCCAGAACGATTTTCGGGTGACCGACACAAATTCCGGGCTTTCAGGAATTCTTGTGAGCTATACTTTGCCCTGCAGCCACGGACTTTCTCACTTGAATCCACCAAGGTGGGGTTCGTGATCTCTCTACTTCTCGGAGAGCCGCAATCCTGGGCCCACCGTCTGCTGGAACAAAATAGTATAACCCTGAACACCATTTCATCATTCTTCGAAGCAATGGCGCAGCTTTATGACGACCCCCAGCGATCTGTTACAGCCGAAGCAACCCTACATACGTTACAACAAGGCCGCCGCCCTGCTGAGGACTATGTCGCCGAATTCCGCAGATGGGCTTCCGATACAGGCTGGAATGATGCAGCCTTACGGCATCAATTCCGTCTCGGCCTATCAGAGGGCCTTAAGGATGAACTTGCCAGAGTGGGTACGCCTGATTCTCTTGATGACCTTATTAGTCTTACTATCCAGCTTGACCGCAGGCTCAGGGAACGGAGAGTGGAAAGAGCTGGAAGTTCCAGACCTACCTGGAGGTTGCCTCAAGTGCCGTCACCTCCGGCTTTTCGTCCACCTGTCTCTTTCCCCACAACCTCCAGTGTGGAGCCCATGCAACTCGGACTTTTACGCTCTCCACTAACCACTGAGGAGAGATTGCGAAGACGCCGGAACAACTTATGCCTCTATTGTGGGGAGGCCGGACATTACCTTCAGACCTGCCCGGTGCGGCCTAGTAAGTCTCAGTTTGCTTTCCCTTCTTACCTTGCAAACACTTATAGGAGGGATCTGTCCACTCACATTACCCTACCTCTCTCGCTACAGATTCTCGGAAAGACCATCCAAGTCCCAGTCATTATTGACTCTGGCGCTTGCAGCTGCTTCATGGACAGTGACTTTGCTCAGCGTCATCAAATCCCTTTGCAAGCAAAGACCCGCCAGCTATCTATCCATCTAGCTGACGGATCCCATCTCAAGTCTGGGCCTATAACCCAAGAAACCTGCCCATTACTGGCTATCTCTAATAAAGGCCACCGAGAATACTTATGTTTGGACATTATCCCATCTCCTCTGTTCCCTATCATTCTCGGTATTCCATGGCTACAAGCACACAATCCTCAGATAAACTGGAAGTCAGGAGAAGTGGCATTTCCATCCACCTACTGTCAACAAAACTGCTTCCAGCCCAGTCCTGGGAAACCTGCATCACTTTTGGGCCTGCAACCTGATCCCTCTGCATCCCAACTTGTGCCCGCAGCTTACCATGAGTTCTTGGAAGTCTTTGATAAACAGAAAGCAGACATCCTACCACCTCACCGGCCGTATGACTGCCCAATTGAACTTTTACCAGGTGCTGAGATACCGTTTGGGCGTATCTTCCCCCTCTCTGAACTGGAGCTCGAGGCATTACGCCTTTACATTGATGAAAACCTGAAAAAAGGCTTCATCCGGCCCTCTACGTCCCCCGCGGGGGCTGGTATTTTCTTTGTTGAAAAGAAGGATCATTCTCTACGTCCCTGTGTTGATTATCGGGAGTTGAACAAGGTTACTGTCAAAAACAGATATCCTCTGCCCTTGGTTCCTGAACTATTCCAACGTTTCAGGGCAGCCACGGTATTCACAAAACTTGACCTACGAGGAGCATACAATCTAGTACGGATCCGCGAGGGCGACGAGTGGAAGACCGCCTTTCGCACAAGATTCGGACACTTCGAGTATCTTGTCATGCCCTTTGGATTGTGCAATGCTCCAGCCACTTTTCAGCATTTTGTAAACAACATTTTCAGAGACTTTCTTGATCTATTTATGATTGTCTACCTTGATGACATTCTTATCTTTTCAGATTCCATTCAAGTACACCGTGAACATGTCAAGAAGGTTCTCGGCCGCCTAAAAGACCATGGATTATACGCGAAGGCCGAGAAATGCGAGTTCGAAAAGGAATCAATCCAATTCTTGGGACTCGTCATTTCCACTTCTGGGATCTCCATGGACCCCCAAAAGGTCAAATCGATCCTCGAATGGCCCACTCCCACAGACAGGAAGAGCACACAGAGGTTCATTGGATTCGCTAATTTCTACCGCAAGTTTATCAAGAACTTCTCCGCTATTATCCTTCCGGTCACCCAGCTAACAAGGCAAGGTACCCGTTTCCAATGGACACCGGCAGCACAAGCTGCGTTTGACCAGTTAAAGGTCCTATTTACTACTGCACCTATCTTACAACACCCAAATCCTGCATTACCCTATGTTCTTGAGGTGGATGCTTCAGAAAATGCCGTTGGTGCGATCCTGTCACAGCGTTCAGGTACGAAATCTCTTCTTCACCCTGTTGCCTTCTTTTCCAGGAAGCTCAGCCCAGCAGAAAGGAACTACGATGTTGGAGACCGGGAACTACTGGCCATCAAGGTAGCCTTGGAAGAATGGCGCTACCTGTTAGAAGGAGCATCCCACCCTATCCTGATCTTTACCGATCACAAAAATCTGGAGTACCTCCGAACAGCTAAAAGACTGAAACCACGTCAAGCCAGGTGGGCACTGTTCTTTTCTCGTTTTATCTTCCATATCACCTACAGGCCGGGCTCCAAGAATGGCAAACCTGATGCGCTATCCCGCATGTACCCAGAGGACGAAGAGTGTAGTCAAGTAGACACAATCCTGCCGGCCCAAAGTTTTCTACTGTTGCAAACAGATCTGTTAACACAGCTGAAGCAGGCGTCCACAAGGGATGTTTTACCATCAGGTATGTGCCTTCAGGAACAAGAGGGACTTTTTTTTTTACAACCAAAAAGTGTTCGTACCCCCAAGTCTACGTGCCAAGGTCCTCGGCCTGTGCCATGATCACCCCTTGGCAGGGCACTTTGGAATATCTAAGACGGTTGACCTGGTACAACGGTCCTTTTGGTGGCCTGGTCTGAGGTCTGACTGCCATAATTATGTTAGCACTTGTGGAATCTGCATTCGGAACAAGAATGACAAGGCCAAAGCCTGGGGTCTACTAAGGCCCTTGCCCATTCCCAAGAGGCCTTGGGAGATGATAAATATGGATTTTATAGTTGAGCTTCCTCCTTCTGAAGGATTCACAACCATCTTTGTGGTGGTCGACAGATTAACAAAGATGGCCCACTTTATCCCTATGTCAGGAACTCCCTCAGCAATGGAAACCGCCCAAACTTTTATCAAGGAAGTGGTTCGGCTCCACGGGGTACCTAGCAACATCACCTCAGACCGGGGGGTGCAATTTACTTCCAGATTCTGGAGAGACCTCTGCAGAACTTTGAAAATCGACACGTACTTTTCCTCTGCCTATCATCCACAAACGAACGGGCAAACGGAGCGCAAAAAACCAGACCCTGGAGCAGTATCTCCGGTGTTTTTCTTCATTCTCACAGGATGACTGGGCATCACTTTTACCCCTGGCAGAGTTTGCATATAATGACGCAGTGCATTCGGCCACGGGTCAAGCCCCGTTTTTTGCAAACTATGGGTACTTCCCAGCTTTTATACCTGATGTGATGCCTGATTCCTCAGTTCCTGCAGTCCAGGAAAGAGCCACATTTTTGCAAACCAACAACAAGCTATTGCAAGACGCCATTGTCAAATCACAGCAAGACAACAAAAAAATTTTTGATAGGAAAAGAAGGGGAGATCTGAACCTCAGACCGGGAGACAAGGTTTGGTTATCCACCATTAATTTGAAACTGTCATGTCCATCTAAAAAATTGGGACCTAGATATATCGGTCCATTCTCTATTAAGAGACAGATCAATCCTGCTGCCTACGAACTTTCACTCCCGGAAACATACAAAATTCACCCTGTCTTCCATGTGTCCTTACTGAAGCCTACCAGACCCAATCCATTTCCTGACCGTGAGTCGGATCCACCCCTGCCTGAAATTATTGATGGCAACGAAGAATACGAGGTTGAAGCAATATTGGACTGTAGGAAAAGAGGAGGTACTGTCCAGTACCTGATTAAATGGAAGGGCTATGGCCCGGAAGAAAATTCATGGGAACCAGAAGCCAACCTCCATGCTACGGATCTAATACAAACCTTTTTTCAGTTTCATCCTGAGAAGATGTTGCAGATGGGCATCCGGAGGCCGCCCATTGGGGGGGGGGCAATGTAAGAGACGCTCAGTGTGCATGCCCAGGCACACGGGAAGGAATGTACGAATGCGCATGCGCCAATGCGCGAACGCGCGAAGGCGCGAACGTGCGTACGCAACGTGCGCACGCAATTGGCGCCAAACGGCCTATTTATACCAAGCGGTGACAGGAGCACATTGCTGAGTGGTCTTTCAGCTTGTGTTCCTGTCTACCTGTGCCCTGACCTGCTTGTGGATTTCCCGTTATACTGACCCGGCATGCCTTTGACTCTCCTTGGATTCCTGCCTGCCTACCTGTGACCTCAGCCTGTGTTTGACCCTGCCTTGCCTTATGCCTTTGTACCTTGCTGCCAGACTGTGTACCGACTTCGGCCTGTATCCTGACTCCGCTTTTGCCTCACGTTCCTGTACCCGTGCTGTCCGGCTGTTGACAACTCCTTGGCTTGTGTTCCGACTTCGCTCCTGCCTTCTCATCCAGCATCACCGAGTTCCAGTTCCAGGTGTTCATCCGGTGATCCACAGCCATCAGTCTTCTGCCAAGACATCACCTGCTATACCGGCCCTCGTGCCACTCTGTGTCCTACACCGCCTGTCATCTCTATCAGGGGTGTTGGACAGGAGGTGCAAGAGAAGCCCCCTCTACAGCTTGGTCTCCACCAGGTACGTGATACATCTACTTCAAGAACGAAAGGGAGCGCTGGGTCCGGGTGTTGCAGCACCGGAGCAGAGGTAAACAAGGTTTTGAGTTTTTCAAAGGCTACTTGGGCTTCCTGATTCCAGAGGAAACGGGTGTGGAGACGTGTGAGTTGAGTAATTGGGGCGATGATAGTGGAGAAGTCCTTAATAAATCTCCGGTAAAAATTGGCAAAGCCTACAAATCTTTGGACTCCCTTTCGGTCTGTAGGTGCAGGCCAGTCTAGGATTGCTGTGACCTTCTGGAGATCCATAGAGATTCCCCCAACGGAGATTGCGAGGCCCAAAAATTGAATAGATTGTTTTTCAAAATCGCATTTCTCGGCCTTGGCATACAAACCGTGCCTGCGGAGGGTACCCAATACCTTCTTGACGTGGATTCGGTGGAGCTCGAGAGAGGGGGAGAAGATCAGGATATCATCCAGGTAGACGATCAGAAATAAGTCAAGGTATTCTCGAAATATATCATTGACCAGGTGTTGAAATGTTGCGGGGGCGTTGCATAACCCAAATGGCATTACGAGGTATTCGAAGTGGCCAAAGCGTGTTCTGAAGGCCGTTTTCCACTCGTCCCCCTCTCTGATGCGAACTAGATTATAAGCCCCTCTTAAGTCCAGTTTTGTAAATACCCGGGCCGCTCGAAACCTCTGGAACAACTCCGGAACGAGGGGAAGAGGGTACCTATTCTTGATGGTAATTTTGTTGAGCTCCCGGTAGTCGATGCAGGGTCTGAGGGAGTGGTCTTTTTTTTCAACAAAGAAGATGCCTGCGCCAGCAGGTGAGGAAGAGGGACGAATGAAACCTTTGGCTAGGTTCTCATCTATGTATTGTCTGAAAGCCTCCAATTCCACCTCGGACAAAGGGAAGATGCGCCCGAAGGGAATTTCTGCTCCAGGGAGCAATTCAATAGGACGTCAAGGTAGTCATGGTAGACTGAAGGGACTACTAGACTGGTGTCTGTTGCTGGTTGTATGGTCAGGCAGGTATGGGGGTTGGTTAGCGTGGGGATACCGCAATGCTGGCGGCAGTAGCTGGAAGAGAAGGTGACCTCCCCTCGGGACCAGTCCACTGATGGGTTGTGGGCTTGTAGCCACGGGATTCCAAGAATAGCTGGAAAAATTGGAGAACTGATCACATCAAAACAGAGAAGTTCCTGGTGCCCTGTGTCTGTGGTTGTGAGAATAGGGACTGTTTCTTGGGTAACAGGTCCTGAACTAGGTTGACTTCCATCAGCTAGGTGTATGTCTAGTCTTTGATCCTTGGTAGTCAGAGGAATGTGCAGGTCTTTAGCCAGGTTGATGTCCAGGAAGCAGCTGCAAGCTCCAGAGTCGATTATTGCCCGCAGTTTGACCTCCCTTCCAGCCACCTGCAGAGAGATGGGGAGAATAATGTGAGTAGATAGTGATCCGGACAGCTGAAGATATGTAGGGTACAGGTGCCTGGACTTACTTGGCCGAATCGGACAGTTGCGAAGGTAGTGTCCTGATGCTCCACAGTAGAGACAGAGATTGTTTTGCCTCCTGCGTCCTCTTTCTTCTGGGGTTAAAGTGGGTCGAAGCAGACCAATCTGCATTGGTTCTATATTGGAGGTATTTAGAGGAGCAGCGGCAGGAAGTGTTGGAGCCGGGACCTTGGGCAGTACCCAGGTTGGCCGAAAGGTCTGAGAACGCTCAAAGCGTCGCTCCCGCAGACGCCTATCTAGCTGGATGGAAGTTTGGATCAGAGTCTCTAGCGTGGCGGGAGCTTCAGACCTGGCCAGCTCATCCTTGATTGTTTCGGATAGGCCTAAACGGAATTGATACTTCAAAGCTGCATCATTCCATCCGGTATCAGCTGCCCATCTACGGAACTCCCCAATGTAATCCTCTACTGGTCGTCTTCCCTGCACCAGGGAGTGAAGGGCAGACTCTGCGGTGACAGTTTTCTGTGGGTCATCATATAAAGTAGCCATGGCTTCAAAAAACATGGAGACTAAGTTCAGCACCTCATCCTGTCGTTCTAGGAGGTTATGGGCCCAGGATTGTGGTTCATCAGATAGAAGGGAGATGATGAACCCCACTCGGACAGTTTCTGAAGCGAAGGTCCTAGGTTGCAGGGCAAAGTAAAGTTCGCAGGCATTCCTGAAAGCTCTGAACCTCCGCCGGTCCCCTGAAAAACGCTCAGGAGTGGGAACTCTGGGCTCTGGAGGAGGCAGTACCACAGCGGGTGGAGCGGCAACAGCTGATGTGGAGGACGCTGGTGACGAGGCAGGGCTAGTGGCTTGATTGGATTCGGTGGAAGTCATGGAACCTGTGAGGGCGTGGAACCGCCCCTCAAGTTGGAAGTAACCTTCCTGCAGATTTTTGACTGCTTGTGTCAGAGCCGCCATCTGCTGACATAGGGTTTCAAGTGCAGAAGCACCTCTCTCGGCCTCAGACATCCTGGCTGTTTGATACTATCAGGTATCAAGTGCTGGAGGCCAATGGAGAGAGGGCTTCCCTTGCAGCTAAGTGCCAAACTCCCCTGGAGATGAGACAGGAGGAGTTAGGCCCAAAGTCGCACAGGTCGCCTGCAGAGTTGCTTGCAGAAACGGGTTCAGGAATACCGCTGTGGTGCTGCGGGGGTTACTGCAGGCAGGTGGCACCTGTGAGATGAAGCAGGTACTTAGGATCGCTGAGACAGAGGGTGGTTGATTCAAGCCGAGGTTCGATGCCAGGTGGGTAGCGGAGGAGACAAGGTCAAGTGGTAGCCAAGGTCTGGACAGGTAGCAGGCAGAGGAGATCCGTTAAACAAGCCGAGGTCAAAGTCAGGAAGCAAGCTGGAGATGGAGGTGTAACAAGCCGAGTCAGGAACCAGGAATCACAGGAAACAGGATGTTGGTAGAAGCTGAAGATCAAACAGCACTTAGAGAAGGGCTGGCTTACTTATAAAGGCCCAGGTAAGGGGCTGACAGAGTTGCTGGGTCCTAGAGCCCTTCTCCTATTCTGACGGACACTGGGTCCTAGAGCCCTCCTGCTATTGGTACCCTGACACTGGTACTGTCACAATTTTAACATCTGCTCTGAGTCTTACAATCTGAAGCAGTCATTGCTGTTAATGGGGAATCTAGGCCCTAAAACATGGATTCCGGTGCCTAGATTCCCAGAGTTTGTGTGTTTTTGGGGACATAAACTTGAATCTGAAACAAGACCACTCCAAGGGTCCCCCAGGCATACACCTCCCAAACAGTAGTGTTCCCTTAAAAGCCAGGGCCCACAGTCAGTGGGTAAGAAGCCACTCTGGAATCCCCTCCAAAGGCCCCTGTCCTTGCTGGGTCTGTCACAACAATATTCACATAACCTTCAAATATGTGTCTCTCTATTCCTAAATAAATCTACCACATTCTATATTATCATAGAGAGGCCTGCATATGCAATTATAATCTTCCATAAGGGGAAGAATTCTTAAGACACCTTCTCCATAAACCCAACCCCCAGCCACTCAGGGAATAATTAAAAATAAAAAGGGGGAAAAACAAATAAATCTCTCAATTCTCTCCTATCCTCTCCACCTGCATTCCTATACCCAAAATAACTACTTTACTATATAACCCATTTAATTTCTAACAACTCCCTCATCCTTGGAGATGCACAGAGAATTCCATGAGGATCATACTGCAAGAAATTTCTCACTGTTGTCATTTATCACTGCGGTCAGTTCCTCTATTCTCCGTAAATTTGGCATTTACTCTACCAACTCTACTATTCCCGGGGGGGGGGGGGGGGGGGGGAGATCTCCAAAATCTTGGTATTACAACCCTCGCGGCCGACAAGCAAAATCGTAGGAGTGCCTTCTTTATCTCCCTAGCAGAACCTGGAAAGATCTACAGCAATGCTACCTGCGGCATGCAAGCAGCTTCTCTATTTGTCATAAATTTATATACGTTGAATATACAGGTAGTTGTCCAAAAGGGTACAGTTATTGGGCATGTCCACCACAAATGGAGCAATGCGCCCAGGTATATTTGACACCTTTAACAGATATTTGACTGTTGAAGAAATATTCTGTGCAATCTAACCAGATATTTTAGTGTCCACATAAATGCTTTTCTAATGTCTTCCTGTGAGATTGTACTCTCCGATTCCCTTTCCCACTCAACTATGTATTATGGGAATCTTGGGGTTGAGGCGGACAGCAGTAGAGCATAAATGGTTGAAATTGGGCGGGAAGGAGCCTGCGACCCTAAGCATAGTTTTTCAAAAGATGTATGTGGTCTGTGTATTGGTCCCTTAATTAATAAGTTCTTATAAAAAATCCTAAGTTGAAAATACTCCAGCCAATTTCCTTGCGTTTTTTCTGAACCCTCCGGTATTTCCCTTAGGGACTTTAAGTTGCTCTTGGAGAGGGCAATCAATATTGGTGAAATTGAGCAGGAAATCTACTTGAACAGTCACTGTCTAAACTGTCCTGTTGGAAAATCTGGGTTACCGAAAATTGGGGTCATTGGACCTTCACAGGTTGAAATAGGTATAGTTTTAATTAAATTATCCCACATTTTAAGAAGTGGTAATAATAAAAAAGAGTAAGTTGTTTTTGGATGTTTTTTTTTAGTAAAAGCAAAGACAGTGGGGTAAGTGGAGACAACTGGGCTTCTATCTGGACCCATTGCTTATCCTAAAGCAAAATATACTATCTATGAGTCTGGCCATAAGTGCTGCTTTATGATAAAGTGCTTAATTTGGTAGTCCCAGTCCTCCTTGTTGTTTCCTCCTTATAGGCATGTCGTATTAATCTTGGTTTGAAGCTAGCCCAGACATATTTAAGTGCAGAACGTACAATTCAGAAGAACTTTTAAGGGAGGCTTATTGATATAGTCTGAAATATATACAAAAGTCTTGGAAGAATATCCATTTTAAGCAATGCCACTCTACCAAACCACCAGAATTCATGGTTTGGTAGAGTGGCATTGCTTAAAATTGATATTCTTCCAAGATTTTTTAGTCTCACCCATTGTTTTAATTTCTGATGCATTAAAGCAATTAGTGCCCGGTAGTTCAACGTATACAAATCTCCCTCTGTCTTAGCCAGATAGGCACCTAAGTATTTCAATGTTTTCTCCTGCCAATGAAATGTAAAATCTTTATGTAGGACATTTACCTCACCTTCTATTAACCACTTGCCGACCGCCGCAAGTACATATACTGCGGCGGTCAGCCCCTCACAGGCAGAGTGACGTATCGGTACGTCACTAGCCTGTGAGGCTCTGACTCCCGCTCCCGCGCGGTCACGGACCCCCGCGTGTGTGACCGGCGGACCCGATGTCCGCCGGTCACTCAGCGATCGTCGGGGGAGAGGGAGAAAGGCAGGCGGCTAGTGTAAACAAGCCGCCTGTCATTCTCCCCTGTGTAGAAACAATGATCATACGGTTCTACTATGTAGGATCGTTGATCATTGTTCCTACAGCTCAAGCCACAGCCAATCACAGTTAGAATCACGCCCCTAGGGACACACACAGCCCCTCCCTCTCAAATAAAGTTAACCCCTTCACTGCCAGTGTAATTTTACAGTAACAGTGCATATGTATAGCACTGATTACTGTAGAAATGTCACTGGTAACCCCAAAAGTGTCAAAAATGTCAGTCAAGGGTCCGATCTTTCCCCCCCAATGTCGCAGTACCGCAAAAAAAATTGCAGATCGCCGCCATTACGCATTAAAAAAAAAACAACAAAAATGACAAAAATCTTTCCCTTTGTTAGTAAACGCGATAACTTTTGCGCAAACCAATCAAAATACGCTTTTTGCTATTTTTTTTTAACCAAACATATGTAGCATAAAACAAATTGGCCAAAAATGTTAAAAAATTTTGATTTTTACATTTTTTTGGGGGAATTTCATATAAAAAAATGTGAAAAATATTGTTATTTTTGCAAAATTGATGCTCTTTTTTTGTTTATAGCGCATGATCAAAAAATCACACAGGTGATCAAATACCACCAAAAGAAAGCTATGTTTGTGGGAAAAAAAGCGTCTCACGACCGCGCAATTGTCCGTTAAAATCACGCAGTGCCGAATTGCAAAATACCCCCTGGTCTTTCAGCAGCCAAATCCTCTGGGGCTTAAGTGGTTAAGAATACATCCAATGCCTTTATTTTATGTACTATATATTCACCTTAAAGTTACTGACCATAGAAAAGTCATTGAATTATTTTAACAATGCTGGAAAAGCAATGCAAGGGTTTGAAACAAGTAACAATAGGTCATCAGCAAAGAGGCACATTTTACATTCAAAAATACCTATTTCAATGGCTTGTACCTAAGGGGTTCTTTTTGATAGCATTGGTTAGATGTTTCATTGCCAAAATATACAGGATACAATAGGTGACAGAGGGCACCCCTGTCTTGTGCAGTTTCCTATAACTATTTGATTTAATAACAACCCATTAATCCTTACCCTAGCCATCAGGTTTGATATAGCGCTAGTATTTTCACAAGGAATCTTGATTGTATCCCTATCTGAGATGAGGTTTCTGTGAAAAAGGGCCAACCTAAGCGGTCAAATGCTTTTTCTACATCAGCTGCTAAGAGGCGAAGGGGAATTTCGTTCCTCTTAGCACAGTGCATCCAGGTCAAAACCTTGATAGTGATGTCGCGAACCTAAAATTCGCCGTTCGCGAACAGCGAACGCGAACATTTGGCGAACCGGGCGAACCGCCATAGACTTCAATAGGCAGGCGAATTTTAAAACACACAGGGACTCTTTCTGGCCACAATAGTGATGGAAAAGTTGTTTCAAGGGGACTAACACCTGGACTGTGGCATGCCGGAGGGGGATCCATGGCAAAACTCCCATGGAAAATTATCTAGTTGACGCAGAGTTGTGTTTTATTCCATAAAGGGCATAAATCACCTAACATTCCTAAATTGTTTGGAATAACGTGCTTTAAAACATCCAGTGTGTGTATACGATCAGGTATATTGTATCAATCAGGTAGTGTAAGGGTTACTCAAAATCAGATTGGAATCCTGCGAGCTACCCCCCTAATCTAGATTTTACAACTGCCGCAAACACCTCACTCCTCAGAATGTGCTCTGTGCTATATAAATACAATAAATAGTGTTGCGCAACAGTAAAAATCTGCCTAGTTGCTATTTCAACGATATTGGTGACCAATCCAGATTGTACTGTGTATGGTGTGCTATCCAAAAATATAAAATAAAATAAAATAAACCTGTGTGATATAAATTGTTTTGTGAAAAGTCAATGTTTTCATGTGATTCCAATGCTGCTGAGTATATCAATAAATGTGTTATCCGCTTCAATAATCATACAGTGTTACCAAATATAAAGTGCTGTTTTCAACAATTTATATCACACAGGTTTATTTTATTTTACATTTTTGGATAGCACACCATACACAGTACAATCTGGATTGGTCACCAATATCGTTGAAATAGCAACTAGGCAGATTTTTACTCTTATTTATTATATTTATAGTGTAAGGGTTACGCCCGCTTCACAGTGACAGTCTGACCAAACTCTGACATACAAAACTCCCCATTGTCATGGACATGCAATAAATGTCTGGTAGTTTACCTGTCCCTCCTTATCCTTCCTCATTCCTCATGTCTGCATTAAGGGCAAGACCATTCCTTCTGGCTGTTTTTATTATCTCTCCTCCCTGTTTGGCTCCACCCCAGGCCATTACAGGAAGTCTATATTAACCAGTGCACTGCAGGCCAGCTAGCTTTGCTGTTCCCTGTTGCTAGTTTCCTGTTTCCTGTGTGCTTGATCTACTGTGTACCGACTTTGGCTTGGCTCTGTCACTGACTGTTCCTGTTTGGCTGTTACCCCGACCTCGGCTTACCCATCACCATTCCGTGTGTCCTGAGTGGCTGCTTCCCTTCTCTCCCTACGGAGCGTGACCTGGGGGACCCCAGGGGCCGCGACCTGGGCCCAGCTGCAGCCAAGTCCATCCTCACCACTAGAGGCTATGGTGAACACCTGCTGGGTCTTAGACTCCGCGCCCTGGGGAATCTTGGGCTCATGTTCCGGTCCATCCGCAGCAGTCTGCTATCGGGTTCACTACCTTGCGCTGCGCCCCTGCCTCCAACAGGGTGCAGTTGTCACCTGGCCATTGGCCAACAGTCAGTCAGTCCATTTGCACAACCGCAAACTCCCCATTTGCACAAGGTTGGATACCAAGCTAGCCATGTCCCGTTCCTTGTCCTCACTGACGTCATTGAAGGTCTCTTCCTCCACCCAGCCATGTACAACACCAAGGGTCCCCGAAAGGTGACAACAAGCCCCCTGGGACGCCTGCTGTGGTTGGTCTTCCACCTCCTCAAAGCCACCTTCCTCCTCTGACTTCTCTTCTTCAGACTCCTCTCACTGCGTTGCCACAGGTCCAGCAATCGACAACGACAAGGCTGCTTCTGGTGGTGATGGGGACCACAACTCTTCCTCTTCATGCTCATCTACGGCCTGATCCAGTACTCTTCGCAGGGCACGCTCCAGAAAAAATGCATATGGGATGAGGTCGATGATGTTGCCTTGGGTTCGACCGACCAGGTTTGTCACCTCCGCAAAAGGACGCATGAGCCTACAGCCATTGTGCATGAGAATTCAGTAACGCGGCCAAAAAATACCCAGCTCCGCAGAGGCTGTCCTCTTTTTTTTTTTAATTAAAGAAAATTAATGTTTTTTCTATGAAAAATTATCATGCTGATCGCTTTTGGTCTGTTCACAATGAAGCAACGACCTTATCATCTGGGGTGTGCCAACAGTGCCAACACACTCCTAGAGGTGATTGCTTAATTGTGATACGCAAGCCCCTTCACCACAACAAGGTAACGATCACGAAGGGGAATTGACACTTGTATGTGCCTTTTTTTTTTTTTTTTTGCAGCCACAGTGTAGCACCAGAGGCCAGAAAAATTAGGCATGTACACATGCATGAAAAAATAGGTATTGTTGCAGCCGCTGCTGTAGCAGCGGCCGGAAAAATTGAGGTTTTCAAGGCAGAAAGTGCACTAAAACATTGCGGCTTGAACCGTAGTTGGTGGCGGAGACGTCACGTAAGTCATCTGGCATGCAGAGATTAAATACAGCAGCGTGTGGACCATTTTTAGCCCAAGGCATCTCAGAGTCATCAGGCCTTTTTTAGTCTAATGCATCCCCCACTGTCAGTCCCTTCGGGATCCATGCCTCATTCATCTTAATAAACGTGAGGTAATCAAGACTTTTTTGACCTAGGCGACTTCTCTTCTCAGTGACAATACCTCCTGCTGCGCTGAAGGTCCTTTCTGACAGCACACTTGAAGCGGGGCAGGCCAGAAGTTCAATGGCAAATTGGGATAGCTCAGGCCACAGGTCAAGCCTGCACACCCAGTAGTCAAGGGGTTCATCGCTCCTCAGAGTGTCGATATCTGCAGTTAAGGCAAGGTAGTCTGCTACCTGTCGGTCGAGTCGTTCTCTGAGGGTGGACCCCGAAGGGCTGTGGCGATGCATAGGACTAAAAAAGCTCCGCATGTCCTCCATCAACAAGACGTCTGTAAAGCGTCCTGTCCTTGCCGGCGTGGTTGTGGTGGTAGGAGGAGAATTACTTTCACCTCTTCCCCTGTTGGATTCCCGTTGTGCTGTGACATCACCCTTATATGCTGTGTAAAGCATACTTTTTAACTTATTTTGTAGCTGCTGCATCCTTTGCGACTGCCGGTAATTGGGTAACATATCACAGACTTTCTGCTTATACCGGGGGTCTAGTAGTGTGGCCACCCAGTACAGGTCGTTCTCCTTCAGCCTTTTTATACGAGGGTCCCTCAACAGGCATGACAGCATGAAAGACCCCATTTGCACAAGGTTGGATGCCGAGCTACTCATGTCCAATTCCTCGTCCTCACTGATGTCATTGAAGGTGTGTTCTTCCCCCCAGCCACGTACAACACCACGGGTACCAGATAGGTGACAATGAGCACCCTGGGATGCCTGCTGTGGTTGGTGTTCCTCCTCCTCAAAGCCACATTCCTCCTCTGACTCCTCTTCCTCACACTCCTCTTCCAGTGTTGCCGCAGGTCCAGCAATCGATGGTAAGGCTGTTTCTGGTGGTGGTGATGGTGACCACAACTCTTCCTCTTCCTCTTCACGCTCATCTACGGCCTGATCCAGCACTCTTCGCAGGGCACGCTCCAGGAAAAAAACATATGGGATGATGTCGCTGATGGTGCCTTCGGTGCGACTCACTAGGTTTGTCACCTCCTCAAAAGGACGCATGAGCCTACAGGCATTGCGCATGAGCGTCCAGTAACGTGGCAAAAAAATACCCAGCTCCGCAGAGGCTGTCCTAGCACCCCGGTCATACAAATACTCGTTGACCGCTTTTTCTTGTTGGAGCAGGCGGTCGAACATTAGCAGTGTTGAATTCCAACGTGTCGGGCTGTCGCAAATCAAGCGCCTCACTGGCATGTTGTTTCGCCGCTGAATATCTGCAAAGTGCGCCATGGCCGTGTAGGAACGCCTGAAATGGCCACACACCTTCCTGGCCTGCTTGAGGACGTCCTGTAAGCCTGGGTACTTCTGCACAAAACGTTGCACAATCAGATTCAACACATGTGCCATGCACGGCACATGTGTCAACTTGCCCAAATTCAATGCCGCCAACAAATTGCTGCCGTTGTCACACACCACTTTGCCGATCTCCAGTTGGTGCGGGGTCAGCCACTGATCCACCTGTGCGTTCAGGGCGGACAGTAGTGCTGGTCCGGTGTGACTCTCTGCTTTCAGGCAAGTCAACCCCAAGACAGCGTGACACTGTCGTATCCGGCATGTGGAATAGCCCCTGGGGAGCTGGGGGGGTGCAGTTGGTGTGGAGCAAGACGCAACAGCAGAAGAGGACTCAGCCGAGGAGGTTAGCAAAGAGGATGGAGTAGGAGGAGTAGAGGAGGTGGCAGCAGGCCTGCCTGCAAGTCGTGGCGGTGTCACCAACTCGTCTGCAGCAGAGCCAGGGGCGGACGTACAGGGGTCGCAGGGGTCGCCATGGCGACCGGGCCCCATGCTGCAGGGGGCCTGATAGGGCCCCCTGTATGTATAGAAATGAGGAGCGGCAAGCGCAACTGAGACCGGAGCTCCCCGATAAATCGGCACTGAAGGAGCTGGTCTCATATAGGAAACTGAAAGCAGAATGTGTGCTGTGCTCTCTGCCTCCCCCTACAGTGCAATACCCGGTCGGCAGGAAGTTACAGGAAGGTACAGACCTCTCTCTAGCGTTTTTTAAAAAGGCTTTGTGTATGTGTGTGTGTATGTATGTATGTATGTGTGTGTACTGTATGTATATGTGTGTACTGTATGTGTGTGCATCTATATATGTATGTGTGTGCATGTATGTATGTATGTGTATTTGTGTGTACTGTATGTGTGTGTACTGTATGTTTGTGTACTGTATGTATTGTATGTGTGTACTGTATGTGTGTGTACTGTATATGTGTGTACTGTATGTATTGTATGTGTGTACTGTATGTGTGTTGTAAGGGATTAGCTCGGTGGTAGGCGTGGATGACCCCTTGGGGGGTGCGTTTTCCCAGAGAGGTAGCCGACAAGTGCTTGCAAACAAACAGTATGGTTTATTAAATGGTGTTTTCTTCACCAGGCTGTATGCAGCAAAACATCCAAAATAAAATAAAACAGAAAATAAATCCTTGCCTCTGTGGGCGGCTACCTTCTCACAACTGGAACCTGCCTAAGTGTCTGTCTCCAACCTACCGTCGGGCAGACTTCCTTGTCCTACAGCGGACACTCAATAGTCCTTTTATAATAGCTTCGCAGGGCAACACAGTCCTTTTGTTTCTTTCACATCAACAGTTCGTCTTCTCACCTTTGAGACGTATTCACCCTTGGTTACCGTCCCGGGCACACATCACTCCGGGGGGTCTTCTCCCAGGCCCACACATCCTGTCGGGAGGCACACGCTGACTGTCCTCCTGCTCCCAGCCCACATGGCTTCAGGATGCAGCTTCTGGAGGCAGCAAACAATAGGAATTTATCTGAACAAATTATAGAGCCTTAACTCCCTCATTCTGAACAGGTGAAGGCCTTTCAACTTCCTGCTGGCTAGCTCTGTAGCCAACACCCTAAATTAATTAATGGACTTTCTAAATCAGGTAGAAATGTATCTCCTTCCTGTGACTACATTCCCAGATTTAGCTGACTTCCTGTTACATACCCCCCCCTCTTGTTTCAACCCTAGGGTTGGGACACAGATTTCCAGGCACGCAAGTGTCAAGCACTGCTGACTCACTGATAAGCCTCCTATTATCCTCAAGCTTCCGGATGAAACTGTTTTGTCATCTTCATTGACGGATTTCTCATAAATGCCACACAGTTTGTCTCTCATCTCATATACACATTCTTCAACTGCATTTTTGGCATCATTTCGCTCCTTCTCGTTTCTGTCATCTTCATTGACAGCTTTCTCATAAATGTCAGACAGCTTGTCCCTCATAACCGTCTGTCCAATCCACCATGGAGGACCGTGATCCATAGGCAACTCAATTGGGCTAGTCTTAATGTCTTCAACATTCTTAAGACGCCTCTCTCTGCAATCCATAAATGTTTTCCACAAAACTTTGAGAACCTTTGCTTCACTAAGCTTTGTTCCAAGTAGGGACTCTTGACATCCCTCTGTGACTTGAGTTGCCTCTCCATACAGCTGTACACAATCATTGACTTTTTGTTGTAAAAGGGAATGATCTTCCTTCTTGAGCTTTGCTTGCTCTAAGATGCTGTGCAGAGGATTTTCCAATTGAGACAACAGGCTGTCACACATTTCTTCAAAGTGACCCCTGTTCCTTTTCCCAGAGATATCAATATCATTCAAACATTTCATATTCATAGGCAGATCTGAAGCATTTGCACTCATCAACTTCTTAAACTTTTCGCCCTCCTGAGCGAGTCGCAGTAAAGGCCTACTATTTGATTTGATATTGAGTTTATATTTCTTGCCAAACTCTTCACAGAAGAAGCCAACCAGAACATCATCAACTTTCCTTCCACCAACATAGGGGTCAAAGGCAACAACACAGTTGAACCCAGCGATCTGGGTGGTATCCATTATAGACCTCCTCTCTGCATCAGTGAAGAAGCATGGAACTGCAACACATTCTTTTACAGGTTTCTTCAATGCACTTTCTGCTGAACTATTTGACCGCTCAAGGTCACCTAGTTCTTTTTCTCTATCTGAATTCCACATGGAATGCATCTCAAGATCACGATCAAACTTCTGCCACCCGTCTTTCACCAGTTCCATTTTGGAAACACTCCCTGAAAGGCACTTATTCATTTGCTTCACGTTTTTACCAACAGCCTTAGTTTTCTCCACTAGGTTTTCAGCCTGAACTGAGAAATCACCACATTTCTTACTCAGCTCCTTTGTTTGCTGAAGTTCTAATGATACATTTTCCAATGCTTGAAGTTTTTGAAGGAACGGTTTATTCCAAAGGGGTGATTCAAGCCACATGTCGTCACATTTCTGAGGCTCACTCAGGACAGACCCCAAAACACTGATCCTTTTAAAAACTGCATCAGGCACACTATCCCCTCTTTGGGACAGATCCTCTGTTGCCTGGAATTCCTCTTCCAGTTCCTGCAACGGAATCTTCATCTCTTCTACTTGCTGTTCTAAGGCTCGCTTAGACTTTTCTAGCTCCTGAACGCTTTTCACAACATCATCCTTGGAGCTGACCAATTCTTCCATTTCTGTACGCAGCTGTTTAACACTTTCTAGTTCAGCCTTACACTCTAGAGCTTCCTCCAAAGAGCGAGCCAAGAACAGGGCTTTGCTCTCGTTATCACGCACCTCCGTTTCTGCACGTGCGCGTTCTTCTGCATATTTTGCAGACACAGTCTTCTCTTCACCAAGCATCTGATCAAACTTCTTTTTCACATCTTCAACACACTGTAATGAACCAACGCTTTCTTCCATGCGTTTTTTCATATCCGCTATCTGAGCTTGCAATGTTGCGACTTGCTCTGATAGGTTTTTCTTTGCTTCCGCCTCCTCTTTTAATTGTTCCAGGAAGCCATTTTTCTCATCTTCCATTTGTTTGAGCTTTGTGCTAAAACTCAGCCTTTGACACCTCTCTTCCTGTAAGAGTTCCTGCGTGTCTTGCAGCTGCGATTCCAAGATAGAAAAATCTTCCGCAATTTCTCTAGATTTGCTGTCTGCTTGAGAAAGCTGATTTGTAACATTGTCCAACTCAACCTGCAGTCGGTTTGCCTTCTCTGACAGCTTAGCACACAATCGGTCACCTTCTGACACCTTGACTTGCGATTCCAGAAGCTGTGCCTCTACTTTTTCCCTCTTATGTTCACAATCTCCTTTTCCCTGCATAAGAGCCTTCACCTCATTGGCTAGCATCTGGGAATAAGAATGTAATTCTGCCACACAGGCTTCTTTCTCCTTTAACTGCTGCTGGACACGTTGGGCTTCCCCTTTCCAACTTTCACAGTCCGCACGCCATTCATCTACCACATTGCTCAAAGTAGTGAGCTCATACACAGTACTCAGTAATTTAGCCTCTCTTTCACTTTTCTCTTTGTCGCTGAGAGACAATGTCGCTTTCAGAGCAACATTCTGTTCCTGCGACTCCTGCAGGTCTATTTTTGTAGCTCCCAAAGACTGAAGACTTTTTTCCAGCTGATTACGCAACTCCAAGATATCAGCCATACTTTGCTTCTGCAAAGTCTGAATTTCACTTTCCTTTTCCATGAGGATGGTATCTTTCTCCATTATAGTCTCTCTGCGTTTTTGCAACTCGACCAAAAGAAGAGCAGTGGATTCTTCCCACTGTGACACATGAGACTTGAGTAGTTCATTCGTTTCCTGCAAGTTTCTATGCTCCATTTTAAGCAATTCCAAGGCTTGTTCCTTTTCTTCCATTTTCCGTTGCAAGGCATCCAACTCAGCCCTGCACACATACTCGGTTTCCTCCAAACCGATGGCCTCCATTGGCTGCTGGCGTCTCTGTTTCCAGCCTGCCATGCTCTCTTGATGAGCCTTTTGTTGAGCTGCAAAGCTCTGCTGAAAATCCGCATTTGCCTGCTGTTGAGCTGCATTTGCTTGCTGTTGAGCTGCATTTGATATAATCAGATGTTTCAACATCTCCTCCATTTTGAGTTTACTTTTCATCTGAGCACACTGCGTCTCCATAGCGGTTTCATCAGTGTTGCTAGGGACAACAACCTTCCTCTTTAGTAGACTCTCTTTAGGCATGGATGGGGCTGGTTCAGACGGCAACATCCCCTCCATCCATAGAATCCGGTCTCTCATTTCATCTATCTTTGCATTTTTCAGGCGTTTGGATCGCCCCATCTTCAATAACTCCACAAATTTTTCACAGTCCAGCAAAAAATTTTCAGACCACTGTCTCTTTAACACATGTAGTTTTTCTCTCTCTTGCAAGATCTCTTTTCCTGCACACACAGTTTGTGCAGTCACTTGCACCAGACACAACAAAGTTCATCAAATAATTTTGAGACCGCTGTCTCTTTAAAACACTTTTTTTTTTTCTGTCAGGATCTTCTCTCCTGCACACATAGATTGTGCAATCTCATGCACCAGATAAAGTTCATCAAACATTTGCACTTCCTTGCAGGGATCTCTGCTTATGCCCACTGCATACCTCCACCATATGTAAGGGATTAGCTCGGTGGTAGGCGTGGATGACCCCTTGGGGGGTGCGTTTTCCCAGAGAGGTAGCCGACAAGTGCTTGCAAACAAACAGTATGGTTTATTAAATGGTGTTTTCTTCACCAGGCTGTATGCAGCAAAACATCCAAAATAAAATAAAACAGAAAATAAATCCTTGCCTCTGTGGGCGGCTACCTTCTCACAACTGGAACCTGCCTAAGTGTCTGTCTCCAACCTACCGTCGGGCAGACTTCCTTGTCCTACAGCGGACACTCAATAGTCCTTTTATAATAGCTTCGCAGGGCAACACAGTCCTTTTGTTTCTTTCACATCAACAGTTCGTCTTCTCACCTTTGAGACGTATTCACCCTTGGTTACCGTCCCGGGCACACATCACTCCGGGGGGTCTTCTCCCAGGCCCACACATCCTGTCGGGAGGCACACGCTGACTGTCCTCCTGCTCCCAGCCCACATGGCTTCAGGATGCAGCTTCTGGAGGCAGCAAACAATAGGAATTTCTCTGAACAAATTATAGAGCCTTAACTCCCTCATTCTGAACAGGTGAAGGCCTTTCAACTTCCTGCTGGCTAGCTCTGTAGCCAACACCCTAAATTAATTAATGGACTTTCTAAATCAGGTAGAAATGTATCTCCTTCCTGTGACTACATTCCCAGATTTAGCTGACTTCCTGTTACAGTGTGTACTGTATATGTGTGTACTGTATGTATTATATGTGTGTACTGTATGTG
Organism: Pelophylax lessonae; assembly: GCF_965119305.1. Lineage (NCBI taxonomy): Eukaryota > Metazoa > Chordata > Amphibia > Anura > Ranidae > Pelophylax > Pelophylax lessonae. Next base: position 143,394,792 of record NC_138775.1, on the reverse strand, counting down.
TGTGTACTGTATGTATTGTATGTGTGTACTGTATGTGTGTGTACTGTATGTATTGTATGTGTGTACTGTATATGTGTGTACTGTATATGTGTGTACTGTATGTATTGTATGTGTGTACTGTATGTGTGTGTACTGTATGTATTGTATGTGTGTACTGTATATGTGTGTACTGTATGTATTGTATGTGTGTACTGTATGTGTGTGTACTGTATGTATTGTATGTGTGTACTGTATGTGTGTGTACTGTATATGTGTGTGTACTGTATGTGTGTGTACTGTATGTATTGTATGTGTGTACTGTATGTGTGTGTACCTATCTATGTGTATGTATGTGTGTGTGTACTGTATGTGTATGTATGCATGTGCGTGCATGTATGTATGTGTGTGTTTATATGTGTGTGGATATATGTACGTGTGTGTGCTTCAAGTTATTGCCCATTTGAGTTTAGGGACTTTTAAATGAAATGATTTTAAGCTGAAGTGTGCAGTAAATCAGTTATTATATTATAGTCGGTTTTCTCAATTTACTTTAAACACGTAAGGGCTCTTTCACACGGAGCGGACCACATTGCGATCCGCTCCGGTGCTTTTTTTTTTTTTTTTTTCCACGGAGCGGATGACATTTGTGTCATCCGGTCCAGATGTCCGCATATCATCCCATCCGTTTGCGGATGATATACGGACATAATGTAAGTCTATGGGCATTGCGGATGTCAGTGGAGGACACCGCTGACATCCGATTTTCCTTCCTTTCCGTTTTTTGAACGGAGGAAAAATAGGGTTCTGTTCCATTCCAAAAAACGGAACAGAACTGAAAGGAAGAAAATCGGATGTCAGCGGATGGTATTCCGCTGACATCCGCAGTCCCATTGACTTACATTATGTCCGTAAATCATCCGCAAAAAAATAGGACATACGGAACGCCCGTGTGAAAGGGCCCTTCAGGTGGCTAGGAGATACCACCATTCCTGCTCTACTGAAATTTTTATATTTTGTATTGTGTGATCTAATTCTTATGACACCATTTATACATGATTTCATTACCTATAATTACTTCTATATAAGTAGCAGCACTGTATTATATGTGTCATATACTCCTGAGTGCATAGGGTCACTCTGCAATTGTTTTCCTTTTAAGGGTGAATTTGGAGGTGTTTCTTTAGTCCACCAGCACTATTACTGTTCCCATTCCCCCCTCCCCGCCACCGCCACTGATCCCACACCCCCTCACCACCATTGCCGCCACTGATCCCACACCCCCTCACCACCATTGCCGCCACTGATACCACCCCCCCTCACCACCCTTGCTGCCACTGATACCACCCCCACCACCATTGCCGCCGTTGAAACCAGAAACAAATGTTTTACTTTGCTGTACATTGGAAAAAAAAAAGTGTCAAAAATATGCTTTTTCGGGGGGGGGGGGCCTTCATGATTTCTTGCACCGGGGCCCTGAGAAATCTAGTTACGCCTCTGAGCAGAGCCACGCATTCCATGCTTGGCAGCCGCCAGCAGGTTTACCCAATGCGCAGTGTAAGTTATATACCTGCCCTGACCGTGCTTTGCAGACCAGCTATCAGTGGTCAGATGGACCCTTGCCCCAACACTGTGTGCCAGACGGGACATGATTTCCTTTTCCACAATAGAGTACAGGTTGGGGATTGCCTTTTGTGAAAAATAATTTCGGCCGGGTACCTTCCACTGCGGTGTCCCAATAGCGACAAATTTTTTGAAGGCCTCAGACTCCACCAGCTTGTATGGTAAAAGCTGGCGGGCTAAGAGTTCCGACAAGCCAGCTGTCAGACGCCGGGCAAGGGGGTGACTCTGTGAGATTGGCTTCTTACGCTCAAACATTTCCTTCACAGACACCTGACTGTGGGCAGGTGATGAGCAGGAACTGCTGAAGGTGAGAGGCGGAGGGGCGGGTTGTTGATAGGGGGCATGGAGGACAGCAGTGGTTGACGTGGCTGAAGATGCTGGACCAGGAGGAGGATGGTGGCTTTCAGTTTGTGTGCTGCTTTTACTCATGTGTTGATCCCATAGGCGTTTGTGATGTGAGATCATGTGCCTTCGCAAAGCAGTTGTACCTAGGTGGGTGTTGGACTTCCCACGACTCAGTTTCTTTTGGCACAGGTTACAAATGGCATCGCTGATATCAGAGGCAGACACACAAAAAAAATGCCACACTGCTGAGCTTTGCAAGGACGGCATTCTGGTGGTGGCAACAGCTTGCGTTGATTGGCGTGCTGTCTGGCTGACCCCGGGTGCCGAATCTACATGCTGTCTGACTGCGCCACTAGCTCCTTGCGATGACCTCCTCCCCCTGCTTCCAACTCGTCTCCTCCTCCTCTCTGTCTCCCCATCTGAACTTTCCCCCTCTTCTTCTGCTCTTCGAGCAGGCACCCAGGTGACATCCACAGACACATCGTCATCATCAGCCGCTTCACTTGACAACTCAGCAAAGGCAGCAGCAGCAGGTACAACATCATCATCATCACAATGTACGTCCATGTGTATAATGCTGCCTGACTGAGACATATCCCCGTTATCTACATCCTCTGGCACTAATAGTTGCGCATCACTTATTTCTTCCAACTGATGTGAAAATAACTCCTCTGATGGATCAAGTGAAGCGGTTGTGGTGCTAGTGTTGGTGGTGGTGCCGGCGGGCTGACGAGTGGTAAATTGAGAGGTGCCCGAAGCTGAGCTGGAGGAGGATGGTACATTAAGGTTCCGAGCGGAAGCTGTAGATGATTGGGTGTCCTGTGTAAGCCAGTCAACTATGGCCTTTTTTTGAGTTCAGGGTCTGTGGTGGCCTCTGAACACTGGGCATTATTCTAGGGCCTAAGGAAATCACAGCACCACGACCACGACGGCCCTTGCGGGGTGGCCTGCCTCTGCCTGTCATTTTTTTTAATGTGTTGTTACTGTTGTACTATGAGTGCAAGCTGCTGTGCCACCTTATATATCAGTGGTGGGTGGGCAGTGGCACAGTACACTCTCTGTGGACCTGACAGCAGTCACTGGCACCCAGGCAACTGCAATTTAAAATATATATATTTTTTTTTACTTTGCAAGCTGCTGTGCCACCTTATATATCAGTGGTGGGTGGGCAGTGGCACAGTACACTCTCTGTGGACCTGACAGCAGTCACTGGCACCCAGGCAACTGCAATTTAAAAAAATATATATATTTTTTTACTTTGCAAGCTGCTGTGCCACCTTATATATCAGTGGTGTGTGGGCAGTGGCACAGTACACTCTCTGTGGACCTGACAGCAGTCACTGGCACCCAGGCAACTGCAATTTAAAAAAATATATATTTTTTTTTACTTTGCAAGCTGCTGTGCCACCTTATATATCAGTGGTGGGTGGGCAGTGGCACAGTACACTCTCTGTGGACCTGACAGCAGTCACTGGCACCCAGGCAACTGCAATTTAAAAAAATATATTTTTTTTTTTACTTTGCAAGCTGCTGTGCCACCTTATATATCAGTGGTGGGTGGGCAGTGGCACAGTACACTCTCTGTGGACCTGACAGCAGTCACTGGCACCCAGGCAACTGCAATTTAAAAAAATATATATTTTTTTTTACTTTGCAAGCTGCTGTGCCACCTTATATATCAGTGGTGGGTGGGCAGTGGCACAGTACACTCTCTGTGGACCTGACAGCAGTCACTGGCACCCAGGCAACTGCAATTTAAAAAAAAATATATTTTTTTTTACTTTGCAAGCTGCTGTGCCACCTTATATATCAGTGGTGGGTGGGCAGTGGCACAGTACACTCTCTGTGGACCTGACAGCAGTCACTGGCACCCAGGCAACTGCAATTTAAAAAAATATATATTTTTTTTTACTTTGCAAGCTGCTGTGCCACCTTATATATCAGTGGTGGGTGGGCAGTGGCACAGTACACTCTCTGTGGACCTGACAGCAGTCACTGGCACCCAGGCAACTGCAATTTAAAAAAATATATATTTTTTTTTTACTTTGCAAGCTGCTGTGCCACCTTATATATCAGTGGTGGGTGGGCAGTGGCACAGTACACTCTCTGTGGACCTGACAGCAGTCACTGGCACCCAGGCAACTGCAATTTAAAAAAATATATATTTTTTTTTTACTTTGCAAGCTGCTGTGCCACCTTATATATCAGTGGTGGGTGGGCACACAGTGGCACTGCAGTGGGCACAGTACACTCTGTGGACCTGACAGTCACTGGCAGCCCAGGCAACTGCAATAATAAAAAATATTTTTTTTTTCAATTTATTGCAACAAGATGCTGTGCCAACGTATATATATCAGTGGTGGGCAGTGCACTGCAGTGGGTACAGTGCACTCTGTGGACCTGACACAGCACTCACTGCAATTATGACAGAGGAAAAAAAAATATTTTTTAAAATGCCAGGTACTGTGCCTGTGCCACCCGAAATGAGTGTGGTGTGCACACAGTACAGTCTGTGGTAGGTCTGTGGCCTCTCACACACAGCGGGCAGGCAACTGCAGTGTACAATAGATATATATATATATATATATATATATATATAAAGAAAAAAATCTATTACCTTACCAGCCCTTAAAAGGGCTTTTGGGGACACTATATATATATATATATATGTATTGTAAGGGATTAGCTCGGTGGTAGGCGTGGATGACCCCTTTGGGGGTGCGTTTTCACAGAGAGATAGCCGACAAGTGCTTGCAAACAAACAGTGTGGTTTATTAAATGGTGTTTTCTTCACCAGGCTGTATGCAGCAAAACATCCAAAATAAAATAAAACACAAAATAAATCCTTGCCTCTGTGGGCGGCTACCTTCTCACAGCTGGAACCTACCTAAGAAGTCTTTCCAACCTACTGTTGGGCCGACACTGCTGATCCTACAGCAGACACTCAAATGTCCATTTGTTTGCTTTTCACACAGCACAAACATTGTCCATTTCACATGTCCCTTTACTCTTCACACTCTTCACATGGAACACTTCTCTTCACACTCTTCACATGGAACACTTTGTCTTCTCACCTTTGAGACGTCTTCACTCATGGTTACCCTCCTTAGCTTCACATCGCTGTAGGGGGTCTTCTCCCATGCTCACCAGCTTGTCGGGAGGCACACATCCGACTGTCCCCCTCTCCCAGCCCACACGGCGACAGGCGGCAGCAGTCCTTCTCCCATGCCCACACGGCGTCGGGAGGTACACGTATGTCTGTCCTCCTCTTCCCAGCTCACACAGCGACAGGAGGCAGCACTCAATAGATTTTCTCTGGACAAATTATAGAGTCCTTGATCTCCTCATTCTGAACAGCTGAATGGTTTTCAACTTCCTGCTGGCTCTCTCTGCAGCCAACACCCTATAGTATCAGTGAACTTTCAAAGCAGGTGGGAATGTGTCTCCTCTCAGTGACTACATTCCCAGATTTACCTGACTTCCTGTCACATACCCCCCCCTCTTGTTTCAACCCTAGGGTTGGGACACATATTTCCAGGCACGCATGTGTCAGGCACTGCTGACTCACTGATAAGCCTCCTATTATCCTCAAGCTTCCGGATGAAACTGTTTTGTCATCTTCATTGACAGATTTCTCATAAATGCCACACAGTTTGTCTCTCATCTCATATACACATTCTTCAACTGCATTTTTGGCATCATTTTGCTCCTTCTCGTTTCTGTCATCTTCATTGACAGCTTTCTCATAAATGTCAGACAGCTTGTCCCTCATAACCGTCTGTCCAATCCACCATGGAGGACCGTGATCCATAGGCAACTCAATTGGGCTAGTCTTAATGTCTTCAACATTCTTAAGACGCCTCTCTCTGCAATCCATAAATGTTTTCCACAAAACTTTGAGAACCTTTGCTTCACTAAGCTTTGTTCCAAGTAGGGACTCTTGACATCCCTCTGTGACTTGAGTTGCCTCTCCATACATCTGTACACAATCATTGACTTTTTGTTGTAAAAGGGAATGATCTTCCTTCTTGAGCTTTGCTTGCTCTAAGATGTTGTGCAGAGGATTTTCCAATTGAGACAACAGGCTGTCACACATTTCTTCAAAGTGACCCCTGTTCCTTTTCCCAGAGATATCAATATCATTCAAACATTTCATATTCATAGGCAGATCTGAAGCATTTGCACTCATCAACTTCTTAAACTTTTCGCCCTCCTGAGCGAGTCGCAGTAAAGGCCTACTATTTGATTTGATATTCAGTTTATATTTCTTGCCAAACTCTTCACAGAAGAAGCCAACCAGAACATCATCAACTTTCCTTCCACCAACATAGGGGTCAAAGGCAACAACACAGTTGAACCCAGCGATCTGGGTGGTATCCATTATAGACCTCCTCTCTGCATCAGTGAAGAAGCATGGAACTGCAACACATTCTTTTACAGGTTTCTTCAATGCACTTTCTGCTGAACTATTTGACCGCTCAAGGTCACCTAGTTCTTTTTCTCTATCTGAATTCCACATGGAATGCATCTCAAGATCACGATCAAACTTCTGCCACCCGTCTTTCACCAGTTCCATTTTGGAAACACTCCCTGAAAGGCACTTATTCATTTGCTTCACGTTTTCACCAACAGCCTTAGTTTTCTCCACTAGGTTTTCAGCCTGAACTGAGAAATCACCACATTTCTTACTCAGCTCCTTTGTTTGCTGAAGTTCTAATGATACATTTTCCAATGCTTGAAGTTTTTGAAGGAACGGTTTATTCCAAAGGGGTGATTCAAGCCACATGTCATCACATTTCTGAGGCTCACTCAGGACAGACCCCAAAACTCTGATCCTTTTAAAAACTGCATCAGGCACACTATCCCCTCTTTGGGACAGATCCTCTGTTGCCTGGAATTCCTCTTCCAGTTCCTGCAACGGAATCTTCATCTCTTCTACTTGCTGTTCTAAGGCTCGCTTAGACTTTTCTAGCTCCTGAACGCTTTTCACAACATCATCCTTGGAGCTGACCAATTCTTCCATTTCTGTACGTAGCTGTTTAACACTTTCTAGTTCAGCCTTACACTCTAGAGCTTCCTCCAAAGAGCGAGCCAAGAACAGGGCTTTGCTCTCGTTATCACGCACCTCCGTTTCTGCACGTGCGCGTTCTTCTGCATATTTTGCAGACACAGTCTTCTCTTCACCAAGCATCTGATCAAACTTCTTTTTCACATCTTCAACACACTGTAATGAACCAACGCTTTCTTCCATGCGTTTTTTCATATCCGCTATCTGAGCTTGCAATGTTGCGACTTGCTCTGATAGGTTTTTCTTTGCTTCCGCCTCCTCTTTTAATTGTTCCAGGAAGCCATTTTTCTCATCTTCCATTTGTTTGAGCTTTGTGCTAAAACTCAGCCTTTGACACCTCTCTTCCTGTAAGAGTTCCTGCGTGTCTTGCAGCTGCGATTCCAAGATAGAAAAATCTTCCGCAATTTCTCTAGATTTGCTGTCTGCTTGAGAAAGCTGATTTGTAACATTGTCCAACTCAACCTGCAGTCGGTTTGCCTTCTCTGACAGCTTAGCACACAATCGGTCACCTTCTGACACCTTGACTTGCGATTCCAGAAGCTGTGCCTCTACTTTTTCCCTCTTATGTTCACAATCTCCTTTTCCCTGCATAAGAGCCTTCACCTCATTGGCTAGCATCTGGGAATAAGAATGTAATTCTGCCACACAGGCTTCTTTCTCCTTTAACTGCTGCTGGACACGTTGGGCTTCCCCTTTCCAACTTTCACAGTCCGCACGCCATTCATCTACCACATTGCTCAAAGTAGTGAGCTCATACACAGTACTCAGTAATTTAGCCTCTCTTTCACTTTTCTCTTTGTCGCTGAGAGACAATGTCGCTTTCAGAGCAACATTCTGTTCCTGCGACTCCTGCAGGTCTATTTTTGTAGCTCCCAAAGACTGAAGACTTTTTTCCAGCTGATTACGCAACTCCAACATATCAGCCATACTTTGCTTCTGCAAAGTCTGAATTTCACTTTCCTTTTCCATGAGGATGGTATCTTTCTCCATTATAGTCTCTCTGCGTTTTTGCAACTCGACCAAAAGAAGAGCAGTGGATTCTTCCCACTGTAACACATGAGACTTGAGTAGTTCATTCATTTCCTGCAAGTTTCTATGCTCCATTTTAAGCAATTCCAAGGCTTGTTCCTTTTCTTCCATTTTCCGTTGCAAGGCATCCAACTCAGCCCTGCACACATACTCGGTTTCCTCCAAACCGATGGCCTCCATTGGCTGCTGGCGTCTCTGTTTCCAGCCTGCCATGCTCTCTTGATGAGCCTTTTGTTGAGCTGCAAAGCTCTGCTGAAAATCCGCATTTGCCTGCTGTTGAGCTGCATTTGCTTGCTGTTGAGCTGCATTTGATATAATCAGATGTTTCAACATCTCCTCCATTTTGAGTTTACTTTTCATCTGAGCACACGTTTCATCAGTGTTGCTAGGGACAACAACCTTCCTCTTTAGTAGACTCTCTTTAGGCATGGATGGGGCTGGTTCAGACGGCAACATCCCCTCCATCCATAGAATCCGGTCTCTCATTTCATCTATCTTTGCATTTTTCAGGCGTTTGGACCGCCCCATCTTCAATAACTCCACAAACAAATTTTTCACAGTCCAGCAAACAATTTTCAGACCACTGTCTCTTTAACACATGTAGTTCTCTCTCTTGCAAGATCTCTTTTCCTGCGCACACAGTTTGTGCAGTCACTTGCACCAGACACAACAAAGTTCATCAAAAAATTTTGAGACCCCTGTCTCTTTAAAACACTTTTTTTTTTTTTTCTGTCAGGATCTTCTCTCCTGCACACATAGATTGTGCAATCTCATGCACCAGACAAAGTTCATCAAACATTTGCACTTCCTTGCAGGGATCTCTGCTTATGCCCACTGCATACCTCCACCATATGTAAGGGATTAGCTCGGTGGTAGGCGTGGATGACCCCTTTGGGGGTGCGTTTTCACAGAGAGATAGCCGACAAGTGCTTGCAAACAAACAGTGTGGTTTATTAAATGGTGTTTTCTTCACCAGGCTGTATGCAGCAAAACATCCAAAATAAAATAAAACACAAAATAAATCCTTGCCTCTGTGGGCGGCTACCTTCTCACAGCTGGAACCTACCTAAGAAGTCTTTCCAACCTACTGTTAGGCCGACACTGCTGATCCTACAGCAGACACTCAAATGTCCATTTGTTTGCTTTTCACACAGCACAAACATTGTCCATTTCACATGTCCCTTTACTCTTCACACTCTTCACATGGAACACTTCTCTTCACACTCTTCACATGGAACACTTTGTCTTCTCACCTTTGAGACGTCTTCACTCATGGTTACCCTCCTTAGCTTCACATCGCTGTAGGGGGTCTTCTCCCATGCTCACCAGCTTGTCGGGAGGCACACATCCGACTGTCCCCCTCTCCCAGCCCACACGGCGACAGGCGGCAGCAGTCCTTCTCCCATGCCCACACGGCGTCGGGAGGTACACGTATGTCTGTCCTCCTCTTCCCAGCTCACACAGCGACAGGAGGCAGCACTCAATAGATTTTCTCTGGACAAATTATAGAGTCCTTGATCTCCTCATTCTGAACAGCTGAATGGTTTTCAACTTCCTGCTGGCTCTCTCTGCAGCCAACACCCTATAGTATCAGTGAACTTTCAAAGCAGGTGGGAATGTGTCTCCTCTCAGTGACTACATTCCCAGATTTACCTGACTTCCTGTCACAGTATATATATAAATAAAAAAATCCTCAATTACCAGCCCTTAAAAGGGCTTTTGGGGACACTAGATAGATATAGATATATATATATATATGAAGAAACAACTCAATTACCAGCCCTTAAAAGGGCTTTTGGGGACGCTAGGTATATATATATATATATATATATATATATATATATATATATATATATATATAAAAAAAAAAACACAAATACCAGCCCTTAGAAGGGCTTTTTGGGGTGCTGATATTACAGCAGTAGTGGACCAAGAACACTGCAAGACCAGGAACACTGACTAACTGTCCCTAGCTTAACAGCAGCAGCAGCAGCAGCAGCAGCTCTCCCTACTCTCACTACACACACTGCTTCAGAATGATCTAAGATGGATGCTGCCCTTGCTTATTTATAGGAGGTGGGAGGGTGTGGGAGGGAGGTACGCTGATTGGCTGGAAATGTGTCTGCTGACTGTAAAGTTCAGGGTCAAAGTTTGCCTCAATGATGTCTTATGGGGGGCGGACCGAACATCGCATATGTTCGCCGGCAGCGGCGAACGCGAACATGCTAAGTTCGCCGGGAACTGTTCGCCGGCGAACAGTTCTATACATCTCTAAACCTTGATTGTATTGTCCTTTGACTCATTAGAAGGAACAAAAACTGCTTGATCTAGGTGTATAAGCAATGGAATTAAAGATTTTAACTGCTCTGCAATATTTTTAAAATATATCTTTAGATCTATGTTTATAAGTGAAATTGGACAGGAGCTAGAACACAGAGAAGGGTATTTCCCTTCTTTAGGTATTATTGTTATATGGGCTTCCTGAGACTGACGTGAATGGACATGAATCTAAAAATGAATTGCAAGTACGTAACAAAATTGATCTGATCTTGCAGTTTCTTATAAAAGCCCTGTAAATCCATATTGACCAGGGCTTTTTTCCTAGATGCAATTTCTTAATAGTTTCCTTTACTTCGGCTTGTCTGAATAAGGTTGCTGATAACTCTATAGTTTCCTCCGAAATAGTTGGAAGTGACGTTTTTTTCAATATATACTTTTATTTTTCCTAAGGGACAAATTAAAAGACTTTTTGAGTCTGCAGTGGCTAGATTATAAAGCCTAGTATAATATTCCTGAAATGCCTTGGCTATTTTTTCCAATGTGCATACAGTCCCTTGAGATGGAAATACTATTTTGTTAATGTATGTGCGTGATTGCTTTTTATGTATTGAATTGACTAACCTCTTTCCCGGTTTGTTGACAAATTCATAAAGATTTTGCTTTACTAATGCTCTGTGGCGCATATAAGATATATCTTCAAGGGAGCATACATGAGCTCTTTTCTGGGATAATATATGATATGTTGTACCATCTATGTTTGTCTTATGACATTGTTCTAGAACAGAAATATTCCCCAAAAAAGTCGATATCTCGTTAGTTTTTTCCTTTTTCAATTTTGATCCAAATTGTATTCGTTTACCCCATAGGATGTATTTTAAAGGTTCCCATTTAATTAGCAGTTGAGAGGAATCTGTCAGGTGGATTATCTTGAACTTCTCTATAGTTTCCCTTAGAACTTTTAACACTCTCTCCTTTGCTAATAGAGATTTGTTCCATCTCCACAAAGAGCTGGTTTTCAGAGTTTGTCGTATACAGAAAGTCAGGAAGAGTGGGTAATGATCTGATCTGAACTGGATGCCAATTTGTGATGCTGATTGTCAACTCAATAACGGAGATAAAAAAATAATCTATTCTACTATTTGATGAATGAGGCGCTGAAAAAATAAATGTAAAATCCTTCACAATGGGGTGCAGTATACACCACACATCCACTAGTTGAAGGGAGTATAATCGTTTACGTATAATTTTAAACGTGGATACCGGTAGTTCAGTTTTCCCCTTAGAACAGTCTAGCTTCGGGTCCATCACAAGTTTGAAGTCTCCCCCTACTATAAGATAGCCTTGCTTTATTTGTTGTAGTTTAATTTGAATTCTTTGAAATGTCGATTTCTGACTTCTATTGGGTAAATATATATCAAGTATCTCCCCTTCAGGTCTCTTACCTCTGAAGAAACTTGTACTGGAAGATTGGAATGGAATAATTTTGCTACTCCTTTTGATTTTGTTCTTGGGGTTATCACTTGTGTACCATTGATTATAGTATCTTAATATGAGCTTCAGGGCCTTATTTGTTTTGAAAATGTATCTCTTGAAGGAATAGCATTTGCACATTCTGTTTGTGCATATGATGCAGCACCTGGCTTCTTTTTTGAGGGATATTAAATCCCTGAACATTCAGGGAGCAAAAAGCCAACAAAGTAATCTCAGCTCTCTTCCGTGAACTCTAGATAATGCACCCTGCCACAATGCAGCTCTTTCCCGTTGAGAGGCAAGGGGGCAAAAGGGAGGGGCAGGAGAGAGAAGAGAGAAAAAAAGGGGAAAAAGAGGGGGGGGACACATCCACATTCAACCATCCTCTGTCAAGCACACCATAATCAGAAAAAAGGATCTGATTGCTGCTGCTCTAAAACAAAACCCAAACATGGAAAAACACCACCCAAAACAACAAACCAACACAAAATCTTGAAAAGAACAAAAAAAATAAAATCCAAACATTTGGGATAAATACCCATTAACTACCCCTGTGGCCCATAGCCATTCCCAGGGGTTTTCCCTATTGAGGGAAAAGAGGCAAAGACAACCAGATGTGAGGCAAGGCATCATATTTCTTATATATGTAATAAGGGAGAGTATAGGAAAGGGCAGAGGAGTGGAAAAAAAGGGGGGGAAACCATAAAGGAGGGTGAGAGGAGAGGCAAAAGGATACAAAGGTAGAGGGAGATCCCCCCCCATTCCCCATCATCTGATTTTACTCACATTTCTTTGGAATTGTTCCTTAGGAACTGCTGAGAGCAATCTGGGGTGGTGTCCACTCATGATCTGAATATAACTATTACCTAAAATAAGTTTTGGTAACCATTCCTCCATTATGTTTAAAAAGTGTGAGATCTAAAAAATTTGAGAGACTTTGTTTGAGAAGCACCTTGCATGTATCACTTTATGATTTTCTGAATAATTGCACATCATATTTATTGTATATTTATTTATTAATAATTTATGATCAGCACTTTTATGATATTTATGATTGATATGCAATAGAACTTATTACTTAAAATATTGTAGGTAATCAGGTATTGCACACCTGCACTTTATAATTTATTACATTATAGTACGCAGTAGGGCAGCGCTGATTCACATATTTTTTCAGAATATATTATGGCCTAAATTGATGAAGAAATTTTCACCAGAGTGAATACAGAGGGTTCACCACAAGATGTAAACCATTGGTGAGCCTCAAAAACAGGAAGGCCAGATTAGAGTTTGCCAAACAACGTCTAAAAAAGCCTTCACAGTTCTGGAACAACATCCTATGGACAGATGAGACCAAGATCAACTGGTTCTCTTGTATTTATTAATGATGTGACTGCTGACAAAAGCAGCAGGATGAATTCTGAAGTGTTTCAGGCAATATTATGTGCTCATATTCAGCCAAATGCTTCAGAACTCAGTGGATGGCGCTTCACAGTGCAGATGGACAAATACCCGAAGCATACTGCGAAAGCAACCAAAGAGTTTTTTTTAAGGGAAAGAAGTGGAATGTTATGCAATGGCCAAGTCAATCACCTGACCTGAATCCGATTGAGCATGCATTTCAGTTGCTGAATACAAAACTGAAGGGAAAATGCCCCAAGAACAAGCAGGAACTAAAGACAGTTGCAGTAGAGGCCTGGCAGAGCATCACCAGGGATGAAACCCAGCGTCTGGTGATGTCTATGTGTTTCAGACTTCAGGCTGTAATTGACTGCAAAGTATTTGCTACCAAGTATTAAAAAGTGAAAGTTTGATTTATGATTGTTAATCTGTCCCATTACTTTTGGTCCCTTAAAAAGTGGGAGGCACATATACAAACTGTTGTAATTCCTACACCTTTCACCTGATTTGGATGTAAATACCCTCAAATTAAAGCTGAAAGTCTGCAGTTAAAGCACATCTTTTTTTTTTAAATGCGGGGGATTGTTGACAAACTAAGATTTCAAACTTTAAAGCGGAGTTCCACCCTGGATTTTTTTTTTTTTTTTTTTAATACCCCCGGGACAGTCAGGGCTAGTACATTCCACAATGGCTAGCCTCTGATCTGTCCCGGGTTGCACTTACCTGTTAGGACAAATACTTACCTTGCAAACGTCTTGTCCAGCGCTGCCATCTCAGATGTGTGCAGCTTGAAGCCAGCGAGATCCCCTTCGGCGTCTTCTTCCGCCTTCTTTGGTCCCACGATGCTCTGCGCCGGCCCCGACGTCACTTCCGGGTCGCGCGCGTCATCACTCCACAGCTTCTGGGCATGCCCAGAAGCTGTTTAGAAGGGGATGACGCGCGCGACCCGGAACTGACGTCGGGGCTGGTGCAGGCGCAATGATTCCTGGGAGTGATGACGTTCAGCTCCCAGGAATCATTGCAGAGCCAGGAAGTGACGACGGGCCGCGGCCGAGGAAGGAGGAAGAAGGAAGTAAGGTAAGTATATTTTCTTCTCTACGAGGTAAGTAAAAAAAAAAAAAAATATGCGATTATCCATTTCTTTTTCAGGTGACCCGGAGCGAGAAGATGGAGGTAAGTATAAAAATAGGGTGGAACTCCACTTTAAGAACGTTCATATTAATAGGAGTAGCCTAGAAATAATTGATGTGGAAAAAATATATGATTTACATTTTTAGCATAAATATACTTTATGTACAAGCAGGTTTAGGAAGCTTGCTCATCCTATGTAATCTTAGAGTTCACACAGAATCACTACTTATACCATTGGTGGGATATATGAAAAAAAAACCAAAAAACTGAATGGCAAGTTTAAAATGTAAGCTAAAACGTTTCCTGTTTTTTTGCTTTGGATAAAGTAAGGGAGTGATAATACCCTTGACATTTTCTTTTGCAAATTCTTTATTTATCCAAAAGAGATCCTTGAGGCGATTTACATATGTGTAGCACTACCACCGCAGGAGCAGCTTGGTACTTTGGGTTCTCTGTTCTGTGCCGCATCTCCAAGAACAACGTCAGCCCTTCTGACACACCTGGTTGAGAGAAAGTTACTGCAGGCACTTATAGGAATACAAGTGTGGATACCTTTAACTCTCCTGTGAACTAATATCAGGAAATAGACACAAGATAGCTTAGTTGTAAATTAACTCCATGCATCGGTATAGGTTAGGATAAATGGTGAAGTGTGTGTATACTAGTGCCCTCAAGAAATGTATAGGATAAAAAAACATATAAATATGTGCAATCTTGAATAATAATAAATAAATTATGAAAAAATACCTGTGACCGTATGCAATTAGTAATATGCAACGCCTCTTTCTGGTAAGCTGCCACTTGTCTTTTGTGTGTGGACACCTTGGGGTTGCATGCAGCACTGAATACCACATGCGGTGTGAATCCATTAAACATCAACAAACTTGTGTTGTTATATAATTTAAAATATCAAGGACTCAGAGACTTTTTGTTTTGAGTGCACTTTTAAGCATCATGCACTTTCACATATAGGTGAAGTGAATCCTATTATGTTTTAGATACAAATAAATTAGCAATAAACAGTGCATATAGGCATTAACTGCAATGTTAGTAATAATATTATAACTAGTTCAGAGTGCACTTTAGAAGAATGGCTAGGATATGGTGCAATGTTCCTTGAGAGATACTCCTTAGCATAATTGATAGGTAAAGGTCTCTGCGTAGCATCTGTAAAGGGACATTCTTTAGTCCTAACTCTTCAGCCGGGTAGTGTTGGGACCCAGTTGTACCATTGGTGCATACGAGAATAGTCCCTCTCTCTGGGGAATGTAGTTTAAAAGCTCTTGATTACATCTGTGTCTCTCTCCTCTGGATTACAGTGCAGTGCTGCCTGAGTCTAATAAACTCTTTCTGCTCAGCAGCTCCCTCCTCTTGCTGATATAGCTGTTATCCAGTTCAACACCATAGAGCAGCAGCTACAGAGAGCAGTGGCAGCCAGTGTTTCTCTCACTCTCCATTTTTAGTCAAGTCACCTGGCTATACGTGCAAAGGCATGGTTAAGATCTGACAAGTCACTTCAGGTGAATTCATACAAGTTCAAAAAGTGCATTTTCTAACAATAACCAAGGGGAGAAAAGTCTTCAGATATAAAAATTGCAGTCTAGTACCATACAGCACTGTCAGCACAGTGGAGATTAGGTTGATTGTCTGAGGTCGAGTGAGGGGAGACATGAGTGCCTAAAGGATGGTAGTAAAGGGAAAGCTGAACTCAAGCTTTGTCTTTTGGAAGATTTTAATATCTCTTAGGTCATCCTCCAAGGTCATCCTCCAAAAACTGGTTGGGAAAGAGGGTGATGAGGGTGAAAGATGAAAAATGGGAAGAGTAGGACAAATAAAAGAAGAAGTGCAGGGGTCAGGGGGAGGAATAAGCTAGGAAGTGGAAAGAGTCAAAGGAAATAGGGAGTGGCCTTGGGGAAGGGCAGGGTGGAGGAAATGGTTGGGGAGAAAGAGGGGAAGAGTTACGCCCTGCCTACAATTGTCAGGTAACTAACCTGACAACAAGATGTTCGAACATGACAACAAAATAATGTTTCTAAGAGGGCCTTAACGACATCTGTGAAGGAGAAGTCTACCCAAGAGAACCATATTTGAGATACATGTTGTGCTTGCCTGGAAACAACAGAGGTAGTTCCTCCATCTTTCTGAATTCTTCCTCTTTGTTTAGCAACAGGCATGGGGGGGGGGAGTAGAAGGCCTCTTTCGCTGCATTAAAGAGGTGATGGGGGAATGATCTCAGATAGGTTCTCACAAGGATGCAAGACAAAAAAGAGATGGGTCCACATAATCCATGAACTTTTGAAATATAGGTCTGACGGTTTGCCTAAGGGGGATCAGCTTTGGACAAGATCAAAACATGTGTCAAATGGTTCTCTTTTCCTTGTCACATCTCTAGCAGTTGTCTGATATGTTGGGGTAAAATTTGTGAAAGACAGTGAGGGGGCCCTGTACGATTTTTGTTAGGGAGAATTGCAGTATTTTCTGACATTGTTCCTCAGTAAAAGGTTGTTGAAAGTCCTCCTACCAGCATTGCAGGAAGACTGCTCTATATCCCTGCTGTGAAGAGGAAAGGAAGCCATACAAGATGGACCTTGAGTGACAGGGTCAGAGTCAGCACATGGAATTAAGAACTAGAGTTAAGAGGCTAAAGAAGGATCTCAAGGACAGGAGAGAAGATAAAAACAACTGTCTGTTAATATTAGGGACTGATAATCTGTCATGCTGTTTTGACTTTTTAGGTGTAAACCAAGCAAATAACTTGTTATGGGCATTGTCAGTGTTTCCATGTTGTGTTTATACTTTTTAAATATCGTCTGTCTTAGTTTTTATTGGAGTTCTGTACTTTTCAAGGTTGTCAGTAAATTGTTCATGTTTTGTCAGTAAAAAATGTGGCAGAAGGTTGGAAACACTGGTCAGGTTATAAGCACTGTCATGAGCAGTCAGATCCTCCATGGATGGCCTATGTCCACAGAGTATAAAGTGAGATGCTTGATATTTACCCTGAGAAGTCAGAGTACAAAGTGGGCTGTCTTTTTGGTCACAGAGGAAAATTAGGGTTGCCAATATTAGGTATAAGGGTGAGTTGGTTGGGGATAACCCAAAGGCCTTGAAAGCAGTGGCACACATGCTCAGGGTTGTGTGGGGTGAGCTTTCAGGGATGTGGAGGACTACAAGGGGGACCTAGACAGAGATTTAGAAGAGGCAACACCCATAGTTTAAGGTCAGAATGTTTGCATTAGTTGAGAAGTTGCATTAGATGAGAGCTTACCTGATTTTTGGCAATATCTGGAAGGGGAATTCCCCCATTTTGTTTTGGTAAGCAGAGTAGAGACAGTTTAAGTCCGATGGTCTCTTATTAACTATTTGTCAACACATCAAATCAGGGAGACTAGAGATAGAGGGTAGATAACATTTACATGAAAAAAGAAAAATCGAAATTTATGAATATCACATCACCCTCTTTGTACAGTGGGTTTGTATTCACTTACAGTCAATTATTAATGAGAAGCTGTTTAAAAGTCTTGATTCTTATGCTGATTATACTTAAATGTTTTATTTTCATTTTGTTTTTAGGTCACCTGACTGACAGAGATCTCTTGATATCCCTCCTACGCTGCAAAAATGCTTTGAAAGAAAATGGTGTCATAATAATAAAAGATAATGTAGCCAGGGAAGGTTGTCGGCTGGATCCTGTTGACAGCAGTGTGATTAGAGATATTCACATATTAAGAAACATCATTGAGAGAGCAGGGATGGCCATCCTTGCAGAAGAGAAACAAAGAGGTTTTCCAGAACTCTGTGTTCCAATATGGATGATTGCAATCCAATAGTCATTTTACTTCATTGCATTGTTTGCTATGAGCAGTATTTCCTTTCACTCCTCATTGGGGGTTCCATTCTGTCAGTATTTTATCATCCAACATTTGTGGCTAGCCTACATTTACTTTTTTTGGATTTATTCTATAACATCAGAGTTGATAACAAATGTGTAGGCATTAATTTATGTGTTTTAGAATATAATTAAAGAATAACTATAATTAACCACTTCAATACAGGGCACTTTCACCCTCTTCCTGCCCAAGCCAATTTTCAGCTTTTAGCGCTGTTACATTTTGAATGACAATTGTGCAGTCATGCAACACTGTACCTAAACCAAATTTACGTATTTTTTTCCCCCACAAATAGAGCTTTCTTTTGGTGGTATTTGATCACTGAAAGTTTTTTTCTCTTTTGCTACACAAATAAAAAAAGACCGAAAAGTTTGAAAAAAAAAAAAAAATTTTGTAAATAGAGAAGTTTTTTCCTGCACTGATGAGGCCCCACTGACAGGCTCTGATGAGGAGGGCACTGAAAGGGTCCCTGAGCCCTGATTGGCATCCCTGGTGGCCATGAGTGGGCATCCCTGGTGGTCATGGGTGGGCACCCCTGGTGGCCATGGGTGGGCCCTGGTGGCTCTAGTGGCACCCCCCCAAAGGTCTGCACTGGTAATAAATACTCTGATTACCAGCACAGACCCTCCCCCTGTTAGGAGAGCGACTGATCGGATCTCCTCTACTCGTGCCTGTCAAGCACGAACTGAGGAAACCCGATTAATGGCACTTCCTATTTACTATGTGACCAGCTGTGGTTGGACACAGCTGGTCACATGGTAAAGAGCCTACGCAATTAGGCTCTTCACCGGGATCGGAGATGCGTCGAGTCAAGGTGACACACCACACCACCGATCGCCGCTCTGCGCGCCCCCCCGGTCTATCCTGCTGGACATCATATGACGGCCAGTCAGGATAGAGCAACCACTTCCCGGCCGTCATTTTGCTATATGGCAGGAGGGAAGTGGTTAAAAATCATTTATTTTTTTTTAACTTCCCAGGGGACTAAGTACATATCGCACTTGGTCTCGTTCAAATTCATCCCTTAGGCCCCTTTCACACAAACAGACCGTTCGTCCATTTTTCATCCATCCGTTGATGGATGAAAAAACGGACATGAATGCATTCCTATGGAAAAACGGATGATCATACATTTACATCCATTTTCATCTGCTTCCGTCCACATCCGTTTTTTTGAACAGATGAAGTGCTATTTTTCATCCATTTAGAAAAACAGATTGGATGAAAAAACTGATAAAAACTGATGACCTAGACAAAATCCCCAAATTGGTGAATAGGCGGTTTCCCACTGTATACCAAGGCTGTTCTTCTGACTCCAGGACCAGGGGCGTGAGTATACTGATTAGCGGCAGTTCCCCTTGGGTGTTCTCGGAGCAATGAAGTGACGGTTGGGCCGAGCCCTCTTTGTTAAGGGTCGACTCGGTTCCGCGATGGTCACCCTGGTAAATCTCTACCTCCCTAACTCTAATCACGTTCCATTCCTCAAATTAATGCTCTCAAAACTAGCGGACTTTGCTGAAGGTAATATCTTCATGGGCGGTGATTTTAACTTGGCCTTAGACCCGACCATAGACGCCTCGAGGGGGGCCTCTCATGTTTCCTATGCAGCCCTGAAGCGCATCAAAAAGAACTTCCAGGCCTTTCATCTGATCAATGGTTGGCGCGTCCTGCACCCTCACGACCGGGACTATACTTTTTATTCCTCGCCTCATGACTCTTATTCCTGCATTGATTTTTTCTTGATCCCGCAGTCACTGCTCTCCCGTGTCGTTTCGGCCTCGATTGGTTCCATCACTATATCGGACCATGCCCCGGTGTTGATGGAGCTGGATCTGCGTAGAGCATTAACGAAGCAGTGGCAATGGCGGCTCAATGACTCCCTTCTTCAGGACCCGAAGATCCGGGACGAGATCGGTCTGGAGTTGCTTCGGTTTTTCGAGACTAATGCTATCCCGGACAGTCCACCTCTGATGGTCTGGGAGGCCCATAAAAGCTACATCAGGGGGATCCTGATAAAGCTTGGCTCGCGTTTGAAGAAGGAGAGGTCAAAGACGATGACAGATCTTCTAACTCGTATCGGTTCCTTTGAGGCATCTCACAAGAGGTATGTATAGTAAGCTGCGCTAGAAATTGAAACAGTCCATATGAATGTCCATAAAAAAAGTGGTGACACTTGTGCAGGTACCGCTTACCAGATTCCAATCATGAAAGAGCCAAATGGATAAAGGCAGATTCTTCAAACGCAGTAAGCTTCAGAGGGGCTCCGATATGAATCTCCTCAGTAGTGTATTAATGAAAAGAAGAAAACGACACCATAGTGTAAACCAGTAACGGAATAAAAAGTAAATACAACAAATGAGTTGTGACCTGTGCAGGTACCGCTTACCAGAAGTAGCAGATACTGTAGCCAAAATATTGGGAACTGGATCCACAGACCTCAAAGGATAAGCAGCAAGCCTGCACCGTGGTGATGCAAATCTCCAGGAATAGGTTTTAAACGAAAAAGAAAAAAGAGGCAAACGCCATAGCGTAAAACCATAAAACAACAAGTAATGGCACCCAAATTGTGAAACTGGAAATCCAATACTGAATATAATGGTGAAAGATGACAGCCACCACCAAAAAAGATAGGTTTCCCTTACTAGTTATAGCAAGAGGACAAATCAATGGTGTGATAAGCCGCTTACCAGATGGACTAATAAATGAACATAGAGAATAGAAGGTCCCGATCATGCAACCAAGAGGGCACCAGTAAGGATGGGTACTCTTACCAGCTCCAGGTATTGTATGAGCGGGGGTTCAAAGTGACGTTGAACTAAACTTCAGATAGGGCTCCACCAACCAGGCTCAGGGAAAGATGCAGGTTACCCGAGAAATAAGGAAGGGAGAGCCATAGCATACAATCCAACGACTATTTATTCAAAACATAAAGATTGCACTTACAGACATCAGATGACACAAACGTGGATAGGAGGAATTGAAGGGAGGTAACAGCTGCCGGCCGGACGGCTCCGCTCGCCCGTCCTTCACAAACAGATAGGTAGGTGTGACGTCAGCACGCCGTGACCTGACTAGTTTCATCAGAGATGATTTTCTCAAAAAATCATCACTTTTTTTATGGACATTCATATGGACTGTTTCAATTTCTAGCGCAGCTTACTATACATACATTATTTTTGGGGTGTCAGTCGCACTTGAAGTTGCTGCTTTGTTTGTTTGAATTAGCGCAGTTGTCTTTTCCTTTATCTCTCACAAGAGGTCTTGGGCAAGCTCGGTTCATGGGGAACTCACTGCTCTACGTGACCAGCTCAGTTCCCTGGCGCTGTTTAGAGCAAAGGCTGTCCTGGCCAAGTGTAAGCGCACCTTTTATAAACATGGTGACAAATGTGGAAAGATCCTGGCGCGAGCCCTGCGCCACCAGAGGGCTCGTACTTTCATATCAGGGGTAATAACATCCCTCGAAGCAGAAAGTACATGCGACGGAGGAGATTGTGGAAGTCTTCCGCCAATATTATGTCTCGCTTTACAATCTGACCCCTGATTCCCCCTCGGGAGTTGATCTCCGACTCCCGGGCTGCAATTGTGGACTATATCCGCGATCCTTTACAGCCCACAGAATTGGCTAGTGCAATTTCAGGGTCAAAAAGTGGTAAGGCTTCGGGCCCAGACGGGTTTTCCCTTGTGTATTTTAAACTTTTCGAGGACATTCTCTCTCCGTATTTTCTTTCCGCGTACAATGCGGCCGGCTCGGGCACTGACTTTCCGGAGGATTCGCTAAGGGCCCATATCGCTGTGATTGCCAAGGACGGTAAGGACCCTCTTTTGTGTCCTAGTTACCGCCCAATTTTGCTTCTCAACATAGACTTAAAATTGTTTACCAAGATCCTGACGACCTGATTGGCCTCTTTGATCCCCCAACTGATACATTCAGATCAGGTGGGATTCATTCTTTCCCGTGAAGCCTGTGACAACACCACCAAAGCGATCGACCTAATCCACATGGCACACTTGCGTCGGATTCCTACTGTGGTCCTCTCGACGGATGCCAAGAAGGCATTCGACCGGGTGAATTGGTCCTTTTTGATGAAGACACTTAGACATATCGGCTTGGGCCAGAGGATGATGTCCTGGATTGCCGCCATATACTCCCAGCCCTCAGCGAGGGTAAAGGTTAATGGCCTCCTCTCCACGCAATTGAGGATCTCTAATGGCACACGGCAGGGCTGCCCCCTGTCTCCTCTGATTTTTATTCTAACTCTGGAGCCATTTCTTAGGACCGTGCGAGCCAACGTGGATGATACTGGCCTACCGGTGTCCCCTTTCGCTTTCTCCGAAGGTGGCGGCCTATTCCAGCCTCCCACGCTGGCCATGTGGCTGCGAAAGGTAGCTCAAATCAATGAAATGGAAGATCTCGTGGCGGCGGAGAGGGGTACCAGAGACAAGTTTTTGGAATGCTGGTTCTACTGGCATGAGTTCACGTTTTCTGAGGATTACAAAAAACTTGTGGCCTAACTCTCTCTGGGTCTCTCGGTCGACCATCTTTGCCCCCCTTCCTCCCCCCCTTTTTTTTTTCTTCCTCTCCCCCTCATCTCCCTTTATTTCACCCCTTCTTCTTTCGTCCACACCTCCTTCTGATACCTCTCCCAGTCTTTGTCTTCTCTTTATCTCTTTCACATATTGGAAAAACTTTCCTCCCCCATCTTTTCCCGGGCATGCTTACATTGGGGCCACCGTGGAGAGGTCATTTCACTTGGCTGCCCCATATGGCGCGCCTCCTCGTTTCCAAGAGCCGGGCCATGAGACAGATGCCGGTGGAAATGGGGGACGTCTGCGGGATCCGCCTACCTGTCTTGACCCTATGTATTCATGCAGTCACACCTGTTCATCTGATGGTTCCTTTATGACTTCCATGTTTGTGACCTGTTACGGTATTTTCTTGCTCTTATGCTACGTTGCACTGTTATGCATTTTTAACCTGCTCAGTGACCTTTACTTGTTTTTATTGACTGCAATCTGCTTACATAGTTTTTTTCTTTTGACCTGCTATCTTTTGTGTTACCCTTTGTGATGCGCGCTTTTATACACTAAATAAAGAATTTAAAAACTGATGACAACGGATGAAAAACGGATGACAAAGGATGAAAACGGATAAAAAACGGATGACAAAGGATGAAAAACCGATGTTGACTGAAAAAACTGGTGACAAAAAGACGTGACTGAACTGATGAAATGAACAGTCCATATGTGTGAAAGGGGCCTAAGTTTCTAAAGCAGCTTGGTCAGACAGGTTCCCAATCTACCCCATCCGATAACGCTGCTAGATAGGAGACAGATTTGTGACTGACAGCTCTTGTCTCTGACAGCAGGGGCCGCTCTAGGGGGCCAGCGCTGCCATTTACTAAAAACTCTCACAGTATCCTGCAATGTGTCTATCGATGGCTACGTTTACACATGCACAATGAATTATACAGCGTTGCAGTGCTGAATGATCTTTAAGTTTTACCAATAGGCGATCAGCAATGTCAGGCTGTGTAATACTTGGCACAGGTCTCGACATTGCTGATCTTTCATTCATAAAATGAACACTCATGCAGCACTGTGCCATCCATTGGCCAGGCTAGGCTGTGTACATATAAAAGCAGCTGCTGATAGATACAGAGATAGATCCTTTTCAAGGACCCCCTCCTCCAAGTTATCGTCCCCTAGCAGAGCTAAGAAAAAAAAATCAAAACTCCAAAACAAAAAAACAAATATATTCAGCCAAGAGACATCCCAATCTAGCAAAGAGAGGACCCAATCCGGCAGCTATACGTACTCGGCCTTCCCCTCACACCTGTATGCGCTGAGCCCCCTCCTCACACCTGTACGCACTCATCCCCCTCACACCTGCATGCACTGAGCCCCCTTCTTACACCTGTACGCACTCAGCCCCCTCCTCACACCTGTACGCACTCATTCCCCCTCACACCTGTACGCATTCATCCCCCCTCCCACCTGTATGCACTCAGTCCTCTCCTCACACCTGTACGAATTTAGCTGCCCCTCACACCCGTACGCATTGAGTCCCCTCCTCACACCTGTACGCACTCATCCTCCCTCGCACCTGCACGCACTCAGCCCCCACCCCACACCTGTATGCATTCAACCTCCTCCTCAGACTTGTAAACTCTTAGCCCCCCTCCTCACACCTGTACGCACGGAGCCCCCTCACACCTGTACACACTCAACCCCCTCCTCACACCTGTACGCACTTAGCCCCCCTCACACCCGTACGCATTGAGCCCCTTCCTCCCACCTGTACGCACTCATCCTCCCTCGCACCTGCACGCACTCAGCCCCCACCCCACACCTGTATGCATTCAACCTCCTCCTCACACTTGTAAACTCTTAGCCCCCCTCCTCATACCTGTACGCATGGAGCCCCCTCCTCACACCTGTATGCACGGAGCCCCCTCCTCACACCTGTAAGCAATTATCCCCCCTCACACATGTACGCACTCAGGCCCCTCCTCGCACCTGTAAGCACTTAGCCCCCCTCACATCTGTATGCCCCACCTCACACCTGTACGCACTCAGCCCCCTCCTCACATCTGTACCCACGGAGCCCCCTCCTCACACTTGTACGTCCCTCCTCACATGTATATATGAGACACACACACCTTTACACACACATGCACACATATACACACACATAGACATGTACATACACACACACGTACACCCTCCCCCCTTTCACTTGTACAACAGCCTTTACTTGTAAGGTGGTCTTCCTAGTCTCCGCTCTTGTGTCCACATGTCGCTGAGACACAGAGAGCTAAGTACAGTCCACAATATAGTACATGCAACACAAATGAGTAGTGCAAGAAGTAGCCAGAGGTGGCAGCAAAGAGGCTGATGTCAGCTTAATGACACAGAGCAGCAGCAGCTGCTGACTCACACACACATACAGAAAGCCAGCATAGCAAAGGGGCACCCGTGCACAAGCCCATACCTTCTCCCTGCCCTGATAGGCGACTGGGCCCCTCAGGATGCCCGAGCCCTCTACATCTGTATGAGCTGTCCCCCCCTGATGGTGGCCCTGTGAATGAAAAACCAGCATTGCTTGTGTATTCATAATAGTAAAAGGTCAAATAGAGCTGCAGTTTTAGGGCTCTTTCACACGGGCGGTCCGATCAGATCCGCCTGTAAGTTTTTTTAGGCGGATCTGATCGGATGCCCCATTCAGCCTTATGGAGCAGCGGATGTCAGCGGTGACATGTCCGCTGACAGCCGCTGCCATCCGCATCCGATCCTGTCCGTGGAATCCGGACGGATGGAAACCCTATTTTCCATCCGTCCTGGGGATCGAATGAGAGCGGACAGACGGTCCGCTCTCATCCGATCCCTCATAGAGAGCAGCGGGGGCTGTGACACCTCCCTCTCCGCACTGCAAGCGGAGACGGAGCTGTCATCCGCCGGCTCAGCGGGGATCGGCGGATCGATCCCCGCTGAGCAGCACAGGTCCGCCTACGGAGGCGGACAGTGTGAAAGAGCCCTTACGTAATCTGCAGCTGCTTTTTCTTCAGAGTAGCGACAGATATCTTACACAAAGCCACAGCTCTGAATAATCTTCCTCTATTATGAATGAACAAGCAGAGCTGAATGTTTTATATTAATAGCGACTGATCACTCAGATTAGAGGAAGGAAGGGTGCTGGATGTAACTCCCTCCACAGGAACGCCCATAATTTGGGCTTCAAAAGAGGGTTGAGCTACAGTAGACAGTAGGTGGGCAATGTAGCAGTCAACCGGGGTACCAAAGATTATGTACATTAGGCCCCCTGGGGGGGGGGGGGTAAATAAAATGTAAAACATTTTAGCAATAGTTCCTCTTTAAGGCATATCAGGAGTTGCACTAAAACACCCTGTTTATTGTTTTCTCTCAATTAAGAATAATGAGCTCAATTTATAAAGCAATATCCCATGTGATATTTGAATCGAATGACTCAGTCTATCCAAATATCGCATGCGATAATTAAAATATCAATGTACAGTAAACCTCCATCGCGGTTCAGTTTTTGCGGTCCCGGTATATTGCGTTTTTTTGTGTAATGTTATTTTACTATGTAAATCATTAAAAATGAAATATTTTTGTGTTTTCCATAGCTCTTGCTATGTCTCTCAGTATCTTTTATGTGTTTAAATGAGTTTCTATTGTTTTAAAAGTGTGTTTAAAGACCTTAAAATGCTTTTAAACGTACAGTGACATTAAAAAAAAATGCCTACAATGCATAGATTTTTTTTTTTTTTGCTGCTGACTCTCCTTAAAAGTCATACCAGATTTGAAAAGCCTGTTATGGATTGTGGAGGAACCCCCATGCTTTTTCCTTTTTTCCCCAACTTCTTTGTTTACATTCATTCATCAGTTGGGGATCTCCAGTTGCCAGATCCCTGACAACAAGCATCTCTGCGCTGGAACTGTCACATTTAGTAGAGGAAGGAATACCACTGCTAAGTGTGTTACTTCCCGCTGCAGCCTGAAATCCTGTCTGCTGTAAAATAAGGTGTAAAAAGTGTGTTAAATACTGCAAAATAAAAAATTTAGGTGCAATATTTAACACACTTTTTTTGTGAACTGAATTTGTACATTGATTCTAAGATAAATACCGCATGAGTTATTTTAAATACAAAAATTAATGCAGTATGTATTTCTTAGTGCCTTGAGCACAACCTCACCTATTTTTTTGTTCTAGTTTTACCTGTTCCTTGAATGACTAAAATATGGTCTTTTACAAGTTACTAAAATAATGTCTTATTGTTACATGTGAATAGACATATATGAAAATGCTCTACATTTGTGTTATTTATTTAGTTCTTTTCACTAGAATATTGTCCAATCATTATACTGATAATCAAGCTGTGCATGGAGTTCTGATAACGTTGGATGAAATTGCATGGTACATAATACCTGTAAGTTGTCAACTATTTGTGGGCAGTACGAGTTCAAAGGGCAGCCGCTTTGGGCCCCACAACAATGACTGGGCCAAGGGCAGCTGTCCCTTTTGCCCTGTTTTAACGACGGCCCTGCATGCACAGGAATAACATCATCATGGCCCAGCTATTCAAACAGCCAGAGAGTGCAAACCCAGAAAGAAGACCGGGCAAAGATGGAAACACCAGAAGCAGTAACAGCTTGCTGCTGGAGGGCTCCTTTTGAAAGGTCAGTCTGCACCACATACTAGCCCATTATGGCACTAAACTGCAGTGGACCTATTTATTTTTTTATTTTGTGGTAGCATTTAATACTGCTTTAAGAACTTTGCATCATAAATCATTGCCATTTTTTTTTTAAATATGGAACGCTTTACCAATATGTGTTAAATCCTTGCGCAGGGGTCATGCTAATCTTTTCTGTATCGTTCCAATTTTAGTATATGTCCTGTCGTTCAAACCATTTTTTAAAGAAAATACTATTAGAGATGGGCTTGGGTGTGTTGGAGTTTCCACATGCTTGATTCCACCAGGAAGCCGGCACTGCATTCCGCTAATCACAGGCAGTGAGACAGTTCCTAGATTGGGAAATGTCTTAGTGCCTTTGATTAGCAGAGTGATGTGTCGGCTACCTGGCAGGATCGGGCACGTGGGAACTTGAACATGCCCGAGCCCATCTCTACTTAGGATGGGTTTCCTGGTGGTGTCAATGGTGGGACATGTCTGTACAATGAGCATAAGCATTGTTTTTTAAGCTGGCCATACACTGATCAAAATGAAGTCTGTTCAATGGGGACTAGGTGAAGTTCAATTGGTGTTTAGCCGCTACCGCTTGACAGAATTCGATCATTTGGTGAAGGAATATGCTGAAAAACCTGTCTCGATGAGCAACTTCATCCAACTGGCTACAGCAGTTGATGAGTATATCCTGACAGCTGCAGCTGTCAAAATACAATGTCCCGGTATGGAGGATTACTCCAACCACCTCATTTGTGTGGGTGGAGGAATCCATTTGTTTTTTTCTTTCCATTCAGCCCGCTGGCTGATCAAAAAAAAAACCAAAACAAAAAAACAGTATATGGCCAACTTTAGTTTCCAGCAGAGGAAGGAGAGTAA
This sequence comes from Pelophylax lessonae, assembly GCF_965119305.1. Taxonomy (NCBI): domain Eukaryota; kingdom Metazoa; phylum Chordata; class Amphibia; order Anura; family Ranidae; genus Pelophylax; species Pelophylax lessonae. The sequence continues at coordinate 143,366,497 of NC_138775.1, read as the reverse complement.
TTGGGACACTGGGACAAAGCATTGTCAACCCAAAACAGAAGGTTCATGAACACGGACTTTTTTGATAACCATTTATAACTAGGTCTTATGTTAGTGAATGCTGTAAATTTAAAAAGATTGAAAATGACTTTTGAAATTACATGTACATGTTAAGATTATCTGAGATTTTAGTGACTGGGATTACGTATGCTTTAAATCTGTAAAAGATGGTCACCAGTATCAAAGCACTACTGGAAAATGTAGCTTGATTGCAACTTACATCCATGTTTACTTGCTTTCATTGTCAGATTATCTGTGATTGATATTTAAATCTTGATATGGGATGTAATGATTCTTTTTTAGGCCAGGTCAGTGATACAGTGCATTAAAATGCTTTTCATTGACTTTAAATGTAAATGTGCTGAAAATATGTGAAATTATTTTTTTTCTGATAGAAAATAAATGAAGAAAGGTAACCTGTTAGAAAAGGCATTAAAATCTATATTTACTTTGTAGCATAGTTGAAAATACTTTGACGAAGTAGTCAATAAAATATTGCTGTCAATTATTTATTATTTTTTTAATCTACCCATTCACACCGCGCTGTATCAAAATATATAACATTTATAAGATCAATAAAGATTTGTCAAAAGTGGAGGAATGTAAAACTTTCATTGGTACAACTATGCCCATGTTTGCTTAATTGTTGACGTGTGAAACTGGATTGTATTGAGAGATAATTGATTTATTTTCAATGAAGAGGTGACCACTTTCACACTGAAATGAAAGCATGGTAAGTGTACCACTACAAATGGTGGATGGATGATGTTAATCCTTAATGAGGTAAATGCCAACATAAGAAGCTAGAGTTCAGTGTTACTATAAATCTTGAAGGCCACATTAATTATAATTTATTGCAAGGGTAGGAGCTTTACTCTTACATACACACACAGATGCACACTGAAATATGCTAATGAGCTCAAAGGCATACCTAGGTAAATTCTAAGATAAAAATAAGCATTATCATCAGAGGAGTTACTAGAACCTTCAGGGTCCTGTTGCAAGAAACATGAAAGGTCCCTCCGAGCCTGATGGTGGAACGCCAAGGCCCAGTCACTAGTGCAACCTTTGCGACCCTGGTAGTTCCGCCACTGGTGTCAGTAGTTGTTTATTTTTGTTATTATTTTTGACCATTTTATTTTATTAATGTTTTTTTTTTTTGCAACTTTATCTTTTATTAATTTTTTATAGTTTTTTGGGACCCCTTTTGGCAGGCTTTGGTGATATATCAGGGGTCTAAACAGACCTACAATGTTTCACCTTTGAGACAGAGAAAAAAGATTGAAGACACAACCCTCAATCTCCATCTCTATAGCCTCAGCAGAACAGAATAAATTGACATGAATAGCTCTGTATAGAGCTTCCCATTCATTTACAAACTGAAGCATAGTAAACACAATTCACTATGCTTCAGATATGAATGAAGCGAGGGGGAGATCTATTGCTCCTTGACGAAGGTGTTTTCTCAGTTTGGACCTCTGTACTCTCTGAAGCTTTTCCCAAACGCTGGTGTGGCTGACCCTGGTTATTATGCAGTTGTTCGATATTTCTCATCACAGAGTGCCAAGAAAGCTCATGTAGCGTGTGACAGGAAGTCTTTGTTTCAGGACACTCCTCTAAAGGTGGAGGATTTATGGTGGAGTGGACAGCGACCAATTGGTCCATACATGTTTCATGTTTTCCTGCTGGTCCAGTGTAATGAATGTGATTCCTGCTCATTTATGAGAATAGATGAGCACTGGGGTCTGGTGAGTTGCCATTCCTTCCATTATCCCCGGCACTTGGTGGTGGAAACAGAGGTGATACCTATAGATTGCACGATCAATTGGCTATCTATTGGACTATTTATTTACATGCTACATGCACTTTTGCCTGGAAGGACTGTGGGACATTTTTAGTGATTTTAGTGATTTTATGTACTGTATTCATTATGTGTACACTAGTCACTGGTGATCTCTACCTCTAGGCTTGTTTGAGACAATTTGACATTGTACTTGCGCTACTATTATTTATTTACAGTAAAATCAGTGTGTATATGCAGTAAAACATGCTTGTTATACCCACTGTGGAACCTAAGGGAATAATCCTCTGCATTGTGTAAAAAGGCTGTTTGATTTTGTCTTCTATGATCCCCCCACTTCTTTTACTGTCCCCAATCTATCTCCTGACAGTACAGAGCCTTGGGGGCACTCTGCACATGCTCAGTTTGGTATGTATTGCTAGAGAGGTTTTTTTTCTTGGGAGTGTGCATGTGATCTGCACAGGGCCAATCAGCACTGTCCAGACAAAGGGTCAGGGATCCTGCAGCCTCATAGGACAATCAGAGTAGAATGAAAATTCCTCCTACAAACATTAACCAGACACTAATCAAAGTCACAAGAATGCTATATACTGCTGATGAGAAAAGGTATTTAGCAGTTTATATTTTCTAAAATAATTGCATTTCTATGTTCTGTGTACTATGGGAGACCAGATATAGTGAATGCAGGGTCCTGGGTTTAGTAACACTTTAAGTACTTGTTTTAGACACAGGAGAGGAGAAAGCTATATACACACTTGGTTCTCCACTCCGCAAACAGTGCTCCCCACGATTTAGCGGTGGACTGTTCCTGGTGTCCTCACATCCAGAGCCTTCTCTGAGCTTGATGATGTCAGAAACAGCCCACGGCTCAAGACCGCTTTAGCGTGGGGGTGAAGGAGCTGTGGGGACTGGTCTTGTGCATGAAGGATCAGAGGATCAGATAAGTCTATCTCCCTTCATCCCTCTCCTAGACAAAAACAAACAATAAACCCTTGCAGTGTGGGCACAGTCCCACTTCATAGAATTATTATCATTATTTTTTTGCCCAGAGTTTAGCTTTTTACAGAAAAAAGGTATTGAACCATAATTTACAAACTCCTATACACATTGAACCCCTACATGGCTCTTCTTAAAAAAATAAAATAAAAAAAATAAAACATGCACACTTACCCAATTTAAACCGTTAACCCACATCCTCATTGCTGCTAAGGAGGAGGTTTTGGTCCCAGTGTGGAAGACCCTGATAAAACCATTTGTAGAGGTTAAAGACATGTTTTCTCTAGTAATGTTTTATGAAACCTATGGCTCAGCAGAATGACACCCTGTCTAAATTTTGGAGGATATGGACTCCATGAATAAAAGCCTACATGCTTCCTACATTCTATACTGACTAATTTTTGATCTAATGCCTATACCCTGCTGAGAATGATTATGCTTATGTCCTGAAGGCTCTTCTACCAATGCACTCCTAATGAGCTTGCTCTGATCATTGGCCCACTCCCTGTCCCAACTCCCCTTTCCTTATTTTTCCTCTCTGTCCCATTATTCTCCCCACTCTTTTCTTTCCTCTTACTTTATCCCCATCTCCCGTCTTCTCTACTCTAATCCCTGTTTTCCATTCCTTAACACGATTACCCTATCACGTCTTTGCTGTCAGAGGGAAAAGAAAAGGCTTAATACTCTGTTACCACAGGAAGTTCATCTTTCCAATCACTGTTGTTATTTGAGTTTCCCTTTATGACAATTGCAGTAGCTGTCTGCATACATATTTCAATGTTTGACTGCTTTGTTTTTTTACCAGTCACTGTCTCATAATTATAATGTATCAACGCTCTGTTTCACACTGTATAAAAAAAAATATTCAACAATATTACATAATAAAAAAGGTTGAAAAAAGACCAATGTCCTTCATGTTCACCCTCTCATTTATCCTACAGCTTTGATCAGGAGCACAACTGTGCAACTGTGTTGCCTTATGACTTTGCCTACCAAAAGGAAACAAAATGTCCCCATGACCCTCAAGGTCAGTTGACTGTATTCTCTGAACCAGAAAACAGTACATTGCACATGTCATAGGTTGGAGATCTGTGCAGCACAGAGAACTGTAGGGACGGGTTCACACATTTGCGGCCGCAGGTTCGTGGTGTCCCTGTTCACCGGTACAGGTGCGAATCAGGTCTAAATTTGCACTAGAATCAGACTGAAAGCTGCACAGGACCCTTTTTAAATGTGGACCGCAGCTGCCCAGAACCTGTGTGAGCCGGCTCCATTGAGAAACCCCCAGTCAATTCTGATATGTGTGAACCCAGCCTAAAACTGCCTTTGCACCTATTGTGTTGCATTTAAGGTTATAAGAAGAGCACCAAGGAGGGTCTGTGCCAGAAGAAACTTTACCTGATGATGCAATTCGCCTGATCTCCTGCAATCACTGTAGAATAGGCCTAGGATCTTCATTGCATAAGGAGATCGTGAAGCTGCTATAAACTGAGCCAAGTAACCTTTTAGCATACTTCTATTGTATACAGACTGTAGTTCCTGCTTATTTGCTTGTTGTATGTATATCTGTCAATCTTGCATTGTTTTCCTATAATTATAATAGTTTGTATGCACAGCAATTTTGTTTAGTAGAGGCATATTAATAAGCTACAGTGTTTTTTCTAAGCTTCCTTGGGTTTACTGCAAAGTACAGAAATTGATGTCATTTTATAGCATATAAGTTGTACCATTAACCCTTTCACTGCCAGGACCATTTTACATTTTTTGCACACGTTTTAAAAAAAAAAATAATAATTTAAGGCCTGAAGATTATGCGAAACCCCTCAAATATTATGTATTTTATGATAGCAGACACCCCACAGAATAACATAGTGGTAGTTCCAATTGAGACATGATATAGGCAACAGTTTATGAAATGCAAAATTTCAATAAAAATACACTAAAGTTATGTAAAATCCCTGGGGTTCCCACCAGTCCCTCTGCTTTTCTATTAAAAACTGACCACATTAAGCAGGAGAATACACTGTGGTCAGTTCTCTAGCTGTGCTGAAAACTCAGTGTGCTCTCCTCCAATGATCAGACTTGTCCTGACATGCCCCTGCTGCACAGCCTGTCACTGGGCAGATCTGTGTGCTGCTGCTTCTCTTCCCCCTAGCTCTTATGCAGCTGAGAACAAAGGGAATGTGATCATATACACTCACTGGCCACTTTATTAGACACACCTGTTCAATTGCTTGGTAACACAAGTTGCTAATCAGCCAATCACATGGCAGCAACTCAATGCATTTAGGCATCTAGACGTGGCAAAGACAACTTGCTGAAGTTCAAACCGAGCATCAGAATGGGGAAGAAAGGGGATTTAAGTGACTTTGACGTGGTGCCCGACAGGCAGGTGTGAGTGTTTTAAAATCTGCTGACCTACTTGGATTTTCATGCACAATCATCTCTAGGGTTTACAGAGAAAGGCCTGAAATAGAGAAAATATCCAGTGAGCAGTAGTTGTGTGGATGAAAATGCCTTGTTGAAGTCAGAGGAAAATGGGCAGACTGGTTTGAGATGATAGAAAGGCAACAGTAACTCAAATAACTACTCGTTAAAACCAAGGTATGCAGAATACTATCTCTGAACACACAACACATCGAGCCTTGAAGCAGGTGGGCTACAGTTGCAGAAGACCACACCAGGTGCCACTCCTGTCAACTAAGAACAGGAAACCGAGGCTACAATTCCCACAGGCTCACCAATATTGGACACTAGAAGATTGGAAAAAAACATTGCAAGGTCTGATGAGTCTCGATTTCAGCAGCAACATTCAGAAGGTAGGATCAGAATTTAGCATAAACAACATGAAAGCATGGATTAATTCTGCCTTATATCAACGGTTCAGGCTGGTGGTGGTGGTATTATAATGGTGTGGGGGATATTTTCTTGGTACACTTTGGACCCCTTAGTACCAAATGATCACCTGAGTAGGGTTGCTGACCATGTCCATCCCTTTATTATTACAGGGTACCCATCTTCTAATGGATAAAATAAATGAAAGTGCGCTCAACCTGTTCTGATGTGTCCCATGAATCAACATAGGAACACGTCACACGCTGTCTTTAGTTTCGTGAATCAATACAAAAATCGATAAGTGCAGTATGAAAATATGTGAAAAACTTAATGCATGCAGTATATATAAAAATATATGCAATGGATGTTATGAACATATTACTAGAATAAATAAATATATTATGCGGCAATTCAAAACTTGCTCCGTGCAGTGGGTAGAAATATATCTGCAAATTAATTGCGTGCAGTGTATATAAAAATATATGCACTAAAAATGATAAAAAAAATATAAATAATTAAAATAAATTGAAAAGGGTAATTGTACACTAGGATATCTGATATCTAATATAAATCCACACCAGAATTGTTAAATGTATATGTTCCACACCGTGCTGAATACCACTTCATTAACACATAATAAAAAATGACACCTTGAATTACAGTGATTACAAAAATAAATCAGAATTAAGTCCAATGTGTTTTTGAAATTTGCCTACGGTCAAAGACCTTTTAGGCTTGGATGTATTGGATCAAACTTAGCCATGAGGCCCAACTCATACCCATAATGGGAAAAATAATTTTGCGAGGCCCGCTTAAGTGAGACACACTCCTAACACTGCCTGAGAACAGCAGCATTAAGGTCCCTTGTCCCTCAAAACTTGGGTTATGTGTAGGGGCGTAGCATGGGTTTTCAGACAAGCAATTTGTACCCCCTAACTTATGTCAGCGGTGGCTGCAGGGGAGAGGAGAGAGCACTTGACAAAGACCGGTAAAGCCTGGAGCGGTGAAATCACCCATAGGTTCCCATGTCGCATCTGTTGTTGGCGCTCCCTCCTCTCCCCTGCATATACCACTGGAGCACACAAAGAATAACGTGACCAGACTGGAGAAGTCTGAAAACAGGGTTGTACATATTTTCTACAAGGGTTAACCAGCATAGTCATTAGGAGGGGGATGGGAGAATTTTCTGAGACTAGTCAGGTTTAAACTAGAAATTCGACTTTAATCCCTCCCCATTGGTGGGCATTGGCGGAGTTATTTAAACTATTTGTGCTGCATTAGTGGTTACTGGCAGTGTTAATTAACACTGACACAGATGCCACTAATGAAGCACAAAGGGGATAAATAACTGTCACTGGTCACTAATGCACCAGTGGCAGAATATTAACTCCTTCTTGCTGCACTTTACTGACTAGCGAAATTGCTAACGAATTGCTCCTTTACCCCCTCCAGGAGTTAACTAGTCCAGTTCCCAGGAAAGAGAGACGGGGGGGGGGGTAAGAGAGAGAAAGGGGGATGAGAGAGGAGGATGAGAGAGAGGAAAAGTGGGTGAGAGGGGGAGTGAGAGAAAAATAAGGGGGAGTGAGAAAGAGAGAGAAGAGTAAAAGAGAGGGGGAGCGAGAGAGAGAGAGAGGGGGGAGGGAGAGAGAGAGAGAGGAAGGGAGAGAAGGAGAGAGAGAGGAAGGGAGGGAAGGAGAGATAGAGAGGAAGGGAGGGAGGGTGAGAGAGAGAGAGAGAGAGAGAGGCCAGGTAAGAGGGTGAGAGAGAAGGAGGGAGAGAGGGTGAGAGAGAGGGAGAGATGGAGAGAGAGAGAGAGAGAGAAGGACGTTGAGAGAAAGAGAGAGGGTGAGAGGGAGAGAGGGTGAAAGAGAGAGAGAGGGAGAGAATGTGAGAGGGTGGGATAGAGGGTGATAGGGAGGGAGAGAGGGTAGGAGGGAGGGTGAGAGGGTGAGAGTGTGGGAGAGAGGATGAGAGGGAGGAAGAGAGGGTGGGAGGGAGGGTGAGAGGGTAGGAAGGAAGGTGAGAGGGAGAGAGGAAGGGTGAGAAGGTGGGGGAGAGAGTGGTGAGAGGGTGGGAGGGAGGGAGGGTGAGAGGGAGGATGAGAGGGAGGGAGGGAGGGAGGATGAGAGAGAGGGAGGGAGGATGAGAGAGAGAGAGAGAGAGAGAGAGGGAGGGAGGAGAGAGAGAGAGACAGAGAGAGGATGGGAGGGAGGATGGGAGGGAGGATGGGAGGGAGGGAGGGAGGGAGGATTAGAGGGAGAGAGGAAGGATGAGTGGGAGAGAGGGAGGATGAGAGGGAGGGAGGGTGAGAGAATGAGAGGGAGGGAGGGTAAGAGGGTGAGATAGAGAGTGGATGAGAGAGAAGGAGGGTGAGAGAGAAGGGGGTGAGGGAGGGTGAGAGAGGGAGGGGTGAGATAGAGGGAGGGAGGATGAGAGAGAGGGAGGGAGGATGAGAGAGAGGGAGGGAGGGAGGATGAGAGGGAGGGAGAATGAGAGAGGAAGATGAGAGAGAGGAAAAGTGGGTGAGAGGGGGGAGTGAGAGAAAAATTAAGGGGGAGTGAGAAAGAGAGAGAAGAGTAAAAGAGAGGGGAAGCAAGAGAGAGAGAGAGGAAGGGAAGGAGAGAGAGAGAGAGAGATAGAGAGAGAGGAAGGGAGGGAAGGAGAGAGAGAGAGGAAAGGAGGGAGGGTGAGAGAGAGAGAGAGAGAAGGAGGGTGAGAGGGTGAGAGAGAGGGAGAGAGGAAAGGTGAGAGAGAGAGAGAGAGAGAGAGAGGGGGGAGGTTGAGAGAGAGAGAGAGAGAGAGAGGGAGGGTGAGAGAGAGAGAGGGTGAAAGAGATGGAGGGTGAGAGGGAGGGAGGATGAGAGGGTGGGAGAAAGGGTGAGAGGGAGGGAGAGAGGGAGGGAGAGAGGAACGGATGATGAGAGGGAGGATGAGAGTGAGAGAGGGAGGATGAGAGTGAGAGAGGGAGGATAAGAGGGAGGGTGAGAGAGAGGGTGGGTGAGAGAGAAGGAGGGTAAGGGAGGGTGAGAGAGGGAGGGGGAGCGAGGGAGAGGGAGGGTGAGGGAGGGTGAGAGAGAGGGAGGGAGGGGGTGAGAGAGAGGGAGGGTGAGAGGGAGGGAGGGTGAGAGATAGGGAGGGAGGGTGAGAGGGAGGGAGGGAGAGGGAGAGAGAGGGAGGGAAGGGGAGAAGGGGGAGGGGGAGGGGAGAGTGAGGGGGTGGGAGAGAGAGAGGGGGGGGGGTGGGCGAGAGGGGGGATGGGAGAGAGAGAGAGGGGGCTGGAAGAGCGAAAGAGGGGGGTGGGTGAGATAGAGAGGGGGTGGAAGAGAGAAAGAGGGGGTGAGTAAGTGAGGGGGGGTGAAAGAGAAAAAGGGGGTGGGTAAGAGAGATGGGGGTGGGTGAGAGAGAGAGGGGGGTGGAAGAGAGAGAGAGGGGTGGGTAAGTGAGTGGGGGTGAAAGAGAAAAATGAGGGTGGGTAAAAGAGAGGGGGGGTGGGTGAGACCCCTAGCCCTGCCTGCAGTCCCTCCTGGGCCCCCCTGTCTGTGGGTAGGTGTGTGTGTGTGTGATGCACCTACCTCCCGCCGTCTTCCTCCTCTGGGCCCTCGGTCAGCCTGTCTTCCTTCTTGTTGAGGACAGTGACAGCTGGCAGCGGAGGTTTGGGAAGGAGTGCAGGCTCTGATTGGGAGGTGGCGGCCTGCTGGGGTTGCTGCGCCCACTGCTGCTCGGGTCAGGAAGGCGGCGGTGAGGTTTTCTCCCACCCCCTCCTGAGTCCTGGGCTGTTCCAAGGTGCTGCAGCGGCGGAAAGGGCTCAACTTAAGGGGCAGCTGCTTTTGGCCCCAAGAAGCGCCCTCAGCGCGCGGAGGAGGAAGTTAAATCTTCTGCTTTCAACGATGGACAGGGAGGGAGCACTGGTTGCTAGACGCCAGACGGCTCTAGCAACCAGTCAGTACTAGTTATGTGGGGGCGAGCCAGAGCCAGCGCTAAGGCGTCCACTTAGTCCACCCCTGTCCCCTGCATTCTGCTCCCTGACACCCCCCCATGTGTGGCACTTGGGGTGGACCGACCTCCCCCCCTGCAGTGCGTTAGGCGAATTAGGTGGCTGCGAGGCCCCCGTGAGTGCGAGGCCTTAGGCGACCGCCTAATTTGCCTAATTAGAGAGCCGCCTCTGCTAACAGGTAAAAACTGCAATCTGACACACAACTCTGCTTTAGCGGTTATAGATGCGTGCTTAAAGAGTGGCTCCTTACCAAAAAACAGATGAATGCCCGCAACCAGACACAAGATTCAACCCATGTATTTTCCCGTGCAGGATCCCTTCCTCAGTGTGACACCTCGTGTTAGATACAAAGTGTATGATTAACTTCTTACCAATTTTGTATAGTGGTAGGCTTCAGACATGTACATCCCCAGAGGCAGCTCTCTAATTAGGCAAATTAGGCAGTCGCCTAAGGCCTCGCACTCACAGGAGCCTTGCGGCCGCCTAATTTGCCGAGTTACAGAGCCGCCTCTGAGGCTGGCAGCGGGGATCTCCCTGCCATCAGAACAGTCCCGACTCCGAGTCCCGGCCAGTCTGTAAGCAGGAGAATCTGCTACGATTCGGGGCTGTGATCAGGAGCAGCTCACTGAGGAATGGGAGCTCACTGACATCTCTGGATCACAGCCAAATACTGGAGCCGCGGTGCTGACACTTCTCCCTCACAGACCTCAGACGGGGGAGGAGAGGGAGCTGTTTCTGCTCCTCCTCCCGCCCTCTCCACCTGTGCTTGCCCCGCCCACACTCCCAGACAGTTTTCATCTCAGAAGAAGTTATGGGCGGGAAGAATTTGCAGACCAGGAAAAAGAAGAGGAAAGATGGCGCCTGATCCCTCCATCCATCCATCCATCCCTTCCAGTGAGTACTCTGATCTAAGGGGCATCCTTCTTCCATCTCTTTCCATTTCTTTCTTTCTCCCTCTTTTCTTTCTTTCTTTTCTGTCCGTCCCCCTGTCTGTCCCCCTTTCTGTCTGTCCCCCTTTCTGTCTGTCCCCCTTTCTGTCCATCCCCCTGTCTGTCTGTCCCCCTGTCTGTCTGTCCCCCTGTCTGTCTGTCCTCCTGTCCCCCTGTCTGTCTGTCCCCCTGTCTGTCCGTCCCCCTGTCTGTCCGTCTGTCCCCCTGTCTGTCCCCCCTGTCTGTCCGTCCATCTGTCCCCCGTCTGTCTGTCCCCCTGTCTGTCCCCCGTCTGTCTGTCCCCCTGTCTGTCCGTCAATCTGTCCCCCTGTCTGTCCGTCCATCTGTCCCCCTGTCTGTCCGTCTGTCTGCCCCCCTGTCTGTCTGTCCATCTGTCCCCCTGTCTGTCTGTCCCCTTGTCTGTCCATCTGTCCCCCTGTCTGTGCGTCTGTCCCCTTTCTGTCTGTCCCCCTTTCTGTCCATCTGTCCCCCTTTCTGTCCGTCTGTCTGTCTGTCCCCCTGTCTGTCCGTCCATCTGTCCCCCTGTCTGTCCGTCCATCTGTCGCCCTGTCTGTATGTCCCCCCGTCTGTCTCCCTGTCTGTCTGTCCCCCTGTCTGTCTGTCCCTCTGTCCCCCTCATGCAAGCACAAATCCTTCTTTTTTTATTGCTGTACAGACCAGGATTCCCCAGTTTCACTCCAGTTCTCCTCTACCCATCCCTTGTCATCTACCCATTCCTCCCTTTTTACCCCCTCCTCCCTCTCCCCTATCCCATGGTTCCCAGTCCAATCCCTCTCCTATTCATCCCATGTGATTTCCACAGTACACATCCCACCCACACAAGCAGCAGTAATTAGATGCTCAGCCTCTGGGTTCTTCCTTAACCTCTGCAAAGGGGGTGAGTGGGTCCTCATGTCTAAATTCTGCCTAAAGCCTCACAAAGCCTAGAGCCGCCTCTGTACATCCCATCTGTGTTTCTGTGCACCGATAGCTGTCAGCAATCCCTAGATGTCTGCTTCCCCATCCAGAGGATAATTCTCCCAAGAGGTGGTTCCAGAATAAAAAGAGATGCTAATAGTGCATTATCCTCAGTAACCAATTAACTTTATTAAAGACTTGCACTTACATGCAGTAAAATTAGAATAGGTGTGTGTGATGTTCTTACAGCCGGCGCGGCTGCCTGCAGTGCAGACCGTGCTATATGATGTGACGGCGCCGCTCTCCTGCCCAACGCGTTCCCCCTCACTAGGCTTCCGCTGGGAATGGAGATGGCGCGCGCCGTCACATACTGCCATTTAAATAACCTTCTGGTAAGAAGTTTCCGCCTGTCTCTGTCGGTAAACCGGAAGAAAAGGACTCTATACAACTTCCTTAGATCGCCATTGTTTACAAACACAAGAGACTGCTGATGATCCTCTTTTAAAACAATTTAAAAAGTAACAAAAACCTTTTTGAGGATCTTGTAGTATTTACAAAATTATCTATAGCAGTACACGGGAGGTGCTCTATTCTGTTACACACAGTATTAATGAAGTGATCTAAAAGATCGATATACATAGCACCATCCAGTGTATAATAATATGAAAAATTCTTATTATACAGTATATGCTTTTTGATCATCCTGACTATAAATAAGGTCATATTATCCCTAAGTCAGAATATCTGGAAGCACAAATAGAGACATGAATTAGGAACTTCTTACCATTACAAAAAATGCATAAAAAAGTTCAGATAACATATTCACTTCAATGTATTATCATACCTGAATTATGTTATATTCATATTTAAAATTATATAAAAATATAAGAATCATTATTAATGCCAAAACAACATGGTTAAAAAAGTAAAATAATGAAAATGTAAAACAAAGAGACATTCAAATAAGAAAAAGAGTCTCTTTGAAATAATAGAGGTAATCATACTAAAATATATGAGTATAAAATTCTATGGAAAGGAAAAAACTGAAATTCCTCTCTTTTCTTATTCTTTCATTTAACTATTTTTGATATGGGTGTTAATGTCCCATTCGACATTTAGTCCCAAGGGCCTATAGCTCTTTAAATTATATATCCACTGAGTTTCTCTGATGGATATATTCCTCTTCATATTGCTGCCCCTTCAGTGTGGGGTATACTTTTCAATGGCAATAAGCTCTAATTTAGCTGGCTTATTTTGGTGACATTTAGCAAAGTGTAGGGACAAGCTATGCCCTACAAAGCCTTTTCTGATGTTAGTGAGGTGTTCCCCCACTCTGATTGCCAGGGTCCTTATAGTTCTTCCTACATATTGAACTCCACAACTGCAGGTAAGTAGGTAGACAGCACCCTTTGCGTGGCATTTAATGAAGCTCTTAATAGTATATTATTTTTTTGTGATAGAGGACGTGAATCTTTGTGTTCTTACTGTATTAGACTCTGTGCACACTTTACACTTCTTACATGGGAAGAATCCTTTTAAATTCCCAAACATCTCTGGTCTTGATGGTTTTTCTATAGGGTTTGGGGCAACCATGTCCTTCAAGTTTCTTGCACTTTTAAAAATGACTTGTGGTTTATTAGGCAACATGGGGCCAAGAGTTTTGTCCCCTTTTAAAATATCCCGATGTTTCTGGAATATGTGGTTAATCCACTTGTGCTGGTTAGAGAAGGTTGTAATAAAGGCATATTCAAAACTTGATTCTCCACCCGTCTTTCCAGTTTTTTCTTTAACTTTCGGGGGAATTAGTTCTTGCTGTTTCTGGATTTTCAACTCTTGTATCTCTTGATCAAGGGCTTTGGCTTCATATCCTTTTTGCACAAACACGAATACCCCAGTCATTACTGTTGAGTTTTTGCATAAAGTCACTCAAAGAGTCCTCATCGCCCTTCCACAGGAACAAGATATCATCAATATACCTTCCCTAAAAACACAACTCCGTCTCTCTCTAGGCAAAAATGTTCCTATCCTCCCATAGTGCCATAAAGAGGTTGGCGAGGCTGGGAGCAAACTTCGCCCCCATAGCCACGCCTGTCCTTTGTATGTAGATCTGATTGCCAAAAAAAGTAGTTGTATTCCATCCCAAATTGTAGCAATTCAAGGATGAACTTTTTTTGTTTGAGAGGGATATTAAAATTCAAATCCAAAAAAGTACTGACTGCTTCATATCCCATCTGGTGGGGGATCATGGTATACAAGGACGATACTTCCGCGGTAACCAAAATAACATCACCTGCAACCTCCATTTCTGTAATGTCTTTAATGCATTGTGCAGTGTCCTTTAAATATGCTGGTGTATCTTGCACAAGAGGTTGTAGGAAGAAGTCAATGTATTTACCAATTATTGAGGTTACTGAATGGATCCCACTTACTATTGGTTGTTCAGGTGGTATCACGTACCTGGAGATGAGCCTGACACTGTGAGGAAGGCCTCCCTTGCGCCTCCGACTCGGGACCCCTGATAGTGCAAACAGGGGACACCAGAGTGTAGAGTAGCACGAGCGCCTGGAGTCTTGCTTGAAGCGGACGATGGCTACTGGTGAGGGTTGCCAGAGAAGTCCGATGAGCAGGGTGTTGTGCAGGCAGCAGGTGCTGGAAGCAGGTTTCCTGGATAACAGGAGGAGCTTCCCAGGCAGGATGGATGGATCTGGGAATGACAGAAGCGTAGTAAGACAAGCCGGGTCAGGAGCCAAATCGGTAACGTATAAGCCAGTAGGAGCAGACAGGAAGAGTGGTCACGGGACAAGCCAAGGTCGGTGCAGGTGGAGATCAGAGAATCGTCAGGACAAGCCGGGTCTGGAACTAGGAACAAGTGCAGGTAAACAGGTAACAGGTATCCAAGGCTGAAGACAAAGCAGCACTGAACCTGTGTGCTGATCCAGCTTAAATAGTGCTCTTCCTTGATGAGAAGGGTGGAGCCAGGATTAGGCTGTGAGTTTAACTCATCCTCTGCCAGAGCCTTCCTGACATGGCCCCCCCCAATGGGCAGCCTCCGGATGCCCAACTGGGCCATTCTTGCTGGGTGGGCCCGGTTGAAAGCCTGTATGAGTCTTTTGGCATGGATGTTTTCTTCAGGTTCCCAGGAATTGTCTTCAGGACCATACCCCTTCCATTTAATCAGGTACTGTACCTGATTCCTCCTTTTCCTGCAACCCACAATTGCTTCAACCTCAAATTCCTCTTCACTGTCCACAATTACTGGCTCGGGGGGACCTGTATTTCGCTCCGGAAAAGGATCAGGGATGGCAGGTTTTAGCAGGGTAACATGGAAAACCGGGTGGATTTTAAAGGAAGCTGGTAGTTCCAATTCATAAGAGACGTCATTGATTCTTCTTATAATAGGAAAGGGACCCAAAAATTTAGGTCCAAGTTTTCTTGAGGGACAGGTAAGCTTTAAATTGGTTGTGGCCAACCATACCTGATCACCAGGTTCCAATATCAGCTCTCCCCTTCTTTTCCTGTCAAAGAATCTTTTATTATTTTCCTGAGCCTTAGCCATGGTTTCCTGAAGTAACTCAGTGTTGGATGCAAAAAAGTTTACTGTGTCCTGGACAGCAGGGACAGGACATTCAGGTACTGTGGTGATCAGAAAAGAAGGATGGTAACCATAATTGGCAAAGAATGGAGTCTGCTTGGTAGCCGAATGTTCAGAGTTGTTGTATGCGAACTCCGCTAGTGGCAATAGCGTCACCCAATCATCCTGGGAAAAGGATGAAAAACAGCGTAGATACTGTTCCAGTGTCTGATTGGTCCTTTCTGTTTGACCGTTGGTCTGTGGGTGATATGCTGAAGAAAAGGACAGTTCAATATCCAATTCCTCACAAAGGGATTTCCAAAATCTGGAGGTGAACTGGACTCCGCGGTCGGATACTATGTTGGCAGGAACTCCATGCAGTCTCACAATTTCTTTGATGAACAACTTGGCTGTATCCATGGCCGAGGGAGTGCCCTTCATTGGTAAGAAATGCGCCATCTTGGATAGCCGGTCTACCACCACGAAGATGGTAGTGTAGCCTTCAGATGGCGGGAGTTCAACGATAAAGTCCATTGAAATCATTTTCCATGCTCTGTCAGGGACTGGTAAGGGTTTGAGCAAGCTCCAAGATTTAGACCTGGGGGTCTTGTTCCGGATACATGTAACACAGGTTTCAATGTACCTTTTACAATCCTTCTGTAGATCAGGCCACCAAAAGGTGCGTTGAAGTAGCTCAGAGGACTTATGGACTCCAAAATGTCCTGCAAGGGAATGGTCATGGCAGAGACCCAAGACAGGGACCCGCAATCTCTCAGGTACAAATATTTTGTTATTATGCCATAAAAGTCCGTCCTTAACCTGTAAGGAAACTCCGGGAAGTAGGGAAATATCCTTAGAGGCCTGTTTGAGCTGTAGCAGTAAGTCGTCTTGCAGTAACAGGAAGTTTCCTGACGACAGAATTGTATCTGGAACTGCAGATCTCTCAGCATCAGAAAACATACGGGATAATGCATCCGGTTTTGTGTTCTTTGATCCCGGCCTGTAAGTGACATGAAAGGAAAATCTGGAGAAAAAGAGAGCCCACCTGGCCTGGCGGGGTTTTAAGCGTCTAGCTGCTTGCAAGTATTCTAGATTCTTGTGGTCTGTGTACACTAGAATTGGATGGGCTGCCCCTTCTAAGAGATATCTCCACTCTTCCAAGGCAGCCTTAATTGCCAAGAGCTCTCGATCACCGACGTCATAATTTCTCTCTGCCGAAGATAACTTGCGTGAGAAGAAGGCAACGGGGTGTAACAGAGCTTTGGCTCCTGCCCGCTGCGACAATACTGCTCCTACAGCCGACTCAGATGCGTCTACTTCTAGGACGTAAGGCAGGCCAGGATCTGGGTGTCGAAGGACTGGTGCAGAGGTGAAGAAATCCTTTAGGGTTTCAAATGCGGTCTGCGCCTCAGGAGTCCACAGGAAACGGATACCTTGTCTGGTTAACTGAGTGATGGGGGAGATGATTGCGGAGAAATTCTTGATAAACTTCCGATAAAAGTTTGAGAACCCTACGAACCGTTGCACCCCTTTTTTATCAGAGGGAACCGGCCAGTGTAAAATGGCAGAAACCTTTTGAGGATCCATTTTAATACCTTCTGTGGAAAGAATCAGACCCAGGAATTGGATACTCTGTCGACTGAACTCACACTTCTCAGGTTTTGCGTATAAGCCATGCTGTCTGAAACGGGCAAGGACATTTCTTACGTGTTCATGATGGTCTTCTATGGTGGAGGAAAATATTAAAATATCATCAAGATAAACAATAACAAACAAGTCCAGAAAATCTCGGAAAATGTAATTAACAAAGTGCTGGAAGGTGGCTGGGGCGTTGCAAAGCCCAAAGGGCATCACTAGGTACTCATAGTGCCCGAAACGGGTGCGAAATGCTGTTTTCCACTCGTCACCTTCCCTGATTCGCACTAGATTATATGCCCCCCGTAAGTCCAATTTAGTAAAAATGGTGGCATAGCGGAGTCTCTGGAATAATTCCGGCACTAATGGTAACGGGTAACGATTCTTAATCGTAATTTTATTTAGATCACGATAGTCCACGCAGGGGCGGAGCGAGTGGTCTTTTTTTCCTACAAAGAAAATCCCAGCTCCTGCCGGGGATGTGGAAGGGCGGATAAACCCCTTTCTCAGGCTATCATCAAGGTATTCCTTTAGTGCGGAAAGTTCAAGTTCAGTGAGTGGGAAAATCCGTCCGAAGGGTTTTTAGGCTCTGGGAAGAAGCTCGATAGGGCAATCGTATGGTCTGTGAGGGGGAAGAGTCTCTGCTCCCTTCTTGCTGAAGACGTCTAAGAAATCGTGGTAGATTGCAGGCACAGAAGAGCACGATTCGGTATCAGAGTCCATACACAGTAATGGAGACAGGGGGTCTTGTGGTTGGAAGAGGCAGAGTTGTTGACAGTAAGAGGACTGGAATCTAATCTCTCCAGTTTTCCAATTAATGCAGGGATTGTGTGCCTGCAGCCAAGGCATGCCCAGAATGATGGGGAACAGTGGTGAGGTGATAACATCTAGGCGTAGTAACTCTTTGTGGTTACCCAATATGGTAGCATGCAAGGGAAGAGTCTCTTGTGTGACAGGTCCAGATCTGATACGAGATCCGTCAGCCAAATGGATAGTCAGTCCCTGTGATCTGGGCCTTAGCGGAACCTTTAGCTGAGTCGCAAATTTCAGGTCAATAAAACAGCTACAGGCTCCTGAATCAATAATGGCGGGTGCCTGGATAGCCCCTTCTGGAAGCTGTAATGAAATAAGCACAGTCAGGTGAGATGAATTGTGGAGGCTCAACCCTTGGTTGGTAGAAGAAAGGGTTAGACACTTACGGCTTTTAGCTGGACAAGACCTCACATAGTGTCCATCTTCTCCACAGTACAGGCACAAGTTATTCAGACGCCGGCGTTGACGTTCTTCTGGGGTGAGGGAAGGACGGATTACGCCAAGCTGCATTGGTTCAGAAGAGTCAGTGGTGGGAGGAGCGGATGCTGGGAATGTCGGACCAGAAGGTCTGAAGACTCGAGGCATCATCCATACGGGTCGGGATTGACCAGATGATCTTTCTGCACGACGCTCTCTTAGGCGTCTATCGATCTGGATCGCCAGGTGTATCAGGGCTTCCAGAGTATCTGGCACCCCTACACGGGCCAATTCGTCTTTCAGAGAGTCAGATAGTCCCATACGAAATTGGTGGCGGAGGGCAGCATCATTCCAGTTAGTATCAGCACTCCACCTTCTAAAGTCAGTTACATAGTCATCTGCTGCTCTGCGGCCTTGCTGAAGGGTGTAGAGTGTAGAGGGCCGCCTCAGCAGTAGTGGTTTTCTGGGGGTCCTCATATAACTGGGCCATAGCTCCAAAGAACAAGTTTAAACTGGATAAGCAGGGATCCTTTTGTTCAAGTAAACGGTGGGCCCAGGACTGGGGTTCGCCTTGTAGAAGGGAAATGACGAAGCCTACTTTAGTGGCCTCGAGTGAAAAAGTCCGGGGTTGTAATGCAAAATAAAGTTTGCAGGCATTATGGAAGGACCTAAACTTGCTGAGATCTCCAGAGAACTTTTCCAGAGTAGGTACACGAGGTTCTGGAGGCAAAACCATGACTGTAGGTGTAGCAGGAGATCCCCCCTGGGCGTTTGGAGAGGAGGCTGGCGGGGTAAGTAACTGGACCCGTTCCTCAAGTCGGTTATAGCCTTCTTGTAAGTCTTTGACTGATCGGGTCAGTGCCGCCAGGTGATGACATAACTCGTCCATAGGGGAGGTTCCTCGGTCAGGCTCAGACATCTGGCTGCTTTGTACTATCACGTACCTGGAGATGAGCCTGACACTGTGAGGAAGGCCTCCCTTGCGCCTCCGACTCGGGACCCCTGATAGTGCAAACAGGGGACACCAGAGTGTAGAGTAGCACGAGCGCCTGGAGTCTTGCTTGAAGCGGACGATGGCTACTGGTGAGGGTTGCCAGAGAAGTCCGATGAGCAGGGTGTTGTGCAGGCAGCAGGTGCTGGAAGCAGGTTTCCTGGATAACAGGAGGAGCTTCCCAGGCAGGATGGATGGATCTGGGAATGACAGAAGCGTAGTAAGACAAGCCGGGTCAGGAGCCAAATCGGTAACGTATAAGCCAGTAGGAGCAGACAGGAAGAGTGGTCACGGGACAAGCCAAGGTCGGTGCAGGTGGAGATCAGAGAATCGTCAGGACAAGCCGGGTCTGGAACTAGGAACAAGTGCAGGTAAACAGGTAACAGGTATCCAAGGCTGAAGACAAAGCAGCACTGAACCTGTGTGCTGATCCAGCTTAAATAGTGCTCTTCCTTGATGAGAAGGGTGGAGCCAGGATTAGGCTGTGAGTTTAACTCATCCTCTGCCAGAGCCTTCCTGACAGGTGGTCTTACTAGACTTTTACGTATCTTCGGGAGGTAATAAATAGTCGGGATCCTTGGAGCTAACGGTATCAAATATTCCTTCTCCTTTTTATTAAGGATACCTTCCTTAAATCTGCCCAAGATCACCTTTTTTAGTTTCCTTATGTAAGCTGAAGTTGGATCTTTTCTGAGAATTTGATAGGTTTTTCTTTTGGACAAAAGATTGTCCATCTCCTTCAAATAATCCTCTTTTTTTAAAAGGACGATTCCTCCTCCCTTATCTGCCGGACGTATAATAAGATCCTTCCTGTTACAAAGGGTTTCTACTCCCAACATCAGGTCATTTTGTGGTCGAAAATATGAACTTGGATTCTTCCAGATCTTTCAAAACTAGATCCTTAAAAACCGTGATGTTATTGGATTGAGCACCGGAAGGATTAAAGTTTCTATCCCCTGCTTTAGAGAGAAAATGTCTCTTAATATTTTATTTCCTAACAAATTTGTGGATGTCTATAAACGTCTCGAATTTGTTTAGAGGTCTCTTTGGTGCAAACTTTAGGCCCTTATCTAAAGTTCTCTTTTCTGACTCAGTTAGTTCAATGCCACTAAGGTTAAAAATCCCTTGGCCCTTTACTTTTTCTTTTTTCTTGGAGTCTCCCCCTCTACAGCCATGTGTTTTTTTCTTTTTCCTTTTTGGTGGCCCTTCCCTAAAAAAACCCTAGGTTTTGAACTAATGGGTGTTCTAGAAGAATTTTCTACAGGGAAGTCTTGGGGATCCTCTTCGCTATCATTTGTCTCATAATTAAGTGGTTCGTAGCGATTTTGAGTACTTCCTTGATAAGGTCTTGACGTTTGCGGTGGCCCCCTATAGTTACCCGCCTAGTCAACAGAGACACATCTGGGTGACCTATATATGGGTTCCTCATATTCTCTTTCCCAAGAATTATATGGAATTTCTCTTTCTCGTCTTTGGTTATCACCTCTGGGATATTGTCCTCCTGGGTGATTCCGGGGTTCCCTTTTCCTTTTGGATGGTGTGTAGGTATATTTTCCCTAAGGGGTTTATATTTAATATTTTTCAAGCTTCTTCCTTTCATGTTCAAAGATGGTCTTTTGGTATTAGAATCCCTATTATTCGGTTGTGTCGAATTAAGAGGGGTTTTCACCACTTCAGTTTCCATGGATTCAGTGGTAGGATTAGTGGCAGGCATTAGGTTCCCTTCTAAGTTGGCTTGCCACTTAAACACTTGGGAGGATTGGTAGTCTTCTAGATCTCTAAAGAATTTCTTCTCCTTTTAATTTTCTGTTCCTTCTCCTCCATAACAAGAATCTCCCTT
Organism: Pelophylax lessonae; assembly: GCF_965119305.1. Taxonomy (NCBI): domain Eukaryota; kingdom Metazoa; phylum Chordata; class Amphibia; order Anura; family Ranidae; genus Pelophylax; species Pelophylax lessonae. Next base: position 143,345,718 of record NC_138775.1, on the reverse strand, counting down.
AATTCATGGTTATTTATTCTATATGCTTCCTCCTGAACAAATGGGGATAATTTTTCTTTAATGTCCATGAATCTCTTTATTTAACCTGACCACTTTTTTCTTTTTCCTTTCAATTAAAAAATTCAACAAGCTCAAACCGGCTCCATTAAAAAGTTGAAACCAGTCAAGGAGCTCGAAATCTCCTTGCTCTGGACTAACATTCCATCTGAGGCTCCTAGGAACCATTTTCTCTAGTATATATTTTTCAAGAAATTCTGTCCCAGGTGGCGTTTAATTCTGCCACCATCACATTCTTTAGCCTCATAAAGATGCCTCTGAGGTCAGTAGTTTCAGATCTAGTCTTATCAAAGACCTCTTCAACTGCTATTCTCCGAGAACTATGGTATTTAAAGACATCCATAGTGTATAGTTTAGCTGCTACCCGTGTGGCTCAGAAGATAGGAAATAAATAAATGTGTATGGGTGTGCTTAACTGAAGAAAAAAAAAGGGGGGGGGGGGAGGTGGTGGCTGCACCTGAACTCTAAGAACAATAGAGTGAAGAAATGGATAAAATAAATGAAAGTGAGCTTAACCTGTTCTGATGTGTCCCATGAATCAACATTGGAACACGTCACAAACTGTCTTTAATTTCGTGAATCAATACAAAAATTGACACGTGCAGTATGAAAATATGTGAAAAACTTAATGCATGCAGTATACAGTGGGTACGGAAAGTATTCAGACCCCCTTACATTTTTCACTCTTCGTTATATTGCAGCCATTTGCTAAAATCATTTAGGTTCATTCTTCTTCCTCATGAATGTACACATAGCACCCCATACTGACAGAAAAACACAGAATTGTTGACATTGTTGCAGATGTATTAAAAAAGAAAAACTGAAATATCACATGGTCCTAAGTATTCAGACCCTTTGCTCAGTATTTAGTAGAAGCCCCCTTTTGATCTAATACAGCCAGGAGTCTTTTTGGGAAAGATGCAACAAGTCTTTCACACCTGGATTTGGGGATCCTCTGCCATTCCTCCTTGCAGATCCTCTCCAGTTCTGTCAGGTTGGATGGTAAACGTTGGTGGACAGCCATTTTTAGGTCTCTCCAGAGATGCTCAATTGGGTTTAAGTCAGGGCTCTGGCTGGACCATTCAAGAACAGTCATGGAGTTGTTGTGAAGCCACTCCTTCGTTATTTTAGCTGTGTGCTTAGGGTCATTGTCTTGTTGGAAGGTAAACCTTCGGCCCAGTCTGAGGTCCAGAGCACTCTGGAGAAGGTTTTTGTCCAGGATATCCCTGTACTTGGCCGCATTCATCTTTCCCTCGATTACAACCAGTCGTCCTGTCCCTGCAGCTGAAAAACACCCCCACAGCATGATGCTGCCACCACCATGCTTCACTGTTGGGACTGTATTGGACAGGTGATGAGCAGTGCCTGGTTTTCTCCACACATACCGCTTAGAATTAAGGCCAAAAAGTTCTATTTTGGTCTCATCAGACCAGAGAATCTTATTTCTCACCATCTTGGAGTCCTTCGGGTGTTTTTTAGCAAACTCCATGCGGGCTTTCATGTGTCTTACACTGAGGAGAGGCTTCCGTCGGGCCACTCTGCCATAAAGCCCCGACTGGTGGAGGGCTGCAGTGATGGTTGACTTTCTACGACTTTCTCCCATCTCCTGACTGCATCTCTGGAGCTCAGCCACAGTGATCTTTGGGTTCTTCTTTACCTCTCTCACCAAGGCTCTTCTCCCCCGATAGCTCAGTTTGGCCAGACAGCCAGCTCTAGGAAGGATTCTGGTCATCCAAAACATCTTCCATTTGAGGATTATGGAGGCCACTGTGCTCTTAGGAACCTTAAGTGCAGCAGAAATCTTTTTGTAACCTTGGCCAGATCTGTGCCTTGCCACAATTCTGTCTCTGAGCTCTTCAGGCAGTTCCTTTGACCTCATGATTCTCATTTGCTCTGACATGCATTTTGATCTGGAAGGTCTTATATAGACAGGTGTGTGGCTTTCCTAATCAAGTCCAATCAGTATAATCAAACACAGCTTCACTCAAATGAATGTGTAGAACCATCTCAAGGATGATCAGAAGAAATGGAAAGCAACTGAGTTAAATATATGAGTGTCACAGCAAAGGGTCTGAATACTTAGGACCATGTGATATTTCAGTTTTTCTTTTTTAATAAATCTGCAACAATGTCAACAATTCTGTGTTTTCCCGTCAATATGTGGAGCTGTGTGTACATTCATGAGGAAGAAGAATGAACTTAAATGATTTTAGCAAATGGCTGCAATATAACAAAGAGTGAAAAATTTAAGGGGGTCTGAATACTTTCCGTACCCACTGTATATAAAAATATATGCAATGGATGTTATGAACAAATTACTAGAATAAATAAATACATTATGCGGCAATTCAAAACTTGCTCCGTGCAGTGGGTAGAAATATATCTGCAAATTAATTGCGTGCAGTGTATATAAAAATATATGCACTAAAAATTATATAAAAATATAAATAATTAAAATAAATTGAAAAGGGTAATTGCACACTAGGATATCTGATATAAATCCACACCAGAATTGTGAAATCTATATGTTCCACACCGTGCTGAATACCACTTCATTAACCCATAATAAAAATTACACCTTGAATTCCAGTGATTGCAAAAATAAATCAGAATTAACTCCAATGTGTATGTCCGCAGAAATTTGCCTACGGTCAAAGACCTTTTAGGCATGGATGTTTTGGATCAAACTCCAGAAAGTCCACAAGGTGAGTAATGAATGAATCTTCCGCCCAGGTCCCTTCTCAGAAATTGCTCAGCATGCAGACGAATAAAGAAGACACTCTCTATGTTCCGCCTATAACCTATAACTATAATATGTAGATGGTCATGCGCTTAATGGTTACTCCTTACCAGATGCTAACAGGTAAAAACTGCAATCTGACACACAACTCTGCTTTAGCGGTGATAGATGCGTGCTTAAAGAGTGGCTCCTTACCGAATATCAGATGAATGCCCGCAACCAGACACAAGATTCAACCCGTGTATTTTCCCGTGCAGGATCCCTTCCTCAGTGTGACACCTCGTGTTAGATACAAAGTATATGATTAACTTCTTACCAGATTTTGTATAGTGGTAGGCTTCAGGCATGTACATCCCATCCGTGTTTCTCTCAGGTAACAGTGCCTGGATGTGACCACAAGTCTGCATTGATAGCTGTCAGCAATCCCTAGATGTCTGCTTCCCCATCCAGAGGATAATTCTCCCAAGAGGTGGTTCCAGAATAAAAAGAGATGCTAATAGTGCATTATCCTCAGTAACCAATTAACTTTATTAAAGACTTGCACTTACATGGAGTAAAATTGGAATAGGTGTGTGTGATGTTTTTACAGTCGGCGCGACTGCCTGCAGTGCAGACCGCGCTATATGATGTGACGGCGCCGCTCTCCTGTCCAACGCGTTTCCCCTCACTAGGCTTCCGCTGGGAATGGATAAATCCAGCTAAATTAGAGGTTATTGCCATTGAAAAGTATACCCCACACTGGAGGGGCAGCAACATGAAGAGGAATATATCCATCAGAACAACTCAGTGGATATATAATTTAAAGAGCTATAGGCCCTTGGGACTAAATGTCGAATGGGACATTAACGCCCATATCAACAATAGTTAAATGAAAGAATAAGGAAAGGGGTATCCATTTTTGTTTCTTCCTTTCCATAGAATTTATACTCATATATTTTAGTATGATTCAGAAATATGTAAATGAATCCGCGCTTAGGATATCTGTATATAAATATAAACAATGGCTGCTGCCCACCTCTAAAACTATAATCCTAGGATGTATAGTTGAAAATGATAAAAAAGGGGAGGTAGATGGCGCTGCCTATGAAAACAATGTATATACTAAATATGACTCTGATTGCAAGATGTTAAAATGTAAAAAATATAAAAATATGGCTCTGATTGTAAGATGTTAAAAAGTATATAAAGTGAACGTGTACCAAACCAGGGAAAAAAACTTAAAAGTGACCACGTGATAAAAACTCCTTAGAGGGGACAACCCCTTGGGCTAAGTGGATTAAATAAAAAGGAGGCCCTAGTCCTAGAGCTCAGTGTTCCTGAAAAATTATAGTGTAAATATACATCAAGTGAACTGTGTCTTAAGGATAGAAAGTGCAGTAGTGATAGAGTAACCCTAAACAGGGTATATCATAGATAAAAATGCAAAAATAAGAATCCAATACAACGTGAAAAACAACTTGAAAACAATGATATTACGTATCATGCGATTCCCAGAATCGCATATACATCAACACTAAAAAAGTGCTAAACTAGTGCAGAAAGTGACAACGTGCTCAATGTAAAAAACACCACATATATAAATGTATAAAATTATTAGAATAAATTAAGACTTGCAGAAGTGTTGGACACAGGTATTTGGGACCTACATTCTTAATATCAAATATATAGGTTCACTAATTGATATAAAGATATTGCAGAAATTTAAATTAACAATATATCATCAGAAAGAATATATGTAATGCAGGGGTCCCAAAGTCTCTAAATAGAAGTACAGCAGGATAAGGGTCAACAGGGTGTTGGATTATCCCATATAACAGTCCGCTAAAGTGTATATGTTCCTAGAAACTGTTCTTCAAATGCCTAGATATTACAATCAAGGTGACTTCCGTGCAGGTGCCTTTAAAAATCCATATAGGTGCTCATTGGGGTGATCACACAGTGCTCCCCGCACTCCCAGGACCGCACTTACTGGAGACAACTACCCCTACAGGGGTAACGAGCCTGTGTGTTATACTTGGCACTCCCCCTCTTCAAGTCACGGCCACCGGTTTGTCCTAGATGGTCTGGTCGGCTCTGGATGTTATCCCGGTCTAAATGAGCTGTGCCTTGCTCGACCCTGATCCCTTAGAGATCGTTATCTCATATGGTCCAAAGGCATTCCAAGAATATGTGGAATAGAAGGGGCTCACATAGTACAGTATTGCAGGCGAAAAACTGTATATCTTTATTAAAATAGTACTCACATTCGGGTAATAGGCAAACAGAAATGAATGCATTAACACAAGTGCACTTCCGGGACGCGGTGCGTTTCACCAAAATGGATGTGCGTTCCACAAGGCGGATGTGATGTAATGAAGCTCTACGCGTTTCGTCTGTCCGACGTCTTCAGGAGTTGCGTCATCATGTCACTGCCGCCCTTATATAGCACACGGGTAACCAGGCACCTCCTGCCGGAAAATCTAAAAAAACTTGCCAATCGTGCTCCTCTTGTCATACACTGTTACTAGGTAGAAGCCTGGAGCTTGTATTCTGACCTAGGTTACAACAAATAGTGTATGCAATTTACCCAACAGATTCCCAAGGCTGAAAACCGGCATTCCGAACTAAGTTTGAAAATATTGAAATATATATAAGATTAAATACAATAAACAGCCGTATACTACTTTTGTAAAAAATACTAATAAAAACTGTATATTTCACATATACAGCCCGTAATATGCTATGACCAACAATGTATATAAAAATTACTCAATATTAACTCTTAAGGTATCGGGTGAGTATACTATACAATACACATATTGCCAAATAAATATAAAAACAATTACTAAAAACAGGAAAATATAAAAACAGTTGCTATAGACAGCTAATTGGAAGGTTCCTATGTAAAATGCTAAAAAGCCGTTATTGTTAAAAAAGACCATTATGGTAGGGAAATTTTATATAAATAGGGTAGATATAAATAGAGTATATATAAATAGGGAGAATGTAAATATATATAGGGAGAATGTTTCTATACCTCATAAATATGTATTAACTTGGAAAGGCCAGCATAAAAATCAGCATAAAAATCATCATAAAAAAGGTCATATAGACTAGTATGGAAAACTACATTGTAAGCCACCTAAATAGGTATATTTACGTGTAGCTGATTTCCTAAAAATTAGTGTGGGCATAATTTTGTTGTATAGGAACCAGGTGAATGATATTAACATAGAGCAGCTTGTACATACATAGGGGTCACGGAAATTGGACCATGTAAAACCTCAATAGAATGAAGTAAGTAAGTATCCAAATGATCAGGACACATGCAATGTTATTGGTGTGCTACTATTATGTAGGGAGTAAGTAATGAAAAATTAAAAAATTTCTTTTAAAATTTTAAAAACTGAAGGACTAAAATAGTTAAAATCAATTAATACTTAGAAATTAGAGATAAAACAATTCAGGTCTATGTCCAAATTAAATAAATCCACTTTGTCTCATTTTGGGATATTTTCCTTTTCTTACTGTCTCCCCTCCAATGACCTGTAATTGTATCTATGCCATAAAATACTAAGTCCTTCGGATTTTTATTGTGTACCTCCAGGTAATGCCTGGAGAGGCTATGTTTTGGGAAGCCTTTTTTAATATTGTTAATATGCTCCCTAATCCTCACATGGAGGGGTCTTGTAGTACGTCCTATATATTGCAGATTACATGTGCACTCGGTTACATAAGTGACATGCGTACTATTGCATGTGATGAGGTTATTAATTTGGAATCTTCTATGGTTTACTTTAGACTTAAAATCTATATTTTCCGTGGCTGCGATGGGTTGTTTCTACATGCCAAACATCTCCTACATCTAATAAACCCTTTCATATCTGGAAAGATTTTAACATCTTTTGGAGGGTCTATAACATTTTTGACTAGCCTATTTCTCAAAGTGGGTGCCCTCCGATAGATAAACTTCGGTTTGTCTGGAAGTATTTTGGCCAACACTTTATCCGATTTTAACCACTTTACCACCGGAGGATTTTGCTGTCTTACGTTCAGGCCACTTTTTGTGCTTCGGCACTGTGCAAATTTAACTGACAATTGTGCGGTCATGCAATGTGGTACCCAAACGAAATATATGTCCTTTTTTTCCCCACAAACTTTTTGTGGGGAAAAAAAGTTTGTGGGGAAACTCCTGTGTCCAACACTATGGTGGAAAGCGCGAAGCGCCAGCCTACGCCACCCCCTGTGTCCAACACTAGGTGGAGCTATGACCTTTGACCTCTGAGCAAAAAACTCCTGACCTTTGACCTTTAGGGTGTGTCCATGACCTGGGGTGGGTCCATGATCCATTTCCTGTGTCAAAACCATCCCCTGTGTCATTACCGGCAATAGGCAACCCTAACCCTAACCCTAACCCTAACCCTACCCCTAACCCTACCCTTAACCCTAACCCCTAACCCTAACCCTAACCCCTAACCCCTAACCCTAACCCCTAACCCTAACCCTAACCCTAACCCTTAACCCTAACCCTCTAACCCCTAACCTTTGACCTTTGACCCTAACCCTTGACCTTTGACACTTGAACTTTGACACTTGACCCTTGACCTTTGACTTTAAAATCCAACAAAATCACAATTTTTCAATGTTAATCTTCACTTGGTGTCTCCCCCACCCAAAAAGCTTTCTTTTGGTGATATTTGATCACCTCTGCGCTTTTTTACTTTTTGCGATATTAATAAAAAATAGCAAAAATTTTGCAAAAAAATTACATTTTCAAATTTGTCTTTTAAAAAATATCCAATATACTCAATTTATGTCATTTTTTTTGGCCAAAATATATTTAGCTACATGTCTTTGACAAAAAAAATTCAATGAGCATATTTTTATTGGTTTGCGCAAAAGTTATAGCGTCTACAAACTATTGTGTAAATACTGACATTTTACGCAGCTTTAATTTCTGGCTGCCTATCTCATTTCATGAAGTGCTAAAATGGCAGGGCAGTAAAAGACCCCCCCAAATTACCACTTTTTGGAAAGTAGACATCCTAAAGAATGTTCTGAGAGGCATGTTGAGCTCATTGAATATTTCATTTTTTAGTCACAGGTGTTTGCAAAATGACTAAAGAAAAAAAATTTTTTTTTTTAATACAAAGTTGTCACTAAAAGATAAATTTCTCACACATGACATGGGTATATGTGACACCCCAAAATACATTCTGCTGCTTCTCCTGAGTATGGGGGTACCCCATGTGTGAGACTTTTTTGGAGCCTAGCTGTGTACGGGACCCCGAAAATTAATCTCCATCTTTAGGTTTTCTAATGGCGTAAATTTTTGATTTTACTCCTCACTACCCATCACAGTTTCGGAAGCCCTGAAATTTCAAGATAGCACAAAACCCCCCCAAATGACCCCATTTTGCAAAGTAGACACCCCAAGCTATTTGCTGAGAGGCATGGGGAGTACATGGAATATTTTATATTTTGCCACAAGTTCCGGGAAATATATTATTATTATTTTTTTTTTTTTTTACACAAAGTTGTCACTAAATGATATATTTCTCACACATGCCATGGGTATATGTGAAATGACACCCCAAAATACATTCTGCTGCTTCTCCTGAGTACAGAGATACCCCACGTGTGAGACTTTTTTGCAATCTAGCCAAGTACAGGCCCCCGAATATCAATCACCACTTTCAGGCTTTCCAAGGGCGTAAATTGTTGATTTCACTCCTGACTACCTATCACAGTTTCGGAGGCCATGAAATGCCAAGACAGCACAACCCCCCCCCCCCCCCAAATGACCCCTTTTCGGAAAGTAGACACCCTAAGCTATTTGTAAAGAGGCATGTTGAGTGTTTTGCAGATCTCACTTACCAAGTTTTGGAAATTGAAAAAAGAGGAAAAAAAATGCATTTTCCTGTTTTTTCTTCATTTTCCAAAAAAAAATGAGAGATGCAAAATACTCACCATGCCTCTCAGCAAATAGATTGGAGTGTGGGGTCATTTGGGGGGGTTTTGTGCTATCTTGGCATTTCATGGCCTTCAAAAGTGTGATAGGTAGTAAGGAGTGAGATCAACAATTTACGCCCTTAGAAAGCCTGAAGGTGGGGAGTGGTTTTCCGGGTCCTGTACGCGGCTAGACTGCAAAAAAGTCTCACACATGGGGTATCCTTGTACTCAGGAGAAGCAGCATAATGTATTTTGGGGTGTCATTTCACATATACCCATGGCATGTGTGAGCATTATATCATTTACTGCTAATAGCTTGGAGTGTCTACTTTGCAAAATGGGGTCATTTGGGGGGGTTTTGTGCCATCTTGGCATTTCATGGCCTTCAAAAGTGTGATAGGTAGTAAGGAGTGAGATCAACAATTTACGCCCTTAGAAAGCCTGAAGGTGGGGAGTGGTTTTCCGGGTCCTGTACGTGGCTAGACTGCCAAAAAGTCTCACACATGGGGTATCCCTGTACTCAGGAGAAGCAGCAGAATGTATTTTGGGGTGTAATTTCACATATACCCATGGCATGTGTGAGCATTATATCATTTACTGACAACTTTTTGTAAAAAGAAAAAAATAAATAAAATAATAATTTTCCCGAAACTTGTGGCAAAATATAAACTATTCATCATGCCTCTCAGATAATAGCTTGGAGTGTCTACTTTGCAAAATGGGGTCATTTGGGGGGGTTTTGTGCTATCTTGAAATGTCAGGGCCTCTGAAACTGTGACAGGTAGTGCAGAGGTAGAATAAGCAATTTACGCCATTAGAAAACTTGAAGATGGGGTTGGTTTTTGGGTCCTGTATGCGGCTAGACTGCCAAAAAGTCTCACACATGGGGTATCCCTGTACTCAGGAGAAGCAGCAGAATGTATTTTGGGGTGTCATTTCACATATACCCATGGCATGCGTGAGCAATATATTATTTAGTGACAACTTTGTGTAAAAAAAAAAAACAAAAAAAAACAAATTGTCATTTTCCTAAAACTTAGGGCAAAATGTAAAATACTCCATGGACTCAATATGCCTCTCAGCAAATAGCTTTGGGTGTCTACTTTCCAAAAAGGGGTAATTTGGGGGGTGTTTGAACAGTCCTGGCATTTTATGCTCAATTTTAGCAACACATCACCCACTCTTCTAACCACTTGAAAACCAAGCCTTTTCTGTGAGTTTTTGTTTACATGAAAAAATATTTTTTTTCACAAGAAAATTACTTTGAACCCCCAAACATTATATATTTTTTTTAAAGCAGAGGCCCTACAGAACAAAATAGTGGATGTTGCAATTTTTTTTGTCACACGGTATTTGCGCACACATTTTCCAAACGCAATTTTTGCGTAAAAAAAACACTTTTTTATATTTAATGCAGAAAAACACTATTGTTTGGTAAAATTTAAAAGATGATCTTATGCCGAGTTCATAGACACCTAACATGACATGCTTTAAAAATTGCGCACGCCCGTGCCGCAGCAACAAACTACGTACGGTTTTAGAAACCTTTAAAAGTCTTTACAGGTTACCACTTTGGACTTACAGAGGAGGTCTACTGCAAGAATTACTGCCCTCGAACTGGCATTTGCGGCGATACCTCACATGCATGGTGCAATTGCGGTTTACATATGACACTAGACCAATGCTTGTGTGCGCATTTGCGCGCAAGCACGGGGGGACAGGGGGGCTTGATTTTTTTTTTTATTTGCTTTTTTATGTCATTTTGACACCTTTTCTTTCATTTTTTTTTAAATCATTTTTACTGTTATCACGGTGAATTTAAATTTCCTCTATGATAGCAATCTGTAGTGACAGGTACTCTTTTTAAAAAAAATTGGGGTCGTTTGGACTCTAGATCTTTCCTCTGACTTTAACGTATCTGACCACACCAAAATTGGTGTGATAAAATACTTTCCCAATGGCGCTGTTTATTTCTGGCGAAACAGAAGTCATGAATTGCTCGTAGCTTCAGGTATCTTAGGCCATAGAGATGATTGGAGCCATTCTCATCTCCAATCAGCTCTATGGTTAGATAATTGAACCACCGGCTGCACTCTCGGGTTAACCAGTGGGACAGGAGAGCCCGAGAAAAACCGTGGAAGGCGGCGGAAGGCGGCAGGAGGGGGGGAGTCCCCTCCCACTGCATGTAAAAGCAGTCTAGCGCCCAATTACCTGCTAGGATTGCTTTTACATGTAAAAACGATACCAAGATGATGCCTAAATCGGCAGGCATCGTCCTGGTATAACCACTCAAAGTCCAGCAACGTACCAGTACATTGCTGGTCCTTGTTTGGCATATAGTTTTTTTTTTTTTTTCATGCAGCCTGTGGGCTGAACAAAAAAAAAGAGAACCTATCAGAAATCAGCACAGGAATAATGCGTAGTATTACTCATCATTAACCGCCCAAACAACCACCCACTGAATTTAATGATGGGTATACATGACACTATCCACGTATACCAAAATAGGATTTTAACTGCAGTGCTGAAATCAGAAAATCACCACAGCTGCTGCCAGCAAAGGTATCCATATATGCTGAGCGCAAACACTGTTTGTGTCAGAATATATAAAATCAATGCCGTGGCAGCCGACGAGTACCTGCAAGAGAAACAGGTCACAAAAGAATGAAAAAACAAACATAGTACATTAAAAGTACAGTAGGAAGTGTAGAAGAACATAAAAAATGACTGAGACGACAATTATTTTTGGCTTTTATGTATTTTTTTTTTTCCCTCAAATGTTAGAGTTCCAGGTTCGGGTCTCTCAAAATGACGATAGCCATCGAACATCTTTTGAGACCCTGTGTAAATGTGCCCTAAACTGTGCCGTGCTGTACCCTACGCTAATAATCCACTAGTGTGTGGTAGCGACGGAAACAGTCACCGTGGCAAAGACCAGGTCGGTCAGGACAGTCGGGACAATAATTCCAGGTGTCACGCCTAAATCCGCGCTTGCTGCAGACACGGCATCTTTTTTGGGGGTATCGTTGGGTAGGGGTACTCGGGAGGTATTGCGGAAAATGCCTCTCATGCAGCCGGCTCACTGCATCTGGTTGGGGAATTGGGGCAGGAGCACCAGCTGGATACAGGAGGGCTCTGATTATCTCTTCTTGGAATTGAAAGAAGGATAATGTTCCGGCAGACGCTTTGTATAAGACAAAAGCGTTGTAAATAGCCAATTGAAATAGGTATACAAACACTTTTTTGTACCAGCGTCTGGCATTACGGGCAATTAAGTACGGTCCCATCATCTGGCCGTTGAAGTCCACCCCTCCCATTTTACGGTTATAGTCGTGGACACAGAGGGGCTTCTCAACAACAACACCGGAGACCGTAGTAATTTCGACTGCCGTGTCTGGGTGAATGGAGGACAGAACGAAAACGTTCCGTTTGTCCCTCCACTTCACTGAAAGCAATTCCTCGCACCTCAAGCAGGCTCTCTCCCCTGAGCTCAGTGGGGCATTTACTAGCCGTTGGGGGAAGCCCCGGCAATTAGATCGCACGGTGCCACAAGCGCCAATTTGAAATTGAAAGAGGTGTCTAAAAAGTGGCACGCTTATATAGAAGTTGTCCACGTACAAGTGGTACCCCTTTCCGAATAAGGATGACACCAAGTCCCAAACTATCTTGCCGCTGCTTCCTATGTAGCCTGGGCAGTCGGGGGGCTCCACAGTGCTATCTTTTCCCTCATAGACACGGAAATTAACTGTATAGCCTGTGGCCCTGTCACAAAGCTTATACAACTTGACCCCGTATCTGGCACGCTTGCTGGGGAGGTACTGTTTGATAGCAAGGCGACAAGTAAACTTAATCAGGGACTCGTCAACGCAGACATCTTGTTGGGGGGTAAACAAGGCTGCGAACCGCTGATTGAAGTGGTCTACGAGGGGCCGAATTTTGTGGAGCCGATCATATGCAGGGTCTCCCCGAGGACGACAGAGTTCATTGTCGTTGAAATGCATGAACCAAAATATTTGTTGGTATCGAGCCCTGGACATAGCAGCAGAGAACACGTACATTTGATGAATTGGGTCAGTGGACCAATATAATCGCAATTCATTCTTTTTTGTAATGCCCGTGTTGAAGGAAAGGCCCAGAAAGATTTTAAACTCGGGAATCGTAATAGGATTCCAGGCGAATGGTCTGGCAAGGGGTGAATTTGGGTTGGCGGCGATGAATTGTTGAGCGTACAAATTTGATTGGTCCACCATAGATCTGAAAAGATCTTCAGTGAAAAACAGCTCAAAAAAGTTTATGGGATTAAAACCAGATGTTTCCACTTGGATTCCGGGTTGGGCGGTGAATGGGGGAAGTACTAGCGCTGTGGAATCTCTGGGCTGCCAATTAGGATATGCCAGCGCTTCAGGGAGGACACTATGGGCTCTACGGGCCTGTCTTCGGATATGCGGTGGCTGCGGGCCACGACTCGTGCTAGCCACCGCACCAGCTTCAACTGCACTTAGGTGACTCACCACGTCACCAGATGATACTGCAGTGCTGGTTGAAGGTCCAGGGTGTACTAGGCCGCTCGTGCTTGCCAGATCACGAGAAGTGTGAGCGACACTAGTACTGGCACTCTGCTGCATACGAGAAACTCCCGGTTCTTGCAAGTCAGCAACTCCAGAATGGGGTCGGGTACGCCTGACCTTAGCAGGGACCCCTCTGTCGTCGGAGCTATCTGTCAGGGAGCTGCTGCTGTCATCTGGTTCGTATATTGACCCCATCGCTCTCACCTGACATGGCTATTATACTGTAGACCTCTTCACCACTGTACCAACGTTTTGTCATTTTAGTAACTAAATTTACCGGTACAGTAGTGCGACTACTAGGTAATAAAAGCACCTGGTTGTCGAGGACTATTTGGTCGCTACAAAAAAAAAACTGCTAGTGCTAACAGAGATTAGGCCTGACTCTGCTAACGCAGCGGTTTTGTGTGATTTGTGTTTTTTGGAAGTGTCAGTAATCTATTGATTACTACACTTGCCTGGGTAAGGTGGTCTGGGCAAGGGGGCTAAACGCAGGTGCTAGCAGGAATCACTGCTGATTGTGCAAACACTGCGTTTTGGGAACACTAAATTATGAGGACGCTAGTATAGTTCTGATCAGATCAGCTATTGATCTGTTCAAACAATATACTAGTAATGGAGGTGTGTGTGTGTGTGTGTATGTGTGTTAGTGTACTTGACTCTAACTGACGCTAAGTAATGGTGGTGTAGTGGGACCCTGACGCTAACTAGCTAGCCTAAGTTGTGTCACCCGTGACGCTAATACAGTGATCGGTAATCACTGTATATAGTGAACACTGTGACAGGGCAGTGAAGGGGTTAACTGGGGAAGATCAAGGGGTTAAACCTTTATAGGGTATAGATGGCGGGTGGCCTAAACCTATTTGGGCCTAGCGCAAGCGCAAATTAGGGTCACAAGTGACACTAAATACAGTGATCAGTAGTTATCTGATATACTGTATATATTAGTGCACTGTGTGATAGGAAGTGAAGGAGTTAACTGGGAGAGATCAAAGGGTTAAACCTTTATAAGGGATAGATGGCGGGTGGCCTAAACCTATTTGGGCTTAGCGCAAGCGCAAATTAGGGTCACAAGTGACACTAAATACAGTGATCAGTAGTTATCTGATTTACTGTATATATTAGTGCACTGTGTTATAGGGAGTGAAGGGGTTAACTGGGGGAGATCAAGGGGTTAAAAGTTTATTAGGGGATCTGGGCTTAGCGCAAGCGCAAATTAGGGTCACTAGTGACACTAAATACAGTGATCAGTATTTACCTATATACTGTATTTAGTGCACAGAGTAATAGGGAGTGAAGGGGTTAACTGGGGCTGATCAAGGGGTTAAAACTTTATTAGGGGATAGGTGGCGGGTGCCCTAACCCTATTTGGGCCTAACGCAGGCGCAAACTAGGCTCACAAGTGACACTTATACAGTGATCAGTAAAATATCTGTATACCACTGTATATAGTGTTCACTGTGAGGGGTTTGGGGGTGATCAGGGGGTGATCAGAGGTGATCAAGGGGTTAAATGTGCCTATGTGAGGTGTGTCAGTGTGCTGTTTGGTGGAACTCACGTTTTTGATGTCTCTCTATCTTCTCCTGGAACCGAAATGACTCCAGGAGGGACAGTGACATCACTTCCCCTGCCGCCTGTGTTTACATTACACAGACAGGGGACAGATTTCCATTGGCTGGGACCGATCGCCAGACACTGACCAAAAATCATTGGTCAGTATCTGGTGACTGATCGGTTCCCTACCGAATCCGATCGGAATCAGGACCCGCGGCGCGCTCTGGGAGCCGAGATCGCACCCGACGTAGGTCTATGTCACTGGATGGGATCGTGCCACACTGCAGCAGTAGTAGCAACGTAAGCGGTCGTAAAGTGGTTAATACAGGCCAGTATCTTCTAAAAATTCTTTCCACAATTTTATATTGTCTGTGATATCCCGTTATGAAGGCATAGTCAAAGGATCCATTCTTTTCTTTTCTTTTGGTTGTTAATAAATTCTCCCTATCCATATTCCTGACTAATGTCCTAGTGGTTTCCAAGTTACTCCTTTGGTAGCCCTTCTCTTCAAATCTTTTAATCAGGGTTGATGTCTGTTGGTCAGTCTTCTAGTCTCCAGCAGTTTCTCCTCATCCTCATGAATTGTCCTTTAGGGATATTATTTTTCCACTTTGGATGATGACAGCTTGTAGTCGGGATATACCCGTTTTTGTCCGTAGTTTTGAAGAAAGTCCTGGTCTGTAAATAGCCATCTTCTTTAAAAATTTGTAGATCTAAATAGTTTACTTCTTCCTGGTTCCAATGTCCTGTGAAAGTGAGTCCATATTCATTACAATTAATTTCTTTCAGAAAAGTTTCCAAAGTGGTTGTAGATCCCTCCCAAATCATGAAAATATTGTCTATAAAACGCTTGTAGAATTTTAGCTGTGGTCTGTTCTGATTGTAGATTTGTAGCTCCTCCCACATGTTCATAAACACATTTGCCACGCTCGGCGCATATCTTGCCCCCATAGCGACTCCTTTAGTTTGCACATAAAATGTTTTCCCATACCAAAAATAGTTACTTTCCATCGCCAGCTTTAATCCCTCTAGGATATATTGTATTTGTGATCTTTTCAGACCACTATCTTCGTAGAGGGCTTTCCGTACCCCTTTAAGTCCATCCGTTTGTCTTATACTCGTATATAATGAGTTGGCATCTATGGTAACTAAAAGATGAGATTTATCAATTCTCATATTCCTAATTTCTCTAATGAGTAGTGTGCTGTCCTTAAGGTAGGACTTGCCTCTGGGTACTAGGGGTTGGAGGAACTTATCTAAATATTCTCCCAGGCGAGAAAACAGAGAGTCTACCCCACTCACTATAGGTCTTCCGGGTGGTTTCTCCAGCCTTTTATGTATTTTTGGTGTATGGTAGATCACAGGTGTCTTAAAAGACTCAGGTACCAAATATTTTGCTTCCTTTTCGGTCAGAATTCCTAGGTCTTTTCCTTTTTTCACATATTCTTTCAGTTTCCGCAGATATTCATTCTTGGGGTCTTTTTTCAAATTTTTATAGGTATCTGGGACTTTAAGAAGATTCTCCATCTCCTCTTCATAGTCTTGACTAGTCCCCCCCCCCTCCCTTATCAGCTGGTCTTATGACGACTTCTTTATTTTTCTCAATATTTTTAATAGCTTTCCAGATGCGTTTGCTGTCTTTATTGTGTATTTCTAGCTTCTTTACATTCTCCTCCACCATCTTT
The DNA here is from genome assembly GCF_965119305.1 of Pelophylax lessonae. NCBI lineage: Eukaryota > Metazoa > Chordata > Amphibia > Anura > Ranidae > Pelophylax > Pelophylax lessonae. The sequence goes on along the minus strand of NC_138775.1, from coordinate 143,329,186 downwards.
TTAAAAGCATTAATGCACTCTCTATTCGGTACCTTTGGGTTAAAAATGGAGTGGTTCTTTAAACCTGTATGTTTAAAATGCGTAAAGGTAGTATTTCTTTGTTCGCCCTTAAACTTAAAAAACTTTTTGATATTCAGTTTCCGGATGAACTTCTGTATATCAATGTATGCTTCAAACTTATCTATATCTTTAATGGTGCAAACTTAAGGCCTAAGTCTAAAATTGCCATCTCCTCTTTGCTAAAAACAGTGCCACTAAGGTTAAAAATGCCCGTTCCTAAAATTCCCTTCTTCGCTTTCTTCCTGCCCCCCCCCCCCCCCCCCCCGTTTCCCTCTGGCTCCAGGCTTCTACCTAGTAACAGTGTATGACAAGAGGAGCACGATTGGCAAGTTTTTTTAGATTTTCCCATTGGCCGGCAGGAGGTGCCTGGTTACCCGTGTGCTATATAAGGGCGGCGGTGACGTGATGACACAACTTCTGATGACGTCAGACAGACAAAACACGTAGAGCGTCATTACATCACATCCGCCTTGTGGAACGCACATCCGGTTTGGTGGAACGCACCGCGTCGCGGAAGTGCGCTTGTGTTACTGCATCCATTGCTGTTTGCCTATTACCCAAATGTGAGTACTATTTTAATAAAGATATACAGTTTTTCGCCTGCAATACTGTACTATGTGAGCCCCTTCTATTCCACATATCCTTGGAATGCCTTTGGACAGTGGCGTCACTAGGGTTGGTGTCACCCGGTGCGGTAACTCATGGTGTCACCCCAACTCCTTTTAATAATGTTTTTTTTATGGCACTGATGGCCACTCCAGACCTTTGCCGCTCGTCTTGTTTGCCTGCTCCCAGGACCCCAGCAATGTACAGTACACAGGAGGAGCCAAGCCGAGGAGGTGGGGTCAGGTAACACACCCACCATCTGTTCGTGACAAACACTGCTGGAGGAGGCTGCTGGTCTGAATAGATTATAACACACTGCAATTTCGGCGGCCGCGAGACACAGAGGCAGCGAGTGGTGGGGCCACAGACTGGCAGCTTCGGCTCCCGCCTCAGGTACACTGGTGTCACCAGTGTTGCCAACCTACCAGACTGAAATTCACTGACACGACACTCAAAATTTACTGGCACAGCCAAGTTTTTACTGGCATTTTCCAAAAGTTACAAAATGACAGGTTTAATTGCAAATTTCAGTGCATAAGCTACAAACAAGTACAATATGCAATTAGCAATGTGGTTTAAGATAGACATTAAGGTAAAATAACATATTTCTTATGTTATTTTTGATATAGTAAGCCAGATTAGATTATAACCCATCAGATTTTGTCACCTATGTCAAACTGGAGAGATTTCCCCTTAATTTCTGTTCCATAGCCATCACAGAAAGTGGGGGGAAATCCCTGGAAGCCACCAGGATCACCCAAATATTATGTCCCCAATTCTAAGGACCGCCTGTCTGTCTCCATCACTCCATCCCTCCATCACCTCCTGTCTCCATCATCTTCTGACTCCATCACCTCCTGTCTCCATCACTCCATCCCCCATCACCTCCTGTTTCCATCCCTCCATCATCTTCTGACTCCATCCCCCCCCCCTGTTTCCATCACTCCATCACCCCCTGTCTGCATCTCTCCATCACCCCCTGTCTGCATCACTCCATCACCCCCTGTCTGCATCACTCCATCACCCCCTGTCTGCATCACTCCATCACCCCCTGTCTGCATCACTCCATCACCCCCTGTCTCCATCCCTCCATCACCCCCTGTCTCCATCACCTCCTGTCTCCATCACCCCCTGTCCATCCAACCTTCCCTCCCACGACTTCGCCCTCCATTATTTTCATTTTTCCATAACTCCATCGTTTTATCTCTTGGTCCATCCGTCCCTTGCTTCATTTGTCTGCCCCTTGCTCCATCTCTCCATCATACTGTCCATCCAAAAATCCTTGTGCCCTATATATCCCTCCCCCTTTTCTACCCTCCATCACTTTTATCCTATTATTCTGTCTGTCTCTCACTCTCTTTCCATAACTCCATCCCTCCATCACCCCATCACCCCATCCCTATATCCTTTGCTCCATTGTTCCATTTCTCTGTGTCTCTTACCATCCCTCCATCCCTTCCTCTATCTGCCTTTCTGTCACCCAATCTATACCTCCATCCCTTACTCACTCCTCACTCTTTCCATCTCTCTGTCCATCTTCCTCCCCCATCACTCCACCACTCTGTCTCTGTCTTTCCATTTTACACTAATAAAAATGCTCCAGAGCACTTCCACTGCAAATGTGCTCTCTACTTACTCTGATAGGTATATAAATGGTAAGCACCTTAAGACCACCAAGCACAATAAATAAATAATGATCATACAGTATACAGTACATATACACTATGCACATTTAATCTGAAAATCAGCCTGATCTGTCTGCTGCTGCCTCCCCTCTCCTGGCATGCTTGGATTTGTAGTGCCACAGACATGAGGTGGTAATGCAGGAGAAGAGTCTGTGCCTGAACTGGACTGATGAGCAGGTAAGGGATAGGGATCCTAAGGAGGTGTATTAGACATTGGGGGTAGAATGTAGAAAATATCCACCCTTCAGAAGCAGAGTAGATCTCACACAAAAAAAAAACACAGACAGCAGCCTGCTAGAGAGAGCCCATTCTCTCCCCCCTCCCTCCTCCTCCTTCCCTCCAGACAACAAGCTACCGACATGACATGTTTATTGCCTAGTTTAGCTAGCAGCTTACCTTAGTGCTAGGCTAAACAAGTCCGTCCTCCCCTGCAGACTGCACTTCTCCCCCCTCCCGGCATCTCTTCCTGTTTAGATCAAATAAGGCGCGCTGGAGAAGGGGGAGGGTGCAAGAAGCATCAGAAGCACTCAGAAAGATCAGTGGAGACTCGTCAGGCAGGCTCCGGAACTGCAAGTGTCACAGACACAGGCTGAGACAGGCTGTTTTTTTTTACTGTCTGGCAGCCTTTTTACTTTACACTGGGTGTCACCCCCCCTCGATGGACACCCTGGTGCGGCCCGCCCCCCCCGCACCCGGCTCGTGACGCCTGTGCCTTTGGACCATATGAGATAACGATCTCTAAGGGATCAGGGTCGAGCAAGGCACAGCCCATTTAGACCGGGACAACATCCAGAGCCAACCAGACCATCTAGGACAAACCGGTGGCCGTGACTTGAGGAAAGGGAGTGCCAAGTATAACACACAGGCTCGTTACCCCTGTAGGGGTAGTTGTCTCCGGTAAGTGCGGTCCTGGGAGTGCGGGGAGCACTGTGTGATCACCCCAATGAGCACCTATATGGATTTTTAAAGGCACCTGCACGGAAGTCACCTTGATTGTAATATCTAGGCATTTGAAGAACAGTTTCTAGGAACATATACTATGATATAACCCTGTTTAGGGTTACTCTATCACTACTGCACTTTCTATCCTTAAGACACAGTTCACCTGATGTATATTTACACTATAATTTTTCAGGAACACTGAGCTCTAGGACTAGGGCCTCCTTTTTATTTAATCCACTTAGCCCAAGGGGTTGTCCCCTCTAAGGAGTTTTTATTACGTGGTCACTTTTAAGTTTTTTTCCCTGGTTTGGCACACGTTCACTTTATATACATTTTAACATCTTACAATCAGAGCCATATTTTTATATTTTTTACATTTTAACATCTTGCAATCAGAGTCATATTTAGTATATACATTGTTTTCATAGGCAGCGCCATCTACCTCCCCCTTTTTATTATATATTTTAGTATGATTACCTCTATTATTTCAAAGAGGCTCTTTTTCTTATTTGAATGTCTCTTTGTTTAATTACATTTTTACATTTTCATTATTTTACTTTTTTAACCATGTTGTTTTGGCATTAATAATGCTTCTTATATTTTTATATAATTTTAAATATGAATATAACATAATTCAGGTATGATAAAACATTGAAGTGAATATGTTATCTGAACATTTTGATGCATTTTCTGTAATGGTAAGAAGTTCCTAATTCATGTCTCTATTTGTGCTTCCAGATTTTCTGACTTAGGGATAATATGACCTTATTTATGGTCAGGATGATCAAAAAGCATATATAATAAGGATTTTTCATATTATTATACACTGGATGGTGCTATGTATATCGATCTTTTAGATCGCTTCATTAATACTGTGTGTAACAGAATAGAGTACCTCCCGTGTACTGCTATAGATAATTTTGTAAATACTACAAGATCCTCAAAAAGGTTTTTGTTACTTTTTAAATTGTTTTAAAAGAGGTTTGTCATCAGTCTCTTGTGTTTGTAAACAATGGCAAACTAAGGAAGTTGTATAGAGTCCTTTTCTTCCGGTTTACCGACAGAGACAGGCAGAAACTTCTTACCAGAAGGTTATTTAAAAGGCAGTATGTGACGGCGCGCGCTATCTCCATTCCCAGCAGAAGCCTAGTGAGGGGAAACGCGTTGGACAGGAGAGCGGCGCCGTCACATCATTTAGCGCGGTCTGTACTGCAGGCAGCCGCACCGGCTGTAAGAACATCACACACACCTATTCCAATTTTACTCCATGTAACTGCAAGTCTTTAATAAAGTTATTTGGTTACTGAGGATAATGCACTATTAGCATCTCTTTTTATTCTGGAACCACCTCTTGGGAGAATTATCCTCTGGATGGGGAAACAGATATCTAGGGATTGCTGACAGCTATCTGTGCGGACTTGCGGTCACATCCAGGACACGGATGGGCAGGGCCACTGTTAGAAATCACGGGGTCCCATACAGTCTTCCTAATGGGGCCCCATCCCAAAATTCCCACCTACATATCGGCACCCCCAGTCTACTGCTGCCCCTGACCCAGTCTTTATGGGTTAGTTCACACTACTGCTCTCTGAAGAGTGATCTGCATCTGGATTGCTGTACAGAGAACATTTGGCAGGTAGTGAGGTGTTTCATGACCTCCTCACCACCCGGTATGTTGTGCAGTGTGGTATAAAATCGGATTATTTTAATTTATTACTAAAAGGCGGTGTTTGAATTATCAATAGAATTATGACGCAGTGCCTCCAGCCGATTACGGCAAATAATTTAATAACTAAGAAAAACCCAATCAATTTTGTTCAGACACTCAATAGTATACCACAGCTGAGTTCTTGGAGCTTATGGTGATTTCTTACCAATATATAAATATCTCCCAATTAAATTAATAAATATAATTTATTAAAATACATGTATAATTATATATTTACATACAAAACTAAATTTACTGGTGATTCATATTCCACACACAATATCAAAAATATGTTGCACAGATACAATGTAATTAGAAATCAATTTTTGAAACCAAAAACAGAATTAGATATGACCCGATAGAAAGTAAAATTAACTGTGAATTAAAATATTAAAAACAAAATGCCTGACCACTCTTAAGGCAGTTTCTCACTTTCCGCGGCCATAGGAAAGAAAGAAACTTATCTTAAAGAGCAACACCCTATTATACCCAATACACTTCAATTCAATAATCTGTTAAATTAGTCTTAACTCTAGACAAACAATTTAAATTAATAAAATCAATTGATTCAGTGGAAAAAGAAAAATTAACATATAGAGTTGCTCTACCCAATGTAGATTATCATTAAAAACTTCAAACAGTACCATACAGTTCCTACTATCTTGGAAACAAATGGGTTGGGTTAAGAAAAAAATTATTAAGTCTATCTCTCACCACTCCTTCCAAGGAAAAATGTTCAAAGTATGGTGGTTGGTCTCAACAGCAAGAAATCAGCAAGTGGGCAGTGTGGTCAATGGCAGCAGTCTTTTCCTGTGTCCTTCCTTAGGTGTGTTCTTTGGGGTTTTTTTTTTTTTTTTTTTTTTTCAGAGTCCTTTACTTTTTCCAGGGGTTTTCATACAATCAGAAACTATTGATTGAAATGACCACTCCCCAACCAATATTGACTGTCTCCTCAGTGGTGGTTTCAGAAGTGGGCAGTGAATGGTCATTTTTCACCTGCCCATTGGCTAACAGTTCAGTTACATCATTGGCATTGGGATTGTCCTATAATGTGATGTGGAATTTGCTGTAAACCATATAGTAATATGAATCATATTTTTGGGGATCTGGTGATTTCTGCTTTTATAACATTCCAATATTTTGTTCCAAGATTGTGTTCTCTGCTGGTAGTGTCATTATTAGTAGCGGTATTCATTTCCTGTGGGAAAACTCTTTATTTCATCTTCCCATAATCTTTGTGCAAGATTTTTTAATTACAAGAAATTCATAGGGATATATCATGCTATTTGTAGTTTATAGCGTCATTGGACATTATTTATGATTTGGTGGGTGAGCCATCTCTGTTGATGAGTTATTCTTGTGATGCATTATCCTTTACATATAACCACACCAAAATTCAATATATGGTGATAACTGGATACATACACATGCACATACACACCCACACATATACATACATACACATCCCAAATTATTTATCCACTTTGAGCTGGGCTGGTATTTGTCAGCTGAGTCAACGCTGGGTGTCTCAGGGCTAGATAAATTCACCCTTAGAACAATGAGGACAGTCTATTGCTTTGTTTCTTTTGTTGATGAAGTTTCTTCTTCAAACTTTGTTTCAGCCTCTTATCACATCTCTTTGTAGAAAACCTTGAAAATGGGGACGTTTTTGCATGGTCAATTGTCCCTGACTGGTTACACAAGCCTGTCTTAATTTGCACTGTTAAGGGTTGGTCAACACTATTGTGTGTGCGTGTGTGTGGCCCATTTTTCCTGCACAGGTGTTGTTGTGTCAGGCCGAGGTCAATGTACGGGTGGCAAATGTATTTCATCTCTTATAATTTTATATAGAGATAACCTGACAGGTATAACCACTTAAAAACCCTGATACAAGTTGAACGGGATTGTGCTCAGCAGGAAAAAATGGTGGGTGGCGATAGGGGGGGTAATTTGTTGCTGCACAGAAAACAGCGTTTGTGGCATACATCCTAGCATCATATGACCATCCTTGTTATAATGATCCCAGCACAGCAGGTACTCTTTGGCTCTGTCACCGTGTCACGTGGCTGTTGGGTACTGACTTTGGTATGGAGGTATAAGGTGCTTCAAACTAATACTGGACAGCCCTAACAAAGTCAGTAGCCAACAGCCATGTGACACTGACACAGAGCCATAAGGAAGCTGCTGTGCTGTGATTATTACAATGATAATGTCAATTAGCACACAGTGGGGAGTCAGGGGACTTTACCTTCCTTCCAGGCATGTTGCCTGCGACTGTGTGCCGCTTGCCTGTGCACCGCCACCCGCCGCTGGGATTGCCGATCTGCGCCCTCCCAGCCACCTCACAGAAGCTTCTCCCTCACTCCACGGCACCTGCAGAGGGAGCGGAGGTACAAAGAATCACTCCGCCGGGGAGGGCAGAGCATAGGTAGTGGGCGGCTGGCCGGAACTATAATGTGCAGCGGTACATGCAACCGCACTTCATATACCTACGCCCGAAAATGAAAAAAAAGTTCCTGCTCTGCTCCAGCCTCCTGGGACCCTCTTTTGACCAGATGGGGCCCAGGGAAACTTAATTTAGGCCCTGAGTAGTAAGTAAAAGCAGGAGTGGGAACTATTAAAATCAATTTATTATTATAGGCAAGAATGAACAATAAAGCTGCCCGGGCCCCCTGTCTTGCTGATGAGGCCCGGGCCCGGTACAACAGGGCTGGTTGTACTGCCCTATCAGCGGCCCTGCGGATGGGATGTACATGTCTGAAGCCTACCACTATACAAAATCTGGTAAGAAGTTAATCATACACTTTGTATCTAACATGAGGTGTCACACTGAGGAAGGGATCCTGCACGGGAAAATACACGGGTTGAATCTTGTGTCTGGTTGCGGGCATTCATCTGGTATTCGGTAAGGAGCCACTCTTTAAGCACGCATCTATCACCGCTAAAGCAGAGTTGTGTGTCAGATTACAGTTTTTACCTGTTAGCATCTGGTAAGGAGTAACCCTTAAGCGCATGACCATCTACATATAGGTTATAGGCGGAACATAGAGAGTGTCTTCTTTACTTGTCTGCATGCTGAGCAATTTCTGAGAAGGGACCTCCGGGCGGAAGATTCATTCATTGCTCACCTTGTGGACTTTCTGGAGTTTTATCCAATACATCCAAGCCTAAAAGGTCTATGACCGTAGGCAAATTTCTGCGGACATACACATTGGAGTTAATTCTGATTTATTTTTGCAATCACTGGAATTCAAGGTGTAATTTTTATTATGGGTTAATGAAGTGCTATTCAGCACGGTGTGGAACATATAGATTTCACAATTCTGGTGTGGATTTATATCAGATAGCCTAGTGTGCAATTACCCTTTTCAATTTATTTTAATTATTTTTTATTTTTTTTATAATTTTTAGTGCATATATTTTAATTAATTTGCAGATATATTTCTACCCACTGCACGAAGCAAGGTTTGAATTGCCGCATAATTAATTTATTTATTCTAGTAATTTTTTCATAACATCCATTGCATATATTTTTATATATACTGCATGCATTGCATGCATCACATATTTTCATACTGCACATATCAATTTTTGTATTGATTCACGAAACTAAAGACAGTTTGTGACGTGTTCCTATGAGGATTCATGGGACACATCAGAACAGGTTGAGCGCACTTTCATTTATTTTATCCATTTCTTCACTCTATTGTTCTTAGAGTTCAGGTGCAGCCACCTCCTCCCCCCCCCTTTTTTTCTTCAGTTAAGCGCACCATACACATTTATTTATTTCATACCCATCTTCTAATGGCTAATTCCAGCAGGATACTGCACCAACTTTTTTATACTCCTGATGATGTGTGTGTGCGTGAAACAGCTGTAGAGGTTTTTTTATTATACAACACCTGAGGTCCTTGCCGCCACTTCAGGCTAGCGGCGCTCCATGTAAGTGCCCTATTTACAAAGGATGAAAATTCGTGGCACACTATGCTGTAGAGATGCCAAATCTTTATTCCATATAGCATTCGAGGACAACAGGGAGACAGAATGATTGGAGCTATTAACGCTTTTCACACATATGCTAGTGCTCTCGTTATAAGTATATGAAACGCGTCAACAGCTCCGATCCCTCTGTCTCCATGTTGTCCTAGATTACTAAATGGAATGAAGATTTGGCATCTCTACAGCATGGTGTGCCGCCAACTTGCTTCATATTACTATACTGCGGTGGTGAGCCGGGGCGAGCACTCCACGTGGGGATTACTTCACCTGGAGTGATACAACTTTCATGTTTGATGTTTTGTGCCTGTTCTGTCTCAGCATCGATCGTACCTGTGACCTCCTTGTAGACCCAGTCTGAAAGTGTGTGCAGCAGGTTGAATGATGGCTTTAACAGATAGTTTACTCAATGAATAAAGACTCCAGAGGTGTTCTCCAATGCTTCTTTATGCTTCAAGTTAGCAAAGGCATAAACATAGAGGCTTTTCCATAGGTAAATTTCCAATGAAGTTACACAGCTTCCACACTCTGCAGTCTCCTCATAACAACTAAACAAAATGGCAGTTACAGCAGGAAAATGGAGGATGGGAGAAACCATCTAGCCAGAAAAAGCAGGGGTGCAAGGAAGATACCAATAACATAGCATAACATAACATGTAATAACAACTGCTAGACAGTTAAAGCTGCGTGGCAGCACACTCCCCGCCTAGTATCGTGAGATACCACTACACAATTATTTTCCATAAACATACAATTAACATTGCATACAGTAGAATGCTATGTAGCCCTCTCCTCTAAGCTAACTATGCTAGAGGTCTAAGTGACTCCTTCACATAACACTGAATCAGAATTTTTGGAAGCAGGCATAATTAGGACTGTCTCAGTGACTGGTCTCAGGAAGGTTTTTGGGCTCCCGTCCTTTACAATCCTGACTTCCACACTTCGGACCTTTCCATCATCACTAGCAATGGCCTTTGAAATAACTCCAACTGGCCACTGGATCCGATTGGTTTGCTTTTCTTTTAGAAGAACCAGGTCTCCTTCCTTTAAGTTAGGCTTCTGGGTATGCCACTTTTTATGTCCTTGACGAAGTGTGAGGTATTCCCTCCTCCATCTGTCCCAGAAACAATCTGCAAGGTATTGAGCATATCTCCATTGACGTTTATATATGTCCTTTTCATCAAAGATGCTCTTTGGCGCTGGGATCTGTCCAATTTTCCGGCTCAAAAATGCAGCTGGAGTTAAAACAGTTGGACATTCTGGGTCTGTGGATACAGCTGTCAGCGGTCTTGAGTCGATTATTGCTGCGACCTTAGCAAGGAATGTAGTAAGTACTTCATGGGTAAGACGTGAAGAACTCACATCAAGCAACATAGAATCCAGTATGCGCCTTGCCATCCCAATCATACATTCCCATGCTCCGCCCATGTGTGAAGCGTGTGGTGGGTTGAATTTCCACTGGTTTGCAGTGGCGGAGAAGGTGGTCCTTGGAGGTGGCTCTGTCTGAGAAGCTCGCTCCCGCAGGGGTTTGTTGATGCTCTGGGACGCTCTCTCGCTATAATTGAACTGGTTGGTCAGTTTTCTCTCCTTCTTGTTCCTGGATGGTATTTCCTCACCTTCTGTCCATTCTTCACTAGCCTGAGCGTCAGACTTCCCATCTGTATCTTTGTCTCTCGGCTCTGTGGAGTCGTTGGTCTGAGTCTCTTCAATGACTCCCAACTTCGCCATCTGTCGCCGCGCTTCATCAGAGTCTTCGTTTAACATGTTTCCATCCAGGGACAAGTGTACGGCCAGCTGGTCCACAATGCTGATAGGTTTGTAGGCCCGTTCCTTAAAACTGTACCTCACAATGTTCTGGGGGGCATGAGGGTTGTTTGCAGTCAGGATACGAGTGAATTCCTCCTTAAGTTCAGCGTCGCTGAGTTCCAGCTGGTCCGGAGGCCTAACCAGAGTCTTGGCCTGCATCCATTCATCAGCTCCATCCCCCATACCTGTGGAGTCATCTTCATCCTCCAAATTTCTTCTTAAACAGATGTTGGAACTCAATGCTACAACTTCAGGCCGGATTTCCGGATCAGTATCTGGATCCTCCAGGTGGAAATCGATAATTTCTTCTGAGTTTGTAGAAGACTGGTCCATTAAATCTTGGGTCCTGAAAACCAAATGGTTTGTGTGAGGACAACTTCTGGCACTAAAATCTTCTGCATGAATGCTAGAAAGTGCTCTTGCATCTCAGGTTTGTTACGGAGAGTTTTCTCAAGTGCAGCAAATCTGGTTAAAGCTTGTTCTCGATTGTTAGGGAGAGTAAGCCTTGGTACTCGGAAGGTTAATGGAGCTACCCAACTGTTGGAATTGTCCTTGAAGAACTCTTCATCCATAATCTTGATGAACTCCTTGTCTTCGACTGAAGGGGCAATCTTGTTGTCATCACGAGTAGTTTGGTACACTGAATCACCAAAGTCCTTTTGAGAAGTGAGCTTGCAGTTAATGCTTTGGAGTGCTTGATATGGAACTTCGTTTTTGAAATCAAGTCTTTCCTTCACAAAGTAGTGCAATGGACATTTCATCAATCGACAGGTAACATTAGTTTTGTAGGAAGCTACATCCAAAAGCTTGTGAGATTGGTCTAAACAGACTTCTCCTATTATCACCCATCCAAGATCAAGTTTCTGGGCCTGAGGAGCATCATCTGGACCGTTACATAACTCTCTTATTTTATGAACTCTAGGAATGTCTCTCCCTAGTAGAATCAAAATCTTAACATCCTTGTTAAGTGGTGGAATGTAGTTAGCAATGTGGCTCAAATGAGGGTGATGACGTGCAACCTCTGGTGTGGGGATTTCTTCTCTGTTGTTCGGTAGCTGACCACATTCGATTAGAGTTGGAAGAGGAAACTCTGTGTCCTCATATTCTGATGCAACTACGAAGCCATGGGCTCTTCTTCCAGAAGTATTGACCTTTCCTGCACATGTCTGCAAGGTATAAGACCAGGTCTCTTCTTGAATGTTGAATAGGTCAAAGAATTCTGTACTGGCCAATGAGCGATTGCTCTGATCATCGAGTATGGCATACATTTTTATGGAATTTTGTGGACATCCTTCAGGAAAAACTCTTACAAGACATATCTTGCTACAAGACTTGCTATGAAGCCCTTCTCCACATACCTCTGTACACCTTGTGGTTACGGGGTCGGCATATTGCTCAGTTCTCTCCCCGCCATCATCTGATGTAGTCTTGGGGTTGCTGCCGGGTGAAGGTTTCCTTTTGAACAGGTCTGAATGAAGAGCGTCCACATGTTTGTCACTGTTGCAGAGAGAACATCTGATGGCGATCTTACAGTCTCTAGCTAAATGATCGGAGGATGCACAACACTTAAAACAGATATTATGCTCTTTGAGAAATGACTTGCGTTCTTCAATAGGCTTGTCCTTAAATGCACGACATTTGGAGAGAGAGTGTGGCGCATTATGAATAGGACACTGTTGATTAAGATTGCTTGCTTTGATGTCTGTAGCTAAGACGTTGGATGCTATTGCGGTCTTCCTCACGGCAATAGGATGCCTTAAATCCTTGGATTTACTGTTGGTGGCAATACCCCTTGAAGTACTTAAAGGAATGGTGGTTGTATCTGGATAGAAGAAGCTTGGGTCATTCTTGGATCTTGCAACCTTCCGCATGAACTCTGAAAAATAAGAAAAGGGAGGGAAGGAAACACGATGCTCATACTTATACTTTGATCCTACGCTAGTCCACTTTCCCTGAAGATGACTAGGCAACTTTGCTACAATAGGATTTACACCCTGAGCAGTGTCTAAATAGCTAAGACCTGGTAAACTAGGATCTAACTTAGCAATTTCAAGTTCTTGAAGGAGGTCACCTAACTCTCTAAGCTTATGATTGTCCTTAACAGAGATTTTAGGAAAGTCGTTTAGTCTCTGGAATAAGGCAGATTCAATGACTTCGGGGCTCCCATAGTCTTGTTCTAGACAGTCCCAGGCAGCATCAAGGCCTGCTTTAAAGTTATAAATGTAGACAGATTTAAGTCTCTTTACTTGTTCTGAAGATTGACGCCCCAACCACTTTATTAGTAAGTCAAGTTCTGCTTGAGGATCAATGTCCAAGTTCTTGGTTACCGCCTTAAATGTAGATCTCCAACTCCTGTAGTTTTCTGGGCGGTCATCAAATCCAGACAGTCCAGTTGTAATCAACTCTTGTCGAATCATATACTTGCTGAACTCTGCAATGTCAGTGCTTTCAGTTTTTATAGCCACAGGGTCTACCAATGGTGTGCCGTCTTGGACCATGGTTGGTATCTGATGATGGCTGGTAGGTAGAGAGAAAGGTGTTGCAGATGGGTTTAATTTAGGTAAGGGTCTGTCGTCTGAAGGTCTCTGAGCATTTGAAGTCAAAGAGAGCTGTATCAAAGGGGGTATAGAGTTCATTCTGTAGTCTTCTGCTGTGCCCTTGTAATCTCTATGCACATAGGGTTGTGGTGGCACATGAGCTATGCAGGTTGATTTACTGTTCTGTCTCAGCATCGATTGTACCTGTGACCTCCTTGTAGACCCAGTCTGAAAGTGTGTGCAGCAGGCTGAATGATGGCTTTAACAGATAGTTTACTCAATGAATAAAGACTCCAGAGGTGTTCTCCAATGCTTCTTTATGCTTCAAGTTAGCAAAGGCATAAACATAGAGGCTTTTCCAAAGGTAAATTTCCAATGAAGTTACACAGCTTCCACACTCTGCAGTCTCCTCATAACAACTAAACAAAATGGCAGTTACAGCAGGAAAATGGAGGATGGGAGAAACCATCTAGCCAGAAACAGCAGGGGTGCAAGGAAGATACCAATAACATAGCATAACATAACATGTAATAACAACTGCTAGACAGTTAAAGCTGCGTGGCAGCACAGTGCCTGAGGTCCTACTGCCATTTTCCTTGGTTGGGGTTGGCGACTTTTTATGTAAGTGCTTTTTAGATGTTTGTTTTTATATCCTAGTTCACCAATAAAAATACGGCACCATGAGATTTTTTGTAATTTGTGACTTATTGCTTCAGATGGGATGCGCTGAGTTGTTTTCATTATGAGAGAGAAAGCTTTCTGGTCATGATCCATATACCCTAATACATTCTGAAAGTAGGTCTTTTTCTTCAGATATAGGTGGAAAGTGTGAGCTAATGATGATTACATACCTCTGAGGACCTGAGTCATCTTGTTTTTGCTGTTCTTATATTTAGACAGCAACTGTATCTGGTGAGTACGTTTTTATGGCATTGGTGGAGGACGCACTGGGTAATTGAAGCACTAGAGGAGGGAGATCACCTAAAACACATTACCTTGCACTTCTTCACAATATTTACTTTGAACTTTCTTCATGTTTGATCTTTTAAATACTTTCAATTTTTGACTCACTTTTTTAACACTTCAGGTGTTTTGAGCTCTTTTCTGTGGCCTTTTTGTTTACCTGAAAAAAATATTTTTTTTTACTAGAAAATTACTTTAAACCCCCAAACATTATATATTTTTTTAAAGCAGAGGCCCTAAAGAACAAAAATGGTGGATGTTGCAAATTTTTTTTGTAACACGGTATTTGCGCACAGATTTTCCGAACGCAATTTCTGCGAAAAAAATAAATTTCTTTTCAAATTTAATGCACAAATACACTATATAATTCCAAATTGTTTGGAAAAATTTAAGAAATGATCTTATGCCAAGTACATAGATACCAAACATTACATGCTTTAAAAATTGCGCACGCCTGTGCAGCGGCAACAAACTACGTACATTTTTAAAAGCCTTTAAAAGTCTTTACAGGTTACCATTTTAGACTTACAGAGGAGGTCTACAGGAAGAATTACTGCACTCGACCTGGCGTTCGCATGCTGCAATTGCGGTTTACATATGAGACTAGACCAACGCTTGCGTGCGCCTTTGCGCGCAAGCACGGGGGAGACGGGGGGCTTGACTTTTCTTTTATTTTTTTTGCTTTTTTATGTTATTTTGATACCTTTCCTTTCATTTCTTTTTTTTATGTAATCATTTTTATTGTTATCACAGTGAATTTAAATATCCCCTATGATAGCAATCTGTGGTGACAGGTACTCTTTTTTAAAAAAAATTGGGGTCTTTTAGACTCTATTTCTCTCCTCTGACCTAAACGCATCTGACCACACCAAAATTGGTGTGATAAAATGCTTTTCCAATTTCCCAATTGCACTGTTTATTTTTGGCAAAACAGAAGTCAGGAAATGCTCGTAGCTTCGGGCATCTTAGGCCATTGAGATGATTAGAGCCATTCTCGTCTCCAATCAACTCTATGTTTAGATAATTGAACCACCGGCTGCACTCTTGGGGTAACCGGTGGGACAGAAGAGCCCGAGAAAAAATGCGAAAGGCGGCGGGAGGGGGGGAGTCCCCTCCCACTGCTTGTAAAAGCAGTCTAGCGGCCAATTATCCGCTAGGATTGCTTTTACATGTAAGGTGACCGCTGGCTGTAAAAAACAATACCAAAATGATGCTTAAATCTGCAGGCATCATCCTGGTATAACCACTCAACCAGTACCAGTACATTGCTGGTCCTTGTTTGGCATTTAGTGTTGTTGTTTTTTTTTTCATGCAGCCTGTGGGCTGAACGAAAAAAAGAGAACCTAACAGAAATCTTCGCAAGAAAATTGTGTAGTATACCCACAATTAACCGCCCAAACATCCAAACCCACTTCTTAATGGCGGGTATACATGACAAAATTTCATGTATACCTAATGGTATTTTAACTGCAGTGGTGAAATCACCTACCACAGCGCTGCCATCAGAGGTATCCATATATGCTGAGCGCAAACGCTGTTTGTGTCAGAATATATAAAATCAGTGTGGTAGCCGATGAGTGTACAAACTGGTTAACAATAGAATGAAAAACAAACAATGTACAGTAAAAGTACAGTAGGAAGAGTAGAAGAACAGAAAAATAACTCAAACGACAACTGTTTTTGGCTTTTTTATATTACATTTTTTTGTACTTTTTTTTGTAACTTTTTATATTTTTTGGTAATTTTTTTTGTAACTTTTTATCATTTTTTTTGTAATTTTTTTTTTTTTTACACTTTTTTTTTTGAACTGCAACTTTCCAGGTTAGGGTCTCTCAAAATGTCGATAGCCATCGAACGTCTTTCAAAACCCTGTGTTAGTGTGCCCTAAACTGTGTCGTGCCGTACCCCACACTAATACTCCACTAGTGTGTGGTAGCGTTTGAAACATTCCCCTCCATATGAGCACCCTATGATTCCTGCACTTCAGCAACTCCAGAATGGGGTCGGGTACGCCTGGTCTTAACAGGGACCCATCCATCATCAGAGCTGTCGGTCAGGGAGACACTGCTCTCTTCAGGTTCGTATACTGACCCTGATTCTGCCAGTGAGGCTTCCCCATCGCTCTCATCTGACATGGTCAGTATACTGGAGGCCTCTGCACTACTGTACCACCGTTTGGACATTTTAGCAACTAAATTTACAGGTACAGTAGTGTGACTCACAGGTAAAAAAAGCACCTGGTTGTCAAGGACTATTTCAACTGCTACCAAAAAAACCTAGCAGGGATCAGGCCTGACTCTGCTAACACAGCGATTTTGTGTGTTTTGTGTTGTTTGTAAGTGACAGTAATCTATTGATAACTGCACTTGCTTGGGTGGGGTGGGGTGGGCTGGGTGAAGGGGCTTAATGCAGGTGCTGGCAGGAATCAGTGCTGATCGTGCAAACACCGCGTTTTGGGAACCCTAAACTATTGGGGACGCTAGTATAGTTCTGATCAGATCAGATATTGATCTGTTCAAACACTATACTAATAATGGAGGTGCATGTGTGTGTATGTGGTAATCAAGGGGATAACTAATATTTCTAACTATGCGACGGGGATCTGCGCTGTCCTAGACTGACGCTTACACTAACTAATGTCACCTGTGACACTAATAATAGTGATCAGAAAAAAAACTGTACACTATAAAAGTGACACTGTGACAGTGCAATGGAGGGGTTAACTGGGGGTGATAAGGGGGTTTATCTTTATTGGGGGGGGTGTCGGGGACCCTAAACCTACTTGGGACAGAAATTTACTTGCAAGCGCTAACTGAAGTCACAATCACACCATCACAGAAATACAGAAAAACACTATATTACCTGTATATAGTGTGCAATGTGACAGGGGGGAAGGGGTTAACTGGGGGTGATCAGGGGGGATCAGGGGGTTACATTTTTTTATTGGGGGGGTGGCAGGTATCCTAACCCTGTAAAGGAATGGCCACAAGCGCTAAACCAGGTCACAAGTCACACTAATACAGGTATATAGGAAACTGCTATATACTGTATACAGTGTGTGTTGTGACAGGGGGTGTAGGGGTTAACAGGGGGTGATAAGGGGGTTAAATCTTTATTGGGGGGTGGCGGGACCCTAAACCTACTTGGGACAGAAACTAACTCGCTAGCGCTAACTGAATTCACAATCACACTAATACAAAAATACAGTAAATCACTATATTACCTGTATATTGTGTGCAATTTGACAGGGGGGAATGGGGTAAACTGGGGGTGATCAGGGCGGGATTAGGGGGTTAAATCTTTATGGGGGGGTGGCAGGTATCCTAAGCCTAAAAGGAACGGCCGCAAGCGCTAAACCAGGTCACAAGTCACACTAATACAGGTATATTGGAAACTGCTATATACTGTATACAGTGTGTGTTGTGATAGGGGGTGTAGGGGTTGACTGGGGGGCGATCGGGGGTTAAATGTGCCTATCTACGTGTGTGTGTGGGTACTTGGTGCAGTACTCACAGTTTAGATCCTCTCTCTCCTCTCGATGAATCCAAAAAGGATTTTGGGAGGAGAGAGCGGGTTTTTTCTGTGCCTGTGTTTACATTACACAGGCACAGTCAATATCTGATTGGGCAGGACTGATAAACAGGTCCAGGCCAAAAATCATTGGCCTGGACCTGATGACTGATCGGTTCTAAACCCAATCAGACCATCAGCAGGGCCGGGGGTACGCGGGAGCGCGCTCCAGAGTGGCGGGAGCGAGCGGCGTAGGGCTACGTCACTTTGCCTTTGAGCGACTGAGTGCCGCAGTAAATGTACGGTGGGCGGGGCTGAAGTGGTTAAGTCAAAATGTCCAAATTAGGCCCAATTAGCCATTTTTCCTCCCCGGCGTCATGTGACTTGTTGCAGGTGTGTTAAATTTGGTACTATCGCTCTCACTCTCTCATACTGGTTACTGGAAGTTCAACATGGCACCTCATGGCAAAGAACTCTCTGAGGATCTGAAAAAAGAATTGTTGCTCTACATAAAGATGGCCTAGCCTATAAGAAGATTGCCAAGACCCTGAAACTGAGCTGCAGCACAGTGGCCAAGACTATATAGCAGTTTAACAGGACAGGTTCTAATCAGAACAGTCCTCGCCATGGTCGACCAAAGAGGTTGTCTTTGGAAAATAGACGTATGAGTGCCATTGCTGCAGAGGTTGAAGAGGTGGGGGGTCAGCCTGTCAGTGCTCAGACCATATGCCGCACACTGCATCAAATTGGACTGCATGGCTGTCATCCCAGAAGGAAGCCTGTTCTAAATATGATACACAAGAAAGCCCGTAAACAGTTTGCTGAAGACAAGCAGACTAAGGATATGGATTACTGGAACTATGTCCTGTGGTCTGATGAAACCAAGATAAACTTATTTGGCTCAGATGGTGTCAAGCATATGTGGCGGCAACCAGGTGAGGAGTACAAAGACAAGTGTGTCTTGCCTAATGTCAAGCATGGTGGTGGGAGTGTCCTGGCCTGGGGCTGCATGAGTGAACCATGAATGCCAACATGTACTGTGACATATTAAAGCAGAGCATGATCCCCTCCCTTGGAAGACTGGGCCACAGGGCAGTATTCTAACATGATACTTGTGACGAGATCCTTGCTCGCTCGCTTCCACTCTCCAGACACTCCTCTGTTTCTAGTGAGTCAGCTTGCAGATCGCAACGTCTGATGGTTCGGTCAACCAAGGCTCCGGGATCCGAACTACAGCTATGTGCCGTTCGGAATCCATTAGAACAAACACCAAGCAGGCTGTATGTAAGTTATAATGCCAACCGCTCTCGAACTCGTTGCTGAAACAAGTCTTCAACTGACCGGGGTCCTGCATCACCACCCCTCTGATCCATCTCGGCTAGCTCACTGATCAGGGTGGCCTTGTTCTTTGTCCCACCGGTCCCTCCACGGCTCTCAAGTAAGTCTTTCAGCGTGGCTCTCCTGCATGCTGCATAGCTGGTCATTGACTGAGTTGATTTGGAGTGTCCCAGTAACTGGAAAGCAAATCCCACCGCTGCCAACCAATGTGACGAGACCCTTGCTCGCTCGCTTCCGCTCTCCCGACACTCCTCTGTTTCTAGTGAGTCAGCTTGCAGATCGCAACGTCTGATGGTTCGGTCAACCAAGGCTCCGGGATCCGAACTACAGCTATGTGCAGTTCGGAATCCATTAGAACAAACACCAAGCAGGCTGTATGTAAGTTCAAACAGGAAGACATTTATTGGAAGCACACAGCACACTTTTATACAGAATTTGGAACATCCTGCCCTCAACAACCGCTTTCCCATTGGTCAATTGCACGGTACATGCCCTTCTCCTTCAGGTCCTCCTTAGCCATGCAAATGAGGACTCGAAAATGAGTCAGCAGGGATTGGTCAGATAGCTTGAGTAGAAGGACTGTTATGTGTAATGAGACAGAAGCCCCCAGGGGACCATCAATGTACACAATAGCCAGACACGGAACAATGGTTCCATAACGAGCCCCCAATACACATTACTCTGAGTGTCAATACATCCCTTAGCAGACAACAGGTGAGTTTATTAGCACACCCGACAATAGGTGAATGGAAAGCCACCTCAGACAAAAGCAAAATTGTTAGACAGTCAGTCTCCTTATTGAACTTCCTGGAATGACCATATTAGGAGTTGTACTTCCTGGTCAGAGACCTCATGGCAAATGGGAACAAATCTCAATATTTCTACATGGAGACCTTGCTGACAAATATGAAGCAATCCAAACCATCACCAATCTGTCCTTAAATTCCAGTGACGGTGGACACCGTCACATATCTTCCCCCCAAAGGTAGACTAATCCAGGTACCAAACCTACAATCGGTCTGTGTCTGAGTTAGTCGGGTAACAAGTCCCAAAGAGTCCATCCATCATGGCAGCTTCCTTGACAAAGTTCCACATAGTTTGTAAGTTTGTCTTGGCAAGGCGCATGGAGCTCTCATAGCCAATTAGTCTGTGAAAGTCTGGTTTGGGCAAGCCAGACTGGGCTTCTTGGGCACCCTGTGTCCCTAAAAGACACAGGGTGATTTAGACATTAGAGGAGCCTAGTAGGCTGAGAGAAGAACTTTCCAACCTCTCTAAGGTAGGCTGTGTTCCACGGGCCCTCCCAATGTCTGCACCCACAAAGTACCCCAAACAAATTGTCCGGGACAGAACATCACTCACCCAGCCAACCTCTGCCACTCTTGTAGAACATCCCCACCGTGGGGGAGAAGCATGAACTGGCCTTTCTACCAGGATTCCTTTCAGCTGCTGGAGAGAGGACAGGGTGGATGGGCTCACTTCCTCATGCTTTTGGGGATCTGGGACCACTGCCCAGCATCCCTGGGGTGTACAGGTGGAGATTGTAGCTTTTGCGGGTGCTGGGCAGAGGTCGGTAACACTCTGCCCTGTCGCCAGCTCTTCTGCTGGGTTGGTGTTGGCGAACAATACCCCCAGGACCTGGTTGGGGGTCTGCTGTAGAGAGGAGGGATCGCCTACCTCCTCCTCCTGGTATTCCTGCGGGGCAGGTTGGGGATCTGGACCGGCCGTCCAGCATCCCTGTAGGTCTGGTGCAGAGACCGCGGTCCCATCTGTACCATTGGGGTCAGGGCTGTTGTCTCCCTGTGGTTGGGGAGAAGGATTAGTTGTCTCCTCTCCCTGTAAGGTACACTGCTGCTTGGAAGGAAAGACGACACCTCCGGCTCCCTGTAACTCCTGCTGTAGCTGGGGACCTGGGCCAGCTGCCCAGCCTCCCTGTAGGGCTGGTAGAGAGACCTCGATCCCATCTCCACCTGCCATCGGTGGATCTTCCAAGTACCACCAGTCTGTACTGTCTCTCCAACTGAAGGGTTGTGGGTCTGGATCTGCCACCCAGGACTCTGGCTCTGCTTGCAGGGTAGATTGTGGTGGAATAGAGCAGAGCAGGCGTTGGTAGTCCTGCTCCAGTTCCCACTCCATTCCGACCAGATGAATCAGGTCTGACCCCAAGTCATCCGCTTTGGGGAGACCAAGTAGGGCTTCCCTGGTGTCCTGTATTTCCCAGCGCCCAAACTCTGCTGGACATCCAAAGTCCCTCTCCTCAAAGGCCATCCACAGCAAGCCCGGGCCACTATAGTCTTCACCTTCCGGCATATTGTCATCAGCCATCCAGTGGTCTGTAACGCTCCTGCGTTTTTTGTAGTAGGCTGGATTTGCAGCTGCAGAATCTCCACTCAGTAGTCATGTAGAGATGTGTTGAATAACCAGATCCAACTCTCCAGACTCATCACTGTGGGCCTGTCAGCTTCAGCATACAGATATACACACTCAATAAGATGTTCCTGGAGTGATAGGATGTATATGATAGTATGAAGATGATGTGCTGAAGGGACAGGTGTGAACAGTGACAGAGATGGTAAGCATTTGATAGAAATGTTCAGGAGAGTATTAGATGGTATTAGGTAGAATGCAGATAGGTTAGTAATCGAGTATGGTAACAGGTGGTAAGGACAGCAGATGACAAATACAGGATAGACTAACCCAGTGCAAGGATAGATGGTAGTAGACTCAAGAGCTAGCAATCTATGTAACAGTGCAGATGATAGAATTAGTATGCATAGATAGTAACAGTCCTTAATGTGCAGAGGTAGATAGTGTAAGTAAGGTTATGGAGGATTCCCCTGTGGGGTACTTATCACTTAGTAAGGTTAGTAGTAGAAAGGTCCAGTAGTGAGGGAGTGATCCAGTAGCGAGATACAGGGATCAGTAGCGAGGTTCCGGTCTGTTTCCAAGTAAAAGAAAATAGCTGGAGGTTCCGGTAGCAAGACAAGCTTGTAAGCATGTGGACACACAGGCAGGTTGAAAGTGAAAGCAGTAAGCCAAGAGTGATCCGGTAGCGAGATACGGGATCAGTAATGAAACTAGTTCAGGTAGCGAGATACAGGAGCGAGTGACATCAAGTATGGCTGCTATGCTGACGGCTTGAACGAACTAACCATGCGGTCAGAACGAACTAACCAGGCGGTTAGAACGAACAATGTGAGAGAGAACGCCGGCGGTTGAAATAGCCGCTCTGCGGCGCTCGGCGATGACGTCATCCGTCTTAAAGGTGTATGCGTACCACCTAATTAGAAAGGTGGGACGCATATTTGAAAAGAAAATAGAAAATAAGGGTACCAGAGGTACCAGAATCTTACATGGTCGTAGCTGGTGGCGTACCACTTTAGTGCCCGGTAAGCTTCATCCAGCCACAACTCCTTCCAAATCAGGTTCCACAGCTCCGTCACCCACTCATCCCGGGGTTGCTCTCCTAGGAAAGGTAACCGCAGGGCAGCGTATACCTGGAACCGCTGTTCTTCGCTGGGAAGGTTCTCTCTCCGCCTCCACTGCACATCCTCTAAGGCCTCATACCACATTTCCTTTCGAGTGAAATCTCTCCCATCCAGTATGGCTTCCTCTGATCCAGGCCCATCCTGTGTGACCAAGTGTTGCTGCAACTTCCAGCGAAACTCCTCCTCATATGGGGACGCTGCATCTTTAGGCGTTTTCTCAGATTGCCGCATTTCTGCCATTCTCTGCTCATGTTGCCGCTCTCGTTCCCTCTCTTGTCGTTCTAGTTCTTTCTCTTGTCGCTCATCCTGCAGCTGGATGTCTCTAATGGCATTCTGTATGGCGGTCTCTGATGGGTTAGCACCATATAATCCCAACCGCTCTCGAACTCGTTGCTGAAACAAGTCTTCAACCGACCGGGGTCCTGCATCACCACCCCTCTGATCCATCTCGGCTAGCTCACTGATCAGGGTGGCCTTGTTCTTTGTCCCACCGGTCCCTCCACGGCTCTCAAGTAAGTCTTTCAGCGTGGCTCTCCTGCATGCTGCATAGCTGGTCATTGACTGTGGTGGTTTGGAGTGTCCCAGTAACAGGAGAGCAAATCCCACCACTGCCAACCAATGTGACGAGACCCTTGCTCGCTCGCTTCCGCTCTCCCGACACTCCTCTGTTTCTAGTGAGTCAGCTTGCAGATCACAACGTCTGATGGCTCGGTCAACCAAGGCTCGGGGATCCGAACTACAGCTATGTGCCGTTCAGAATCCATTAGAACAAACACCAAGCAGGCTGTATGTAAGTTCAAACAGGAAGACATTTATTGGAAGCACACAGCACACTTTTATACAGAATTTGAAACATCCTGCCCCCAACAACCGCTTTCCCATTGGTCAATTGCACAGTACATGCCCTTCTCCTTCAGGTCCTCCTTAGCCATGCAAATGAGGACTCGAAAATGAGTCAGCAGGGATTGGTCAGATAGCTTGAGTAGAAGGACTGTTATGTGTAATGAGACAGAAGCCCCCAGGGGACCATCAATGTACACAATAGCCAGACACAGAACAATGGTTCCATAACGAGCCCCCAATACACATTACTCTGAGTGTCAATACATCCCTTAGCAGACAACAGGTGAGTTCATTAGCACACCCGACAATAGGTGAATGGAAAGCCACCTCAGACAAAAGCAAAATTGTTAGACAGTCAGTCTCCTCATTGAACTTCCTGGAATGACCATATTAGGAGTTGTACTTCCTGGTCAGAGACCTCATGGCAAATGGGAACAAATCTCAATATTTCTACATGGAGACCTTGCTGACAAATATGAAGCAATCCAAACCATCATCCATCTGTCCTTAAATTCCAGTGACGGTGAACACCGTCACAATACTGATCTTAAACACACCTCCAAGACAACCACTGCCTTGCTAAAGAAGCTGAGGGTAAAGGTGATGGACTGGCCAAGCATGTCTCCAGATGTAAACCCTATTGAGCATCTGTGGGGCATCCTCAAACAGAAGGTGGAGGTCTCTAATATCCACCAGCTCCGTGATGTCGTCATGGAGGAGTGGAAGAAGAAACTCTGGTGAACTCCATGCCCAAGAGGGTTAAGGCAGTGCTGGAAAGTAATGGCAGCCACAAAAAATATTGACACTTTTGGCCCAAATGAACATTTTCACTTAGGGGTGTACTCACTTTTGTTGCCAATGGTTTAGACCATGGGTGTCCAACCTTTTGGCCTCTCTGGGCAACACTCAGTGTAGAGACTTTTTCTCGGGCCGCAAATAAAATATATACTATAGTTAAGGTATATAAGTAATAAAACACCACCGCGCCCTACCCACGCCACCACCACGCCCCCCTCCCACACCAATTTAACACAACTTGAGGATGATCAAATGAAATGCAATCAGTATACAGAGGTTTACTTCTTCTGATAGATATTAAAGGAACACTCTAACCACCATGACCACTTCAGTGATTTGAAGTCATGGTGGTAGGAGTTAGAAACACTGCACATGCTGTGATATTTACAATTATGTGCTGGGGGCTAGTTGCACTCCTAGCACATATCACTTAGGCAGCCAGCAAATGTAATGTCCTTATTCATACATGTATGAACAAGGACATGACATATTATGACAAACCACAACTAGTTATTAAAAAGCATATTGCAACAATTTACACACGCTAATGCACATACCTCTTCTACTTATTTTGCATACTGCTGGCGGTTACTGCTGGTGTGGTTACTGCTAGCGGTTACTGCTGGCGGGTAATGCTGGTCATGTGGGTACTGCTGGTCATGACGTTGGGTACTGCTGGAGGAAGCAGCGGCTGCAATAGAAAGCAGAGCCGCTGCTTCCTGAATGGCTCCTGTCACAGGTGAAGTGCATTTCATATCAGTACGCCAGTGACGGAGCCAGATCTATACAGGAAGCACCGGCTCTGTCACTGACTGCAGACATCCTAAGTCTCCCGCGGCAGCTGGTAATCGCACGGTACTTGCAGCCTAGTGCGTGCCCATCCAATGCAGCCTAAACAGTACCCATTCAATGCAGCTTCACCAGTGCGTGCCCATTCAAGGCAGCCTGATCAGTGCCCATCCAATGCAGCCTCACCAGTGCACGCCCATCCAATGCAGCCTGATCAGTGCCCATCCAATGCAGCCTCACCAGTGCTCATCCAATACAGCCTCACCAGTGCATGCGCATCCAATGCACCCTAATTAGTGTCCATCCAATGTAGCCTCAACAGTGAACATCCAATGCAGCCTCACCAGTGCGTGCTCATCCAATGCAGTCTGCAATGAAGAGAGAGGAGAGCTGCTGGATTACACAGAGCGGGGATCTCCCACTTACCCAGCGACCGCTGTCATAAAAAGTCCTGCCTCCTCGACCGGCTTGACACCAATGTGCTGTCTATCTTAGGAGCCGATCCAGGAGGCAGGGCTTTGTATGACAGCGGCTGCCGGGTAAGCAGGAGATCCCCGCTCCCCCCACCCTCCCCTCCCCTCCGAGGCAGCCTCTGCCTACAGTTAGTTGTAAACCTCTGTAGCCGTGCCCCCGACTCGACTTCCTTCCTCCTCAGCAAAAAATAAATAATTGTCAGGGGGCAGTGGGCCGTATTGCCTGCGGTTCTAGACTGCATGAGGCCCTCGGGCCGCAGGTTGGACATGCCAGGTTTAGACAATCATGGCTGTGTGTTGATTTATTTTGAGGGGACAGGCAATTTACACTGTTATACAAGCTGTACACTCACTACTTTACATTGTAACAAAGTATCATTTCTTCAGTGTTGTCACATGAAAAGATATAATAAAATATTTACAAAAATGTGAGGGGTGTGATAACTTTTGTGAGATACTGTGTATATGTATATGTATACATGTAAGAAAAAGGGGGTATTCACAATATTTTTATATATTTATACCCAAATATTTAAATATTTTAAACTGAATGAGTTTTTTTACAAGGTGAGGGTTTATAATTGCGTGTGTCCATTAAATGGCAACAAATTTCAGTACCCTATATTTTCCATAACTGATGTATTAAAAGCCCTTACAGGTTATCAGCTTAGAGTTAACTCTAAATAATGAGCCTAGAATTTTTGCTCCCACTTTGGCATATAGTGTGATATGTAACACATGTAACACAATCAGTGATTTTGTGCACAGGCACCCACGACGCATGCATTTATGTTCGAGGATACATACATGGGGGGGGGTGGATTTAACCCTCCTCTTATGTTAGAATTCCGTTACTATCCATGATGTTTAGGGTCAGTTTTGACTCGTGTTTTAAATCAGCCATAAAATACCCTCTGAATAATTATTTATCATCAAATTTGTTTCTTACCTCTTGGTTACCTTGTTAGGCTTCTTTATCCTTGAAAAGATTGGTTTTAATATTTTTGGTGTGACCCCTAGACCTTTCTTTTGATAGCATACCTCTCATTTTCAAATTTAAAAAAATGGTAAAATAAGCCTCAATAGAATATTATAAGTAAATAAAAGGTTGTTATGTCACCAGAATGTTGCTGGGGAGTATTTGAACACATCTCTTAAATTTTTTTTTATATTTTTATTTTTATTTTAATAACATTAACTATAATAACATTGATGGTGTTAGGGTCAATTTTGACCCATATATATTTACTTCAAGAAAATAGCCAAAAGTATTTTTTTTTTTTTTTTTTTTAACAAAAAACTTTCATAAACAATGAAAAGCAAGTAATAATACAAAATGTAGACTTGCAAGGTCAAACAAAAAAAAACACAATCAAGCAAGGCAAACCAATAGAAATCAAGTACTAGTTTCAAAGCATCTTTGTGCAAGAACTTGCATGTGTTTGTGTGGGTGTTTTTAGATGCATGTGTGGCAAAAGCTGACACTTTTAGCATGTTCTTTGCAGATATATTTTTTACAGTGGAAGCATAATGTATGTGTCTTTCTGTCCTTATTGATGGGGCAGACCTGACACCTCTTTCTTTTAGAATTAGATGGCATCACTGGAGTTGTGAATGTGGCTGTTCTGGTTGATGTTGAGGCAAGGCTAGATGATGAGGATGCTGGCACTGATTCTCTTTGTGTTGTTGATGGTGTGGATGGAGTGCTTGATGAACTCTGCATCTGTCTGATCACGGCTGCAGCGATTGGATCTCGAGACGCCCGTTTCCTTTGCTCAATGTGTGCCTTGACAAGGGAACTTCCTAGCTCCTCGAGAAATATTCTCCGCTTGTTTTTTTTTTTTGTGTTCCAACCTGGGTGAATGTGGGTCCATATCACAAATGCATTGTATGCAGACATATCTAGGATGTTAAAAAACACAGCCATCGGCCATCTCCTGGTCATTCGCTGACAAGTATAGGTAGCAGTCAGCTTGTCCAGGTTGTCCACTCCTCCTTTGTTTTTATTGTAATCCAGGATAATTGTGGGCTTTTTGTCACTTCTTGATGACACAGCTGCATCTTTGTGAAAAGTGGACATAAGTATCACATTTTTATTTTTTTTTGGACAATATGAAACAACAGTGGTGGTGTCTGTAAAAGCAAATTTTGAAGAAAGTGGAGCTCTGTCCTTCACCTGCAAAATTTCAGTGTGCAGCTCAGGTTTATTTTTTTTTATTGTGCCTACCATGGTGAGTTTCCTCCTGAGAAGTTCTTGTCCAAGGTCATAGCTGGTAAAAAAATTGTCACACGTGATATTGTGACCCCGCAGTCCAGTAGTCAAATCAAGGACTACACGTTGTCCTTGTTTTTTCTCAGGGATGCCACTTTGGGGTTTGCCGGTGTAAATCTGTAGGTTCCATGCATAGCTTGTTTTTGCATCACAGGCTGCCCAGATTTTTATGCCGTATTTGCCTGGCTTACTGGGCATATACTGCCGGAAGGGGCAATTTCCACGGAAAGGAATCAAACGTTCATCTACTGTTACCTGAGGCCCAGGGTTAAACATTAGTGGAAGGAGCTGAACCCATTTCTCCCAGACATCCCTTATGGGAGCAAGCTTGTCAGATTTTGCTCTAGTATCTCTTTTGTCAAATCTGCAAACTCTTGATTTTATTTGAAAGGTGTGAAGTGACATTGTTGCTGGGAAGATATATCTGCCTCTTGACTTGTCCCAGAGACTATCAGTGGCCTCATTATAGGATCTGTACACTCCAGCAAGAAGAAGAACACCAATATAAGCATCTAGGCATTCCTCATTTATGTCATTCCACATGTTGCCATGGACTTTTTTTCCTTCAAGGTTTGTCATTGCAATGCTCATTTTTTTTTAGTGACAATGGCATGAACAGTTCAAAACATGTTTTGATGTCACTTACTCTCGTCACAGCAAACCTTGTGATCCCAGGGGTCATTTTGATTACATCTGCAGCAGCTGCCCTGCCATGTAAGTCTGGAGGTTCTGAACTCCAACAGATATTACCACTTTTGGATTTGAATGTTTCAGCAGGAACAGCAGCAGGTTCAGCACTGGTGGCCTCCTCATCAGACTCATCAGATGTGTCTGTGTATTCTGGTTGATACTCTACTTCATCTTCTACCTCAGAAACCTGCTCATCCATATCGCTATGCTGCTCTGTGCCCTCTGCCTCATTTTCATCCAAGATATAATCCAGTATTTGGCTTCCTGTAAATCTTCTCACTCTTGCATGCTGCATATTGGAGATGATTACTCTGCAAGTCAGCAACTCTGAAATGTATTGGTCCTATGTTTCTTTACTTTATTTAGAGAAGCAGACAAGCAGGCAAAGAGATAGGCCCCTCCCTAACTACAGCTCAGAGGGTTGAGAGGTGATTGGCTGTCAGTGTTACTAAGCAGAGAGAGTGTTTATTATTTCAGTTTTGGCACTTATTAGTGTCCTATAATACTAAATTATAACTGGGTCAGAATTGACCCTAACACCATAAACGTCTTAATTTTCACCACAGTATTTTATAATTTAGTGAAAAGGATTATTTTTCGATTACATTGTTTAAATAGAGGTTCCTGACAAAGTAAAAAAATTTTGATGCAATAAACATATTTATGTGATACTTATAGACATTCAAAACCTGAAAACGGGTCAGTTTTGACCCTAACACAAGAGGAGGGTTAAGTATTTGGGTATGACTAAACATCTCATAGGGGGAAAAAGATCCCTATGTGATGCATTTTTGTTCACAGGTTCTCTTTAACCACTTTCAGACCGGAGGATTTGGCTGCTCAAAGACCAGGCCCCTTTTTTCAACTTGGCACTGAGTGACTTTAACTGACAATTGCACGGTCATGCAATGCTGTACCCAAACAAAATTTACGTCCTTCTTTCCCACAAACAGGGATTTCTTTCGGTGGTATTTGATCACCTCTGCGCTTTTATTTTTTTTTTGCGATATTAATAAAAAAAGAGCGAAAATTTTGAGAAAAAAATAAAATTTTTAACTTTGCCTTATAACCACTTGCCGACCGCCGCACGACTATTTACTGCGGCAGTCAGCCCCCTACAGGCAAACCGACGTAGGTCTATGTCGCTCGTTCCCGCCGATCT
The DNA here is from genome assembly GCF_965119305.1 of Pelophylax lessonae. NCBI lineage: Eukaryota > Metazoa > Chordata > Amphibia > Anura > Ranidae > Pelophylax > Pelophylax lessonae. The sequence goes on along the minus strand of NC_138775.1, from coordinate 143,299,523 downwards.
GGGGCGCGCTCCCACGCGCCCCCGTCACCGCTGATGTTCTGATTGGGTTCAGAACCGATCAGTCATCAGGTCCAGGCCAATGATTTTTGGCCTGGACCTGTTGATCGGTCCTGCCCAATCAGATACTGATCTGTGCCTGTGTAATTTTAAACACAGGCACAGAAAAGACCCGCTCTCCCCTCCCATGATCCTTTTTGGATTCATCGAAAGGAGAGAGCAGATCTAAACTGTGAGTACTGCACCAGCACACCCACGTTAGATAGGCACATTTAAACCCTGATCGCCCCCCGGTTAACCCTACACCCCCTGTCACAACACACACTGTATACTGTTTATAGCATTTTCGTATATACCCGTATAAGTGTGACTTGTGACCAGGTTTAGCGCTTGCGGCCCTTCCTTTTATACTTAGGATACCCGCCACCCCACCCCCCAATAAAGATTTAACCCCCTGATCACCCCTACACCCCCTGTCACAACACACACTGTATACAGTATTAGCATTTTCCTATATACCCGTATAAGTGTGACTTGTGACCAGGTTTAGTGCTTGCGGCCCTTCCTTTTATGCTTAGGATACCCGCCACCCCCAATAAAGATTTAACCCCCTGATCCCCCCCCTGATCACCCAATGATCACCCCCAGTAAACTCTTCCCCCCTGTCACATTGCACACTAATATACAGGTAATATAGTGTTTTACTGTATTTTGTATTAGTGTGATTGTGACTTGAGTTAGTGCTAGCGAGTTAGTTTCTGTCCCAAGGAGGTTTAGGGTCCCCGCCACCCCCATAAAGATTTAACCCCCTGATCACCCCCAGTTAACCCCTACACCCCCTGTCACAACACACACTGTATACAGTATATAGCAGTTTCCTATATACCTGTATCAGTGTGACTTGTGACCAGGTTTAGCGCTTGCGGCCCTTCCTTTTAGGGTTAGGATACCTGTCACCCCCTCAATAAAGATTTAACCCCCTTAACCCCACCCCTGATCACCCCCAGTTAACCCCTTCCCCCCTGTCACATTGCACACTATACACAGGTAATATATTGGTTTACTGTATTTTTGTATTAGTGTGATTATGACTTGAGTTAGCGCTAGCAAATTATTTTCTGTCCCAAGTAGGTTAAGGGTCCCCGCCACCCCCCCAATAAAGATTTAACCCCCTGATCCCCCCCAGTTAACCCCATTCATTGCCCTGTCACAGTGTCACTTTTATAGTGTACAGTTTTTTTTCTGATCACTATTATTAGTGACACAGGTGACATTAGTTAGTGTAAGCGTCAGTCTAATGTCGCAGATCCCAGGCGCATAGTTAGAAAAAACCCCTTGATTACCACACACACACACACTTCCATTACTAGAATAGTGTTTGAACAGATCAATATCTGATCTGATCAGAACTATACTAGCGTCCCCATAGTTTAGGGTTCCCAAACGCGGTGTTTGCACGATCAGCACTGATTCCTGCCAGCACCTGCGTTTAGCCCCTCCGTCCAGCCCACCCCACCCCACCCAGGCAAGTGTAGTAATAAATAGATTACTGTCACTTACAAAAAAACACAACACACAAATCCGCTGTGTTAGCAGAGTCAGGCCTGATCCGTGCTAGCATTAGCAGTTTTTTTTGGTAGCGGTTGAAGTAGTCCTTGACAACCAGGTGCTTCTTTTACCTGTGGGTCACACTACTGTACCGGTAAATTTAGTTACTAAAATGACCAAACGGTGGTACAGTAGTGCAGAGGCTTACAGTATACTGACCATGTCAGATGAGAGCAAAGGGAAAGCCTCACTGGCAGAATCAGGGTCAGTATACCAACCCGAAGAGAGCAGCGGCTCCCTGACAGACAGCTCTGATGACGGATGGGTCCCTGTTAGAACCAGGCGTACCCGACCCCATTCTGGAGTTGCTGTGGTGCAGAGATCGCAGCGGGCTCGTATGGAGCAGAGTGTCGGTACTAGTGCCGCTCATCCTTCTGGTGGCCTGGCAAGCGCCAGTGGCCTAGTACACCCTGGACCTAGTACAACCAACACTGCAGTAACACTTGGTGACGCGGCGAGTCCCATAAGTGCAGTTGAAGCTGGTGCGGTGGCTAGCACAAGTAGTGGCCTGCAGCCACCACGTATTCGAAGAGCCCATAGTGCCCTCCCTGATTCGCTGGCATATCCCAATTGGCAACCCACTGATACTACAGCACCCGTACTTCCCCCATTCACTGCCCAACCTGGAATCCACATGGAAACAGCCAATTTTACCCCCCTGAATTTTTAGGAGCTGTTCTTCATGGAAGACCTTTTCAGATCTATTGTGGATCAATCAAATTTATATGCACAACAATTCATCGCCGCCGACCGAAATTCGCCCCTTGCCAGACCATTCGACTGGAAACCTATAACGGTTCCCGATTTTAAAATCTTTCTGGGCCTTTTACTTTTTACTGTACTTTGTTTGTTTTTCATTCTTTTGTTAACCTGTTTCTCTTGCAGGTACTCGTCGGCTGCCACACTGATTTTATATATTCTGACACAATCAGCGTTTGCGCTCAGCATATATGGATACCTCTGATGGCAGAGCTGTGGTAGGTTGATTTCACCACTGCAGTTAAAATACCTTTAGGTATACGTGGAGTATTGTTATGTATACCCGCCATTACATAAGTGGGTTTGGATGTTTGGGCGGTTAATGGTGTGTGTACTACACAATTTTCCTGTGGTGATTTCTGTTAGGTTCTCTTTTTTTCGATCGGCCCACAGGCTGCATGAAAAAAAAAAAACCTACACTATATGCCAAACAAGGACCAGCAATGTACTGGTACGTTGCTGGACTTTGAGTGGTTATACCAGGATGATGCCTGCAGATTTAGGCATCATCTTGGTATTGTTTTTTACAGCCAGCGGTCGGCTTACATTAAAAAGCAATCCTAGTGGATAATTGGCCGCTAGACTGCTTTTACAAGCAGTGGGAGGGGACTACCCCCCTCCCGCCGCCTTCCACAGTTTTTTCTCGGGCTCTCCTGTCCCACCGGTTAACCCAAGAGTGCAGCCGGTGGTTCAATTATCTAACCATAGAGCTGATTGGAGACAAGAATGGAGACAAGAATGGCTCCAATCAGCTCTATTTCGCCAGAAAAAAAACAGCGCCATTGGGAAATTGGGAAAGCATTTTATCACACCAATTTTGGTGTGGTCAGATGCGTTAAGGTCAGAGGAGAGATCTAGAGTCTAAAACACCCCTATTTCTTAAAAAGAGAGTACCTGTCACTACAGATTGCTATCATAGGGGATATTTAAATTCACTGTGATAACAATAAAAATTATATAAAAAAAAATGAAAGGAAAGGTGTCAAAATAACATAAAAAAGCAAAATAAATGAAAAAATTACATAAAAAAATCAAGCCCCCCTGTACCCCCGCGCTTTATTTTTTTTTCGCAGAAATTGGTTTGGAAAATCTGTGTGCAACTACCGTGTGACAAAAAAGTTTGCAACATTCACCATTTTGTTTTGTAGGGCCTCTGCTTTAAAGAAATATATAATGTTTGGGGGTTCAAAGTAATTTTCTAGTAAAAAAAAAATATTTTTTTCATGAAAACAAAGTCATAGAAAAGGCTTGGTTTTCAAGTGGTTAGAAGAGTGGGTGATGTGTGGCTAAGATTGAGCATAACATGCCGGCACAGTTCAAACAACCCCCAAATGACCTCTTTTTGAAAAGTAGACACTCAAAGCTATTTGCTGAGAGGCATATTGAGTCCATGGAGTATTTTATATTTTGCCCTTAGTTTCGGGAAGGTGACAATTTTTCTTTTTTTTTTACACAAAGTTGTCACTAAGTGATATATTGCTCACGCATGCCATGGGTATATGTGAAATGACACCCCAAAATACATTCTGCTGCTTCTCCTGAGTACAGGGATACCACATATGTGAGACTGTATGGAACCCCGAAAACCAATCACCGCCTTCAGGTTTTCTAATGGCCTAAATTGTGCGTTTTACTTTCGCACTAGCTGTCACAGTTTCAGAGGCCCTGAAATTTCAAGATAGCACAAAACCCCCCCAAAAGGACCCCATTTTACAAAGTAGACAATCCAAGCTATTAGCTGAGAGGCATGGTGAGTCCATGGAATAGTTTATATTTGGCCACAAGTTTCGGGAAAATGAATAATATTTTGTTTTTTTACACAAAGTTGTCCCTAAATGATATATTGCTCACACATGCCATGGGTAAATGGGGAATGACAGCCCAAAATACATTCTGCTGCTTCTGCTGAGTACAGGGAAACCCCATGCGTGAGACTTTTTGGCAGTCTAGCCACATACAGGACCCCGAAAACCAATCCCCGCCTTCAGGCTTTCTAAGGGCGTAAATTGTTGATTTCACTCCTCACTACCTATTACACTTTTGAAGGCCATGAAATGCCAAGATAGCAGATGCCAAGACCCATGACACAGTCGTCAGGTGGAACGGGACAGCCAATTGAAACATTTCAGCACATGGGCATGCCCCCTACCCTATAAATAGACCTGAGCTGTCGGCCATTTCACATTCTGCTTTTTGTCAGCGTAGGGCAGGGGTCTGCAACCTTTAAGACAAAAAGAGCCACTTGGACCCGTTTCCGAAGGGAAAAAAAAACTGGGAGCCGCAAAACCATTGCGACATTTAAAACAAATATAACACTGCATATATGCCCCCTTTCAATGTAGTGACCAGCGTACATGCCCATTTCAAAGAAGTGACCAGCGTACATGCCCCCTTCAATGTAGTGACCAGCATACATGCCCCTTTCAATGCAGTGATCAGCATACATGCCCCCTTTCAATGTAGTGACCAGCGTACATGCCCCTTTCAATGTAGTGACCAGCGTACATGCCCCTTTCAATGTAGTGACCAGCATACATGCCCCTTTCAATGTAGTGACCAGCGTACATGCCCCTTTCAATGTAGTGACCAGCATACATGCCCCTTTCAACGCAGTGACCAGCGTACACGCCCCTTTCAATGTAGTGACCAGCATACATGCCCCTTTCAATGCAGTGACCAGCGTACATGCCCCTTACAATGCAGTGACCAGCGTACATGCCCCTTACAATGTAGTTACCAGCGTACATGCCCCTTTTAATGCAGTGACCAGCGTACATGCCCCTTTCAATGGTGGTGACCAGCGCACATGCCCCTTTTAAAGCAGTGACCAGCGTACATGCCCCCTTTCAATGCAGAGATCAGCGTGCGTGCGTGCGTGCCCCCTTCAAAGCATCACTTCACTTACCTGCCGTCACCGTGCCTGGCGTGCTGCTGACGGGAGTTGGGTCTCGGTCGGATGTCTTCTTCTTCTTCCTCAAACTGCATTCGCACCACTGCCCTCCTCTCTGAACGCGGGCAGGAAGGTGACGTCGGGACGGTGCGTGACTAATGCACGCACCGCCCCCCATGCAACGTCACCCGGGATGTCCTCTATGATTGGTCCAGCCTGGACCAATCACAGCCAGGACAGCGCCACAGTGGGGGAGCGTTGGGGTGCATTGCTATGCGCACCGATGACACCCAGCAGGCCGCCAATCGGCGGCTCTGAGTGACGCACAGTGCGCCTCCTCCCCTCATCCGCCCCGGATCCGCGGCAAAGGTTTAAAAGAGCCGCGGGTTGCCGACCTTTGGCTTAGAGAAAGGTCTGCTATGTTCATGAGGGAGAGATTGCCAGACACAAATAGCTCTGTTAACATCCACAAAAGTCCTTTTCAGGGCTGGTATTTCGGTATAGGTCTACTACAGTCTCTTTTGAGTTTAGGGACAGGCATCCAGTCTGTGCTTTAGGGGCAGTTAGAGATCGGCAGCAGTGACACAAATCACTCTGTTAATGTCCACAAAAGTCCTTTTCAGGGCTGGTATTTTGGTATAGGTCTACTACACTCTCTTTTGAGTTTAGGGACAGGTATCCAGTCTGTGCTTTAGAGGCAGTTAGAGATCGGCAGCAGTGACACAAATCGCTCTGTTAATGTCCACAAAAGTCATTTAAAGGGCTGGTATTTCGGTATAGGTCTACTACAGTCTCTTTTGAGTTTAGGGACAGGTATCCAGTCTGTGCTTTAAGGGCAGTTAGAGATTGGCAGCAGTGACAGAAATCGCTCTGTTAATGTCCACAAAAGTCATTTTAGTGGATTAGTATTGTGCACTGTGCAGCATTGTGACAGGTGTGGTGACTGAGCGTTGCTGCAGCAATACTACAAACAGTGACAAAAGCACTTTTAATGTATTATAACTGGTGTGATAGACCAGTGCCCCCCCCCCCCCCAATACCACATATTGAAGTGGGGTGTTATCTGAGTATACTTTTACAAGTGTATTTTGTGTCCTGCAACAATATTGCCTCTTATGCTGTGTTAAGTCTGATACACACAGTGCCAAACTCACTGGTCAATTTTTGGAACAACTGGTGTGATAGACCAGTGGCCCCCCAATACCACATATTGAAGTGGGGTGTTATTTAACAGTATACTTTTCTAAGAGTGTATTTTAGTCCTGCAAAAATTTGGCCTCTTTTGCTGTGTTAACTGTGCTACACACAGTGACAACAGTTACTGGCCAATTATTTGTAGAACTGGTGTAATAACCTGTGGCCCCCCAATACCACATAATGAAGTGGGGTGTTATCTGAGTATACTTTTACAAGTGTATTTGTGTCCTGCAACAATATTGCCTCTTTTGCTGTGTTAAGTCTGATACACACAGTGCCAAACTCACTGGACAATTTTTTGAACAACTGGTGTGATAAACCACTGGCCCCCCAATACCACATATTGAAGTGGGGTGTTATCTGAGTATACTTTCATAAGTGTATTTGTGTCCTGCAACAATATTGCCTCTTTTGAAGCGTTAACTCTTATACACACAGTGCCAAACTCCCTGGGCAATTTTTTGAACAACTGGTGTGATAGACCAGTGGCTCCCCAATACCACATATTGAAGTGGGGTGTTATCTGAGTATACTTTTACAAGTGTATTTGTGTCCTGCAACAATATTGCCTCTTTTGCTGTGTTAAGTCTGATACACACGGTGCCAAACTCACTGGACAATTTTTGGAACAACTGGTGTGATAGACCAGTGGCCCCCCAATACCACATATTGAAGGGGGGGGGGTGTTATTTAACAGTATACTTTTCTAAGAGTGTATTTTAGTCCTGCAAAAATTTGGCCTCTTTTGCTGTGTTAACTGTGCTACACACAGTGACAACAGTTACTGGCCAATTATTTGTAGAACTGGTGTAATAAACCTGTGGCCCCCCAATACCACATATTGAAGTGGGGTGTTATCTGAATATACTTTCATAAGTGTATTTGTGTCCTGCAACAATATTGCCTCTTTTGCAGCATTAACTCTGTTACACACAGTGCCAAACTCCCTGGCCAATTTTGTGAACAACTGGTGTGATAGACCAGTGGCCCCCCAATACCACATATTGAAGTGGGGTGTTATCTGAGTATACTTTTGCAAGTGTATTTGTGTCCTGCAACAATATTGCCTGAAACAGGGCAAAATAACACACGTGCCATGCATGGCACACGTCCTGAACTTGGTGGTGCAGCGATTCGTTGCCAAATACCCTGGGGTCCAGGACGTCTTGCAGCAGGCCAGGAAAATCTCGGGCCATTTCGGAAGATCTTACTCAGCTATGGCTCGCCTTGTTGACATTCAGCGGCGACACAACATGCCCGTCAGGCGTCTTATTTGTGACTGCCCGACGCGATGGAACTCAACGTTGCATGTGCTTTATAGGCTGCTCCAGCAGAAACGTGCAGTTAACGACTACCTGTATGAACTCTGCGGCAGGAGAGGTTCTGGGGAGCTTGGGTTTTTTTCACCTCGCCAGTGGCTGCTCATGCGGGGCGCATGCAGACTTCTCCAGCCATTCAATGAGATCACCGATGGTCAGTCACGGCCAGGGCGCCATCGAGGAGCAGGAAGATGAGGAAGTCACAATGTTGGATGAATTCCCAGTGGGTGCTACTCCATCTGAGACAAGTCAACAGCGGGAGTCTGAAGAGGAGTCAGCGGAGGATGGTGCTGGGGGGATGAGGAGGAGCAAGAAGAGCATGCTTTAAACCTCTCTGGGATCCCTGGTGTTATCCGTGGTTGGGGGGAGGAGAAAGAGGACGACATTATCCTGGATGATGAGCTGGAAGCAGACCACGCTTTTCAAGGGCGTAAATTGTTGATTTCACTCCTCACTACCTATCACAGTTTCGGAGGCCATGAAATGCCAAGACAGCACAAACCCCCCTCCCAAATGACCCCTTTTCAGAAAGTAGACACTCTAAGCTATTTGCAGAGAGGCCTGTTGAGTGTTTTGCAGATCTCTTTTTGTCACAAAGTTTTGGAAATTGAAAAAAGAGAAAAAAAAATGCATTTTCCTGTTTTTTTCTTTATTTTCCAAAATAACTGAGAGCTGCAAAATACTCACCATGCCTCTCAGCAAATAGCTTGGAGTGTCTACTTTGCAAAATGGTATCATTTGGGGGGGGGGGGGGGGGGGTTGTGCTATCTTGAAATTTCAGGGCCTCTGAAACTGTGATAGGTAGTGCGGAGATAAAATGCACAATTTACGCCATTAGAAAACCTGAAGGTGGTGATTGGTTTTGGGGTCCTGTACACAGCTAGGCTCCCAAAAAGTCTCACACATGTGGTATCCCTGTACTCAGGAGAAGCAGCAGAATGTATTTTTGGGTGTCATTTCACATATACCCATGGCATGTGTGAGCAATATATAATTTAGTGACAACTTTGTGTAAAAAAACAAAACAAAAAAAAAGTTTCCCGAAACTTGTGGCAAAATATAAAATATTCCATGGACGCACCATGCCTCTCAGCAAATAGCTTGGAGTGTCTACTTTGCAAAATGGGATCATTTGGGGGGAGTTTTGGGCTATCTTGAAATTTCAGGGCCTCTGAAACTGTGACAGGTAGTGCGGAGGTAAAATGTGCAATTTACGTCATTAGAAAACCTGAAGGTGGCGATTGGTTTTCGGGGTCCCGTACACGGCTAGGCTCCCAAAAAGTCTCACACAGGTGGTATCCCTGTACTCAGGAGAAGCAGAAGAATGTATTTTGGGGTGTCATTTCACATAAACCTATGGCATGCATAAGCAATATATCATTTAGTGACAACTTTGTGTAAAAAAATAAATAAAAAATTGTCACCTTCCCGAAACTTAGGGCAAAATATAAAATACTCCATGGACTCAATATGCCTCTCAGCAAATAGCTTTGGGTGTCTACTTTTCAAAAAGGGGTCATTTGGGGGGTGTTCGAACTGTCCTGGCATTTTATGCTCAATCTTAACCACACATCACCCACTCTTCTAACCACTTGAAAACCAAGCCTTTTCTGTGACTTTTTGTTTACATGAAAAAATATTTTCTTTTTGCTAGAAAACTACTTTGAACCCAAACATTATATATTTTGTTAAAGCAGAGGCCCTACAGAACAAAATGGTGGATGTTGCAAATTTTTTTGTCACACGGTATTTGCGCACAGATTTCCCAAACGCAATTTCTGGGAAAAAAAAATATATTTTTTTAAATTTAATGCACCAATACACTATATAATTCCTAATTGTTTGGAAAAATGTAAAAGATGATCTTATGCTGAGTACATAGATACCAAACATGACATGCTTTAAAAATTGTGCACGCCTGTGCAGCAGCAACAAACTACGTACATTTTTAAAAGCCTTTAAAAGTCTTTACAGGTTACCTCTTTAGACTTACAGAGGAAGTCTACTGCAAGAATGACTGCCCTCGACCTGGCATTCGTGGCGATACCTCACATGCATGCTGCAATTGCGGTTTACATATGACACTAGACCAACGCTTGCGTGCGCCTTTGCGCGCCAGCACAGGGGGACAGGGGGGCTTGATTTATTTTATTTATTTTTTTTGCTTTTTTATGTTAGTTTGACGCCTTTCCTTTCATTTTTTTTTTTATAATTTTTATTGTTATCACATTGAATTTAAATATCCCCTATGATAGCAATCTGTAGTGACAAGTACTCTTTTTTTTAAAAAATTGGGGTCTTATGGACTCTAGATCTCTCCTCTGACCTTAACGCATCTGACCACACCAAGATTGGTGTGATAAGATGCTTTCCCAATTTCCCAATGGCGCTGTTTATTTCTGGCAATGCAGAAGTCATGAAATGCTCGTAGCTTCCGGTATCTTAGGCCATAGAGATGATTGGAGCCAGTCTCGTCTCCAATCAGTTCTATGGTTAGATAATTGAACCACCGGCTGCACTCTTGGGTTAGCCGGTGGGACAGGAGAGCCCGAGAAAAACTGCGGAAGGCGGCGGGAGGGGGGGGGAAGTCCCCTCCCACTGCTTGTAAAAGCAGTCTAGCGGCTAATTATCCACTAGGATTGCTTTTACATGTAAGCCGACTGCTGGCTGTAAAAAACGATACCAAGATGATGCCTAAATCTGCAGGCATCATCCTGGTGGTATAACCACTTAAAGTCCAGCAACGTACTAATACAATGTTGGTCCTTGTTTGGCATATAGTGTAGGTTTTTTTTTTTTCAAGCAGCCTGTGGGCTGAACGAAAAAAAGAGAGCCTAACAAAAATCTCTGCAAGAAAATTGTGTAGTATACCCACCATTAGCCACCCAAATCCACTTTTTAATGATGGGTATACATGACAAAATTCCATGTATACCTAATGGTTTTTTAACTGCAGTGGTGAAATCACCAACTACAGCGCTGCCATCAGAAATTTCCATATATGCTGAGCGCAAATGCTGTTTGTGTCAGAATATATAAAATCAGTGTGGCAGCCGATGAGTATACCTGCAAGGCAAACTGGTTAACAATAGAATGAAAAACAATAACAAAGTAGAGTAAAAGTACAGTAGGAAGAGTAGAACAGAAAAATAACTCAAACAACAACTATTTTTGGCTTTTTTATTTTATATTTTTTTGCAATTTTTTTGTAACTTATTATATTTTTTTTTACACTTTTTGTAATTTATTTTGTATTTTTTTTACACTTTTTTTCCTCAACTTGAACTTTCCAGGTTAGGGTCTCTCCAAATGTCGATAGCCATCGAACATCTTTTGAGACCCTGTGTTAGTGTGCCCTACACTGTGTTGTGCTGTACCCTACGCTAATACTCCACTAGTGTTTGGTAGTGACGGAAGCAGTCCCCGATGCAGAGACCAGGTTGGTCAGGACATTCAGGACAATAAAAACAGGTGTCACGCCTAAATCCGCGCCTGCTACAGACACGACATCTTCTTTGGGGGTATCTTCTGGTAGGGGTACGCGTGAGGACTTGTGGAAAGTGCCTCTCATGCAGCCGGCTCAATGCATCTGGTAGGGGAAGTTGGGCAGGAGCGCCTCCTGGATACAGGTAGCCTCCGATGATCTCTTCCTGGAATTCTAGGAAGGATCCAGTTCGTCCTGATGCTCTGTATAGCACAAAGGCGTTCAGCATAGCCAATTGGAATAAATAAACAGACACTTTTTTGTACTAGCGTCTGGCTTTACGGGCAACTAAGTACAGCACCAAAAGCTGGTCGTTGAGGTCCGCCCCTCCCATAATAAGTTTATATTCGTGGACACAGAGGGGTTTCTCCAAAATGCCTGTTGCCATGGTAATTTGGACTGTCGTGTCTGCGTGAAGGGAGGACAGAACGAAAACATTCTGTGTATCCCTCCACTTAACTGCAAGCAATTTGTCCATTTTCAAGCAGGCTCTCTCCCCCCGACTAAGGAGGGAATCTACAAGCCGTTGGGGGAAGCCCCTGGCAATTAGGTCGCAGGGTGCCACATGCGCCAATTTGAAATTCAAGCAGGTGACTAAATAGTGGCACGCTTGTATAAAAATTGTCCATGTACAAATGGTACCCCTTTTCCGAATAAGGGTGACACCAAGTCCCAAACTATCTTGCCGCTGCTCCCTATGTAGTCTGGGCAGTTGGGGGGCTCCACAGTGCTATCTTTTCCCTCGTAAACCCGGAAACTAACTGTATAGCCTGTGGCCGTGTCACACAGCTTATACAGCTTGACCCCGTATCTGGCACGCTTGCTGGGGAGACACTGTTTCATAGCAAGGTGGCCAGTAAACTTAATCAGGCACTCATCAACGTAGACAACTTGTTGGGGGGTAAACAAGGCTGCAAACTGCTGATTGAAGTGGTTTACGAGGGGCCGAATTTTGTGGAGCTGGTCATATTCAGGGTCTCCCCGAGGACAACAGATTTCATTGTCGTTGAAGTGCATAAACCGCAGAATTTGCTCGTATCTCGCGCTGGACATGGAAGCAGAGTACACGCGCATATGGTGAATTGGGTTAGTGGACCAATATAACCGCAACTCACTCCTTTTGGTTATGCCCATGTTGAGGGAAAGCCCCAGAAAAGTTTTAAACTCGGAAACCGTTATAGGTTTCCAGCCGAATTGTCTGGCAAGGGGCGAATTTGGGTTGGCAGGGATGAATTGACCAGCGTATAAATTGCTTTGGTCCACAATAGATCTGAAAAGATCTACCGTGAAAACAGCTCATAAAAATTCAGGGGAGTAAAATTGGCTGTTTCCACATGGATTTCAGGTTGGGCAGTGAATGGGAGAAGTACGGGCACTGTAGTATCAGTGGGCTGCCAATTAGGATATGCCAGCGCATCAGGGAGCACACTATGGGCTCTACGGGCCTGTCTTCGAATATGCGGTGGCTGCGGGCCACTACTTGTGCTAGCCACCGCACCAGCTTCAACTGCACTTACGGGACTCGCCACATCAGCAAGTGATACTGTAGTGCTGGTTGTTCTAGGTCCAGGATGTACTAGGCCGCTGGTGCTTGCCAGTTCACCAGAAGGGTGAGCGGCACTAGTACTGGCTCTCTGCTCCATACGAGCACCCTGCAATTCCTGCACCTCAGCAACTCCAGAATGGGGTCGGGTATGCCTGGTCTTAACAACAGGGATCCATCCGTTGTCAGAGCTATCTGTCAGGGAGCCACTGCTCTCTAACGGTTTGTATACTGACCCTAATTCTGCCAGTGAGGCTTCCCCATCGCTCTTATCTGACATGGTCAGTATACTGTAGGCCTATTTACTACTGTACCACCGTTTGGACATTTTAGCAACTAAATGTACAGGTACAGTAGTGTGACTCACAGGTAAAAAAGCACCTGGTTGTCAAGGACTATTTCAACCGCTATTAAAAAAAACTGCTAATGCTAGCAGGGATCAGGCCTGACTCTGCTAACACAGCGGTTGTGTGTTTTGTGGAAGTGACAGTAATCTATTGATTGCTGCACTTGCCTGGGTGGGGTGGGGTGGGCTAGGCAGAGGGGCTAAATGCAGGTGCTGGCAGGAATCAGTGCTGATCGTGCAAACACAGCGTTTTGAGAACCCTAAACTATTGGGGACGCTAGTATAGTTCTGATCAAATATTGATCTGTTCAAACACTATTCTAGTAATGGCAGTGTATGTGTGTGTATGTGGTAATCAAGGGGTTAACTAATATTTCTAACTATGCGCCGGGGATCTGCGCTGTCCTAGACTGACGCTAACACTAACTAATGTCGCCTGTGACACTAATAATAGTGATCAGAAAAAAAACTGTACACTATAAAAGAGACACTATGACAGGGCAAAGAAGGGGTTAACTGGGGGTGATCAGGGGGTTAAATCTTTATGGGGGGGTGGTGGGGACCCTAAATCTATTTGGGACAGAAACTAACTTGCTAGCGCTAACTGAAGTCACAATCACACTATCACAGATATACAGAAAAACACTGCATTACCTGTATATAATGTGCAATGTGACAGAGGGGGAAGGGGTTAACTGGGTGGGGGGATCAGGGGGTTAAATCTTTATTGGGGGTGGCGGGTATCCTAACCCTAAAAGGAACGGCCGCAAGCACTAAACCAGGTCACAAGTCACACTAATACAGGAATATAGGAAACAGCTATATACTGTATACAGTGTGTGTTGTGACAGGGGGTGTAGGGGTTAACTGGGGGGGGGGTGATCGGGGGTGAAGTGTGCCTAGCTAGGTGTGTGCAAGTGTTCTGTGTGCAATACTCACAGTTCTGATGCTCTCTGTTCTTTCGATGAATCCAAAAAGGATTTTGGGAGGAAAGAGCGGGTAATTTCTTGTGTGTTCACATTACATAGGCACAAGTCAGTTCCTGATTGGTCAGGACCAAGCAACAGGTCCAGGCCAAAAATCATTGGCCTGGACCTGATGACTGATCGGTTCTGAACCCAATAGACCATCAGCGGTGCCGGGGACGCGCGGTAGCGCGCCCTACAGCCCCGGGAGCAAGCTTTGCCTGGGTGAGCCAGACTGCCGCCGTACAACTGCGGCAGGCGAACGGCAAGTGGTTAATGAGACATCATGTTTCACCAGCCCTCCAAGGAAACTAATGGGCGGCAGATAATCCATTAGTTCTCCAGCCATACTGGTTAAGGATGTGATGTGAAGTGATGTGGATCACTAGCAGGAAGGGGAGATCAGAGAATGAACTTCACTGATCGCCCTCCCTGTATTTGGTGGCACTCACAATGCCAGTCCCAGGTCCATGCACAGTCCAGGAAACATGGCAGGGCTTTTGCAGGCTTTCAAATCAAGAAACACTAAACTTTTATAAAAGGAAAAGGTTCTGACTGCTACTTTTGTCTTTAAGCCCCAGTTCAAACCGGCCTGATTTGACATGCGATTTAACATGTAATATCGCATGTCAAATCTAAGCCTATTGCTGGCAACTGCACCGCACCGATTCCCAAAAGTAGTTCCTGCACTACTTTGGGGGTGATTTCAATAGATATCTGTGCATGAACCCGCACAGATGTCTTTCAAATCGCTCCAGAAGTCAGACTGAAATGCCGGTGTGAAATTGTGTGAGTTCAGCTGATTTCAAACCCGCATTCAGTGTGAACCTAGGCTACAGGTTCTTCAACATAAAACCAATTGCAAATTGTAAGTTAACAAAATTACCAGTTTGGGACACTCCTGAAACTCAGTTTGATGCTAATGAAATGATTCATGAGAGAAATGTATCATTGAACGTCAGTTTTCCATTTCTGCTTCTTGGGGTAAAACTTTAAAATCCAGAAATCATGCTTCTATCCAGGGCAAGATAAAGGACACGATAGGAAGTACACATCCAAAAGCACCTTGGTAAAATAACTTTAGGATAAAAACGTCTGCTATCAGGAAATGTATTTGAAAGAAAACATAGAAGCTGTACTAAAGCTTCTCTGAATGAAAATTGATCTATGAAATGGAGGAGGTGGATCATTCTCCATTCATAGATTGTTTCTCATTCATAAAAACTTTGTTACAGCTTCTTGATAAGTGCAAATGACAGATCCCTTGGCTCTGGTAACCTTAGTGGTACTGGGAGGTAGGTGGAAGGGTGCTAAATCAGAGGATGGAAGATTTCAACTAAATCTTCAGCCAGCAGCCAACAAAGGAAACTTCTTTAAATCAATGCGATGTGTCCTTTTGTGCTTTTAGTAAAACGTTTTTTTAATTAAGCATAGGCTTTAACCACTTGCCCACTGGGCACTTATACTCATGCAACACTACCCATATTCAATTTGTGTCCTTTTTTCCACACAAATAGAGCTTTCTTTTGGTGGTATTTAATCACCACTGGGTTTTTTATTTCTTGTGATCTTTTGTAAAAAAAAAAAAAAATGCATTTTTCTTTGTTTCTGTTATAATATTTTGCAAATTAGTAATTATTCTTCGTAAATGTTGGCCAAAAGTTATATTGCTACATAGCTTTGGTAAAAATAACCCAAATCAGTGTCTTTGTGAAGGTTATGGAGTCTACAAGCTATGGTGTCGATCATTGAAAATGTATCACACCTGATGTACTCACGGCCCATCTCATTTCTTGAGACACTAACAAGCCAGGACAGAACAAATACCCCCCAAATGACCTCTTTTTGGAAAGTAGACATTCCAAGGTAAGAGGCATAGTAAGTTTTTTGAAGTTGGAATTTTTCCAGCAATTCTTTGCAAAATTAAATATTTTTACACATAAATTGTCATAATAACAGGTTATTTCTCGACCATGGCATATGCATACTTGCAACTACACCCCAAAAAACATTCTGCTACTCCTCCTGAGTATGGCAATACCATGTGTGAGACTTTTTCACAGCCTAGCCACATACAGAAGCCCAAAATGCAGGGAGCACCGTCAGGTGTTCTAGAGACATAAATTACACATCTCATTTCTTGACTACCTATTACATTTTTGAAGGCCCTGGAGTACCAGGACAATGGAAACACCCACAAAATGACCCTATTTTGGAAAGCAAACACCCCAATTCATAATCTAAGAGGCAGAATGAGTCTTTTGGGCATGTCATTTCTTTTTCCCACAAGTTTTTTGAAAAATGTGGAAGGAAAATGCATTGCACTGGACAGTGTAGGGCACTGATGAGCACTATGATGGCACTGATGTGGCATGGATGAGCACTTCTGATAGCACTGACGTGGCACAGATGAGCGCTGTGATGGCATCGATGAGGCACAAATGAGCACTAGGATAATGGAAACACTCACAAAACTACCCCATTTTGGAAAACAAACACCCCAACACATAATCTAGGAGGCCTGATGAGTATTTTAAACATATAATTTTTTTCCACAAGTATTTGGAAAATGTGCAAACAAAATTGAAACTGCATTGCACTGTAGGACTGATGTGGCAAGGATGAGCACTGTGATGGCACAGATAGGCACCGATTTTTTTTTAGTCCGCAGTGGTGCAAAAATCTAGATGGAAAAAACACGTAAGCGTACAAAAAAACATGCATGTGACTACATTCTAAAAAGTGCACTTAAAAGTGCGCTTTTAGTCCACCGCCCCGAAGGGGTAGGATCTCTACCATGATCCCCTGGGGCGCAAGGCTCCTGACAGGGATAAAGGGTTTCCATGGTCTGCCTAGCCAGAAGGCCTGGCAGACCCCATTCTTCTAGGCCAGCCAAAGCTGACCTCAAATACTTGGTCAAGGGGCTCTCCTGAGGAGCGACCCCCTATGGGCAGAGGAGGAAGGAACCTGAGGGCCACACATCCTCCACCTAGACGTCAGGGCAAGCCCGAGGACTCACACCCTTCATCCTGAGAAAAACACACAAAAGTGAAAGCGTGACAAACTGTGGGAGAAACTAGATAGAAAATAAAAAAGGTGGCCGTACCAAATGTGTGATAGTTTAGGCCCTGAGGCTTGGTAGACAAAAAAAAAAAAAGTAGAAAAAAGGCCAGGCCTTAAAAGATGCAGTGCAGAAAGAAAAGCTTTTGGTGGCTGTGACCATGTGCCTTTTCACACCATGGGGTTCCACACCCAAGTGTTACTAAGAGCACCCCTAGGACGACCACTCCCAGGAGACGCAGACACCGTGGACCTTATGCCATCTCAGCCCCTGATCAGAAAAGGTAGAGCGTTCAAACCAGGAGGATATAGGGCTCTTCCAGCTTTCCCAGGGGAATTACTCCCGTGCCCCAACTGCCTGTGGGTGCCCCGGTTTCTGTTTCAGCCGGTACTAACCTTCTGAGCCCCCATCACTCCAGCAGGTTTGCATAGCCAACACATAACCTTGGTCAGGTCAGATGATAACACAGCACCCCCACCTCACTGATAAGAACAGATACTACATGATCTTAGCCAAAAGGCCGAGAAGGGATAAGCACTGATGTGGCACAGATGAGCACTCAAAATCCAGCCCACTCACGCTCCTGCAGGGTCTCCCTCCTGTCTACACACATTGTATTGATCGGTGTGAGGAGAGGAGAGAGCTGAACCAGACATGATGCCAGTTTGTTGACAAAGTGATCGCTCTGTCATTGGACAAAGTGATCACATGGTAATAGGGCTGCTGTGATTGGCCCTTTACCCCGATCCGTGATGCGCTGGGTCCATCACAGAAAATCCCAGCTGCGTGCCCCTGCGTGACCCCCCCCCCCCCCTGAGCTAACGGGCCACACTGTAGCCATCATTCGGCTATAGCACAGTCGGCAAGTGGTTAAGTAATCAGGTGGGGGGGGGGAAGAGACACACACTCGCACACAATTATAGAAATAGAATGCTGTTGTCCTCGGTTTAGAACCCATAAACCCATATATTGTACCCCAAGATTATGCTTCTACCTATGGGGACAGTGATGGGGAGAAGGATAGTGGGCACAGGTTTAAAAAATGTCTGTGTCTCCCCTTTTTCCAGTCAGTGGAGATCTGGAACAGAGATCTTAATTTGAAGAGCCACTGCTGTTGGAATCCTAACAGAGATAAAGTGCCTGAAAAAGTATTTATACCCCTTACAATTTTGCACATTTTGTCATGTTACAACCAAATACGTAAAATGTATTTTATTGGGATTTTAGGTGATAGATCAACACTAAGTGGCACATCATTGTGAAGTGGAAGGAAAATGATAAATGGTTTTCAAAATTATATCTGAAAAGTGTGGTGTGCATTTTTATTCAGCCCCCTTTACTCTGATACCCCTAACTAAAATCTATTGGAACCAATTGTTTTCAGAAATTATGAGTAAGCGAATTTAGTTAATGAAACGCATCAACTATTCCTTTTATACCGGTTTGTCCGTGATGCTGTAAAGAGATCTCTTATGGAACAAAGCTTATTGATTATGGTTCAATGTTGGAGTGCGGTCACTACCTTCTTGGTGTTTGGATATTGCTCAGATTGCAGACCAGCACCTAATAATTGAGGGTGGGATAGTCTTCACCTGGAGCGGCACAATCCTTCTGTGTTTCAGTTCCTTGTGAAGTCGCCTACTTAGTAAATAGAATCCAACTGTGTGCAATTTAATTCCAGTATAAATACAGCTGTTCTTTGAAGCCCTCAGAGGTTTGGTAAATACTCTGGTGTATTCCTTGGCCTTCATGTTGCTATTTGTTCACTAAGACAGGTCAGGGATAAAGTTGTGGAAATGTTTAAAGCAGAGCTAGGTTATAAAAAAAAAACATATCCCAAGCTTTGAACATCTCACGGAGCACTGTTAAATCCATCATCCAAAAATGGAAAGTGTATGGCACAACTGCAAAAATACCAAGACATGGCCATCCACCTAAACTGACAGGCTGGGCAAGGAGAGCATTAAGCAGAGAAGCAGCCAAGAGGCCCATGGTAACTCTGGAGGAGCTGCAGAGATCCACAGCTCAGGTGGGAGAATCTGTCGCAGGACAACCATTAGGTCATGCACTCCACAAACCTGGCCTTTATGGAAGAGTGGCAAGAAGAAAGCCATAAGAAGTCCCATTTGCAGTTTGCGAGAAGCAATGTGGGGGATACAGCAAACATGTAGAAGAGACCAAAATTGAACTTTTTGGCCTAACAGCAAAATGCTATATGTGGTGGAAAACTAACACTGCACATCAAACACACCATCCCCACCGTAAAACAGGGTGATGGCAGTATCATGTTGTGGGGATACTTTACTTCAGCAGGGACAGAGAAGCTTGTCAGAGTTGATAGGAAGATGGATGGAGCCAAATACAGGGCAATCTTAGAAGAAAACCTGTTGGAATCTGCAAAAGACTTGAGACTGGGGCGGAGGGTCACCCTTAGCATACAGCCAGAAGAAAACCTGTTGGAATCTGCAAAAGACTTGAGACTGGGGCGGAGGGTCACCCTAAGCATACAGCCAGAGCTACAATGGAATGTTTTGGATCAAAGCATCTTCATAATTACATAGTGAGGTTGAAAAAAAAAAAAAACCCAAAAAACAAAAACAAAAAAAAACACACCAGTCCAACCCTAATGGTTTGTGTCAATAGTACATCTTATACTCCTGTATGTTGTGGTCATTAAGGTGCACATCTAATAGTTTTTTGAAACGATTGATGCTTTCTGCTGATACCACTGCTTGTGGAAGAAAACAACCACTTCTCTTCTAATTTTAACGAATGGTCGCGAGTCCTTTTATATTCCATTACACTGAATAATATTTCCCTATGCTAGGGTCGCCAGTATGGTATTTGTACATTGATATCATATCCCCTCTCTTTGCCAAAGAGAATAAGTTCAATGCTTGTAGTCTTTCCTCATAGCCGAAGTCCTCCATTCCCTTTTGCCCTTCTCTGGACGCTCTCCAGTTCCAGCACATCCTTCGTGAGGACTGGTGCCCAGAACTGGACAGCATACTCAAGATAGGGCCGGACTAGAGTCATGTAGAGTGGGAGAATTATCGTTTTATCTCTGGAGTAAATAGCCTTTTTTTATGCATGCCAGCATTCTGTTGGCTTTGCTTGCAGCAGCTTGGCATTGCATGCTATTGTTGAGCTTGTCGTCTACTAGGGCCCCAGGTCCTTTTCCATCTTCGATTTCCCCCAAAGGCACCCCCCCCCAGTGAGTAAATTGCATTCGTATTTCTGGCATCCAAGTGCATTACCTTACATTTTCCAACAATAAACTTAATTTGCCACGCAGATGCCTGAGGTGGTGTTTACCGTCATTGGGAGTGAGGGACAGATACTTGGGGGGGGGGGGGGGGGGGGACGCTTAGAAAATGGTTTGGATGGCTTCAGATGGCAGAGTAAAGCCCCGTACACACGTACCGATCGTCGGCCGACCGATCGGCCGTCTTTTGTCCCCGGGCTGTCCTGTCCGCTGAAAAGTGCAAAAGACTGCACACGAATTTTGTCCGCCGACTGCAGAAGTGATGTCATGTGATGGTTAACTTTCCCTGTGTTTTTTTCTTTTCTGAGCATGCCCAGTCTTGCAAATCTGCTGTCTGTCGGCCGAATTCTGTACTGACTGGCGAACAATCGGCCGTTCTTGTGTCAGCATACAAAAATTTTAATGCTTGCACGACAGATTTTGTTCGGCCGAAAGTGCGCTGTCGGCTGTCGGAAGCATCATACTACAAAATGAGGTTGAAGGATTGTAAGAGGTGCATATAAGTCAGCCAGCCCCCAGTCTGATGTACTCACCCTCCAGTCTGTCACCAACCAAATATAACCTGTCTCTTGGTACAAAGAACAGGGGTTTAGTTGACACACATTTGCAAACGCATGTGAAAGCTGCAGAGCCACTTCACTGCACCGTTATATCTGCAGTCCTACACTCTTAATTTAGTGTCCTCACACTGGAGGCACATGGCCGCTAATGGGTGGATGGGGGACAGGTGAGAGGGAGACAGCCCAACCTCCCCCAACCCATCCTCATGCACGACTGGTTGTTGTCTCAAAGACTCAAATAATTAGGTTTATAACCATGGTGCAAACTGGAAAAGACCAGCTGAAAAGCATTACACCTCCATCCCCTTGGTGGATGCAGCAAATAGATAGGAAGGGATTTTATGTATGGGGCATGGCCTGTAAAGCTCACTGCCTTTGAAATCCCTAATTTCCTTTTGGGACTTTATATGAGACAAGCAGGACATGCTATTGGTCTCCATCCCTGTATACGGCTCTGCAGCTTTCACATGCGTTTGCAAATGTGTGTCAACTAAACCCCTGTTCTTTGTACCAAGAGACAGGTTATATTTGGTTGGTGACAGACTGGAGGGTGAGTACATCAGACTGGGGGCTGGCTGACTTTCATGCACCTCTTACAATCCTTCAACCTCATTTTGTATTTTGTTATAGGGATGGAGACGCCGGGCAACACCAGCTTGGGTCTCATATAAAGTCCCACCTATTCCAATATGTGGAAGCATCATACTAACAAGCCGAAAATCGGCCGATCGGTCATTGGCCGAATCTTTTCGGCCGTCAATCTGCACGTGTGTACGGGCCTTGAGAGTGATATTTGTCAATGGTGTCACTCAGGGGGGCTGAATGCAAATGCACGCCACACTTTCCAGTTATTTGTAAAATTTTGAAAACCATTTTATCACGTTCCTTCCATTTTTTGGTTGTAACATGATAAAATGTGGAAAATTCCAAGGCGTATGAATACGTTTTCACAGCATTGTAAGTCCAGAGCAGCCCTCAGAAGAACACTTGATAAAAATTATTTAGAAGCACAGCAGAAGATAACTCATTACATGCAAAAGGTCTGTACAGGGGGGAAAAAAAAAAAAAAAAAAAATCTATTCTGCGGTTTTAATTTTATTTAAGCTGCCAGCTTTTCATGAGGCAACTTTCCAATACACAGAAAAGAAAAATGTAAAAAAAAAAAACAAATGTATTTATTACATTCACCAAAAGACAAATCATCAACATAATGTGCAAATGGCATTTTGCTGCATTGAAGCTTCAAAAACACAGTTTCGTACAAACCAAAACTGTACATCACATATTATTTAACTGACTTTTAAACCAATGCTAGCAAACCACTACTAAAAACCATTTAGGAACTTTGGTCAAATCACCCAGTAGAAATCTCTTAGGAGGATGAAGCTTTGATTGATTTTACAGAAAAAGTTGAATCCACATATTTTTAGTGCACTTTGGGAATTTCTAGCACCGAAGAATAACATTTCCAAAAGGTTTTGCATAATAATACAAATGATGCAGATGATCATAGATACATGATGGTAGTAGCCAAATACATGTCCCATTTATGGTTGCTCTATGGCTTCTAATGGAGTAACTTATGAAAGCGGTAAAAAAATTTTAAGAATAGGGCAAATTACAGTCTAATTTGTGACAAACTAAAATGTTATATGCAACTAGTGCTGGATACAACAAATTATACAGTAGAGAAATTTACAGTGAATACATTTAGTGTTTCCCTTACACAAACCCTCCTGGAAATAGGATTGTATTAAGCAATATATAGAGCGATATGATTTAAAGTATTTATGAAACTATAATACAGTGTAGAAGCCTCCCCCATTTACTGAAACTGCTCTGGGCACATCAGCTTTCAAGTTCCTGAGGCAAATGTGTCAAGTCTTCACTGGTGGCTGCTGTTTTTTCTGTAGAGTGCTGATCAGATTCTTTTATTTGTGTCTTGTGTATACTAATTTTGTCTTTATCATCTATACTTGTTTCCTGTCTTTCAGCAGGCTTCTGGTCTTTTTCTACCGTACATGTTTCTTGTACATTTAAGGTATTCTGGTATTTTTCAGCTGCAGATCCCAAAGACTCCTTTCTTGCTTCAGCCTCTTGATGCTGCAGCATGTGGTCTACCTCAATCTCCAGTTCCAGTCCCTCATCATCAGCCTCCATTTCTAGCTGTTGCATAAGCTCTTCAAGACGCTTAGCTTTACGTTGCTCATTTTGTTGTATGATGGTACATAGGTGTTCTGTTAGTTGCTCCTTTATCTGGGTTTTCTTGTGCAAGTCAAGTTTGGCTGCAACAAATTCAGACTCTGCACGATCATAGCGTTTCCTGTAGACAAATGGAATACATTTCATTTAGGATCGCACATTTGATCATTTCCCCAAATATATATTTTCAAGAAAACAATGGGATTGTTTTATTTCAAAACAGAATGGTACTACAATAGGCAACAGGAAATAGCTGTCAGCTATACATGTTATCAGCAATTTGTTAGTGTATAAATAATATCAAACCGAGCACTGCAGAAACGCTCAAAAGCAACATGCATGAATGTGAATCATACACAGCTCATCGCTGGGTTCTCAGAGCTACGTGAGCAGAGAGCTGGATGAAGGTCAGTGGCTCACTAAAAGGCTTAGCCAGGTGCCAATCCAGGGTTGCAGGCGGATTCCTGACCATATTATCGTGATCTTTCCCCAGACTGAAGCGTCCTTGTGAAGTCAACTGACAGCAGGCTTTAGCCCGCTGTCTTCTGAAAATGGGACACAAGATTGCAGAACGAAGTACACTCCTCTGATCCACTGGACTTCTCCCTTAGCCTAGGTTTACACTAGATGCTGGGGGGGAGGGCTCAGAAGTAGAGTCAGTTAGTAGGGAGCAAAGGACAGAAGGTATTATTGGGGTCAGCAGAGACAGTAGAATCGTAGCAACTACCACTGGGGGGGGTCTGTGCGGACAAACCTCAGACCAAACAGGAATAAACTTAAAGCGGAGTTCCGGGCACAGAATCGTTTTTTTTTTTTCAATCTCCCCCTAACAATCACCCTTACAAATCGATACATCCGCTAATCCTGGTTAGAATGGTGAAATAATGAGTTTGCAAGAATAAAATCTTACTTTATATAATTTCTGATGTGCGGCGCCATCTTTGTTGTGGATTGCCGAGTCCGTTGTGGGGAAATGTCTTCCCTTCTTCCTGATTCCAGTGGGCGTAGGCCTGTGAGTCAAGAAATGAGAACAGTGGTCGGCCGCCCATGTGACTGCAAAGTGCATCATGGGAGGGCCGAGGAAGAGCTCCCAGGACGCATTGCGGCAGGAAGTGACGAGGAGAGCCGAGGCACAGGAGGGAGGAAGTCCTTTGAAAGGTGAGTATACAAACCTCTGTAAACAGGTAAGTGAAAAAAAAAAAAACTATGGGAATATCCAATTCTGACTCAGCGGAGAGTAAGGAATACAATGCAGTAATTATTAGAAATTGAATTTTGTGCCCGGAACTCCGCTTTAAGTACAATTCTCTATCCACTTCTACAAAACAAAGGGGTATATGCAAATGCCAGGAGCCTAGCTAATAAAATGGTTGAGTTGGAACTGTTAATACATGAGGACATAGACCTTGTGGCAATAACAAACTTGGTTCGACCCCTCACACAACTGGCTGGCCAATATCCAAGGGTACTCTGTGTATCGAAAAGGAAGGATAAAAAGAGGGGGAGGGGTAAGTCTCTATGTCAAAAATAATGTAAGTGTGTTAAGGAGGAGTGACATTATGGAAGTGATGAGTACGGAGTTATAATCCGTATGGGTGGAACTCCACAGGGAAGAAGTAAAGGGGAAAGTAATAGAGGGGGTATGTTATAGGCCGCCTAGAAAACTGTACAAAAGAGCAACTGTACCATTAACGCTTTTGAGATATACTTCACCCTCAATCTAGAGTCCTGTCTCTCATTGGGGGAAGCTGCTACAAGGGATTGCTATGATCTTCATACACCCTTGGATAAATCACTAAGCTCTTGTAAGAGCTTGGGTAAGAGCTTGTTTCTGTTCCTGATGCACTTTCTGGAAAAAGAGAGGTTCACCCACTGGAACCTGGAGCCTTGTCGTAGGACCAGGGTGGGTAGGAGACGGTGAGACCCCAACCAAGCTGCAGCGGTTCGTGAGGTCTGAGGCGGTTATCTGATGGAGTGCTTGGAGCCCTAGGAGCATCCGTCAACGGCGGTACCCAGTTGGGGTGCCCGTGGATCCGTTACAACTAATGACCCAGATCTAATCTCAGATGTAAGAGTCTGGGACAACTTGGGTTCCAGCGATCACAGGATGATCACATTTAACGTAAATCACAAGACAGCAAGGCAAGAGGGGAATATAAGAACCCAAAACTTCAGAAGGGCAAGCTTTCCCAAACTGTGCTCAATGATAGAGAAAATAAACTGGGACCAAACCATAGGAACACTGACCATGGAGGAAAAATGGCAATGCTTTAGGAGCATCTCACAGTGCATTCCTATGGGAAATACATTTAGAAGAGCCAAAGCCAAATCAGGGTGGCTAAACCGCAATGTAAAAAAAATTAGGTAAAAAAAAAAAAAAAATGGCCTTTAAGAGATAAAAATCGGAGGGGACTTTATCGGCTTTCCACCAATACAAGGAATCCAATAAGAAAAGTAAATACGAAAATCAAGAAGGCTAAAATCGACTATGAAAGACATATAGCAGAGGGAAGTAAAAGGAACCCTTAGAAATTCTTTAAATATATCAATAGCAAAAAAACAAGGTCAGAGCATGTTGAACACATAATTAAACAATGATGGGAAGATGGTTACAGAGGACACAGAGAAGGCAACTGTGCTAAATGCTTTCTTCTCCGCAGTCTTTACACAGGAAAAGGAGGGATATACTGACCATGACTGTATGGTTAGCAGTATTTCATAGGACATGCCGTTATGGCTAACAGAGGGTGAAATCATGAAAAGGCTTGATAACATTAACACAAATAAATCACCAGGACCGGATGGCGTGCATCTGAGAATATTCAAAGAACTCAGTAAGTTTATATCTAGACCACTGTTCCTGATCTTTGCAGATAGTATTTTGACAGGAAAAAACAAATAGAAAAGGATTAAAAGAGGTGCATGGAAGCCAGCCAGCCCCCAGTCTGATGTACTCACCCTCCAGTCTGCCACCAACCAAGTAGACCTGTCTCAATATGCATAAAGAACAGGGGTTTAGTTGACACGCATTTGCAAACGCATATGTAAGCTGCAGAGCCACAACACGGCACCCTGTTTTATCTGCAGTCCCTAACACTTTTAAATTTAAGTGTCTCCACTCTGGGAGCACATGGCTGCTAATGGGTGGATAGGAAGCAGGTGGGAGGGAGCAGCCCAAACTTCCCCCAACCCACTTCCATCCACAACTGGTATGGTAACTCAATGCTCTAATAGCAATGTTCTTAAGATGGTACAAACTGAAAACGACCAGCTGAGAAGCATACACCTCCAATCCCTTGGCGGATGCAGTGTAAACACACAGATTGGGACTTTATATGAGGCAATTTGCCTGTATAGCTCAGTGCCTCCATCCCTAATTTCATAAAATATTTGGGACTTTACATGAGACAAGCAAGCCCTGTATATGAAAAAACTGGGGTCAAATTAGACTGCATCCACCAAAAACGCAGCTGATCGTTTTCAGTTTGTACCATCTTAAGAACATTGCAATTAGAGCATTGAGATACCATACCAGTCGTGGATGGAAGTGGGTTGGGGGAAGTTTGGGCTGCTCCCTCCCACCTGCTTACTATCCACCCATTAGCAGCCATGTGCTCCCAGAGTGGAGACACTTAAATTTAAAAGTGTTAGGGACTGCAGATAAAACAGGGTGCCGTGTCGTGGCTCTGCAGCTTACATATGCGTTTGCAAATGCGGGTCAACTAAACCCCTGTTCTTTATGTATATTGAGACAGGTCTACTTGGTTGGTGGCAGACTGGAGGGTGAGTACATCAGACTGGGGGCTGGCTGGCTTTCATGCACCTCTTTTAATCCTTTTCAATTTGTTTTTTCTGATACAGGGATGGAGACGCTGGGCACACCTGCCAGTGTGTCATTTAAAGTCCCACATAGCCCACATTGTATTTTGACAGGAACCGTACATACCAGGTGACTGGAGGAAAGCTAACATGATACCAATATTTAAAAAAACAGGGCAGAAGCATATCCCGGGCAATTATAGGCCGGTCAGCCTGACGTCAATAGTATGTAAATTACTGGAAGGGATGATAAGGGACTATATCCAAGAATTTGCTAAAGTCAACACTATCGGAACACCAAGACGGGGTGTGGCTAGGCAATGATTCCGTGAGGCCGCAGACAGCAGGAGCTGGTTGAGCTGAGTGGAGCCTAATCCTCTGCAGCCAGCGTCCCAGCCCCCACACCTGCAGCTTACATGCCGGTAACCCAGGCGTCTACACAGCCATGCTACAGCTCCAAATGCTCTGAGATCACCGCATATTTCCTGAGATGCCCGGCAGCCTCTCAGGGCTCTACAGCCTCCTCTAAAATGGCGCCGACGCGTCCTTCGGCCACGAGCTCCGCCACCATGGCATCACCGCAGCAGCTGAAAAAAGCCTCTAAGGCTAATTCTGATCGGTTGGGAGAATCATCTCCCCCCACGCAGGGTTCCCTTGCCTGGGAGCAGGCTACGGAGGAGTTTGGGACTACACAGGCTCCATTAGTACACCAGCTTCTACCGGTCACAGAATGGAAGGAGTTCATCTCCCGCATTCCAACCGAGCAAGATATTGCAGACATGGCGTCCACAATTGTGAGTAACCTGAAAGGGGAAATAGACTCAGTCAAGCAAAAAGTGGATCAGGTAGACGCCAGGGTCGGCCAGGTGGAGGAGGTACAATCCCTAACAGACTCTATAATCAATGACTTAAAAAAAACATCACAATTGTTATTACAGAAACAGATTATTTCACGGCATCTGAAGCAAGATGATAGTGAAAATCGAAATCGCAGGAACAATGTTAGACTTAAAGGGATACCTGAGTCTGTATTGGGCCCTGATCTCAGGGAGTGTGCGATGAAAATCATTAATGGGCTATTAAAGCGTTCACTGACTGAACCTCTTGAAATTGATAGGATTCATAGGATTGGAACCACATACAAAAAAGGCTCTGAA
This sequence comes from Pelophylax lessonae, assembly GCF_965119305.1. NCBI lineage: Eukaryota > Metazoa > Chordata > Amphibia > Anura > Ranidae > Pelophylax > Pelophylax lessonae. The sequence continues at coordinate 143,271,351 of NC_138775.1, read as the reverse complement.
AACCCACGGGATGTGTTAATAAGGTTACATTTTTTTGCCTTCAAGGAGGAGATCATGAGGTGTGCCTGGAAACAGGGTTCATGGGACTATGAGGGCTCGCAAATACGCTTACTACCTGATCTCTCGTATAACACTCTACGAATGAGAGCCATGTTAAAGCCTCTCTTGGAGGAAATTCATAGGATGAAGGCAACATATCACTGGGGACATCCTTTTCAGCTGGTGGTAACAAGAGACAAGAAGTCGTTTACTCTTAAGTGGCATGATCAGCTCCCAAAACTGTTTACATTCCTTGGGATCCCCCCTATACCCATTTTGGACTGGCTGGGGGTGTTTGGAGGGGAGGGCCCTGGTGCCCTCACATGGAACAGGCTTGACTCTAGCACACAGGCCACAATACGTAGACACTCAGAAAATAGGGACAGAAGAGGATCCTGTTAGCGCATGATGCTATGAGGAGGAAAAGAGGGGAGAGAGGGTTTTTCCTTCTTTCTTTAGATCAGTGAAGATATGCGTCTAAGAAGATTTATAAGTTTTTCTGAGGGTTCTTTATTGCTCCAAATGATGACTATTTTTCTATTATAAGATGATAGCATGCGGTTTTTTTTTTTTTCTCTCTTTTCCTTCTTTATATATATATATATATATATATATATATATATATATATATATATATATATATATATTTTTTTTTTTTGCTATGGGTCTTTGCTTTAAAGGCCTATTGACATGATAATGGTATTATAAAGGGTGAATTCCGGTATTAAGGATCTCTCCCTCTTTTATGGAGGGTGACGGAGGGTTAAAACATTCTTTGCTGAAGTTGTGGGGGTGGATCGGAACTCTGGGGGGCGGGGGGCTCGGGAGGGGGGTGGAGGGGTTGGGTCTCCTTGGCTGCCCTCTGCGCCCCCTCAACCCTCTAGATCTCTCTAATTTGTTTTTCCCTTTATGGGGGGGGGGGGGGTGACGGGGGGGCTGCGTCCGTCCTCTCGCCCCCGCCTCCCCCTCAGATCAGAGGAGGGCCCGCGGCGCTCGGAGCTCTAGGCAATTAATTTTCTCATTTTTTGTTATTTTTTATTATCTGATCTGTGGGAACCTCACGGAGCTTGTCTATCTTTCCTCCCTTTTTTTTTTGGTTGGGTTTTTTTTTTTTTCCCCTATGTCTGAATACCTGGTTGCGGGCGGGGGAGGGAGGGGGGAGGACACCGCATGCAACACCGAATACCCATAAACGAGGGGAAATCGGATGTAAAGTCACAACCCTCAATGTTAGAGGGCTATTTACCTCACAGAAGCGTGCACGCCTACTGCAGGATTTGAAACGTAGCCATACACAAATAGCATTCCTGCAGGAAACATATTTCAGGAAGGAGTCTATACCCAAATTATACAATAAAGATTTTCCCTGGGTATATCATGTCCCTTCTCCTATTGCTAAGTCCAAGGGTGTCAGTATACTTATTTCCAAAGAGAAAGTGTGATCATATAAGGAGAGTTTAGCAGACCCCATGGGAAGATATTTGTTAGTAAAGGGGAGTATTGGACGGACAGATCTCACACTGGTGAATGTGTATCTACCCAACTCAGACCACCTAGCTTTTCTACAACAGTTGATACCGGTCATTTTGGGTTTTAGGGAAGGTCATTTGGTCTTGGGGGGGGGGGGATTTTAATTTTGTGCCAGAACCCCTTATAGATACTTCAAAGAAATCTTCCTGTATTTCATACTCGCGACTGCGGCGTCTGCAGCGTGTACTTTCTATCTTAAATCTTGTCGACCCTTGGCGGTTAATGCACCCGAATGTAAGGGACTATACCTATTACTCTCCGATCCACAACGCCTACTCTAGAATAGACCGCATCCTGGTCTCTCAGTCAGATCTTCCGTTGGTATTCTCCTCCAGCATCGACAATTTTTCTATATCAGATCATGCCCCAACTCATGTCTGCATGGGATGGGATTCTATGCCACCTAGACCTACTACATGGCGTTTGAATGAATCACTCCTGCAAAATCCAGAGACGGGGGGGAAAATGGAGGAAGCCTTGAAAAACTATTTTCTAGAAAATAAAGATGACTATCTCCTCCAATCATTTGGGAGGCCCATAAAGTTGTGGTTCGAGGGGTTATTATGCGGCTGGCTTCTCAACAAAAAAAAATCCAGGAGAAAAAGGTGAACGAGTTGCTTTCTCAAATTGAAGAATTAAGTAGACTCCACAAAAGATCCCTGGCCATCGAACATCTGGCCCCTCTTACCCGGGCAAGAGAGGAATTAAATAGTATCTTATTCTTAAAGATAAATAGGAGATTGATATGGCTTAAAAGATACTCCTTTGAATTTGCAAACAAACCAGGGATGATGTTGGCAAGGGCCCTGAGGGGACCTAGGCAACAAACGCACATCCCCTGTATTAGGGGGGCGGGAGGTGGAGAGGTGTCCACATCATCGGCAATTGCAGGTGAATTTCGTACATTCTATCAATCCTTATATAATCAGCAGAGTGAAGGGAATGGAAAAGTAAACCAAAATAAACAGTTAGAACAGATTGAATCATACCTTCAAAACTCTGGTATGCCGGTGTTAGCTGCGGAACAAGCACTCGCAATGGAAGGAGAGATTACAGAAACAGAACTGGCCGTTGCAATATCCCAGGCTAAGACACATAAAGCTCCGGGTCCAGATGGACTCACAATGTTATATTATCAACACTTCAGGTCTCACCTGATATACCCCCTTTTGGGGCATATGAATTCTCTTCGGGACGGCTTGGCATTGCCTTTAGATTCACTGAGGGCGTATATAACGCTTATATTGAAAGAGGGGAAAGATCCCCTTCTCTGTGGCAGTTATCGCCCAATTTCTCTCCTGAATTGCGACACGAAACTTTTAGCAAAAATACTTGCAAATCGCCTCATTCCTTATATTCCACATATAATACACTATGACCAGGTGGGCTTTAATCCGTCGCGTGAAGCAAGGGACAATACCACCCGGGTCATAGATATTATCCATGCAGCTCATGTTTCCTGTAACAAAATGGTGATGCTCTCTACTGACGCGGAGAAAGCATTTGACAGGGTGGCCTGGAGTTTCATCAAAGCCACCCTGTCATATATTGGATTGGGTCCACAGATGTTAACATTCATTCTGTCATTATATGCTAATCCATCAGCAGCTGTACGGGTGAATGAGTGGAGATCGGACTTTTTTTTAATATTGAACGGGACCAGGCAAGGTTGCCCGTTGTCCCCTCTCATTTTCATTTTAACACTTGAACCTTTTCTATGTTCAATACGTAGATCTCCCAATATATCAGGGATGTGGGTTGCTGGTGAGCAGCACAAAGTGGCTGCCTTTGCAGATGATCTCATATTTTTCGTTACTAATCCCATAGTATCTCTCCCAAATATACTGGAGGCACTCAGAGAATACAGAGCTTTAGCTAACTACAAAATGAATCTTACTAAGTCGTTGGCACTGAGCATTTCTATGTCAATACAGGAGGAACTCCAATTTCGCACATCATTCCCATTCTGTTGGGCTGAGGGCTCGATAAAATATTTGGGGGTCCAGATTACAGCAGACCCCTCAGATTTATATAGGAAAAACTTTCTACCTTTATTGAGGAAGATCAAGGGAGACCTGAGAAGCTGGCAACAGCTATTTTTAACTTGGTTTGGTAGGTCAAAAAGGGGGACAGACCCAGGTTGAAGAAGTATATAATGAAGAAAGGCACCACGTCCCGAGTAATGCATAAAAGGAAAAATTTTATATTTTTTACATTACATTGTTCTTAGCATATATTGTCTCATGATGGCACCCTGCTAAAAAGTCCCCCATACACGCCCTTCCCAATTCCTTTTATTGGTTTGGTAGGTGTAATGCACTAAAAATGAATGTTTTACCTAGGACTCTATACATAATGCAGGCCCTACCAATTGCAATTCCGTCTACTCTTTTTCAGCAGATTAAGACGATGTTCCGCTCTTTCATTTGGGCTCAAAGATCCCCGCGGATCTGGTTACAGACCCTGCACCTCCCCAAAGATCGGGGGGGGGGGGATAGGATTACCGGATATTCGTAGGTATTATAGAGCTATTCACTTGACACGGGTAGTGGACTGGAATTGCAATGGGGCCCTTAAACGATGGGTTGGGCTTGAGGTAAACGAGGCGGGCCAAATGACCCCTCCTGCACCATGGTCAATATACTCTTCTGCGGACGAGGTGTATGCACATCCTATTATAGGGACGACAATACGGGAAACCAGACGTATTCAACATTTTTCTAAGATATCCCTCAGCCCATCCCCACTGATACCGATCTTAGGGAACCCTGAATTCCCTCCGGGATGTGTAAGCGCAAAAGGTACGAAGTTTGGCACATGTCAGTAAAGTTCGTATATATGATATATGGAAGAAGGGGCAAATACCTACACAGGAAGAGATTGCGGAATGGCCAGATGTTGATCTGGATTATTTCAGTATTTTTCAATTAAGACACTTCCTGAGGACCTATCAGAAAGGGGGGTATGTCCCTAGGAAATTAACCCCCTTCGAAGAGATATGTATCTCGAAGGCCCCACCCAAACATTTGATATCTTTATTTTATACATGGTTGCCAGAAGAGCAAGAAGATCAACACCTCTCGTTTATACAGAGGTGGGAACATGAGCTTGAGATATCCTTAACCCCTGGGCAAGTCAACAAAATTTTGGCTACAGTTTATAAAACATCTATGGATTGTAAGATCCAGGAGATGGGCTACAAAATACTTACTAGGTGGTAAAGAGTCCTTGAGGTGCTACATAAAATGGATGAGAAATACACGGACAGTTGTTGGCGTTGTGGAAGTAGGGACTATGGTCCATATCTTCTGGTCATGTCCCCTGATAAGGGTATTTTGGATGAAAATCGCTGTAATAATTAAACAGTTGACAGAGGTAGAGATACAGGATGATCCTGCTCTATGTCTTCTGCATCTTACAAAGGGATCATCAAAAAAATATATAAAATCTCTGACACTTAAGACTCTTAAATGCTGCGAAGGCATGCATACTTATTCTATGGAGACAAACTCAGACTCCCTCTCTGAAAATGTGGTTCGAAAAAGTTAAAGAGATTCATAAGATGGAGGAACTGACATCGGTGTTAAAAAATTCAGAGGAGGTGACTAGAGCTCGGTGGCTGCCGTGGGTATCTTTCACTGGGTCAGAGGTGTACTCCAATTCTATTGAGGTGTAGATTTTGCGTTGCATGGGCATGTGCCCTCCTCCCCTCCCGACCCTTACCCTTTTATGTTGTCAATTTTTCAAGGGGGGGCTTTTTTTTTTCTCTTTATGCAAGATCCTAGGGGGTCTTACAAGGTCTGGCTATGCCTCTAAATACACAATATTCCCATTAGGGGGAAAGACACATTTTGCACTAAATCCCAAGGAAGGGTCTTCTCAATTTATTTATTACCCCCTTTTATGGGGGGATTATTTGAACACGTGCACGTTTGTTTAGATTAATCCCTGGGGGGGGGGGGGGGTTTCTCTTTTCTTGTTGTTTATCCTGATGTATGTATTATTTTTTTTATGGTTTAATTGGTCTGTATCTGTAAATTTAAAACCCAATAAAAATTGTCAAATTTAAAAAAAAAAAAAAAAAAAAAAGTCAACACTATCATCAGCACAGGTTTTCAAAAGGGTGTTCTTGTCAAACCAATGTTAACATTCTATGAGGAGGTGAGCTGGGAGTGTGGTGTATCTGGATTTTGCTAAGGCATTCGATACAGTCCCTCACAAACGATTAATTTACAAAATAAGGTCTGCAGGCTTCAACTACAAGGTTTGCTCTAGGATAGAAAACTGGTTAAAAGGGCGTGTCCAAAGGGTGGTAATAAATAACGCGTATTCAGACTGGTCTGGAGTGATAAGTGGGGTGCCCAAGGCTCAGTTCTGGGACCAATTTTGTTCAATTTATTCATAAATAGCATTGACGGGATCACTAGCTCAATCTCAGTTTTTGCAGAGGACACAAAATTAAGCAGGGCAATAACTTCACATCATGATGCAGAAATCTTACAGAATGACCTGAACAAAATAACAGAGTGGGCAACTACATGGCTAATGAGGATTAATGTGGAGAAGTGTAAGGTATTGCACTTGGGGACTGAAAACATTAAAACGCAAAATATGCATGGGGGGGGGGGGGGGGGGAAGAGACCTCTGGGGGAATCAAGAATGGAGAAAGATCTGGGAGTCTTAGTAGAAGATAGACTAAGCAATAGCATGCAATGTCAAGCTGCAGCTGTCAAAGCCATCAGAATATTGTGCAATGTCAAGCTGCAGCTGTCAAAGCCAAAAGAATATTGACATGCATAAAGGAAGGGGATATATTCCAGAGATAAATCTATGATCCTACCAATTTATAAAACGCTGGTCTGGCCGCACCTGGGGTATTCTGTCCAGTTCTGGTCGCTAATCCTCAAAGGATGTGCTGAAACTGGAAAGAGTCTAAAGGGCAACTAAGCTAATTAGGGAATTGGAGGACCTAAATTATGAGGAGCGTTTACAAGCACCCGATTTATTCTCCCTAGAGAAGAGGACCACTGAGAGGGGAAATTATATCTACAGTATTTACAAATACCTCAGCAGTGATCTCAGCATAGAAAAAAAAAAAAAAAAAAACTATTCAGTCGCAAGGAGTGCAAGAGAACACAAGGCCATTCAATGCGATTAGAGGAGAAGCGATTTAACCTCAGGCTACGCAAAGGGCTTTTTTACAGTAAGGGCAATAAGATTGTGGAACTCGCTTTCACAAATGGTAGTAACTGCGGGGAGTATGGCTACTTTTAAAAGACTCTTGGACATACATCTCCAAGAACAAAACATTCAGGGGTATGGGAAATTAATATGTCCACACACACCTACACAGGTTGAACTGGTGAACTGGATGGACTATTGTCTTTATTCAATCTCAACTACTATATATACTATCTATGCGGTGCAAAGTCACAGCAAATTTTCTGTGGATTCGGCACTACATTCGGTCCATGCGAACCAATTGCGGGGTGTTAAGTTAACGACACCCTGCAATCCGTTTGCAAAATACAGCAGGATTTGCAGAATTGGATCACATGGGTGTAAAAACCCATGCGATCAGATTCTGGTGCGAACAAAAATTAATTAAAAAAAAAAAAATAAAAAAAAAAAATAAAGGGTCCTGCACCAGTTTGGGGTGCGATTTGAGCCATGGATTTGTATAGCTTAAATTGCACCGCATTCACTCCAGAGACACTGCATGTAATACGCACAGGAATGTGCTCCGATTCCTGTGCGAATTACATTCGGTGTCTGAACCACAGCAGTGTGAACCCAGGCTTAAGCAAATGGGGAAAAAAACAAAAAACAAACAGTTCGTGACAATCTGCTCCTCTGAGTTCAATAAAAAAAGGAAGAAAAGAACAACCTAATTAACATGTTTTGCATTCTGTAAAATGTAAACATCTAGACCAAACAAAGCTATACTACTTACCTGGCTTGGGAAAATTCTAAACATGCTTGTTCAATTCGAGTGCGTAGTATGCCAATATCTGTAGACACCAAATCATCCAGGGCTTGAAGCTGTTTTTGAATTCTCTTGAGTTTCAAAGCTTCAGCCTGAGTTTTTTTTGATCTACATAAAAAGTAAAATATACAAACAAAACATAATATATGCAGTAACCGTTCTGAAGAAAAAAAACAAAAAAAACAAAAACACATATTGTAGATTTATAATAATATTCATCCAACATTCACTACGTGTATCTTTCTGGTGCAAATAACTGCAGTTATCACATAAAATAGGACCTTATAGCCCTGTGCCCAAGACGCAACCTGCTGGCCCTCTACATGCGGACCGTGCACTGTTGGGCACCAGTTAGGCAGCGGGATGGTGGGCGCTCGACTGGTCTGTGCTACAGCCTTCTGCACTGAAAGGAAGGCTAAACTGAGGACAGAGTCGTCTCCAATCACCCAGTAACTGACATCAATGCTGGGAGTTATTGCAGTAACTGACACCAATGTTGGGGATTATTACTTCCTATCGTGCCCACTGACACCAATGTTGGGGGCTAGGGTTGTCCGCTTACACAAACGTTGAGGGTTTTTGCGTCTAACACCAAAAGTTGAGGCTTATTGTGTTCACTGACAAAAATGCTAACAATTACTGTACTCCAACTTCTTCCGTGTGCATTATAATAAACTGGAAAAAAAAATGCAGAAGGGCCACAATTTCTTTTGAATAGGTTGACTAATGAGACATTGCACCCCCCCCCCCCCCCCAAACACTTCCAGAGGGGAGAGGAGTTTACGCACTTGGTGGTCAACTTGAAAATTACAGAAGGCCTTATTGCCCAATAGTTTGCAGTGTTAAAGTGTACAAGTACTTTTACTATGCACTATTACTCCTGTCCCCATATTTTTCTATGATCACACCTGTGACGGTACTCACTGCCACTGGGAATGAAAGACAGATACTTAATGGTTTGGATTGCTTCAAGTGGGACAGTAATATTTGTCAATCATTTATCTAAAATAATATATGAAGACTCTGGGACTCTAGGCCTAGCTGCCTATTGCCAATAAGGCTTCACACAGTCAGACTCCTAGCAGATGCTAATATAAGCTCAATAACCTGTCTTCCACACATCGTAATTATGCTGATTTACTCTAATATATGTGTATTGTATTTTGTTTTAGCCTTGTGTCGGCAGTTTGGTCTTCCAGTCTGGTTTAAGTGCGCTGAGTTAATTAGCATGTTAATGAATACTTTTGTAAGGCAATGTAGATGGGATTAGCCATGAGTAAGCTGTACCTCGTTATCCAACCATTGTGTGATGGTTTGAGTAAATATTCGGGTCATTGTTCATGTAATGACTGACCTACTTCTCAAGTGTATAAAAGGCTGTTTCTTGTTCAATAAAGGAGTTGAGGTTTTCAGACACATACAAGCTAAGTTGTCAAGACTAGTTTTGTATGTAGGGCGGCTGGAAAATCGATATATGTTTATGACTGCAAGGAAGCCGTATACTGACAGAAGACCACAAGCACAATGTGGGTCGGCGATTCCGTTACAACACCCCTAAAGCAGAATGGTGTTGAGCTCATATATATGTTGTTGTTCAAGACAAGCCTTCACCCACAGTGTGAGTCTTCCTGTCTGTTCCTTTGAACTGGTCTGCAACAGTGTTAAAACACCTCCCAAAGTCCCAATAATGAAAGCAGGAGTAATCTACAGCTCACAGCGGCAGCCATAGTGTATTATATCTATTAAATCGGTCAGGTTAAAAAGGTCAAAACTGACCAGGCCTTTTTTTGCGATATGGCACTGCGTGCATTACTTTTACTGACAATTGCGCGCGTTCGTGTGAGGCTGTACCCAAATAAAATTGATGTCCCCTTCTCCTACAAATAGAGCTTTTTGGTGAGATTTGATCACTTCTGCGGCTTTTTAATTTTTTTGCGCCAAAAAAAATAAAATTATAATACATACATATATACACACACAATTTTTTTTTACTTTCTGCTATAAAAACACAGCCAATGTAAAAAAAAAATAACAAATTTAGGCCAATATGTATTCTGCCACATATTTTTGGTAAAAAAAGAAAATCCCAATAAGTGTATATTGATTGGTTTGCGCAAAAGTTATAGCGTCTACAAACTAGGGGACCATTGACATTACTACAGTAATCAGTGCTAAAAATATGCATGGTTACTATACTGACACTGGCAGGGAAGGGGTTAACACCAGAGGCTAACTGTGTGGGGGATGTACGCATTAGATGAACATAGAGATCTGTGTTTCCTACCTATACAGGAACACAGGATCCCTGTGTTCATCTGTCACAGAACGGCGGTCTGCCTTGTTTACATAGGCACCCATCAGAATACCCGAGTACCTTTTTGAAGCCGATCAGTGTACCTGTCTGCAGCCCATCAGAGTACCTGAGTACCTATCTGCAGCCGATGCCTTCTAGATTATGTGTTGGGGTGTTTGCTTTCCAAAATGGGTAATTTTGTAGGGGCTGTCCTGGTGCTCTAGGGCCTTCAAAAGTGTGATTGGTTGTAATGAAATTATATGTGTAATTTATGCTCCTACAACACCTGACGGTGCTCCTTGCATGTTGGGTCTCTGTATGTGGCCAGGCTGTGTAAAAGTCGCACACATGTGGTATTGCCATACTCAGGAGGAGTAGCAGAATGTATTTTGGGGTGCAATTGCAAGTATGCATATACTGTGTGTGAGAAATAACTTATGACAATTTTGTGTAAAAAAACAAAAATAATAATATATCTATCTCTTCAATTTCCCAAGAATTGTGGGAAAAAATTACAACTTTAAAAAAAACTCACCATGCCTCTTACTAAATACCCTGGACTGTCTACTTCCCAAAAAGGGGTCATTTGAGGGGTATTTGTACTGTCCTGACATTTCAGGGTCTCAAGAAATTATAGGTCATCGGTACATCAGGTGCGATTAGGTGTGATCAATTTTCAATGATTGGCACCATAGCTTGTAGACTCTACAACTTTCACACAGACTAAATAATAACCAATAATTTGGTTTTTTTTTTTACCAAAGATATGTAGTAGTATAAATTTTGGCCCACAATTATGAAAAAAAACACTTATTTGCAAAATTTTATAATGGAAACTAAAAACAAAAATGTTTTTTTTTTTTTTCAAAATCTTCGCTCTTTTTTCACTTAGATCACAAAAAATAAAAAACCCAGTGGAGATTAAATACTACCAAAAGAAATCTCTATTTGTGTAAAAAAAATATTATAAAAAAATTGGATTGGGTACAACGTTGCATGAATGAGTAATTATCAAAGTGTGAGAGCACTGAAAATTGGTCTGGGCAGGAAGGGGGTGTAACTGCACTGTATGGAAGTGGTGAATACTCTGCTGATCAGTACTATGTACAAACTATGAATAAATACACACACATATATATATCTATATCTATCTATCTATATCTCACACACACATACGTACACACACAGGATTTTGTATCACAAAAGTTTCACTCACTTTTCAGAAATGGCTTTTGCAAGCAGAGCTTTCTTGCGCTTATTCTTCTCTTCCATTAAACGCTGCTCCAGCTGAAGATGATCCAAACGAGATTTGTCTTTCCTGTTTAAGTTCCAAAATATAAAATTTAAATTTAGATATCAAGCAAAACATGGTATAATTCATTATATCTTAGGTAAAGTGGATGTAAACCAAAAATGGAATTTTGTATATTTTTTTTATATTTAAATAAAAGATTTTCACCCTTTGTTTTACCTTAGTGCCGTTAAGCTAATGCAGCCTTTCAAACCACTTATTTTCTACATGGATGAGAAAGCAGGAATTCAGGTAAAAGGTGAGAGGGCTTGGAAAAAGTAGGGGGTAAGGGGATGAGTAGGAAGAAAGAGGGAAGAGTATACCTCTGAACCTATGAACCTACAACAGTTAGGCGATGAACCTGGTGTCAAGAGGAGGTACCCCTTCACCTTCACCTCACTTAGGGTCAACTCCTCTACCTTGTTGATTTTTTGCAATTTGCTTAGCTACAGCAGTGTGGAGTGGAGTGACTGATCCTTACATTTCAGGGAGATTATATATATATATATATATATATATATATATATATATATATATATATATATATAGATAGATAGGTTGGAGGTTTAACAATATTAAATACTTGAACATCCATCATCCCCCCCCCATGTTCAGTTTAATGGCAACATATAATTGTTTTACATACAGGTGCATTTCAAGAAATTAGAATATCTTTAAAAAAGTTAACCAGTTGAAGACCAGGCATTTTCTGCCACTGGTGGATTTTGCAGTTTTTTTTATGTCACACGGTATTTGCGCAACGGTTTATAAAAAAAAAAAAAAAAAAACACACACACACACACACACACACACACACACACACACACACACACCAATTTTTTTTAAAAATATAAAAGAGGTCACGATGAGTGAACAGATACCAAACATGTCACTCTTTAAAAAATCGCACACACCTGCAGAAAGGCAACCAACGACATAAAATTTTAGTATTCATAGCCAACGCTTTAAAAGCCTTTATAGGTTAGCACTTTAGATGTACAGAGGAGGTCTGGTGCTAGAATTACTGCCCATGATCTGATGTTCGCGGTAATACCTCAAGTGGACAATCGCGGTTTGCATGAGGTCGGGACCAGGGCACTTTCATTTAAAAAAAAAAAAAAAAAATATGTTACTCTTTATGGCAGGATCCGGGGTCTATAAGACCCCAAACCCCTCCTTTGCACTTGAAAGCATTTAAAAAACACCAAGATCGGGGGGAATGGAAGAGGCCGGGTGAACGGTGCAGGGGGTGTCCCCTCCCGCTGCTTGTAACAACAGCTGAGCGGCTGCTTAGCCGCGTTGGTTGATATTACAAGAGCCAACCGTTGGCTCAAAAAAAAAAAAAAATGGTACCGGGGGTGATGTCTGCAGCTATCACTCCAGTACAACCACTTGATGTCAAATGACGTACGGGATGCGATATGGCGGCAAGTGGTTCATTTCAGAATTTCAATTAAAAAAGTGAAACTCAATTTATAGATTCATTACACACAGAGTGATATATTCCAATCATGTCTTTTAATTTTGAGGATTATGGCTTTAAGCTAGTGAAAACCCCAAATTCAGCATTTCAGAAAACTAGAAAGTTGTAAAAAAGTTCCATATTGTAGACTTATGGGGGTGGGGGTCACACTCTAATCAGCTAAATTAAATCAAACACCTAGAAAGGTTTCCTGAGCCTTTATATGGTCTCAGTCTAGTTCAGTAGGTTACACAATCCTGGGGGAATACAGCTGACTTGACAGCTGTCCAGAAGAGAGTCACTGACACCCTCCACAAGGGCAAGTCACAAAAGGTCATTGCTAAAGAGGCTGGGTGTTCACAGAGTGCTGTATCCAAGCATATTAATGGAAAGTTGAGTGGAAGGAAAAAGGGTGCACAAGTAACAGGGATAATCGTAGCCTTAAGAAGATTATGAAGAAAAAGCTATTGACGAATTTGGGGGAAATTCACAAGGAATGGACTTTGGGTGGTGTCAGTTCTTCAAGAGCCACCACACAGACGTATCCAGGACATGGGCTACAACTGCCGCATTCCTTGTGTCAAGCCATTCCTCAACTCGAGACATCAGTAGCATCTTACCTGGGCTAAGGAGAAAAAGGACTGGACTTTTGCTCAAGGGTCCAAAGTAGTGATTGACCGATATCGGGTTTTCATTGTCGATACCGATATTTTAGCGATCGCATATCGGTATCGGCTGATATTTTTGTACACTTAAAATTTAGCTAAATAAAAACACAAATTTCTACACAAATCTGTTACTGAACACGTAAATCTTTATTAACATTTTTAACATTAAGGGCTCGTTCTTCACACCTTAACTGCATGAAAACTGATAGGAAAACTTTAATTGCAGGGACATTTAGTTTAACATCATCTGATTGTGCATTAATGCATAATAAACTGCTGCAGTAGTGCACTCACTCACTGCAATAATTTTAAATCACTACTGCAGTGCAGTCAGTAAAAAAAACTGCTAGAAAAAAAAAAAGCTAGGCAACAGCTAGACAGTGGATTGGACTGGAGTCAGTGGACTACCGCTACAGTAGGGCACTCACTGCAACTACTGCAGTCAGTGCAAAACTGCTAGGAAAAAAGCTAGGCAACAGCTACACAGTGGATTGGACTGAAGTTAGTGGACTACCGCTGCAGTAGGGCACTTACTCACTGCAATAATTATAAATCACTGCTGCACTACTGCAGTGACTGCAGTAGTGATTTTAAATTATTGCAGCAGTGAGTGACGCACTACTGCAGCAGTAGTCCACTGACTCCAATCCACTGTCAGTGCAAAACTGCTAGAAAAAAAGCTAGACAGAGGATTGGAGTGGACTCAATGGACTGGACAGACACTACTACTACACTTCAATACTCCCAGTTAAGTAGAACAATATTATAGTGCAGAAAGCATAACATTTCAGCATGTTCACCAGTTAAGCAGCTTCTTCTCTTTTCATAAACTGCTGCCACTTCACTAAAAACAAGCTCCACTTGGTATCGAGGAAGGACGAGCAGAAAGGTATGTTCTAGCATGAGAAGCAAGTCTTTTGTAGCGTGCCTCATTTTCTTTCCACCACTGAAGAGGACAACTTCTTTTGTCAATTACTGGTTCCTTCAAATAAGAGTCGAAGTTCATCATCCAGGCTCATTATTGCAGATTCTGAAGAACCCTCCGCATGAGGCCCCAATAAAAAAACGCTGAACATGGTATCTATTTGACCACGATGAATTTGCTCTTCTGTTCATTGTCTTTCTGGACATTTCTCCTGCATCCTGCTCTTCCACATCAGAAACCTTCTAGTCTTGACTTTTCTTTTCGTCAGGGACCTCCTGCACCTTCTGTTTAATATATTCTGTCAGCGATTGTTTTGCCTTGGCCAATACATCAGAAGAGAAAGGATGGTTCCTGTATCGAGGATCCAAAAGACATGCAAGCGCAACATTTTTATTCTCCTCATGCTTCTCAAAACGTTTGGCGAGGCTGTCCCTCATGGCCTGCCTACATGCTTAAATGCCACGTGTGTTGGGTCCTTCATTCTGTTGAAGCAGCATCTTCAGCACTCTCACTCATGGGATGACAGAGGACACAGATGAGTCGTAATGACTCACCTCTAGTGTCACTTCCTCAATGGGCAGGAGGGTCTCAATGATGTTGGCTATTATGTCCCACTGATCAGCAGTAGGACAAGAACGTCCTCCAAGTCCATATTCTCCAAAATATATGGTGAGAGCTCCCTTCTGGTCCAGCATCCTTTGCAACATGTGTAGTGTTGAGTTCCATCGTGTTGGAACAGCCTATATCAAGTTGTTTTTGGCTAGGCCAAGGTCTTCCTGAATGCACCTCAGTCGCTGCTTGACAAGGATAGAATGGTGGAAATGGCCTGTGCACTTCTTTAGCATGCTAATAATGTCGAGCAAAGCTTTCTGGTTTGACAGACCATCATTTACCACAAGTTGGAGGAAGTGTGCCATGCAACTGAGGTCTGACACTTCAGCAAGTCTCATACCTTTAACCATGTTCGCTCCACTGTCTCGCAGCACAAGCATCACTCGGTCTTTGGTGATTCCCCATTCTTCTAGCATGCCTAGAAACATTTCTCTAAATGTACTCCCAGTGTGGGATCCTTGCATCACTTTTGTATTCAACACCAAATGCCTTCTTGTCCATCCACTGTCAATGAAGTGGCATGCAAGACTCATTAGTGATTCTGTTTGTCCTGACCAGCAGTCAGTCATGAATGAGAGAGTTGCCAGCATTCTCTGGTTGCAGCATAGCCTTTACTTTCTCAATGACCTTTTGGTGAATCTTTTCCAGCATTTCAGTTCGATAAAATTTGTCACTCTTCAGCGTGTACCTTGGCTCAAGTATGGACATCAACCGATTAAATCCAGAGTCAGACACTATTGTAAATAGTTGGTTATCAGTGACCATCATCTCTGTGATTACTCTGTCCAGCAGCTGCAATCTTACATCTGATTTTAGCCACCTGTTTTATTTTTCTGAAACATATCTGTTATTGTTGCCTGGGATAGTGAGGTTTCACCTTGTGATTCATTTTGTTTTTTCTGTGCTGCATGATACAATTCAACATGATGAACTCTTAGAGGAGCCCAAAGTTTAGACGTATTTTTGTTTTTTGCAGCTATTGATCCCATGCTTACATTGTTTTTGCAAGGGTTGCACAGTGCTGCTGATTTTCCTGGAAATGGAGAAGAGAAATAGTCCCAGACCACACTTTTCATTTTTCTATCTCCATCCATCTCCATTGAAACTTGAGACACTAATGAATATATAGGCTCAAACAAAATGGCTGCCTGGCACCCTGCGGTGGGTGGCTGGCTGGCACCCTGCAGTGGGTGGCTGGCTGGCACCCTGCAGTGGGTGGCTGGCTGGCACCCTGCAGTGGGTGGCTGGCTGGCACCCTGCAGTGGGTGGCTGGCTGGCACCCTGCAGTGGGTGGCTGGCTGGCTGGCAGGTACAGGCCCAGGGCCTGTGGCTGGCTAGCTGGTACAGTCAAGCAGGGCCTGTGGCTGGCTGGTACAGGCCTGTGGGTGTGTGGGACTGGGTGGCTGGCTGGCACTGAGTAGCTGTGGGTGGGTGGGTGGCCGCGGCGGCTGTGTTACACAACGTGCACTGTGTCTATGTCACTGTACTGTGATTTGATAAGAACTTAGAAGAAATCCCGACTGTGCACTGCAGAGACTCCAGTGTGGCAGCAGCGGGTGTAAAACACACTGTGTGCGCATATGTGAAACTCCAAATGAGGCTGAGGGAGGCGCGGAAGCTGTCCCAGACTCCCAGTGCATGGAGGCGCATGGCGCAACATACGCGCTGACGTCACGGCAATAATCGGTAACCGCCGGAGCCAATACCGATATATCGGGGAAAGTGCATATCGGCCCCGGATATATTTTGGTGTTAAAGGAAAAGGAATTGGCAGCACTCCAGGTTGAGTCAAAATCCAGATTTATTGACTGGACATCCAAATAATGACAATCGTGACAAGGTAGACGCGTTTCACACACTGACTGTGTGCTTAATCATTACAAAGAAAAATGGATATAACATCTCAATATATACACACACAAAAATCCAATCAATTAAAAAGCAGGTGATACAAATAAGGGGTAAACCATTTTCCTAATTACCGAGGACACTGATAGACCCATAAAACCTATATGTGAAACCAGTGAAAAATCAAATGTGAATGCTGTGACACAATTGTGTATGAAAAAATATATAAATGCAAAAAATCTGATAAAATCTAAATATGTATAAACTATGTGTGAAAATTAAATGTATTGTGATTAACCGGTTGCCGACCGCCGCACGACTATATACTGCAGCGGTCAGCCCCGGCCAGGCAGAGTGACGTATTGGTACGTCACTGACTTGCGAGCCTATTGCGGGCGGGCGCGCGCCCGCCACGGCTCGTTCACAGACAAGTCAGTGCGTGTGACCGGCGGACTCGATGTCCGCCGGTCACACTACGATCGCTCCTGTGAAGGGAGAAAGACAGAGCGGCTTGTGTAAACAAGCTGCGTCAGTTCTCCCTGTGTAAAAGTGAAAATCTGTCCATTCTACTATGTAGAACGGTTGATCTTTGCTTTTACACCAATAGGAATGTCCCTGCACAGTTAGAATCACGCCCCTAGGACACACTTAACCCCTCCCTGTCCAATAAAGTTAACCCCTTCCCTGCCAGTGTCATTTTTGCAGTAACAGTGCATATGTATAGCACTGATTACTGCAGTAATGTCACTGGTACCCCCAAAAGTGTCAAAAATGTCAGTCAAGGGTCCGATCTGTCCGCCGCAATGTCGCAGTACCGAGAAAAAAAAAAAAAAAAGCAAAAAAACCCCTGGTCCTTTAGCAGCCAAATCCTCCGGGGCTTAAGTGGTTAAACAATGGTAATTTTATCCATATCTTTAATCACAATACATTTAATTTTCACACATAGTTTATACATATTTAGATTTTATCAGATTTTTTGCATTTATATATTTTTTCATACACAATTGTGTCACAGCATTCACATTTGATTTTTCACTGGTTTCACATATAGGTTTTATGGGTCTATAAGTGTCCTCGGTAATTAGGAAAATGGTTTACCCCTTATTTGTATCACCTGCTTTTTAATTGATGATTGGATTTTTGTGTGTGTATATATTGAGATGTTATATCCATTTTTCTTTGTAATGATTAAGCACACAGTCAGTGTGTGAAACGCGTCTACCTTGTCACGATTGTCATTATTTGGATGTCCAGTCAATAAATCTGGATTTTGACTCAACCCAGAGTGCTGCCAATTCCTTTTCCTTTATCAAGTTTTCACGGAGGCGAGCCGGGGCATGCACCTGTGTGAGTCATCAGACAATTACACCACCTCGAGCAGTGAGCCCTTGTCTGTTATATTTTGGGGTTACCGATAATTGGTCGATCCCTAGTCCAAAGTCCTCTTTTCGGATGAAAGTAAATTTTGCATTTACAAATTTGGAAATAAAGGTTCCAGAGTCTAGAGGAAGAGTGGAGAGGCACAGAATCCAAGTTGCATGAGGTCCAGTGTGAGTTTTCCACAGTCAGTGATAATTTGGGGAGCCATGCCATCTGCTGGTGTTGGTCAACTGTGTTTTATCAAGTCCAAAGTCAGCGCAGCCCCCGACCAGGAAATTCTAGAGCACTTCATGCTTCCCTCTGCTGACCAGCTTTATGGAGATACGGATTTCATTTTCCAGCTGGACTTGGCACCTGTGCACACTGTCAAAACGTACCAAAACCTGGTTTAACGATCTTTGCATCACTGTGTTTGACTGGCCAGCAAACTTGCCTGGCCTAAACTCCATAGAGAATCTTTGGGGTATTGTCAAGAGGCTGCTATCAAAGCAACCTGGGCTTCCATAACACCTAAGCAGTGCCACAGGCTGATCGCCTCCATGCCATGCTTCAATAATGAAGTAATTAATGCAAAAAAGAGCCCCAACTAAGTATTGAGTGCATACTATACTGTACATGGACATACTTTTCAGTAGGCCAACTTTTCAGTAAACCAACATTTCTGTATTAAAAATCCTTTTTTATTGCTCTTATTTAATATTCCAGTTTTCGGAGATACTAAATTTTGGGTTTTCACTATCTGTAAGCCATAATCATCAAAATTAAAAGAAAGAAATGCCTAAATATATTACTCTCTGTGTAATGAATCTAAATAATATACAAGTTTCCCTTCTTGAATTGAATTACTGAAATAAAAAACTTTTTGACGACATTCAAAATTTTTGAGATGCACCTGTGTATTTTTTCTTTTTTTCTGTCCTAATTTAAAAATGTAAGACCTAATTTCAGAAGTAACTGCACATAGATATACACAGGTGTTTAAGACATGCTTATTATGCATTTGCATTACCAGGTAGTGAGCAATTAATGAACAGAACAAACTGACTTCACTCTGACCTTAATTGATTTTAAATGCCTTGGCTATTAAAATATCCACATAAATCATAAGGATAGACAGACAGGTAGCATAGTACTTAAAGAGGTTGTAACCTGAAAAGAGAAAACACATAATGAGCTAGTATGCATCGCATACTAGCTCATTATGAAATACTTACCTTAGAACGAGCCCCCACCGTGCCGCCCGCTTAGCTGTATGACGGGCGACATGTTCAGTCGCCTGTCTTCCGGGATCGCGGCATCCGGCCATCTGATTGGCCGGAGCCGCGGTGACGTCACTCCCTCGCACACGCGCGGGAGCAGACGGTCACGGCACGGGGCTCTGAAGGAACGGAACCAGCGGCCGTTCCTTCAGAGCGCATGCGCCAGTGATGTCACTGGCTGCATGCAAGGTAAATATCTCCTAAACGGTACATGTTTAGGAGATATTTACAGTACCTATAGGTAAGCCTATGGCTTACCTATAGGTAAAAGTTGCAGAGGAGGGTTTACTTCCTCTAAAAGAAAACTTAAACTATTTTTTTCTTTCAGATATACACGTAAAAAAGGTCAACTTTATGTACACAAAGCTTTTCAATTTATATTAATATACAATATATTTGTCATTAAAGCCACACTTTGGACACCATAGAAAAAAAAAAAAAAAAAAAACAACCCCACCACACACACACACCTTGCAGTCAGTCTTCCCCACACTGCAAGGGTTAAATGCTTGTTACATCTAGGGGTAGGTGAATAGGCTATAATACCCCATTCCTTGCTCCAGACAGGCTTCTTTTATGCGTTCCCTGAAACCACTTAAATTTTTTGCTCCGGCCAGAGGTTCGGTCCAATAATCCTGCAAGGAAAGAAAAAGGAAAGAAAAAGGAAAGAAAGGAAAGAAAAAGAAAAAAAGAAAAAGAAAAGAAAAGAAAAGAAAAGAAAAGAAAAGAAAAGAAAAGGAAAGAAAAAGGAAAGAAAAAGGAAAGAAAAGGAAAGAAAAGGAAAGAAAAGGAAAGAAAAGGAAAGAAAAGGAAAGAAAAGGAAAGAAAAGGAAAGAAAAGGAAAGAAAAGGAAAGAAAAGGAAAGGAAGGAGAGGGCCCATTCACAGCATCAGAGAAAAGAGAAGTGTCTAAAGACTGGCAGAGTGAGGAATAAGGCAAGTGTTCCAGCTTATTTCTCTACCCCTAGATTTAAAGGCCAAGTTCATCTTTAGAACATGAAAACAAACAGGAGCGCCACTCTAAGTGCAGTATTAAAAGGCCTTTATTAAAACTAAGCCTTTATTAAAACTAAGCAACTTACAAGATATAAGATGATATGTACACGTCAGACCCTCCAGGGGGTCAGAGAGGCTTTAAACACAAGCAGCGACACAAGTAGCGCATCTGAGGCTCAGCAAAATCCATACGTGTCAGTTCTGTTGGTGGGGAGAGCAGGAGGCTTCCAAACCACCACTACACAAGACCACATGTGTAAGCCACCAGGTTCCTGGTTTGGCGTGATGTCGGCACAGGGGGCATTGACTGGGCATGGCTAACGCATTCCAGAGCCGCCCACGGCTCCTATCTAAAGGCTCTTGGAGAAAGGAGCCGTGGGCGGCTCTGAAACACGTTAGCCACACCCAGTCCATGGTCCCCTGTGCTGACGTCACGCCCAACCAGGAACCTGGCTGCTTACACATGCGGTCTTGTGCAGTGTCGGTTTGGAAGCTTCCTGCTCTCCCCACCAACAGATCCGACACACGTATGATTTTGCCGAGCCTCAGACGCGCGGCTTGTGTTATAGCCTCTCTGACCCCTGGAGGGTCTGATGTGCACATATCTTGTAAGTTGCTTAATTTTTTTTAACAAAGCCACAGTCCTTTTAATACTGCACTTAGAGTGGCGCTCCTGTTTGTTTTCATGTTATCCAGAGACCCTATCTCCTGTGAGCTGCCTTCTAGTTGTGCTTGTCAGTGCTGGTGTTCCATCTGCCGTTCCAGCCAGATCCTTTACGTTTAGGCTGTCGCTTTGGATATCATGTCTCGTCCACCTATGCTCCATCTGCCCTGCCTCAACTCTTGGTTTCATCTTTAGAACATGTTGCATTTATATTTAAGGTGTGACAGCGGTTCTTTCCCCAACAGCTGTGGTCACATTTAAAGTCAAAACTCAGCACGGCAGTGCATTTATTATTTTTTTTCCCTAAAGGAAAAAAAAAAAAAGCTTAGCCTTTAACAAGCATTTACCCCTTGCATTGGAGGAGAGCCACGTTGCAAGGGATTTTTAATCCTAGAGTTCAGCTTTAACAAAGCAACATTATGTTTCATGGCAAGGGATTCATTTTGGCGATATTGCTCAGAGTATTAGCACTTAGCGAGTGAAATGAGTAAATAGAATTTCAGCAGAACGGCCTTAGAGCAGGTTATAGATCTGAATTGTGGCTATCTTTTGTTCCTGGTTGGGGGTGACCGAGATGGAGAATGAAACGTGTGAGAGCTGGAACATATGTGAGCAGTGGATTCTTAAAAGTAATTACAGCTTATTACTTTACCCCAGACTAAACAAGCATTTAACCCTTGCAGTTAAAGGGGTGAGAGCCAGTAATGTTTTCATGCTGCCTGGAGTGGGTCTTTAGGGGTTAATACGTGGTTAAGAACACCTACATTGTTTAAATATATATAGTTTTGTATTTATAAAATTTGCTTTAACTGACATCATAATCACACTCTGCATATGAACTAAACAAAGGAAATAAAACGTAAAAATTATGCTGCCATAATGATTTAATCAAACTTCAATGGTAATTGAAAACAACCAAATGATATGATTTGGTAACGTGGACATATGTCCTACCAATTCATGGGAAGTGTGATTTTTATTTATTTTTTAAAAAGAAAAAAAACTTACTAACAGTTCCATCTCCATTTTTAATAGCCGTTCATCTGGTTCTTCAACATTCTTCTGCTGTGGCTCTGACTTGTGATCTTTGTCCTTTATTATTGATGCCTCCGGAAGATTTTGCAATTTGGGTGAGCTGGGCGTTGGAGCCACACTCGGAGTCATCTTTGGTTTGGACTCTGCACATGTTGCTTTACCCGGATCCTTCAGAGCCTTTTTCGGAGTTGGTGCCTGAAGACTTTTCTTTCCTTGAGTTGGCTCCTCTGAACTTTTCTTGCCAGAAGGTTGAGGGGGGCTTAAAAATGCTTCAGGGGGACATGCTTGTTTAAGATTGTGTGATAAATCTGTTAATAAAAAGTGAAGTTTTTTGTGAAAATGGTTGTAAAAAATTAATGTAGATTTATTTGTATTCTCTGCATTAGGTTAAAAAAATAAAATCGTGTGCATTCCACCTTCCCTAAATACTTACCTGAGCCCAATCTCAATCCAGCAGCAGTGCTGCTCACTTTCTCTCTCCTCATAGGCTCAGGGACAGCAGAGCAGCAGGAGACATTGGATCCTGCTATAGTAAGCCAGTGAGCAGAGAGAAGGGGGGGGGGGGGGGAGGAGCCAAGCCGCACTGTGTGGATCTATGGACAGTCAGATCGGGTGCAAGCCTGCGTATCTGCCCCATATCTGCCCCCAATTACTATGGTGGTAGACACTGAAAAGGAGGAGTGAAGAGTGCAGGCAGGGAACCCCAGAAAAGGAGGATCAGGACCACTCTGTGCAAATGCATTGCACAGAGTAGGCAAGTATAACGTATTAAAAAAAAAAAAAAAAACACACACAACAACACACACCCCACAACCTTTACAATCCCCTTATATATTTAAAAAATAGTAATCAAAAACCTTTGAAAATGCAGTAAATCTCAGTAATGTAAATGAAGACAGAATCAGAATAGTCAGAGAACACTTTTTGATTTGCCTGAATATTTGCCCACAAACCATCAAGATCTGAGAAAAAATGTGCAACCCATAATTCTAGGCAATCATGTTTCAGGAATATCCGTAGACTGAAGTACCTGTGGATATTGTGCCCCTAATTTCTTAAGCTGGCCATAAACTAGTAGAATGTTACAAACTTTTCTTTTTAGGAGCGTTCCTTCGATTCTATAATAATTTCTGGGATCAAATAGGTATTCGTTTTCGACCATCGTGACAAGAAAAAAAAAAAAAGTTTAAAGCAGGATAAAGAATTTTTCAGTGAATGTGGTTTTTGTTCAGTAAAGTCCATTTGTCCCAAAATTCAATGTTAACCACTTAAGCCCCGGAAGATTTTACCCCCTTCCTGACCAGGGCTTATTTTGCGATTCGGCACTGCTTGACTTTAATGGACAATTTCGCGGTCGTGCGACGCTCTACCTAAACTAATTTGGCGTCCTTTTTTTCCCCACAAACAGAGCTGTCTTTTGGTGGTATTTGATCACCTGTGCAATTTTTTGATCATGCACTATAAACAAAAAAAGCGTCAATTTTGCAAAAATAACAATATTTTTCACATTTTTTGTTTATATGAAATTCCCAAAACAAAAAAATTTAAAAATCAAAATTTAACATTTTAGGCCAATTTTTTTTTAACCATATGTTTGGTAAAAAAAAAAAAAAAAAAAAAAAAAAAAAAAAAAAAAAAAAAAAAAAAAAAATCGCAAAAAGCGTATTTTGATTGGTTTGTGCAAAAGTTATTGCGTTTACAAACAAAGGGAAAGATTTTTGTAATTTTTTTAACGCGTAATGGCGGCGATCGCCAATTATTTTTGCGGGACTGCGACATTGGGGCGGACAGATCGTACCCTTGACTGACATTTTTGACACTTTTGGGGTTACCAGTGACATTACTACAGTAATCAGTGCTATACATATGCACTGTTACTGTAAAAATGACACTGGCAGTGAAGGGGTTAACTTTTGAGAGGGAGGGGTTAAGTGTGTCCCTAGGGGCGTGTTTCTAACTGTGATTGGCTGTGGCTTGATGTGTAAGAACAGCGCGCGCTCGCTCCCAAAACCCTTACAGGCTAGCGACGTAGCCCTACGTCGCTTTGCCTGTGAGGGGCTGACTGCTGACGTAAATAGTCGTGCGGCAGTCAGCAAGTGGTTAAAAGCAAATACGAATTTGAAAGTCTTTTGAACATTCATCAAGTCATCCAATGTTTTTGTATACATGTGTATTCAAACATCTACTAGTGCATGGCCAGTGGATTCCCGTTTAACATTTTACTATGTTAGTAAAAAAAAGTTTACGTTAAATTAGACGTGACAGGTCAGGGTCACAAACTGACCCACAATCAATAGTGCATGTTAATGCATGCTACAGTAAAATACAACAGAAGTGGGATTAGTCCAGCTCGAAGCTGGATTCACACCAAATTCCCTACGCTTAGCATGTATATGCGTTAAATGTATTGTGTTAATGTGCCTTTTTTTCCACAAAATGTAGTATTAGCATTCCTTCATACACGCCACTTGCTAGGACACGGCAGACGCTGAACTCAGTGTTCCTTTGACATGCATAGCTTTTGAATGAGGGAATGCTCTCTGTGATGCTGGGGGCAAGGTCTGCATCCTAGCAACTAGACAGGACAGGGTAATGCTAACAATACAGGAAGTTTTCTTCATCAGGAACCAACAGAAATTTGCATAGTGCATGTCCAGCTTAAAGTGATAGTAAAGTCACTTTTTTTTTTTTGCTAAATGAGATTTTATTTCTAAAAAGGGAGCGATTGTAGCTCTAAATGGGAAAGCACACATAGTGAAGACTCCAGCAGGAGCCCCCAACTTTTCCCAGGCTCTCTCGTTCCACCTGGAAGCTGGGGACAGATGCAACAGCATAAACTGAGAAGACTAGAAGGAACAGAAGCCCCCCCCCCCCCCCCTTCCCTGACATCAGAAATTGAAAACTGGAAGGATTTCATCACTTCTGATTCGGGTTTGTTGGCAAGCCGTTACCTTCTTGTACAACATCTGCTCTAACCAATCTCAGTTTGATCAAATGCTTTAGGGGGCCAGAGGAGAGATATGGGGTCAGACCCCAGAACTCTACATAAAGAAGACATGTTATGGCTGTTGTTCCTCCCTTGGGATAGCAATAGAGTTGATCAAAAAAGAAAGTTACAGTGGAAAAAAAAAAGATATACACTATATAATCTTTGATAAGATTAGGTTTGGCCTAAACATACCCCCTGCATGGTATATTCTATGGCTTTGCTACATGTTCCTATGCAACTCTTTCATGAACATGCTGACGTTTCTATTTCTTTTTGTATTCTGGAGAATTCAATTTAAAAAAAAAAAAATATATATATTTTTTTTTTTTTAAAAAGCCTGTCTTCCTGTGTTTACATGCAATGTGATTGCACACATAGGTCCAACATGCATATGTAAATGACGATCACCACACATGAGGTATTGGCACGAAGGTAAGAGCAGGAGCAAAATTTGAGGGCCAGACCTTCTGTGTAACTCTAAACTGGTAACCTGTAAAAGGTGTTGCCTATGGATAATTTAATGTATGTAGTTTGTTGTCATTACATGGGTGTGCGCAATAAAGAATGACATTTTTGGTATCCATTTCCCTGGTGTAAGATTTTTAATATTTCTTAAAAAAATTGGGTATTATATTGTGTTCCCTAAAATGCGAGTGTATTTTTTCCAAAATATTTTTGTTTGAAAAACTGCTGTGCTAATATCGTAATATTAGATGTATATATTGTCTAAGTACCGTATTTATCGGCGTATAACATGCACTTTTTTCCCCTATAAATAATATAGTGTAAGCAGTGGGTGCGTGTTATACGCCGATATTTTTTTTTTTTCCCCAACAGGGGGGGATGGGGATCGGGTGGTCCACCCCGGGTGCCACACATTGGAGGGGTGTCAGGCTGGCCACCCTACCTCTCCTGGCCCTGGGACAGCCCTGCCGGCGTACTCTGCAGTTAAGAAAAAAAAATCATGCCTTTTTTTATAGATATTTCCGACATTATATCACTGTCATTGAAAAACGCTGCCTCTAAATACCTTGTTAGTTTTGTTCTTGCTGGCTGCTCTCCTCCTCCCGCTCCTCCTCCTCCTCCTCTGAATGTAGCTTCAGATTGGTGGAGGAGAGCGATCACATGACTGGCCATTAACCACCTTAATACTGGGCACTTAAACCCCCTTCCTTCCCAGACCAATTTTCAGCTTTTAGCGCTGTTGCAATTTGAATGACAATTGCGCGGTCATGCAACACTGTACCTAAACCAAATTTGTGTCATTTTTCTCCCACAAATAGAGCTTTCTTTTGGTGGTATTTGATCACCGTCAGGTTTTTTCTTTTTTGGTGCACAAATAAAAAAAGACTGAAAAGTTTGAAAAAAAAAAAAAAAGTTTTTTTGTTTAGGTTATAAAATTTTGTAAATAGATATGTTTTTTTCCTGCACTGATGATGCCGCACTGACAGGCACTGAAGAGGAGACACTGATGGGGTGGCACTGATGGGTTGGCACTGATAGGTAGCACTGATATTCAGCACTGATATGTGGCACTGATAGATAGCACTGATATGCAGCATTGGTGGGCACTGATAGGCAGCGCTGATGGGCACTGATAGGCAGCACTGATGGGCACTGATTGGCGGCAATGATCGGCACTGATGGAGGGCACTGATAGGCAGCACTGGTGGGCAATAATGGGCACTGGTGGGCTGCACTGATAGATGGCAATAACGGCACTGGTGGGCAGCACTGATAGATGGCATTGGTGGGCAACACTGATAGGGAGAGCACTGGCAGGCTCTCTGGGCCCTGCTTGCCATCCCTGGTGGCCATAGTGGGCATCCCTGGTGGTCATGGGTGGGCATCCCTGGTGGCTTAGTGGCACCCCTCCCCCCCCCCCCCCAGGGCTGCACTGGTAATCAATGTTCTGATTACCAGCACAGACCCCCCCCTGTGATCAGTGAGTAATCAGAAATACTCACTGATCCCCCCGGCTGCAGCACCGATCCTTTCCTCTTCTCCTCACTGACAGGATCTGTCAGGAGGAGAAGAGATCGAAGCCGTTACAACGGCTCTATTTACATTACATGACGGCTGTGTTTGGACACAGCCGTCATGTGATCAGGAGGGCCAATCACAGGGCCCTCCTGCCAAATGTTGCTGCTCTGTGTCCGAGGGACACAGGCACATCTAGATCGCGCCGCTGCGCGTGCCCGCGGCGGCGCAATCTCTCTCCTTCTGAAGGACGTTCCGGAACGTCCATGCAGAAGGATGAGACTCCCGCCCGGCCATATATGTACTATGGCCGGGTGGGAGGTGGTTAAACATCAGAGGAGAGCAGTCACATGACATGAAAGAACGGAGTTACTGAGGTATTTAGAGGCATTGGTTTACAGTAACAGTGACACATTGTAGGAAGCATCTATGGAAAGGGTCTAGCAGTGATTTTGTTTTTACTTTAGAGTACGCTGGCACAGCTGTCCCAGGAGACTGGGGGTCTCCTGGGAGTGCAGGGGGGCTGTGCAATGAAAGGGGGCATGTACTGTGCATGGGGGGGGGCAGTGAAATGTATAGGGGGGCTGTTAAAGGGGCAGTGTACTGTTCATTTTAAATATTAAATTTTTTTTTCTGAAACTTCCCTTTTAAAAGTGAAGGTGCGTGTTAGACACCAATTTTCTTGGAAGAAAAAAAAATGTTTACGTGTAAATGAAAAAAGCCAGAATTATCCTGGGGGTAAAGTTGTTAACGCTGAATTCCATGGTTAAACCTCCCCCCTCCAAACACCAAGAAAGCTCTGTATACGTAATCACTTGGGTTAGCTAGCGCCAGCTGCAGTGGAGAGCGCACTCAACGGCTGGTAATGCCTGGGAGCAGCGACATCACCCATTGGCTCCCATGGCTCATCCGTTGTCAGCAGTTTCTCACCTGCCCAGCAGCTGCTGCTGGCTGACACAGGGGAGCTAAATTATATGACCGTACAGAAGCAGCTTGAAAACAGATAAGTACTGTACAGTTTTAATTTTCGGTTTATTTTAACAGCGAGACAGAAAACAAAAAAAAAAAATCCAGAAAAACACATTTCAAAAACAGTTATTGATTTGCATTTTAATGAGTAAAATAAGTATTTGATCCCCCATCAAATCAGCAAGATTTCTGGTTCCCCGGGGGTCTTTTATACAGGTAACGAGCTTTAGAGATTAGGAGCACTCCCAAAGAGTGCTTTTAAACTCAGCTTGTTACCTGTATAAAAAGACAACTGTCCACTGAAGCAATCAATCAGATTCAAATCTCTCCACCATGGCCAAGACCTAAGAGCTGTCCAAGGATGTCAGGGACAAGACTGTAGACCCACACAAGGCTGGAATGGGCTACAAGACCATCGCCAAGCCGTTGGTGCGATTATTCGCAAATGGAAGAAACAAAATAACTGTCAATCTCCCTCCGTTTGGGGCTCCATGCAAGATCTCACCTCGTGGAGTTTTAATGATCATGAGAATTAGGGCTGCAACTATTATTTTCATAATCAATAAGTTAGCTGATTGTTTCGATTAAATCGACTAATCGGATAATAACCTTAAAAAAAAAAAAAAGTGTGATATATAATTTGGTTAATATGTAAATTAAAAAAAAAAAAAAAAAAAAAGGCAATGTATTCCTAAATATCTAAATGTAATATCTACATGCAGTTTTAAATCTAAATAACCAACTACATGGTTAGGGAGCAAAACCTCTAATCCACTCTGATAATAACAGACAGAAGAGATATACTGTATATACTATTAGAGGTTGAACCTGGTAAATATCAGAATCGGAAATCAAATTTTTTATTTAAAGAAAAAAAAAAAAAAAGAAAATGAAAGGCTGTTTTATTCTGGTTTTCAGACAGAACTATAAAATATTATGTATGACAGGCTCCCTTGTCATAGGCAAGTGGCTTGATAAAAGCTACCTGTGCCTGCTGTCACTTATGCTGGCCATACAAAAACAATGTCTTCCTTAAAAAAAAAAAAAAAATGTATTTTAAGAACATTTGTTTGATTTTCAAATCGTTAGTAGATAAAATAAGAGAATAGAAAATTTCTTGGTGAAAGGAATTTTCAGACAGCGAATGTGGTTTTCGTTCAGAAATGACATTGATTTTAAAAGTGAATGCTAAAAGCAAGTAACATTTTCAAATGGCATGGTTTCATTCAGCGAATGTACGAAGATTTTTCGTATGAATACTCATGTCCAAAAAAAAAAAAAATCGATGTGTATGGCCAGCATAAGGCTCTATTTACACCTATGCAGTTTGCTTTTCATGCTTTTTGCACAAGTGATTTTGCTGTGATTTGCATTTTTTATGCTTTTTTTTTGGCCAATTTGTTGGTGGGCAAATTAAAAATGCAACAATGTGTTGTACGTACCTGCTCTGTGTAATGGTTTTGCACAGAGCAGCCCTGATTCTCCACTTCTGGGTCCCCCTGAAGCTTCTGGCTCCTCCTGCCTTCAGAGTGCCCCAATGGCAAACTGCAAAGTAAAGTATAGAGTGCCCCTATGGCAAGGTAAAAAAAACTTCTGCCTTTAGAACCACTCACTTCCTGCCCAGGACTACATGTCCCATGAGGCATTGCTCCGCACACATTTACAAGTTCTAAGGCACTGACATCTATGGATGGTGTACTGAGCTGTATGTGTGCTTCACTGTGTCTTGTGATCTGTAAACAAATAATGCATTCTGTATGCAGGCCAACTAATCGACTATGAAAATAGTTGACAACTATTTTCATAATCTATTAATCAATTAGTTGTTTCAGCCCTAATAATAATGGAGAATCATCCCAGAACTACACTGGAGAACCTTGTCAATGATCTCAAGGCAGCTGGGACCATAGTCAAAATACACTACACCATGAAGAACTGAAATCCTGCAGCGCCCGCAAAATTCCCCTGCTCAAGAAAGCACATGTACAGGTCCGTCTGAAGTTTGCTAATAAACATTTGAATGATTCAGAGGTAAACTTGGTATAAGTGTTGTGATCAGATGAGACCAAAATCGAGCTCTTTGCCATCAACTTAACTCGCCGTGTTTGGAGAAAGAAGAATGCTGCCTATGACCCCAAGAACATCACTCCCACCGTCAAACATGGAGTAGGAAACATCATGCTTTGGGGGTGTTTTTCTGCTAAGGGGACAGAACAACTTTACCGCATCAAAGGGACGAGGGAATGTGCCATCAAATCTTTGGCGACAACCTCCTTCCCTCAGCCAGGGCATTGAAAATGGGTTGTGGATAGGTAATCCAGCATGAGAATGACCTAAACCACATGGCCAAGCCAACAAAGGAGTGGCTCAAGAAGAAGTACATTAAGGTGCTGGAGTGGCCTAGCCAGTCTCCAGACCTTAATCCCATTAAAAATATGTGGAGGGAGCTGAAAGTTTGAGTTACCAAAAGTCAGCCTCAAAACCTTAATGACTAGGAGAGGATCTGCAAAGAGGAGTGGGACAAAATCCCTCCTGAGATGTGTGCAAACCTGGACTACAAGAAACGTCTGACCTGATTCCTAACAACAGTTTTGCCACCAAGTACGAAGTCATGTTTTACTTAGTTCACTCATTAAAATGCAAATCAATTGATTACTTTTGATATGCGTTTTTCTGGATTTTTTGGTGTTATTCTGTTTCTCACTGTTAAAATGAACCTACCATTAAAATTATAGACTGATCATTTCTTTGTCACTGGGCAAAGGTACAACATCTTATCTATACAAACCTTTATTTCACAGGTTATTTGGCATACAGTAGGTGTTAAGAAGAAAGGGGGGGGGGATTTTAAAACTAGTCAGGTTTAGCCTAAAATTCTACTTTAACCACATGAGTTCCGGATGATTTACCCCCCCCCCCTCCACCATGACCAGGCCATATTTTGCTATACTTTGCTATACAGCACAGCATTACTTTAAGTGAAAATTGCATGGTCCACGCTGTACCAAAATAAAATGAAAGTCATGTTTTCCCAACAAATAGAGCTTTCTTTTGGTGGCATTTAATCACCTCTGTGGTTTTTATTTTTTGTGCTGACAATTCTGAAAAGAAAGACTTTTTTTACTTTGTACTATAAAACCTATCCAATAAAAAATTGAAAATCAGACTAATTTCTTCATAAAATTTAGGCTAATTATCCAAAGTGTCAGATCACATATTTATACAGGTGCCGCCCTGTAGCAGATCACAAAAACGAAGAGATTTCCAATCACAACTTACCAACCAACCAGCGACCAACCGAATTGACCTGTCTAACAGTATGCGTTAAAAACAGGGGTTTGGTTGCACACATTTGAAAATAGATGCGTAAGCTGCAGGCCCCCGACAAGGCACCCTGTGATCTGCAGTCCCTAACTCTACAATTTAAAGAGTCTCTACAATGAGAGCACATGCATTTAATGGGATAGATGGAGGACAGGTGAATAGAGGGAGCCCACCCCTCCTTAAAGGCACAGGGTCACACTGAACACCCAGCACATCGCACAATGGCGGCAAAGGTGTCAGTGCCTGGCTCAATATAGATATCAATGCAAAAAGTGGTCACCGCCTCCACCTATAACTGGTCTTAGTGGTAAGGAGCACTGGAAGGGCGGACGCGGATCAAAAAAACAAAGAGATTTCCAGTCACAACTTACCAACCAGCCAGCGACCAACCAAATTGACCTGTCTAACAGTATGCGTTAAAAACGGGTTTGGTTGCACACATTTGCAAATACATGCGTAAGCTGCAGGCCCCGACAAGGCACCCTGTGATCTGCAGTCCCCAACTCTACAATTTAAAGAGTCTCTACAAGGAGAGCACATGTTAGTTGGCATACAGTAGGCGTTAGGGAGAAAGGGGGAGGGATTTTAAAACTAGTCAGGTTTAGCCTGAAATTCTACTTTAACCACATGACCTCCGGATGATCTAGCCCCCCCCCCCCCCCCCCATGACCAGGCCATATTTTGCTATACAGCACAGCATTACTTTAAGTGAAAATTGCATGGTCATGCAAAGCTGTACCAAAATAAAATGAAAGTCATGTTTTCCCAACAAACAGAGCTTTCTTTTGGTGGCATTTAATCACCTCTGCGGTTTTTATTTTTTGTGCTGTAAACAAAAAAAAAAGCCGACAATTCTGAAAAGAAAGAGACTTTTTTACTTTGTACTATAAAACCTATCCAATAAAAAATTGAAAATAAAGACTAATTTCTTCATAAAATTTAGGGTAATTATCCAAAGTTTCAGATCACGTATTTATACAGGTGCCGCCCTGTAGCAGTAAAACTGCTATAGGGCGGACCTAAAGTGGTTAAAGCTAAATTCCAGGTACAGCTATTTTTGAATAGTTACATTAGTCCAGCTTGGACCAATATAACTATGCACGTGCCATACCTGTGAGATCGCCGTGGAGACGGAATAAAGTAGCAGGCACTACTATTACTACAGCATCACTGCAAGCTCAAGTGTTCAGTGCTGAGCCATTGTCCTGCTAGCACAGTGAACACAGTAGGTTGCTCGCTTGGCATAGTTGTCAATTACCCACTTTCCATCCTTGCTATAGCCGAAAGACTGCTACAGCATGGGATTACTTTGTTGGGAGGCCGTCATATGACAACCTACTGTGATCGTGCTGCCTGTGCACTTTGTGATCGATGAGTTCTTCGGATTCAACTCATCATAGGTTGAAGTAAAGGGCGAATCACACATGATCAGCTGTGTCCAATGCCTGCTGACCATGGATGTAAACAAACGCCGGTTATTGGCTTTTCCTTCCTCACACTGACAGCGTGAGGAGAAAAAGAGAGCTGATAACTGGCTTGTGTTAAAGGGACATCTACACGGAAAATCAGGGCACTGATTATTAGTGCAGTCCCAACAGCACCCACAAGTGCTGCCAATCAGTGCCTCTTCATTAATGCCGCTGTTATATCAGATTACCGCTACCCATCAGATTGTGTAACGGAAGTGATGTTCCGACAAAAAACACTTACCGCGCATGTGCTATGCGTTCCAACACCTTCCATGAAGGGTAGCGGTAATCTAATAGAACACCTATGCAGACATCTTACTACACCTATCAAGGTCTTAAATTTCAGGGTAATTTTAGCAATAAATTTGGCATTTGTAAATATAGTATATTAATATCTGTGATGCTGTTTTAAAGTTACATTTTGAAAGAAGGTGGACACCAGCAGTAGGAAGGTAGAGGAGGCCATGTTGGTTCACCCCGCACTGCTCTGCGCTTTATGCGTTCAAAATTAAACATCCAAACAGCAGCACAGATATCTGTATACACTATATTTATATACGCTCACTTTATTGCTAAAATTACTCTGAATTAAAGACATAGCTGGGTGTATTAAGATGTCCGCATGGGTGTTCTATTACTGCTACCCATCAGATCATGAAGTGTTTGCATCGGATAGCGCCGTGGAACGCATAGCGCAGTATTTTTTGGTCGGAACATCCCTTCCGTTACGCAATTCGATGGAACACCGCCTATGCATTATTCTCAATAAATGCAAAGTGTTCTCGGATTGGATGAGGTAAAGAAATCATGATGTCACCATCCTGCTTCTCCACCTGGTCAAACCAGAGAATGCTTTGTATTTATTGGGAATAATGGTAGGGGTTGCCTGAATGACCCCCGTGCTGAGCTCTGGGGTCCTCCGGGCATCTGCTCATCACAGGTGCCAGAAGACAGTGAGCCTCAGCTTCCACAGGCCAAGTATGGAATATGGACTGGACCACACTGCACCAATCTAACCATCTACAAATATGTCATCCCTGGAATTCAGATCAACACCTAGAGAAGAGAGAAATGATTCAGTGTTATATGTACAGGGCTCCCCCTTATAGATGGGGTGTCACATCCCATCCCTCCCCACCATGGCTGGGTCACCCTATATACAGAGCAGGAAACCTTCCATACAGTCTACACTCATGTAATAAGTATCACTGCGAGCATACATACTACACCGACCGGCGGGATATTCATGTACCTCGCTGCTGTCTGAGTCTCCTGAGCTCAGCCTCTGAAAATCCAGACCAGCCCGCCATGTTCGCCCTCTCGCCGGTCACTCCGTACTACTTCCACTTATCTCTCCGCTCTGCCACGTCACACCCCATTCATAGGACCCGGGCCGGTGACTGCGCCTCTTCCCAGGCTCCCCCAGACCCTGCTCCGCCTACCTCCCGCCCTGCTGCTAGGCTTACCCGCTCCGACTATCTCCCACTGAGGGGGGACGAGGGCGCCCTTTCTCAGACTACCCTGTTCCACCTATCTCCCACCCAAACAAGCACAGCTACTCATACAACACTAAGTCAGCTACAGCCGGGGGTCAGATAGCCAATTACCACGGCTTCCATTTCATTTCCGGGATCGGCTGACCAACCATATGCAAAGGCATGGCAAACTACGGTTCCCAATTACTCTACCAATCGCCTCTGAGAGTGTGAACACCGGGCGTGGCCAGCGCACGGGGTGGACGTGGAATAAAAATGACATCAGAGCTGAGGGGGAGTGTGATGGGTCAGTGCAGCCGTGGGTGTGGCCTGAGCCCTATACATAGACGATCGGCGAAAGCGGCGCGCAGATGGGTGAAGACTGGGCAGCGAGGTGGGAAGGGCGTTCCACAGACTGCACTGGGCTCTGGTGTAACGTACCTCGTTAGAATTCCATACCCTCGTCACTTCCGGTCTGAAACAGCTGAGCGGCGCAGCAGTGCACATGCTCAGAGCCCCGGATACGTCATTGCACAGCAGAGAAGATCACAAGTACGCATGCTCGGAGGGAATGAAATTATTACGGAGTGTGTGTAATGTTATACTTGCGGCGGTTACATTAAAGCAGTTCGGCGGCAACATGGGGCATCTCCTCTCCTGTCCCTGACACTTCCCTGATCTCGGCTAATATAAAAGCGGCGGCGGGTGTATGAAATGTAAGTGACGGCGATCTGGGCTCCGTGATCTTTTATATTTATTAGCCGAGATGAGGGAAGTGACAGGGAGAGGAGCGGAGATGAATCATGTTGCAGAGGAGCTGTTTTAATGTAACGGCGGCAAGTGTAACATTACACAGACTACTGTGAGAAATCCATACCCTCCTTAGGTGCACCGGAAGTGACAAGGGTATGGTTTTCTCACGGGTATGGTTTTTTCACAGAACACCGGTTTTCCGTGAGAATTACCTACCCGTGAGAAAAACCTACCCTCGTCACTTCTGGTTCACGGCAGTGTGTGTAACGCGAGCGGTTACATTAAAACAGCTTTGCTGCAATATGAGTAATCTCCGCTCCTGTCCCTGTCACTCCCCTGATCTCAGCTAGTAAATATAAAAGCGGCAGCGGCGGGTGTATGAAAAGATAAATCACGGAGCCTAGAGCCGCTTTTATATTTACTAGCCAAGATCAGGGTAGTGACAGGGACAGGAGCGGAGATGACTCATATTGCAGCACAGCTGTTTTAATGTAACCGCCGCGTGGGTAGGTTTTTTTCACGGACGCCGTGATCGTTTCATACTAGTGCGCATGCGCACTAGTCTGATCCTCATCTGCTCCATTATGTATCCAGGGCTGTGAGCTGTTCCTGGCAGGAAGTGACGAGGGTAGGTTTTTCTCACGGGGTAGGTAATTCTCACAGAACACCGGTGTTCCGTGAAAAAACCATACCCGTGAGAAAACCATACCCTCGTCACTTCCGGGGCACCTACTGAGGGTATAGATTTATCACGGTAGTGTGTGTAACGTTACACTTGCGGCGGTTACATTAAAACAGCTCCTCTGCAATATGAGTCATCTCCGCTCCTATCCCTGACACTTCCCTGATCTTGGCTAGTAAATATAAAAGCGGATCACGGAGCCGACATCTCCGTCATTTAGATTTCATACACCCGCCACCGCTTTTATATTTATTAGCCAAGATCAGGGAAGTGTCAGGGATAGGAGCGGAGATGACTCATATTGCAGCACAGCTATTTTAATGTAACCGCCGCAAGTGTAACGTTACACACACTACCGTGATAAAACCATACCCTCTGAGCATGCGCACTTGTCAGGCCCTCGGCTGTTCAATGAGGTATCTGGGGCTGTGAGCATGCACACTGCTACGCTGCTCAGCTGTTCCTGACAGGAAGTGACGAGGGTATGGTTTTCTAACATTACACCGGTGTTCCGTGAGAAATGCCTACCCTCGTCACTTCCTGACCCTTGTCAGAACAGCTGAGCAGCGCAGCAGTGCGCATGCTGACAGCCCCGGAGACGTAATTGAACAGCTGAGGAGCTGACAAGTGCGCATGCTCTGAGGGAATGAAATGATCACGGCAGTGTGTGTAATGCGGTGGTTACATTAAAACAGCTGTGCTGCAATATGAGTCATCTCCGCTCCTGTCCCTGTCACTACCCTGATCTTGGCTAGTAAATATAAAAGCGGCTCTCGGCTCCGTGATTTATCTTTTCATAGACCCGCCGCCGCTTTTATATTTACTAGCCAAGATCAGGGTAGTGACAGGGACAGGAGCGGAGATGACTCATATTGCAGCTGAGCTGTTTTAATGTAACCGCTCGTGTTACACACACTGCCGTGAACCGGAAGTGACGAGGGTAGGCATTTCTCACGGGTAGGTTTTTTCACGGAACACCGGTCTGAGTCGGGAGGGACTTCGACTTCCGTCGTGTGCTATAAGTAATGGCGTCCCAACCTGGATTTATATGCTATGCCTACGGGCTACAAATCCCAGCATGGATTTTTCTATAGATGTACTATAAATCCCAGCATTGATTTTTCTATAGATGTGCTACAAATACCAGCAGGGATTTTTCTATAGATGTGCTACAAATACCAGCAAGGAGTTTTCTATAGGTGTGCTACATATCCCAGCATTGGTTTTTCTATACATGTACTACAAATCCCAGCATTGATTTTTCTATAGATGTGCTACAAATCCCAGCATGGATTTTTCTATAGATGTGCTACATATCCCAGCATGGATTTTTCTATAGATGTGCTACAAACCCCAGCATGGATTTTTCTATAGATGTACTACATATTCCAGCATGGATTTTTCTATAGATGTACTACATATCCCAGCATGGATTTTTCTATAGATGTGCTACATATCTCAGCATGGATTTTTCTATAGATGTGATTGGTTTGATAAGAGCTCCCATTTGTAAACCCGTGCTGGTTACTACTGATGATGCTGTTGTCCTTAGCAAACTCCACGATATAGTCCCTTATCATCCCCTCCAGAAGTTTACATACTACTGATGTCAGACTGACCGGCCTATAATTTCCCGGTATATGCCTCTGACCCTTTTTGAATATCGGAATCACGTTTGCTTTCCTCCACTCCCCTGGTACATCTCCTGTCCTAATACTGTCCGCAAAGATCAGGAACAGTGGTCTGGATATAACCTTACTGAGTTCCTTGAGTACTCTCAGATGTACGCCATCCGGGCCTGGTGATTTGTTTGTGTTAAGTTTGTCCAGCCTTTCCCTGATTTCACCCTCTGTTAGCCATAGTGGCAAGTCCTGTGTATTACTACTAACCATACCGTCATGGTCAGTGTACCCCTCCGTTTCCTGTGTAAATACTGACGAGAAAAAAGCATTCAGCACGGTTGCTTTTTCAGTGTCCTCTGTAACCATCCTCCCATCATCGTTAATTATGTGTGCAATATGCTCTGCCCCAGTTTTTTTGCTGTTGATATACTTAAAGAATTTCTTTGGGTTTTTTTTACTATCCTCCGCTATTTGTCTCTCAAAGTCTATTTTAGTCATCTTGATTTCGTGTTTACACTTCTTATTTGCCTCCTTGTATTGCTTGAAAGCCGATACTGTGCCCTCTGATTTATATTTCCTGAAGGCCAATTTTTTTCCCCTAATAAGTTTTTTAACGCTACGGTTTAGCCAGCCAGGTTTGGCTTTGTCTCTTCAAAATTTATTTCCCATAGGAATGCACTGCAAGATGCCTTTGCTTAATATGTTCCTAAAGCATTCCCATTTTTCCTCTGTGGTCAGGGATCCCAGGGTCTGGTCCCAGTTTACCCTTTCCATCAATGAGTACAATTTTGGAAAGTCTGCCCTTCTGAAGTTAAGGGTTCTTATGTTCCCCACTTGCCTTGCTATATTGTTATTTACGCTAAATGTGATCATCCTGTGATCGCTAGAGCCCAGGTTGTCCTGGACTCCTACCTCCGAGATTAGGTCTGGGTCATTAATGATCAATAGATCCAGGATTGCGTTTTCTCTAGTAGGAGAGTCCACCAACTGTGACATGTAATTATCCAGTAAGGTTTCCGTGAATAGACGGCCCTTATGTGAGTGTGTAGTCCCCTCTCCCCAGTCAATGTCGGGATAATTGAAGTCCCCCAATATGATGACTGATCCTAGCTTTGCCACTTTACCCAAAAGTGCTAAAAATTCCTGCTCTACCTCCTCCCCTTGTTTAGGTGGCCTATAGTAAACCCCCACAATTACTTTTCCCTTTTCTCCTTCCCTATGGAGTTCTACCCATACGGATTCTAACTCCATACTCATCCCTTCCGTAATGTCACTCCTCTCAATCACCTTTACATTGTTCTTGACGTAGAGACATACCCCTCCCCCTATTTTTCCTACCCTGTCCTTCCGGTACACCGAATACCCTTGGATATTGGCCAGCCAGTCATGTGAGGGGTCGAACCAAGTCTCCGCTATTCCCACAAGGTCTATGTCCTCCTCATGTACTAACATTTCCAACTCATCCATTTTATTAGCTAGGCTCCTGGCATTAGCATATACCCCTCTTAGTTTTACGGTTTATGGTATGATTACGAGCTTGACAAGCATGCACTGCCGAGTACTTTCTTTGTAAGTACAGCTATTTACCTAATAAACCTTCAGAGTTTTATAAACAGAGAGCACTAGATCTGTCCTCCTTTACTCCCTTTACATGCCATACTGTGTCCGGAGGTGAAATACTGGACTAAGCCCCCCTGGTTCGCTGGTTATATTCCTCCTCATTGAGGATTCAGGCTAATCTTGAACCGTGTTTCCGGCTCTGATAATAAGGTGAGAGGCCATTACATATGGTGAAGGGATTTTCTATCACTGTCACGGAGGTGTTATTTTGCAACTGGGATTATGGAATTAGTTTAATGGACACTTTTTGTTTGCACTGTGGATTTGCACCAATTGTGATTCATTTATGGACATTTATGGACATTTTTTGATTTACTTGCACAGTTTTTATTTGCACAGTCATCTTTTGTGATTCTACATATATTTCACATTTATTAGGTTGTTAATTACCAGTCTACTTGGAGATCGAGTGAAAGCAGATGCTTTAAGTCTCCAAATCGGAGACTTAGTAGATCAGAATGTATTGGTCCAAGTTCCAAAGGTGGAACAGGGCAGGGGGTTTTACTCCCACATTTTTGTGATAAGAAAACCCTTTGGGGAGTTATCGTTTAATTCTGAATCTACGCACTCTAAATCGCTCGATAAAATACAAGCATTTTCGCATTGAATCTGTGAATTTCATAGGAAATCTTCTATACCCGGAATGTTTCATGGCAACACTGGACCTAAAGGATGCCTATTTTCACATCCCCATTCACCTAGCTTACCAGAAGTGTTTACGATTAGCAGTGAAGCTAGGGTAGAAAAATCCGACATTTTCAATTCCAGGCACTGCCCTAAGGGTTGTCTTCAGCCCTATGCATCTTAACCAAAGTCTTGGGGGAAGCTTTGGCCTCGTTAAGACAGAAATCTATTCTGATCATCCCCTACCTGGATGACCTCCTAGTAGTGGCAGACTCAAGTCAGAAAATAGAAAGGGATCTCCAGACAGTTCAGGAGTTCCTCAGGTCACTAGTCTGGATGATGAACAAAGAAAAGTCTTGTCTGACGCCTTCCCAAAGAGTGACGTATCTCGGGTACAAGATTTCCTCTCTGGACCAAAAGATTTTTCTTCCAAAAGTCAAGGTTTTAACCACTTACCGACCACCTACATCGGCTGACTTTAAGTGGTTGTACCGGGGTGATGCCTCTAACTAGAGGCATCACCCCAGTACCCTTTTTTTGAGCCGGCAGTCGGCTTTCTGGCGGTAATGACCGATGCGGCTCGGGAGCCGCTCTATCGTTACCCCAGCGATTGGGAGGGGACAAGCCCGCCTCCTTCCGCGGCTCTGCCCAGGTCTCCTGACCCGAGCAACCAGCCGGCATGTCCGCCGGCTGGATGGAGTCCCGAACAAAGCCAGATGTGGCTTTGATCGGGTCTCCGGTCACGTAACTCAGAGGCGGCGTCCATGACGTCACATCCTGGTTACTCGGCTGCTAAAGGCGCCGCATTTAAAAAGTGAATGTATTCAAAAATGCAGTTTTCGGCGTTTTGAATACATGGAAGTGTAGTGGAGGGGTCTAGGGTCTTTTAGACCCCGATCCCTCCATAAAGAGTACCTGTCACTGCCTATTGTTGTCACAAGTGATGTAGAGTTTTTTTTTTTTTTTAAAACCTGTGCTAAAATTTAAAAAATAAATTAAAAAAAATAATTTTTAGCCACCCCCGTCGCCATGACCTCGCGCACGAAATAAAACATATACGGAAGTTGCGCCCACAAATTAAATCGCTGTTCAAACCACACACGTGAGGTATCGCCGTGATCCACAGAGCGAGAGCAATAATTTAAAAAAAATTTAAAGGATCGCCTATGGAGATTTCCGCGGGTGTGCACAATTTTAAACCGTAACATGTTGGGTATCTATTTACTCGGCGTGACCTCATCTTTCACAATATACAAAAAAACATGGGCTAATTTTACTGTTTTGATTTTTTTAAATGCAGTGAAATGTAATTTTTCGAAATTTTTCACAAAAAATGGCGTTTGAAAGACCACTGCGCAAATACCACGTGACAAATAATATTGTACTGACCGCCATTTTATTCTCCAGAGTCGTTGCTAAAAAAATATATATAATGTTTGGGGGTTCTAAGTAGTTTTCTAGCAAAAAATACTGATTTTAACTTGTGAACAAGATGTGTCAAAAATGGGCTCTGTCCTCAAGTGGTTAAAGATGATTCAGATGGTGGCTTCTTTACAAACCAACCAATGGGTCTCACTCACGGACATCTCAAGAGTCATGGGCCTTATGACCTCCTGTTTTCCGGCTGTCCCTTGGGCACGGTTTCAACAGCGTCTCCTTCAATGGTTCCTGCTGAAAATCTGGGATAGATCTCTGAAATTCCTTGGAACTGGAGGTAAAAATTCCCTCCAGAGTAAAGAGAACCCTATGGTGGTGGAGATTGCCACTCCACCTCACAAAGGTGTTGGACTGGGTTACAGAGGATAACCACAGACACAAGCTCTTTTGGATGGGGGGCCCATCTCCAGAGCCAATTAGCGCAGGGAGAATTGTCCCCACTAGAAGCAGGGGCGTCATCGAATCAAAGAGCTTGTGGCAGTACAAAAAGCCTTAGAGGTCTTTCAAGCAGAAATCAAGGGATGTCATCTGCAGATTCAATCCGACAACATTGCAACGGTGGCATACCTCAACAAACAGGGGGTACACGAAGTCGGGGGTTGCAATTCATAGCCCAGAAGATTTTTTCTTTGGCCGAAGTGAATCTGGCCTCCGTTTCAGCGCTTCATCTTAAGGGGACTCAGAATGCCTTAGCAGACTACCTCAGCCGCTACCGGGTGTGTCGGGACAATTGATCCCTCAACCCGAAAGATTTTGCGGCCAGGTGGGGTCTACCAGAAGTGGACCTCTTTACAGCCCAAACAAACAGCAGAACAAAGACATTTTTTTCCCTCAACCCAAGGGATCAATCTCTGGGGATCGACGCATTTGTGATCATTCAACTTTTGCTATTTCTACCCCCCCAGTCAGGCTAATCTCTGAAGTCCTCTGGAAATTTCTCCAAGAGGATACCAATTTTATTCTAATAGCCCCCTGTTCTCCCAAAAGGCCGTGGTTTTCATGCCTACAGTCTTTAACCTCAAAACCTCCAATAACACTTCCTTTGAGACAGGACCTGTTGACTCAGGGTCCGGTATCTCATCCTCATATCACATCCCTAAAGTTGACAGCTTGGTATCTGAAGAACAGATACTAAAGCTCCCAGGGGTTCTCAGACATGGTAGTGAAGACCTTAGTCAGTTGTTGAAAGCCTGTCACGAGAGCAATATACTCCAAGGTTTGTGTCACAAACCTGGTTGGAGGCTCCCCTTGCGGCTGAGTGCAGAGCACCCCTGGAGATGGTGACAGAGGGTGCTGTGCCCAAAGGTGCACGGGTTGCCTGCAGGTGTAGCTGTGTCAGGAATCGGATCCGCAGTAGATAAGACAGTCACTTGGATCATTGGAAGTGCAGGCAGGTTAGTGCAATCAAGGTCAGAAGCCAGGACAAGGGTCAAACACAGGTAGTCAATCAGGAGCAGGCAGGGAGAAGTCCGTAAGGCAAGCTGGGTTCAGAGCAGGAGAAAGCCAGAGCAGGTCAAGGATAGCCAGGTCGGTAACGGGTAATCAATCAAGCAGGAGTTTCAAGGCACAAGGAAATCAGGTACTAGCTGAAGATAATCCAGCAATAAATGGCAGCCAGTGCTGGGTTTATATAGGAAGTGGATGTCGATAATTGGCACTCATTTGGACGTCCCACGTGCCCATTTTGGAAATTGGCATATCTGCCATTTCCTGACAGTCCTGCGTGGACATTTTGGAAATTGGCATATCTGCCATTCCCTGACAGTTCCTCGCAGCCATTTTGGAAATTGGCATATTTGCCATTCTTTATCAAGTTCTTCCCTGACAGTGCCACCCCCCCTCCGAGGGGCAGGCTCCGGATGCCCAAACGTACCTGTTTCTCCGGAAATCTGTTGAAGAACTCCTGAAGGAGTTTAGGGGCATCTACAGTACTTGCTGGTTCCCATGAGTTTTCCTCAGGCGGGAACCCCTTCCACTTAATGAGATACTGCACTTGTCTTCCTCTTCTCCGACCATCTATGATGGCCTCCACTTAAAATTCCATGTACTCCCCTACCATAACTGGAGGCGGAGGTGGCTCCTCCCTGTTAGGAAATTAACTAGTCACTGCTGATTTAAGTAAAGAGACATGGAAGACTGGGTGTATCTTATAGGAGTTCGGAAGGTTTAGTTCAAATGCCACGGGGTTAACTTCCCTTTTGATTTCAAAAGGTCCAATAAACTTAGGACCCAATTTCCGTGAGGGACAAGTGAGTTTGATATTTGCTGTGGAAAGCCAAACTTTGTCTCCAACCTTAAACATAGGATTTCCCCTCTTCTTTTTGTCAAAGTGCCTCTTATAATCCTCTTGAGCCTTCAGTATTGCTTCTTTAAGGGTCTGGTAGTTGGACAGTATAGAGGCCACCCTATCCTGGACTGCGGGTACTGAAGCCTCCGGGAGGACATACGGCAAAAAAGAGGGATAGAACCCATAATTTGCCCAAAATGGGGATTGATTCGTGGAGGCGTGAACCAAATTATTATATGCAAATTCGGCACAAGGAAGAAAAGATGCCCAGTTGTCCTGGGTAAAGGTAGAGAAGCATCTCAGGTATTGCTCCAAAGTTTGGTTGGTCCTTTCTGTTTGTGCATTACTTTGTGGATGGTATGCGGACGACAAACAGACTTGGATTTGTAGAGTCCTGCACAATGATTTCCAGAATCTGGAAGTGAACTGCATCCCTCTGTCGGACACAATACTGCTTGGTAGTCCATTTAGTCGGACAATTTCTTTAATGAATATATGTGTTGTATCCATAG
This sequence comes from Pelophylax lessonae, assembly GCF_965119305.1. Classification (NCBI taxonomy): domain Eukaryota; kingdom Metazoa; phylum Chordata; class Amphibia; order Anura; family Ranidae; genus Pelophylax; species Pelophylax lessonae. The sequence goes on along the minus strand of NC_138775.1, from coordinate 143,227,621 downwards.
CTGAGGGGGTGCCTATCATAGGCAGATAGTGAGCCATCTTGGACAGTCTGTCGACTACTACCATGATGGTGGTGAATCAGTCTGAAGGGGGTAAGTCGACAATAAAATCCATTGATATCATCCTCCATGGCTGTTCCGGAACAGGGAGAGGTCTCTGCAAACCCCAAGTCTTGGTATAGTAACCTTTACTGCGGAGACAAGTTACGCAGGAGTCCACATAATCTTTACAATCCTGTCTGAGATTGGGCCACCAGAAGGATTTTTGAACAAAATCACACGTTTTTCTGACGCCAAAGTGGCCGGTGAGGAGGGGATCATGACAAGCCTTCAGGACTTGGGGTCTTACTTCAGGAGGGATGAAAATTTTGTTATGCCATAAGAGATTCCTGTCTCTTTGTAATGTGGTGAATTGTTTCTCATCCATCACGGCACCTGGTGTGGGGATCATCCCTAATCCTCTCTCTCTTTAAGAACCTTCATATTGGACTGTTGTTATTGTTCTTTGGCGTTGCACCCCTCCATTGTTTATGTTATCTTTATGGGTTACAATCATATCCATTGGTGCTAGCAGCCTGGTTTTCACATTTTTTTTTTATCACCAAGTGCAGATATATTTCTTTTGTTTACCAAATTTAACACACCTGCTCCCCATTCACACCTGAGACCTTGTAACACTAACGAGTCACATGACACTGGGGAGGGGAAATGGCTAATTGGGCCCAGTTTGGACATTTTCACTTAGGGGTGTACTCACTTTTGTTGCCAGCAGTTTAGACATTAATGGCTGTGTTGAGTTATTTTGAGGGGACAGCAAATTTACACTGTTATACAAGCTGTACACTCACTACTTTACATTGCAGCAAAGTGTCATTTCTTCAGTGTTGTCACGTGAAAATATATAATAAAATATTTACAAAAATGTGAGGAGTGTACTTAATTTTGTGAGATACTATAAATCTAAACCAAAACTCCCACAGCTGTCTTCACAAACCACACACAATACCATTGCTGATGCAAATTTAAAATGAGTAACAATTTTGTGTGTTGTTTAATATTTCCAAATGATCATCATTTTCACTACAAAAATGTAATATGTGTAACAACATCATTAATCCAAATCAACATGTCATTACCAAATTTCAGAGGGTAACAGCACTATTCTACACTCACACACCAATAAACACCAAATATCACAGAATAAATCAAGAAACAGAACTCCTGCCTGATGTAATTCCACCACCTAAAGGTAAATGCCTAAAGAAATGTAGTATTTAGATGTAAGAGGGTTCTACCACCATTGCAAATCTTGCCATATGTGTTCCACAGGGAAGGACAAATAGCCTTGAGAATTGCACACCGGCACCAATTGCAGCCTCTTACCAAGAAAAAAGCCCCCAGAGTTAGAGATGGTCTTATAACAGAATGCTGACAGTAATCAGCCTTAACCAGCCTTGGAACAAGAATTTGCCGTTGGGACCACCTTTGTGTTAAAGCACTGTAGATAGCTGCCATAACCGCGGTATTTAATGTCAAAGTACCAACGTATATTTACAGGGGGTGGTCCAGAAGTGGTTAAACTTTTGATGGGGTGGGATGGTCAGAGTTATGTTACGTGACCTGGTTAGTGCTCACCTTATTTTTGTCCCTGCTGTACACTATGAAATTGAGGGGGGGGGGGCAATTTAAGTGTTTCTCTTTTAGATTGTAAGCTCTTTAGAGCAGGGCTCTTCTAACCATATTGTAAAGTGCTGTGAAAAATGTTGCAACATTAAATATCAGTCAATTGTTTGGGCAAAGTAACTGAATGAACAAAATAGTGTTCCCATTGTCCAAATCTAATATAGAATTGGTTTTAATTTTTTTTTTTTTTTTGGAGGTTTAATAAAAAAGTGGAATGTCTTGCTAACACACCTTCCAATCTCTTTTAAATCTACTTTGCTACAAAATAATTTTATTCTGCACACATGCAAGTCATTAAATAGAGAAAGTATAAATCCAAAACAAAAAGAGCAAGCTTTTAACAGCTCCAATGCTGATTTTCAGGTTCCATTAATTTTTGCTATGGTCTAGGTAAACTATTGAACACGTAAAATTAAGTATTCATTTTCTCTAATCACAAGTTGCCCATCCCTTAAACACCATTTTTTAAATAAATATTTAGTGAAATAGGTATATTGAACACATTTTCGAAATGGCACACAACTGGTTGCCCAGGCCGGCTCCTGGCCTGGAAATGCATCCTCGTGTGTGGAAGGACGTTCGGATGCACTTGCAAGTGTTCATGCTGCTCAGAGTTTTCAGTAAGTTAATATGGTAAGATCATTTTTTTTAATCATGAGATGTTGCTGATTGGAAAGGTAAGTGTGGGAGATGTCTTGGTGTTCCCAGGGTTTAGGGGGACGTACTGTTGGAATTTTGTGTTTAGTGATCCTCAGAACACACACCACTTCCTGATTCTATGCACAGTAGACTACCTGCATTTGTACATGTAAATACAGTGTGAAATGTGTGTATGCATTAAAGACCGGTGCTACCAGTAAGGCAAATTAGGCATCCGCCTAGGGCACACTGCCGCCTAGGGGCGCCTTGCCGCTGGTTTCCCTTCTCAGTCTCGCTCTCCCGAGTCGTGCCGCCCTGGACCATCACTGAGTGTGGGCGCCGTGGCAGAGGAACAGACCTGATGTCACCGGTCTCCCGAGCAGGAGTCGGCAAGGTGTCCGTGAGTGGTCCTTGCCGGGTCCGCCGCGCTGCCCCGCCATCATTGAATTTTTTTGCACCCATCATCATTATGTCATGTGCTCACTGCCTCACCGGCCAGAGTCGCCGCCCGCCGCTTCCTGCAGACAGTCCTGCCTTCCACTGGCCAGCCGCCAGCGCTGCCCAGAACAAGAAGACACGCTTGCCTGGGCTGTGCGGCTGCAAGTGAGATTATCTCTCTGGAGGGACTGTGGAATCGGCGTGGCGGCGGGACTCCAGAGAAGAACTGTCTCTCTCACTCTGGAGGAGGGACTAGGGAGTGGCACTGTGGCTGTGGGCGTCCTGTGAGACTGTGCACTCAGAGCAGATGAAGGAGCCGAGGAGAGCACAAGTCAGAGTCTGGACTGGTCTGGAAGAATCTTGTTGCAGGCAGCCGGGGAGCCCGCTGCTGGACTAGTGGAGAGAGAGAGAGGCCAGACTTGGACTCGAGGGACCACCAGAGACTGATGGGAGACACAAGGTACATGTTTTTAAAGTTTAAACTGAAGTCTACAGGGGAGGGGGGCCAGTAGGCCACCTTAGGAAGGGATGGGACCTGCCCTGGCCCTGGGGCTTGGCCTGTTTTAAGGTTTCTTTATGGGGAGGGGGAGCGGGGGATCCACCCTGGGGGGGACTGGGGGGGGTCTATGGGTTGGGACCAGTCACCAGGCCAGGGGTCCCCCCGTATAGATCCCCTTAGAGCAGGCCAGGCTATGGGAGGGGGACCCTGGCCTGCTTTAAAGGGGGATCTATTGGTAGGGGACCCTGGCCTGCTCTAAGGGGGAATGGGATCTATGGGGGAACTGCCTGCCCTAAAGGGGGATCTACAGGGGGCCTGCGCTAAATGGGGATCTTTGGGGGACCTGCCCTGGCCTGCACTAAAGGGGATCTATGGGGGACCTGCCCTTGCCTGCACTTAAGGGGGATCTACGGGAGACCTGCCCTGGCCTGCACTAAAGGGGGATCTATGGGGGACCTGCCTGCGCTAAAGGGGGATCTATGGGGGACCTGCCCTGGCCTGCACTAAAGGAAGATCTATGGGGGACCTGCCCTGGCCTGCTCTAAAGGGTGATCTATGGGGGATCCTGGCCTGTTCTAAGGGGGGTTATTTCGGCTAAATATATGTATATATCCTTTATATTGGGGAACAAAAGGTAAAACTAAAGGGGGATCTATATGGTAGGGGGACCCTGGCCTGGGAATGAGACCCTGGTCTCTAAGAGGGAATGGGATCTTTGGGGTACCTGTCTGCGCTGGGATCTATAGGGGACCTGCCCTGGTCTGTGGGGATGTATATGGGGGAACCTTTCCTGGCATATACTAAAGGGGGATCTACAGTAGGAGACCTGCCCTTGTCTGCACTAAAGAGGGATCTACGGGGGGACCTGCCCTTGCCTGCACTAAGTAAAGAGGGATCTACGGGGGACCTGCCCTTGCCTGCACTAAGTAAAGAGGGATCTATAGGGGACCTGCCCTTGCCTGCACTAAGTAAAGAGGGATCTACGGGGGACCTGACCTGCCCTTGTGCCCAATAACTGTCCGAAAGTCGAACAAACTGTCCAAATGCCTGAATTTCGGCGGATTTTTTGTATAGTCTATGGCCACCATAAGACATAGGAAAGCATTCATCAGCTGATCTCATTAGCGCACACCTGTGGCTGCCTTCCCTCCTTCTAGCAGATCATAACCACCCCCAGCTAGGTGCACAGTTTTCTAATTCAATTAATCAGTGATCACTGCTCTCACTAAATACAGACATTTTTGTTTTGTCTTAAAATAATCTTGCATAGATCTGTTCATTTGGAGAGTGCAGAAAATGAGAGATCAGATAACCGCCTATTTGGATAGAGCTGTAGTATTGAAAACAGGAGAAGCGTGTCCTGGATTCTGTAAAGCCCAGCATACACTATACAATCTGATTACACAATGTCCTTTAGATCTGCCATCAATTATGTAGTGCAAGGGGCCTGCCTTATTGGATACAGAGTGATTGGATAGCTGGTGTGTCCTCCCATTATATAGTTTTGATAAATCTAAAGGAGATTGTACAGAGCTTGTACAACGACATTGTATAGTGTATGGGCACCTTTAGCCACCAAAAATGAACTAGTTGCTAACTACTTCTATTCCTTGTTTTCTTTGCAACAACATTTTCAAAATACAAATCCACTTCAGTAACATTTAGAAAGTTAGGGGTAGCTCTTAATTGTCTCCAGAGAACGCTACATAGCTTTGTGGAGTGGAGTTGTGCTGCCTGCCACAAGTGGGTGTAACAATATAAATTTAATTAAATAAAAGAAAAATCAGCGTGGGGGGTCCCCCCCCAATCGAAACCAGGCTCTTAGGTCTCTATTATATGATAAATAATTGTTAATGTCTAAATAGAATGTTCACTTCTAGTTATATATGTTTATGCTTTTATCACGGTACTACTATATATTCTAGATATAAATCTGATCAACTTAGTGGTAGTGCTCTGATCTAGCAACAGTCAAGTAATGGGTTAAAATCCCACCTATCACCTCCCTAAAGTTTCAATGACGATTGGGTATGTGCGTAGACGAAAGCATATTTGCCATTAGTGAGATACAAATTATTTCTCACTGATTGCATTCGCCAAAGCACAATTGCATTTGCCATTGCAATTCTAGGGAGGTGGTAGCATGGGTGGGATTTAAACTTGTTATCTACGTGCTGCTAGCTAAGAGTGCAAAAAATTAAGCCACTGTGCTGAGTACAATTATACTTAGAATACAAAGAAGTACCATGATTACAGAATGAACATGTATAAATAGAACTCAACATTTTCATAAAATATGAATTAGGCATAAAAAAAGTTTGACATATATAGAATAGAGATATAACTCTTACATAGTTACATAGTTTGTGAGGTCGAAAAAAGACACCAGTCCATCCGGTTCAATCTATGATGTGTGTGTGTGTGTGTGTGTTTGCTGTTAACTGTACATTGTATACCCCTGTATGTTGTGGTCTTTAAGGTGCCCATCTAATAGTTTTTTGAAACTATCGATGCTCCCTGCTGATACGACTGCTCGTGGAAGAGAATTCCACATCCTTACTGCTCTGACAGTGAAGAACCCCCTACGTATTTTAAGGTTAAACCATTTTTCCTCTAGTTTTAGTGAGTGGCCACGTGTCTTATTGTATTTCCTTTCTCTGAAAAGTTTGTTCCTTATGCTAGGGTCGCCAGTACAGTATTTGTACATTGATATCATATCCCCCCTCAATCGTCTCTTCTCCAGAGAGAATAAGTTCAGTGCTTGTATTCTTTCCTCATAACCGATACCCTCCATTCCCCTAATTATTTTTGTTGCCCTTCTCTGGACTCTCTCTAGTTCCAGCCCATCCTTCCTGAGGACCGGTGTCCAAAACTGGACAGTATACTCCAGATGTGGCCGGACCAGAGTCTTGTAGAGTGGGAGAATAATCTCTATATTTCTGGAGTGAATCCCATTTTTTATACATCCCAGTATTCTGTTGGCTTTGCTTGCAGCGGCTTGGCATTGCATGCCACTGCCAAGCCTGTTGTCTACCAGTACCCCCAGGTCCTTTTCCATCCTAGACTCACCCAGAGGTTCCCCCCTAGTGAGTAGCTTGCTTTCGTGTTTCTGACGCCCAAGTGCATTACATTTTTCAACATTAAACCTCATCTGCCATGTAGTTGCCCACCCCATTATTTTGTTCAGATCCGCTTGTAAGGTTTCCACATCCTGCCCAGAAGATATTGGCATGCCTAGTTTAGTATCATCCGCAAATACTGAGATTGTACTCGATATCCCCTCCTCTAGATCATTTATGAATAAATTAAACGGGATTGGCCCCAGGACAGAACCTTGGGGGACCCCACTTTCCACGCCCGCCCAACCCAAGTACTCCCCATTAACCACTTGCCGACTGCCGCACGACTATTTACTGCGGCAGTCTGGCTCTCCTGGGCAAACCGACGTAGGGCTACATCGCTCGCCTAATGTAAACAAAGTCGCCTGTCATTCTCCCTGATGTAAGAACAGAGATCATACGATCCTGCTATCTAGGATCGTATGTCTCTGTTGTTACATCACAAGCCATGCCCCTTTACAGTTATAACCACGCTCCTAGGGACACACTTAACCCCCTTGATCACTAATAAAGTTAACCCCTTCCCTGCCAGTGTCATTTTTACAGTAACAGTGCATATGTATAGCACTGATTACTGTAGTAATGTCACTGGTACCCCCAAAAAAATCGCAGATCGCCGCCATTACTAGTTAAAAAAAAAACAACAAAAATTACATAAATCTTTCCCTTAGTTAGTAAACGCAATAACTTTTGTGCAAACCAATCAAAATACGCTTATTGCAATTTTTTTTTTTTTTACCAAAAATATGTAGCAGAAAACAAATTGGCCTAAAATGTTAAACAATTTAGATTTTTACATTTTTTTTTGGGGGGGGGGGGGGGAATTTCATATAATAAAATGTGAAAAATATTGTTATTTTTTCAAAATTTACGCTCTTTTTTTGTTAATAGCGCAAAAAATAAAAATCGCACAGGGGATCAAATACCACCAAAAGAAAGCTCTGTTTTTGGGGAACAAAAGGACGTCAATTTAGGTACAGCGTCGCATGACCGCGCAATTGTCCATTGAAGCCACGCAGTGCCGAATCGCAAAATAGGCCCTGGTCTTTGAGCAGGAAAATTCTCCGGGGGTTAAGTGGTTAATCACCACCCTCTGGACTCTCCCCTGGAGCCAGTTCTCTATCCAGGTACTCACCCTATAGTCCATACCTACCTTCCTTAACTTGGAGAGTAAGTGTTTGTGGGGAACGGTGTCAAAGGCCTTTGCAAAGTCCAGATACACCACATCCACAGGCTTACCTTTATCTAGGTGGCAGCTCACTTCATCGTAGAAGGTTAATAGATTGGTTTGGCAAGAATGATTTTTCATGAATCCATGCTGATTACTACTAATAATACCATTTTCATTACTAAAGTCTTGTATGTGGTCCCTTAACATCCCCTCCAAAATCTTGCAGACTACTGATGTTCGGCTAACCGGTCTATAGTTACCCGGGATACATCTCGGCCCTTTTTTAAATATTGGTACCCCGTTGGCTTTTTTCCAATCAGCTGGCACCATACCTGTCTGTAGCATTGGCGGACGGTTCGTTAGGGGCGCAGGGGCGCCGCCCCCCCCATCCATGCGTCCGGCCCCCTAATCTGCATGCAGGGGCGCCGGACGCATGGAGTTCAGTGGGGATTTTTTTTTGCATCACCTGATTAGAGCCAGAGGCTCTAATAGGGCGATGCAAAGGGTGGACCCGGGGGGCAGAGCAGTGCGTCCCGAGCCCACCCATTGTGTGACAATAACGAATGAAAATTCGCTATTGTCACACCGATCCTCCTCCTGGCCAATCAGGAAGCGCGTCCGATACGCGCTTCCTGATTGGCCGCAAGGCAAACCCCATGCCATTGGCCGAGGAGGCGGGAGCGGAAGGACTGGAGGAGGCGCGCCACCGGGACCGAGGAGAAGCCGTCGTTCGGGGGACTGAGGAGAAGCTGATCGCCGCCACTGCTGCTCCAGGTAAGTAAGGGGGCACGCACGCTGATCTCAGCATTGGGGGCATGTATGCTGGTCACTACATTGGGGGCACGCACGCTGATCTCTGCATTGGGGGCATATATGCTGGTCACTACATTGGGGGCACGCACGCTGATCTCTGCATTAGGGGCATGTATGCTGGTCACCACATTGGGGGCATGTATGCTCGTCACTACATTGGGGGCACGTATGCTGGTCACTGCAATGGGGGCATGTATGCTGGTCACTACATTGGGGGCATGTATGCTGGTCACTGCATTGGGGGCATGTATGCTGGTCACGGCATTGGGGGCATGTATGCAGGTCACTACATTGGGGGGCATGTATGCTGGTCACTACATTGGGGGCATGTACGCTGATCACTACATTGGGGGCATGTACGCTGGTCACTGCATTGGGGGCATGTACGCTGGTCACTGCATGGGGGAATGGTATGCTGGTCACTGCATTGAAGGGGGCATGTATGCTGGTCTCTGCATTGGGGGCATGTACGCTAGTCACTGCATTGAAGGGGGCATGTACGCTGGTCACTGCATTGAAGGGGGCATGTACACTGGTCACTGCATTTAAAGGGGGCACGCTGGTCACTGTGCATTGAAAGGGGGCACGCTGGTCACTGTGCATTAATAGGGGGCACGCTGGTCACTGTGCATTGAAAGGGGGCACGCTGGTCTCTCTGCATTGAAAGGGGGCACGCTGGTCTCTCTGCATTGAAAGGGGGCACACTACACCTTAATTACTGAAGGCCCCTTTCACACTTTTGCAACCTCAAAGTCACGCAATTTTTTACAGCGTTTTTTGCCGCAAAGCAATGCCTATTACATTTTTCTGTTTGCGCCCCCCCCCCCCCCCAAAATTTTGCGCACCAGCTGCCACTGGTCTGTAGACTATCCTTAAAGATCAAGAATAATGGTCTGGCAATCACCAGGCTGAGCTCTTTAAGAACCCTCGGGTGCAAGCCATCCGGTCCCGGTGTTTTTTTTGTGTTAAGTTTCTCTAGTTTAGTTCTAAGTCTATCTTCTGTTAGCCATGGCGGTACTTCCTGAGGTGTATTAATTAGTTTAGCCTTAAAAGCTGGGTTAGTGTAGCCCCCCTATTTTTTTTGTGAAGACTGAAGAGAAGAAATTATTTAACACTTCTGCCTTTTCTCTGTCCTCTGTGGCCATATTTCCTTTATCGTCTTTTATGGGGCCAATGTGTTCTGGCCTCGCTTTCTTACTGTTTATATACTTAAAGAATTTCTTGGGGTTCTTTTTACTCTCTTCCACTATATGTCTCTCGTGTTCTATTTTGGCTGCCTTGATTTTGTCTTTACATTTCTTATTACACTTTTTGTAATGCTTAAATGCTGCCAATGACCCCTCAGTCTTGTATTTTTTGAAGGCCTTTTCTTTAGTATTAATATGCATTTTTATGTTGGAGTTTAGCCACCCAGGGTTTAGTTTTGCTCTTTTAAATGTATTTCCCTTTGGAATGCACTGGCCAATCCCTTTGTTTAGTATGCTCTTGAAGCACTCCCATTTTTCCTCCGTGTTCTTTTTTTCCAGGGTTCTATGCCATTTGATATTTTCTAGCAGAGAGCGCAGTTTTGGGAAATTGGCTCTTTTGAAATTCAGTGTCCTTATATTACCCTTGTGTTTCCTGTTACTATGATTAATACTGAAACTAATTGACCTATGGTCACTGTTTCCTAAGTTGCCCCATATTTCTATATCCGTGATCAGGTCTGTATTGTTGGTAATCAGTAGGTCAAGTACCGCATTGTTTCTTGTCGGTGCGTTCACCATCTGACCCATAAAATTGTCCTGCAAAACATTTAGGAACTGCCGAGCCTTGGCTGAATGCGCGGTTCCTTCTGCCCAGTCTATATCTGGATAATTAAAGTCCCCCATTATAATGACATTTCCCATCCTTGCTGCCAATCCTATCTGTAAAAGGAGGTCCACCTCCCCCTCCTCCCTCTGGTTGGGGGGCCTATAGCATACGCCCAATATTACCTTCCCTATAGTGCCTTCCCTTTTAAGTTCTACCCATACGGATTCTGCCTCGTCCATAGCTATATTATTAATATCATCCCTCATATTTACCTGTACACTGTCCTAATATACAGACATACCCCTCCCCCTTTTTTACCTTCTCTATCCCTGCGATAAAGGGAATACCCCTGAATGGTTGCCATCCAATCATGAGAGCTGTCGAACCAAGTCTCTGTTATCCCCACAAAATCTAAGTCCTCCTCAAACATCAGCAGCTCCAGCTCTCCCATCTTGTTGGCCAGGCTTCTGGCATTGGTATACAAACCTCGTAATTTTGACTGGTTGCATATATCCTCGTTTGATGTTGTTTTTAGGCTGCTCTTGTGATTTTTCCCCATACCCACTCTGGATTTAGGAGCTTACATCAATGATAATATTATAAATATCAGCAAAAGAAGCAGAACAATCACATCTACAACTTGATGATTTAGCAATGATCTTACATTTGTATTTTGGGGGAATATATATTCTCTTGATCTATGTTCATTCGTTAATCATGGTACTACTGTATATTCTAATAATAATTGTGCTCATTTCAATGGCATAGTGGGTAGCACTCCTACCTAGAAAAACTCAAACCATGGGTTCAAATCCCAAGCATGGTATTACCTGCCTACATTTTAAACAGCAGAGTATGCTGAAAATAGACGAACACCTAATTGCAATGTGAAATAATAATTTGGTGCAAACCAAAAAAGGAACTGCGTAGTGTGAGTGATAAAGTACAAAAATTCAGCCCAGCGCTCACTCCGAATGGGAAGACTGGCGTGCTGCTCTCCTCAGGCAGGGAACTCCAATACGGGTACATAGAAAAGAAAGAAAGAGGAGGCGCAAACACCTAGTGCAGTGGTTCTTAACCTTGTTGGAGGTACTGAACCCCACCAGTTTCATATGCGCATTCACCGAACCCTTCTTAATTGAAAAAATAAAATATGATTTTTTCAAATTCAAAACATAGGTATATATTTAGATATATATTTATACATAGGTGCACAAAATGAACAAAACCATTAAAAAACAAAACCATAAAAAAAAAAAAAAAAAAAAAAGGCCCCATAGCTCAGGGGTTAGAGCACTGGTCTTGTAAACCAGGGGTCGCGAGTTCAAATCTCGCTGGGGCCTCCCTGCAAGTGTTGGCGACTGTATGTCAAAAAACAAAACCATTAAGAACAAAGAACAAAACCATTAAAACATGGGGTGTCAGGAGGGCACACCATGGGGTGTCAGGAGAGAACACACTGAGGGGGGAGGTGTTGGGAGGGCATACTATGGGGTATCAGGAGGGCACACACTGGGGGGGGGGGGGCTGGGAGGACATACCATGGGGTGTCAGGAGGGAACACACTGGGGGGAGATGTTGGGAGGGCATTCCATGGGGTATCAGGAGGACATACACTGGGGGGGGGGGTTTTGGGATGGCATACCATGGGGTATCAGGAGGGCACACACTGGGGGGGTTGGGAGGACATAGCATGGGGTGTCAAGAGGGAACACACTTTGGGGAGGTGTTTGGAGGGCATACCATGGGGTGTTAGGAGGGCACACATTGGGGGGAGGTGTTGGGAGAGCATTCCATGGGGTATCAGGAGGGCACACACCAGGGGGTATTCACAATGCTTTATTGAGCTAAATGAAAAGGACATGCATTTTCATCTGTCAGCTAACAGCACCTCTATGCTAAGCTGCAGTAACTCAGCAGACGTAGCATAGAGGTGCTTGTAAACTAATCCACCATGTACAGCTAGCTGAGCCTACCTCTAGGAACATTCACTCGGCTCCCTCTGCTCCGCTGCTCACACTTCCCTCTTCTAGGCGGGCGCGATCTCCGTGGTCAGGTACATCCCCATCCCGCCCACTCACGCAGCAAGCAGCCTGCAGGAGATAGGCTGGAAACCTGCTGGGGGAGGTACAGGGGACGGAGTGTCAAGTGTCTATGTGTAATGGCTGTGAGTTGTCCCGACCGCAGCTCTGATTTCCCGGGGTGCGCTCGGCCTCACAATCAGTAATATTTTCTCGGGGGGAGCAATTGCCCCTTTGTCCCCCCCCCCGCCGAACCCCGGAGACTGACTCACCGAACCCCTGGGGTTCGATCGAACCCAGGTTAAGAACCACTGACCTAGTGCATTACCCGTGGTCAATTTGCAAATTGTTTAATAAAAAATGCCAAATGCATACTCACAGACGTAAAGATAAAAACATGTTACAAGAATCCACCATGTGTGAACTGGGACACGTCCTTCAGTCAGGACCGCTAACGCGTTTTGGGGGTCTGGCCCCCTTCCTCAGAGCTGGTCTTACCACATGCAGATCACAAATATATATGAGACAGCTCTAATTGCATCAGTTCGATCCCCCTCCCTCCCTCCTCCCCTCAGGGGAAAGAGGGCGGGACCATCCAGTGCTTCTAATATTGGCTCTCTCAGCCTAAAAAGAACTTAAGGCGGAACCAGATGGACGTATTACATCAAAAACCCACTTCAAGCCTACAGCAGGAAACTCGTATCTGCACGCTCGGAGTCACCATCATCCCAGGTGGATACGTAATGTCCCTTTGGGACAATTTTGCAGGCTGAGACGCACATGTACCAAACTCGAGGACTTTGAAGAACAGAGCTCCACCTTGTTCAAAAAATTCCAACAGAAGGGATATGATAACCAATGTATAACCAATGTATAAATACGGCCTATTTAAAATATAGGCAGGAATACACCGATGGGAGGGAACCTAGGAGAGGCAGACTCAGTCAATAAAAAGAAGACCATCAAGTGACATTCTGCACCAAGTACAATCAAAAGGCATTCGCTATTAAAACATCTTGGAAAAGCATTGGGGCATCCTAGAAAAAGACCCTCTACTTTCAGGAGCAATCCCAAAGAAACCTAAGGTTATCTATCGCAGACCAAGAGATTTGAAGAGCGCCATAGCACCCAGTCGAGTTAAACCTGATAAGAAAGAGCTGGCACCAATGTGGAAGACCATTTTCGACCAGAAGAGATCCTACAGATGTGGAGTGTCCAATTGCGGATTATGCCAATACATGTGGCACCGTAAAAAAGAGGTCATGGGGATAGAATGGAGAGTACATGCCACTAAACAGTTCATTAACTGTTCCACCGAATTTGTGGTATATGGCCTGGTCTGCCCTTGCGGATTTCTTTATGTAGGACGAACTTCACGCACCTTTAGAACTAGGTTTGGTGAACACAAAAGAAACATCCACAAAGGCTTTGACAAACATTCCCTCTCTTGCCACTTCCGGGACGTACATGACAAGAAATCCATAGGTCTGAGAGTTTTTGGAATAGAGTCCATCACAGGCTATACAGATGCCGGCCTTAGGTTCCAAAAGCTGTGCAGTAGAGAAACATACTGGATTCACCTACTGGGTTCTTTGGCTCCCAGGGGATTGAATGAGGGCTTAGACATCTCAGCTGTGATACGTTGATTCAGGCCTTGTGCCTCCCAGCACCGTAGTCAAGGAAAATGTAGAGTGATGATAAGATCGGTGAGGGGGGGGGGGATGAGGTGGAAGAGGGTCCAGGGGATCACTGAAGAGTTCTAAGTGTTAGGCAGTAACAGCAGTCAGGTTTTTCATTCTATGAGACATCATTTGGGCATGAGCACTTTGGGTGGACTTGGTCCACATTTCTTCGTTGTTTTTTACAAATTTTCTAAATTTTTAAATCTAACGAACTATATATTTTATATGAAAATTATTATAATTTTAACCACTATTGTACTTTAGCAGATTAATCAATTTATGGTTTTAAATGAATTCAGTTGCATCCACATCGGATATGGACTTTATACGGGTTGGATACACATACAAACTAATGTTTTTTAACCAACCTCAGTTCCATATATTTTTTTTTATATATTTATACATTTGACAGCTATAATATGCTTGTTTTTGATATATGCTATGAGGGGAGGGGGCGTGACTATTCAGTGCTCCACACGTGTATATGAGTGTGTGTATGTACAAACATGGGTATATGCACACAGTTCATGTACACGGTCAATCTATGATTGGAATGGATGACATGGTTATTCATTGATATTGGATTTCGAGTTCCACCTGCACACTCGTCAGAGTGACATCAGGTGTTGAACTAACACCCACTTCATAAGTTGGGGTGAGGGTCAACACTAGCGCTTCTCATAGGCACCATATTTGGGTGCAGCCACTCCAGCCATTTGGAGGTTGTAAAAGGTGGGTGTCACACTGACACCATTTGAATACATGAGGTTTGTGCATTGCAAGTGAGAACTGGGATTGGCCTCTATACTCATGTGATGTGACATTACCCCTGCACAGCCAGCGGGCACAGTGATGGAAAGGGGTTTATTTCCTCCTACCCCCACGTTTATTGCTTTTGTCTGGAGGCAAACACACATTATTCTAATACAGCCATGCTATATTATACCTTCAGGATGTAGTACATCACTGCAGCCGCTAGGTGGCGGCAGTAAATGCCAAACGAGCAGAGAATGTTTTCAGGTTCCCACGGCAACCAGCAGAGGCGGGCCCCACATCGCACACAATCCCGGAAGTGTGGTGACACGGGTCCCAGGGCGCAGAATGGCGGGTGAGCGTCCTGAGACCCGGAACAAACGGCGATCCCGAATAGGAAGCTGTGGACATATAGACACAACAAGGAGAAACAGTTACAATACCGATGCCGCTGCAACATGGAGCAGGAGGACATGGGCCAGCAATCACAGCGGGGTATGTACGAAATGTATGCAATTCCCTTGAATGTTGTAAACCATCCAGCTTACTGCTGACAAGTGCCCACTCTGAAAACACACACACACTAGTAACAACAGTCATCCTAACGGTTTCATTCTTGACTAATCTGCCCACATAGGCACATTTCAGGGTGCAGAGTTCCTGATGGGTACACCATGATCTTTCTGATCAAGATGAGCAAGGGGTTAATTTTTCTTTTTAGGCTGAGAGAGCCAATATTAGAAGCACTGGATGGTCCCGCCCTCTTTCCCCTGAGGGGAGGAGGGAGGGAGGGGGATCGAACTGATGCAATTAGAGCTGTCTCATATATATTTGTGATCTGCATGTGGTAAGACCAGCTCTGAGGAAGGGGGCCAGACCCCCGAAACGCGTTAGCGGTCCTGACTGAAGGACGTGTCCCAGTTCACACATGGTGGATTCTTGTAACATGTTTTTATCTTTACGTCTGTGAGTATGCATTTGGCATTTTTTATTAAACAATTTGCAAATTGACCACGGGTAATGCACTAGGTGTTTGCGCCTCCTCTTTCTTTCTTTTCTATGTAAACAGAGTGATATTTGACGACTTAAAAATTGTATGTGAGAATCGACAAAGGTAAGTAAATAACCAATAAGGGAATTTCTTCCACCTGCGAGCAGCAATATAAAACGTAAACGTAGTAATATGTGATATAGGTTGGGTATTGCGCTCAGCAATTAAACTCACAATAAAGTGCTAAAGTGCATTGAAATGATAAAGTTCACGAATAAACCACATTAATCAGTTCATAAATAATGTAAAAGTCCTTGCAATGGTGAATAAATAAACAAATAGTGTCCTTAAAGTGCTCAGTGCAGACTAGTTGTCTCAGCAGCAAACTTGGACTTGATAAGAAGTGCCTTCACCAATCAACATCCACCCAGTGCTCAGATTAAATACTTCTTACCAAAAGAAGTTGACCCCTTAAATTACAGGGGGTCACAAACAGCATATGTCTCCACAGACGCTCCGAGTTGTCCTCAGCACTGTCTCCACATCAAGTGTATATTAAGCCAGTTGACATAGGCAGCTCCGGGGCTCCGGACATCATAATGCAAAATAAAGGAGACTCCAATAGTGTAATAACGTCAGATTACAGGTTTAATTAAAAAGAATTGCACTTACTCCATAGCGGTAGGATAAACGCCTTGAAAGTACAAAACATTCGGCTACTCAGGTGGATGGTACGCCGCTTCCGCATCTGCGCTCCACCACACCGGAACTCTACGGTCTCACGCTCCCGACGCACGTTTCGTCAGGCGTGCTGACGTCATCAGGGGACGCCTGACGAAACGTGCGTCGGGAGCGTGAGACCGTAGAGTTCCGGTGTGGTGGAGCGCAGATGCGGAAGCGGCGTACCATCCACCTGAGTAGCCGAATGTTTTGTACTTTCAAGGCGTTTATCCTACCGCTATGGAGTAAGTGCAATTCTTTTTAATTAAACCTGTAATCTGACGTTATTACACTATTGGAGTCTCCTTTATTTTGCATTATGATGTCCGGAGCCCCGGAGCTGCCTATGTCAACTGGCTTAATATACACTTGATGTGGAGACAGTGCTGAGGACAACTCGGAGCGTCTGTGGAGACATATGCTGTTTGTGACCCCCTGTAATTTAAGGGGTCAACTTCTTCTGGTAAGAAGTATTTAATCTGAGCACTGGGTGGATGTTGATTGGTGAAGGCACTTCTTATCAAGTCCAAGTTTGCTGCTGAGACAACAAGTCTGCACTGAGCACTTTAACCGCTTGCCGACCGCCGCAAGTAAATTTACTGCGGCGGTCAGCCCCTGCCAGGCAGAGTGACGTTAATTAACGTCACTAGCCTGGGAGAGTCTGGGGAGCGAGCGAGCGCGCGCCGCCGGAGGCGTGCTCCCGCGCGGTCACGGACCCCCCCGCGCGTGTGACCGGCGGACCCGATGTCCGCCGCTCACTCGGCGATCGTCGGGGGAGAGGGAGAAAGTCAGGCAGCTAGTGTAAACAAGCTGCCTGTCATTCTCCTCGGTGTTAAAACACTGATCAGACAGATCTACTATGTAGATCTGTTGATCAGTGTCCTTTCACCTCAAGCCACAGCCAATCACAGTAGAAAGCACGCCCCTAGGGACACACACAGCCCCTCCCTCCCAAATAAAGTTAACCCCTTCACTACCAGTGTATTTTTACAGTAACAGTGCATATATATAGCACTGATTACTGTAGAAATGTCACTGGTAACCCCAAAAGTGTCAAAAATTTCAGTCAAGGGTCCGATCTGTCCGCCGCAATGTCGCAGTACCGCAAAAAAAATCGCAGATTGCCGCCATTACGCGTTAAAAAAAAAACAACAAAAATGACAAAAATCTTTCCCTTTGTTAGTAAACGCGATAACTTTTGCGCAAACCAATAAAAATACGCTTTTTGCGATTTTTTTTACCAAACATAGGTAGCATAAAACAAATTGGCCGAAAATGTTAAAAAAATTTGATTTTTACATTTTTTTGGGGGAATTTCATATAAAAAAATGTGAAAAATATTGTTATTTTTGCAAAATGTACGCTCTTTTTTTGTTTATAGCGCAAAAAGTAAAAATCGCACAGGTGATCAAATACCACCAAAAGAAAGCTCTATTTGTGGGAAAAAAAGGACGTCAAATTCGTTTAGGTACAGCGTTGCACGACCGCGCAATTGTCCGTTAAAGTCACGCAGTGCCGAATCGCAAAATACCCCCTGGTCGTTTAGCAGGAAAATCCTCCGGGGCTTAAGTGGTTAAGGACACTATTTGTTTATTTATTCACCATTGCAAGGACTTTTACATTATTTATGAACTGATTAATGTGGTTTATTCGTGAACTTTATCATTTCAATGCACTTTAGCACTTTATTGTGAGTTTAATTGCTGAGCGCAATACCCACCCTATATCACATAGAACACCTAATTGCCACTGCCACATCAGAATGGTTGATGGGATAGCAGGCAGGACTTTATTCTATACATTTAAATAACTTAAACTAAAATAAAAGAGACTGACAACACCATTTGGAAAAATAAAGGCCGCGGCCGTTTTAATACTTGTATTAAAATTTGTTAACATAAACTCAATAACTTTAACCTGATCACTGAGATCCAGGTTACCAACAAATTATCATATCAAAAAGCAAATTATCCAAGCATACTCATCCCAATAACAGGGGATAAACCACAAGAAAAAGTCCCTCTTTGCACCACGCAAAGATGACCCAACAAGTATAAACTGGCCGCGACAGCCAAGGGGAGGGGAGGGGGGGGGGAACAAAACTTTCAACTTGACACGACGTTCTTCCTGAGGTAAGTGGTGCTTCAGGAGCTGAGCCCCCCTTTAAATAGATCCTGGGCAGGCTCAAAGGCGGGAGAAAAACAAGAAAAAACCAGTTTGAATGTTATTCTTCCTAGCTACAGAATAAGCCCCACAGTGATTGGGGCTTATTCTGACCATACACTGGCTAGCCCACCTAAATCTGCCTAGTAACCTATTGATATGACTAAAGGATGCTTATTTTTTTTCAAAAAAGCCTGCCGCCATCCCATCTAGAAAAAGGGGTTATTTGAAACCCCTTTTTCTTTACATGGGATAGCAGGCAGGACTTTATTCTATACATTTAAATAACTTAAACTAAAATAAAAGAGACTGACAGCACCATTTGGAAAAATAAAGGCCGCGGCCGTTTTAATACTTGTATTAAAATTTGTTAACATAAACTCAATAACTTTAACCCGATCACTGAGATCCAGGTTACCAACAAATTATCATATCAAAAAGCAAATTATCCACCAGACAGGAGGCTAAAGCCCTCCTGTCACAACCCCCACAGCGCGGCCTTCTCAACACACGTACCCAGATTGTTATTGAGGATATCAAGTCCGATATCGGAGAGGTGAACGTCATAAGACCTGTAAAGCCCGGCGATACCACCTTCCAGCTCAAAATGCCGGAAAGATAGAATGCCTGCAGAGCCTAACCACCTAGCTAAGGCTTTGTTGATCCTCCTCCGCACCTTCTCCAACGGTTTAAGGTGCGGGTGTTTGAACCATACAAGCCGGGGAACAACCTCAGAAAATACAATCCGCATACCAGGGTATGCAGAATGTAAATAAACTAAATCATCCCTAATCCTAAAAACTAGATCTAGTGACCTAAACTTTCCAATGTCATTTCCCCCCAGATGAATGACCATTACATCGGGGGGGGGAAAGGACCTTAAAAAGCCTGCTAAGCTCAGGTAACAGTTCAGCCCAACACATGCCCCTCTTACTGAACCATTGGACATGATAGAAGCGTGGATCCAAACCAATGTTCTCCGAGTAAACTCGTCTCCTGGCTCTCGCACGGGCCCAATGAACAAAGGAGTGGCCAACGATCCATACAGAGAGGCAGACAGAACCTAAAAATCAACAACAATTGTTAGGACGAATATATGATATATAAGCATTCGACTTCCATCTACCAATTGCTTTCAAAGCCTGAGCTTTAACCCCCAACCAGGCGGCTTCAGTGGCCGCACCAATCCTAAAGGAATGCGAAGACAGGTGTAAATGCTCCAGGCCAGCAGATAACAAGCATTTGCGCAGAACGGCATTAAATTGGAATTTTGTCAAAGCTTTACCCGACTGATGAACAAAAAAGGGGCCCACAGCAGATGACCGCACTGCCAAAAAACTGCGCAACAACAAAACTGGGCACAGTGCAGAATGACGATATTGGTGTAAATTAATCCATTTTCCCACGCCTAATTGATCTGTTTTAGAAAAACGCAACAAAATACCGACATCCGTCTCGCGAAGGTCAATATCGGATAACAGCAAGCCGGAACCGCTATTCACGTCGTGTATGAGCTCCGAAATCCGCAAAGCACCAAAAAACATGACCAAAAACGCCGCTTTAAAAAGTGCAGATTCATAAGGCGAAAAACAAACACGCTCGGTTGCCAAACAAAGTTGCTCCAAAATATGGGGAGTGATCGCCTCCCTGCTATCAGGGCGCCAGTTTGCCTTCCGATAGCCTTTCAAAGCCTGTCGAACAGCAAAAAAGGCAGAGCAGGGCGGATGATTTTGCAATTTTGCGAAAAAGGAAACACCAGCAAGAAGCTTATTGACATGAGACCATGAATATTCCCTAGAAAACAAAAAATTCAAAAAGGACAAAACTAAACGTTCAGAAAATTTATCAGGAGATACACCCATGGAACATAGATGTGCCAACCATAGATCCCATGCCGATTGATATCCGGCTAGGGTAGCTGGGGCCAGAGAACTTGCGATATTAAGCGCAACCAGATCTATACAATGCCCCACAGCCGTGCCGGGTAATAACAACCCACTTGATCCGCGTCTGGAAATAGTCGAAAAAATCTCTCCATCTGCAGACGAGACAAAGAATCTGCCAAATCGTTATCCTTACCAGGCACATAGGCGGCCTTTATCCATATGTTCAGTTTCAAACAACGGGATACAAGGTACCGCAAAAGATTCACAACAGGAGGAGATTTAGAAGACAAGCAGTTAATGGCAAACATCACCCCTTTATTATCAGTGCGAAACAAAATGCGCTTATTTCGGAAATGTGAACCCCAAACCTCCAGGGCCACAACAATCGGGAAAAGCTCCAACAGCACGCTGTTGCGAGTGTAACCCAATTGCTTCCATCTGTCAGGCCAGGAGTCAGCACACCAATGAGTCCGCCAAACGGCGGCAAAACCCACCGAGCCCGCTGAGTCTGTGGCGAGACAGAAATCCTGATCGGTGACAAACTCATCTTGCCACACCGCCCTGCCATTAAAATAAATCAAAAACTGCACCCAAACCAGCATATCCTCCTTGACATCTAAGGATAAGCGGACGTGCGCAGTAGGTGATTTAAGTCCCGAGATAGCAGCATAGAGCTTCCTGGCAAATAACTTACCCAGAGGGATGATCCGAGAAGCAAAAGCCAGTAGCCCTAACAGGGACTGCATCTCCTTCAAAGTAACCTTCTTCTTGCGAATCGTTGCTAACAAACAAGATGTTAATTTTTCCACCTTTTCCTGGGGCAACCTTAATTCCATTAAAACCGAGTCTATGTGTATACCTAAAAATTGAACCTCAGTAGACGGCCACTCCTTCTTTTCATGCGCCAAGGGGATCCCAAACTGCTCACAAATGTCAAAAAATGTCTCAAGCAAATGCAAGCAATCAGAGGACCCCGCTTTACCCATGAACAAAAAATCGTCCAAATAATGGACGAGACAAGAAGAGCCCGACCTACTGGACACAACCCATTCTAGAAAAGTGGAAAAACACTCAAAGTAAAAACAAGAGAGTGAGCAACCCATGGGAAGGCACCTATCAAAGAAAAATTGATTCCAAAAGAAAAACCCCAAGGAGTTGAAGGAAGCGGGGTGGACTGGCAGCAAGCGAAAAGCGGATTTAATATCCGTCTTAGCCAGCAATGCTCCCTTACCCAGACCTCGCCACAAACCACCAAGGCATCCTCAAAGGAAGAATATTGCACAGAAGCGTCGTCTTCGCTGATCTCATCATTCAAAGACTCCCCAGGAGGGAATGACAAATGATGGATGAGACGATAGGAATTAGGTTCCCGCTTCTGAACTATGCCAAGAGGAGATATGCGAAAACTGGGAAAAGGAGGAGATTCAAAAGGACCAGCAAACGACCTGCCTGCAACTCCTTACAAATCTTCTCAGCGACCACATCCTCAAGATAAGTGACAGATTTCAAATTTTTTACCAGAGTGCAACCTGCGCCTTTAAAAACGGGCAAAAAGAAACCACAAGCGAAACCCTCAATTACTAACGTGGCTTTCACCTTGTCGGGGTATTGCAGAAGCCACGGAAGCATTGCGCACAGCTTCACCGGGGTTGTTGCCTTTTGAAAAACCCCCTGCAGGTTGGGAACTCTGCATCTTTTTAAAGCATTTTGCAACTGGGTGGGAGCCCGCACAAAATGCGCATTCGTGTCTATATCTACAATTCCCAGGCCATTTGCATTGGGAATCGTTATAACTGAAACATACCCCTTTGCGAAAGGAATGAGAAGGGGTAGGCTGCTGAGTAATAGTAGACGGCTGTCTACCAAAGGAAGGCTTCTGAGGTAACAAGAGATCCAGCCAAAGGCTGATATCCTTGACGCCCCACTTCAAGTGCTGCTGCACAGCCAGCTTCTGGCGGAAGGCGACATCATAGGAGAACCACGCCGTCCCACCAAAGTTTTTATAGGCCTCTAACACAATATCCAAATGCTGGAAAACACCAACACACTTGGAAGGGTGTTTCTCACAGAGCACAGCAGCATAGATGAAAAACGCCTGTAGCCAATTATAAAAAATTTTTGTCACTGGGCGTCTCTGCTCCTCCTCATCCCTCTTGTCACCTTTGGATACAAATTCCTTAGCTGAAGCTTTTTGCTCATGAGTGCAGACCACTAAGCCAATGTGCCAAGTACAATTAGACTTGCATAATAGTTTAGTATGATTAAAGAATAAACATAGATAATTAGAACTCTATAGTATCCTAAAAACTAAATGTAACATGAAAAAAAATTAACATATAACAGATATGTAACTGTAAATGATAAATACGTGTAACCTCAATATCTGGAATAGGAGACATTACTCTGACAATCCTTCAGAACAGCATTCGTTAGTAAAAGAAGAAAACTAACTATGCACAATAATTGTAATATAAATAAATAGCCACACACAAGGTAGACACACTCCATATGTATTGGCATACATGTGCACACATGATCATAGCTAAATACTGCAGTGCAGCTTTATATAGGAAACTTGCTGGCAATTGCCAGTTATGGAACTGTGACTATGTCGATTTGGAATTCACTAATGCATATTGGCCTATTTGTACTCCTACTTTTCGGTTCACATGTTCACCTAGTTGAGGTCTCATTTGTGTTAATTGGGAGTAAATAAATGTAGAATGACTATTTATTCTCCTTATTCTTAGTGAATTAGGCCCATAGTATCCAAACATAAGTTAAAATGCAGGCCTGTGGCCCCGCTCATCACTTCCGGGGCAGGCCCAGAAGCTGTTTAGCAGGGAATGACACGCCTGCACCGGAACTTACGAGCGGGGCCGGTGCAGGCGCATTGACTCCAGGGAGCGATGACGTTCAGCTCCCAGGAGTCAACGCAAGCAGGAAGTGACGGCGGTGGCCGTGTCCGCAGAGAGAGGAAGAGGAAGTAAGGTAAGTATATTTTCTTCAAAAACAAGGTAAGTAAACAAAAAAAAAATCGTCTTCTTTTTCAGGGGACACAGAGCAAGCGGATGGGGCAAAGTCACCTTTGAGGGTGAAACTCCGCTTTAAAAACTCAAACATGCATATCTTTATGGCTACTAAAACATAGCGAGATCATGGAAAACTCCTACTCTGAACTTTAATTAAGTAAAACACAGAGCTATTAGTACAAGGAAAACGAACAGCATTATTAAATGATACCCATAGCACATTTTTGAAGTTTTGGCAACTATGGATAACCTACTGTGGTCAATAAAGTATAGATGTACCTCTCAATCCTAGTCTGAGGTTGTTCTTACTAAAGGAGTTGCACCCCAGTTTCTAGATTTTTGTTCTACCCTCCTGTTTTTTCTCTCCTGATCCTTAAATTTCATGTGCTATCTACTACTGTGCTTCATCAAATAAATATAGAAAAAGTGCGCTGGATGTAAATAAAGTAAAGCTGCAACCTTAGAACCAATCAGGGAAAAGAATATAAATAAAGAAGCAGATGCGCTAAACTCATGAGTGTCAACCGATCAGGTTGAAGTGAATTGCGACCATAACGTTTTTGAGATGCATAAAAATGCCTCTCAGATCTGTGGAATCATTGGTGGACTTATCAAAGACCTCCTCCACAGCTAACTTCCGTGAACTATGGTATTCAAAGATATCCATAGTGGTAAATCCGCTGCACTTGATAAATGTGTCAAGAAATAAATATAGAAAAAGTGCGCTGGATGTAAATAAAGTAAAGCTGCAACCTTAGAACCGATCGGGGAAAAGAATATAAATAAAGAAGCAGGTGCGCTAAACTCATAAGTGTCAACCGATCAGGTTGAAGTGAAATAATTATAAATAATAAATAAATAAATAATAAATTTCACTTCAACCTGATCGCTAAACTCATAAGTGTCAACCGATCAGGTTGAAGTGAAATAATTATAAATAATAAATGAATAAATAATACATTTCACTTCAACCTGATCGGTTGACACTTATGAGTTTAGCGCACCTGCGTCTTTATTTATACTGTGCTTCATAACTGAGTTGTAGATGAAACTAACATTTTTTTTATGTATCCATGCTTTGGACATGAATCTTCCTAATTTTCCAGGTCCAAATAATCTCATGATTTCTTGATTTTCTTTTTTTTTTTTTTTTTTTAATAAATAGTATGTAAACATTGATGGCATTTTGTTATTAAAGTAGAACTATAGGCAAAACTTTTTTTTCCATTTTAGATAGAGCAAGGGTGGGGAGGGTTATAATCCCTGTCAGATTTCTTTTGTCCCATTGCAAAGATTTTCCTTCACCTCCTGTCCCATAGCCAAACAGGAAGTGAGAGGAAATCCCTGAAAATTAAGGGAATCCCTTGGGAAACCCCAGGTCACCAGAACTAGTGTCCCCATTGGAAGATTCCCTCTCTATTATTTTTCTGAGGACAACCCAAAGTGTCTTTCACTTTCAATGATAATGGTAAACAGGAGACAAATAGTGACAATGAATCTCCTTAACAAGGGCACAGACAGCAATAAAAACTCACAGGTGTTCTAATCCCTCTTCCCTCTATCCAAAATCGAAAAAAAGGTTTTGCCTTTAGTTATACTTTAACCACTTGACCCCCGGAGGATTTTGCTGTCTTCCGTCTAGGCCACTTTTTGCGATTCGGCACTGTGCGAATTTAACTGACAATTGCGCGGTCGTGCGACGCCGTACCCAAACGAAATTTATGTCCTTTTTTTCCCACAAACAGAGCTTTCTTTTGGTGGCATTTGATCACCTGTGCGATTTTTACTTTTTGCGCTATAAACAAAAAAAGAGCGTTTATTTTGAAAAAAATTTTTTAAATTTTTGGCCAATTTGTTTTCTGCTAACTATGTTTGGTAAAAAAAAATCGCAATAAGCATATTTTGATTGGTTTGCGCAAAAGTTATTGCGTTTACTAACAAAGGGAAAGATTTCTGTCATTTTTGGTGGTTTTTTTTTAACGCGTAATGGCGGTGATCTGCGATTTTTTTTGCGGGACTGCGACATTGCGGCGGACAGATCGGACCCTTGACTGACATTTTTGACACTTTTGGGGGTACCAGTGACATTACTACAGTAATCAGTGCTATATATATGCACTGTTACTGTAAAAATAACACTGGCAGGGAAGGGGTTAATTTTATTGGAGAGGGAGGGGTTCATGTATGCCTGGTGCTTACTGACGTGTGGGAGGGGAGGTGACTGAGTGACAGAAGGACAGATCGGATGTCCAGCTATGCTGAACACTCCGATCTGTCAGTCCCTGTCACTATGGAGATCCGCCCGCTCTGTTTACACAGGCGGGTGGATCTCCTCGCTAGATTCCCCAACGATCGGGGCAGAGCAGCGGCGATCGCCGCTGCTCCTCCCCTGGCCCGACTCCCGCTGTGAATGAAAACAGCGGGAGCGTGCCTCCGGCGGCGCGCGAGCGCCACCTACAGGGAGAGGAGTCCAGCGACGTAGGTCTACGTCGCTGGACGGGAACGAGCCACTTTGCCGCAGTACGCTCCATGTGAGCGGTCGGCAAGTGGTTAAAGCGGTAGTAAAAAAAAAAAATTCTCAAAGTTGATGAAAGATATACTTGAAAACGAAGCCCTCCAGCGGCACACTATCACCACTGACAGGGCTTCCATCTTCACCCAGTCTTCCTTCCAGGTTAGAGGGTTGTGGCCATATAATTGGCCAAGCCGCAAAAGTCATCACTCCCATGCTGCTTAGGTAAATATCTCCTAAACGGTACACGTTTAGAAGATATTTACCATATCTACCTTATATAGGCTTACCTATAGGTATAAATCAGCAAAAACACCTTTACTACTAAGTCATCTTACCACACTCACCTATCAGTATTTTTTCTGTTCATCCAAAACCAATAAAAAAAATAGTAAAAAAAAAAAAAACACATCAGGGTTTCTAACCCTTTTTCACCATAACAAAAGTTAAAATACACTTTATTAGGTTTCAAAATATATTTCTTTGAAATTTTACCTAGAACAACATGTCCATGATGCTGAAATGTGTTGCACTTATAGTGTACTTTTTATACCCCCTCCCCTTACTTTATTCTGTACCCATTTTTTGTTTTAAATTTAATTGAGCAAAAATATATTTCTTTGAAATATAAATGATAGGGCCATTTCAATTGACATGTTAGTAAAACATTTATTTTTGTTTGTAAAAAAAAAACAACATTTTGTTCAATCACCTGGATTGATAGACACATACATTTGTGTTACAAAAGATATAAAATACTCTTACAACAGTTATTTACAATATTCTTAAAAGCATATAAATATAAAAAGTTCCACAGCAAACGAGGGCTTTGGGAACCATAAATTTAGAAAACTTTTTTTTTTTTTTTTTTTTATTAAAGGCTAAATCTTTTAAAAATAATACCTATGGTACTTTGTAACACTTTGTTCTGAATTTTTTCTTGCTCATGGTAAATTTTGAAGTTACTAATGTAATTGTGGCTACATTCTATCTGTGTTTCAGTAGTTAAAGGTATACTTCAATAAATCTAATTTACAGGTAAAAGTATTACACGGTGTTAAGATTTTTATAAAACCGGTATTCATTATTTTAAATAATAATTTGATTGCAAAAGTTGTAACCAGTTTTGCTGATAATTGTGAGTATGAATGTTTTATATATACTATACTGCATATGCTTCTCTAATTACCTAAAAAATGACACCTTACAAGCTCTGTTGGAATGAAATCCATAGAACTATTAATGAGCTGAAAGATGAGGCAACAATTTCCTATGATTGATTGATTTAGAAGTCATGCACATTCATATTTCATGTCTTCCTAATGGGAGTACCTAAAAGCTTAGCCAATCATGTTACAGATGGATAGATGACCTGCTGGAAAGCTTCAATTATTGTACTGAATAAATAATGGAATGATAAAGGCAAAATGTGTCATTGCTTTTTAGTAGTTATATAAGCAGGCATGACAGATTTTCGTTTAGGTAAAGCAATCAAATAACATGATTATGTGCATTTTGGTGTAAAAATCATAACACAAGTCATCTAAAAGTTTGTCTTCTTTGCAGACAAGGCAGTTGTTACATTCAGATATGCCTAGATTTTTTAATTGGGATCATCATAAAAACAACTTTTTTTTTTTTTTTCTATAAAATGTAAAGTCCCACGATGGCCAAGAGAACACATCCACCAATGGCAACCCATCTAGGAAACTGATTGAAGAATGCTGTCTGCTCAGACGTATGGATCCTGTAGTTGGAATCTCCTGCTAAAAAAGGAACGGACAGAAATAAGCATTTTGCATGTCCATTATAATAACAATAATATTTCTACTTGAATAATAAATACACATCTTTGAGTGGATTATGCTCTTTTCTTTCAGGTATTTTGATGCATTCTAATAATAAGGTTAAGATAAAAAAACAATGGGAAATTACTCAAGTAGATTTAACAAGGATCCACAGATACTTGAATATTTGTAAAAATGACTGATCCACAAGGCAAATCTATACGCGTTCAATTTCCATATGTAAGAACAAGCACTTTGAGACTCTAACTTCTAACTTTTGGACTGCATTCTAAAAGACCTATTGGAGAAGTTATGTAACTGCAGATGAGAAGTCCCCCAGAAACCCTTCTGCAGGCTTTATAGCACGAGAATAGGATGTGAAAAAAACACAAATTACCAATTTTACAAACTGGATTTTGGGGCCAAATTGATTAGATTGCCTGCAAAATGCATGTCACTCCTCTCTACTGGAAATCTTAAACAATTATAAGGCAACTGTATTGGCTAATGTAAGATTAAAATACTTTTCTTCATTTTTTTTCAAATTGCACAAATAAATGTTTTAGTAGAATGTATTTGATTAAAAAAAACAGTTGCCATTCCATAAGTATTTTAATACATTTCTGAAGAGGGGGAGAAGTGTCTTTATTTCTTAAAAAGTTATTATAAAAGATATCCAACTGACCCCTTTACCAGGTCTGTTGGGAGGGAGTGACCACTCTCTCAATGCCAACATGAACTGCTAACAGCATGTCGGGGTGCTAAATCTGTCACAATGCCAGACAATATCCTTTATAAGGAACCACCGTTTTTCAAAAAATGAAATTAAAACAAATTAGCACAAGGCAAAACCATTGGATAGGATTTCAGGAGCAAATCTATTGAACCAATGATACAAACGTTGCTTAAATATTAATTCTTCTCCACTATTTTGATGGTCAGTCTACAACTAAGATTACCTGCCCTACAATGAATGAAGCTACAACTGAACATTCAAAAGCACATTATTCTAGTTATTACTATTTCACTGTTATTGTAATGCATCTTGAAAAATCAGTTAAAATTGGAATATCTAACCTTTTATTGATTTGGGTACTCTGTTTCTTACTGTTGGAGCGTCATCTCTTAAATTGCCATTCTGTATTGTTGATAATGTTTGTAGTTCATCAAACACCTTAAAAAGAATACACTAAATTAGATATATGATAGCAGTTACAGCTTTTTTTTTTTTCATAAAAATGTAATTTGATGGTCAGGACTCCCTGTAAGGACAGGCATAGCAAAATCTTGTGTGCAGCTTGCTTCTCCTTTTTACTGTTTTTAGCAAAGATAATTAAAAAGCCATAGATAAAAAGCATATCAGGGAATTATGGGTTCTCTCTTTTTCCATGGTTCAAGTCCAGCTCCACACCTTTAGCCCTAGATGGACCCTGATAACTGTGAACCACATGGTCACCCATAAGTTTGAAATACAATAAGTGCCGGTTCACACTGAAGCGGCGCGACTTCGGGGGCGACCTGTGAAGTGGCTTTCACCGTGACTTGCACGGACTTCAAACTTGAGCCAATGAGTACTTTAAAAGAAATACACCTTTTTCTTTGATATATACAGTATATATATATATATATAATTAAATAATGGCTATGAGTTCATTAGAAACCATCATGTTATTTTAAATGAAAGGTGCTGAAATTGTAATAGTGAGTCAATATGTACGTCTATCTATATTCCATGGATCTGAGAACAGCTAGTATACAAACATGTTACCTGACATTCTCAGAAGCCATGTTTATATACACATCTTCTCTGCATTATTAATAATAACATAGCTCATCCAAAGCAAAGCTTAGAGCAACTTTTCAGAAAAAGGAAAGTATTTTGCTAGGATCTGTTGAGAGTATTGTAGTAGTAGTAAAGGTAAAGTAATGAGGATGACCATGAGAGTTGGTTTTGACTTTCTTGGGTATAATATGTTGAGAAAGACAAGCAGGGATTTACTTAGTTAACTTCTATTAATCAGGCCCATATACTACTGTGGAGCTAGAGGTATGAGGACATCACAAATAGTTAGTATTTTACATAAGTATTATAATACATAAGTATTGTATTATTTTACATAAGTATTATAGTGTTTCTGAATTTTGCAACCCAAATATTGCCTTACTGGAGTTCCCCAATTATTAGATTAGTATGACTGCTTATTTTTTTAAAGCCAAGACTCTATTAAGCACTGGTGACGGTGAGGGCAAAAAACTGGGTCCTTTTATAGGAGGAGTAATAATGTGTACAATTTTAAATATTGGAGTGATAGTAAAACTTTCTACAGCAGCCATAACACAGCTATGAAAAGGTTAAGATGTACCTGGAAGGGGAGGGGTTTTTGTGCTAAAGGTACACCAACAAATGTATAAAATAGCAGGTAACATTAACTAATGTGCTACCAAATTTGTCTCTTTTATGATAACCAGGTGAAGATATACAGTAGCGCTCATGATTTATTATTATATTTCTTAATCTTTAGATGAATAATAATCTATTACTTTGAATGGGAATTTTGCTGTCCAACAAAAATATATAATAATTACCTTAACATTAAGCAAAAATGCTGTCTTTGCTTCTTCTAAGATTCTTTGTTTTGTAGCACTGTCGAAATCTATAGAGTTCATTCTGGAGCGATAAAGCTGTTTGAACTTTGTTGCGTTGGTAACATGTTGAAAGGTGAAAAAGGCCAGTCCTTCCCCAGTGGCTGGTAGCTGAAGTGCTTTCTGAGCAATCTTTTTGAGAACTTGACCACCTGAAAGGTCTCCTAAATATCTTGTGTATGCATGGGCTAACAGCAACTCTGGCTCCTTACGACCGATATGATGAAGCCTCTCTACATAATTTTTAGTGGACTGTGGGAGATTAATCTTTTTTCGCCACTGTGGTCCATAGAAGTATTCAAGATCTTCTTCCAAAGCACTTTTTCGATGGAGTTCCAGAGGGAAATACAGTGGGGAAAATACTGGATTTTCTTTGTTGCGTTCAATCTCTTCTTCCAGGGCTTCATACACATAGTATAAGGATGACATGACAAGCTATAAATGAGAGAAAGTCAATATATCAGATAAAAGACCTGGCATATTTTCCCATTTATTATACAGCTCAAGAGTAAAAATTTAACACTTTATACTGACTATATATTCATGTAAAATCCCCACATTTGTTATCACTGTCTCTCATTATCATCTAGATAAAAATGTTACCTTGAACTCATTTAATGTGACCTGTCCTTTCTGAAAATTCATCATGAACTCTGTGTTTTCTGCCTGCTGATGGACATCCTTTGTTGCTTCTTTCAAGGCCTCAGACAAGTCCCCCATAACACTAAAAGAGATAATATTTCATTGTTTGTTTTATATAAATGATTAAAGCAAACATGTAAAAAGTTTTGGTTGACAGTGGTACTTTGAAATAGTTTTTCACAAACTGTAGAAAAGATTAAAAATAATATCTAATTACGTAGATTAGACTTTAAGCAATCCAACGCCTTACTGTCCCAGACATTTTTCTAAAACCAGCTCCCACTGTGGCATCACATTTTTTTGTTTTAGATAGAGCAGGGAAGGGCTACAGTCTCTGTCAGTTTTTTATGTCTAAGTAGTAAGACCAAATCTCCTGCGCGAGACCCCCTGAAACGCATTCTTTCTGGCTCTGAGGAAGGGGGTTCGCCCCTGAAACGTGTCAGCCTACCCACAGCAGCCCCATGCGACCATCTGCATGTCC
This sequence comes from Pelophylax lessonae, assembly GCF_965119305.1. NCBI lineage: Eukaryota > Metazoa > Chordata > Amphibia > Anura > Ranidae > Pelophylax > Pelophylax lessonae. The sequence goes on along the minus strand of NC_138775.1, from coordinate 143,196,155 downwards.
ATTCGCTACATTTGGGACCCTGGCTACCTTGGAGATTGCATATGCTATGTTGATGTGTGTTGTATCACACCAGTCTTGTGAGTACTTTGTACATCTTTTAATATTTTAAATAAATGGTTTTATGCTAATGCACTAGGTCGGTGCGCCCCTAGTTTTTTATGTCTACCTGTGTGCCTATTGGGGAGATCTCCCCTCACCCAATATCAGGTAAGGAAGGGGTAGAACTTTTGACAATGTTTTATTGCTTTTGGTGCCTTCCTACCCTTGTTAGATACCTTTCATTTGTTAAAAGTTATAAAAGGGACAGAACGTGAGGGAAAATCTCCCCAATAAGTCAACAGGCAAAAAGAAAGGTAAGCTTGTGTCAGAGGTATCAGGAAATCAAAGCAGGGAAAGATCTTTTGGCACATAACTTGCACCATTTGATGTCTTTGAGTAGCTTTAGTTCAAGGAGCCCACTACAGGTACCAGAATTGACCCATTGACCAGGATCATTTCATGCTTGTATAGAATTTCTACCTGGGTGCAATAGGTTGATGAAGTTCTGTCCTGTTTTCGAATATGCATATACATACTGTATGTGCTCTTCGTATAAAAATGTCTATTCATAGTTTTCTTATCTGTGCTGTTTTATTATTCAACCAAATTGCTGTTGTCACTCCCATATGTGTGTTCTAATACCTTTGTTGCAAAAATTGTATACGTTACACGGATTAAATTGTTATCTTCGTTTGTAACCTGAAAACTTCAATAAAAATGTATTTGCACAAAAATGTCTATTCATCCAATGAGAATACTTTGCTGGAATTAAACTAGAATCCAGCAGTCCAAATTCTGCTGGTTTCCCATTTTAACAATGTAAACAAGCCATCATGTCAGCAAAGCAATAGAACAGAATGTAAGAAGTATGTTGAGCAATGCTTTATCTCTACTGACGAAATCATTAATAATCTGCATGACCTACTTTAATTTCACTGTGGAGTCATAGCATTTACAGATATCGAATTAATGAGTTGCTATAGTAGTTACAATGACAATATGTGATAATTCTAATTCATGAAAACTGAAGTTCTTACCCACAGAACCCCATCTGGTTACTTCACCTCAACATTTTTCCCGTGATATTCAGCAGATGATCCCACAAAATGGATTTGGCCTGAAGTGGGTGATGCTTACCAACTAGGTGTAAAACGTGAACTTAAAACACGCGCTAAAATTATATTAATATAGAAAAGTGCTACCTGAAGCTGCTGCCCACTTAGGTAAAAAAACCAAGATGAGATGAAAATATATGACAGCGCTACCAGGAAAGTGATAAGTAATTGGAAACTATTTGAGGATTACATTTAATTACTTATCACTTTCCTGGTAGCGCTGTCATATAATATTTTCATCTCATCTTGATGCTTACCAACTGCTTATGTAGCTGTTATACTATGTATTGTCTGAAAAGTGTATAGCTAAAGCTTATTTTTTGTTTGGGTAAGGAGAGGAAGGGTTAGAACTTCTGTATGTGTCCAACTTGGGAGATTTAACCTATTTGTCTTGTTGCTTTAACCACTTTACGACCGCAATACGTTTATACAGTATATATGTTGCGCCTTGAAGTTGTTTACCGGGGGTTATGTTTGAAGCTATCAGGGATTTTTTTTTTCCAGCCATCAATTCTCTTTCTCATAAAGGCGATCCGAATGCCTGATTAGTGTTTCTCTGGCTTATCGTTCTTACCGTCAAACTCGGAAAATGATCTGATGGATCGTGCGGCTGGCCATAAAGAAAAATAGAGACCAGATTGTCTCTGGTCATCTCTATGATCTAGGAGGACTGGAGCAACATCATGATGTCACTTCTGGTATAGGGTGGAAGTAAGCAATTTTTTTGTTTAAAGCAAAAGATCAATTTTTTATTTATCTTTTGCTTTCAAAGGTAGAGGAGAGATTTGGGGTCTTATAGACTGCAAATCTCTCCATAAAGAGGACCTGTCATCCCTAATTTCTATTACAAGGGATGTTCACATTCCTTGTAATAGTAATAAAACTGATAAAAAAAACAAAACAAAAACAAAAAAGAACCAGTGAAAAAAAAAAAATATTAAGTAAAGAAAAAATGTAAAGCTCCCCCATCTCTCACGTGCACACATGTGAGTTATAATTGTGAATGTTAGAGTGAGAGCAATAGTTCTAGTGCTAGACCTCCTCTGTAACCACATGTAACACACATGCACATGTAACCTGTAAAAATTTTTAAAACATCGCCCATTGGGATTTTAAGTATAGTTGGTCACCATTCCACAAGCATGTGCAGTTTTAAAGCATGGCGTGTCAGGTATCTATTTACTCAGCATAACATCATCTTTTAGCTCTTATCAAAAATTGGGTTATTGTGTTTTTTGCGTTAAAATTATTTAAAGTGTATTTTAAAAAAAAAAATACATTGGAAAAACTGCTGTGTGACATAAAAACATTCTACAATCACCATTTTATTCTCTAGGGTCTCTGTTAAATATATGTATATATATAATTTTTGGAGCTTCTAAATAATGTTCTAGAAAAAAAATACTTTTTTGTTTGTAAACAAAAAGTGCCAAAAAAGGCTTGGTCCTAGAAATTGATGGAAAATCCAAAATGTTATAGTTGTCCTCAGAGCAGGAATCAAGCAATATTCTTCCAATGGTGACATCTGTTCTAGGGACAACTGTCAACGAGAGGGCGTTTTCTCATTTTGTAGAGAGTTCCTCTCACTTCCTCTTCTGTCTTCATGACCGAAAGTGAAGAAATTGTCCTTGATAGGACATAGCCATAAAATAATAAATTGACAGGAGCTTTATCCCTTCCAAATTTGATCCAAAACTGAGGAAAAAGTTAGGGGTATGCATACGCATTAAAAGTGGGTTATGATTTCAGAATGTGGTCCTTATAGAAATAATTAACAGAAAGTGCCATGAGTCTTCCCAGTAACCTGTTGAAAATGTTAGGATCTATACACAAATGCCATCTGAAGACCTCTTTTCTTTGGCCAACATTTTTAAGGCTGATGTCAGCTGGACATTTCTGGCAGTAGTGAAAAATTGCCAGCTGCAGGATCACTAAGACCAGCAGGAGAATTGCAGAGTGTCTTCCTGTCTGTCCCAATTGAATTGCCTCCCCACTAGCCGAGGCAGCGAGATATCACACCCATCGCTAGCGACCAAGATTCAGCAGCAGTCGGGGACAACGACAACAGAGGAAGCAATTTCATAGGGACAGACAGGCAACCTTTTTAGCGATCCTAATGCTGCCAATTTCTCACTAGCAGCAGAATCCCCTATCTGACATCAGCCTTAAGCAGCAGGTAAGAGATAGAGGACAGGATAGGAGGCCACAACATAGAACTATTGTTTGCATAGCTGCTCAGTATTAAAAGGAACTTACAATGCATCTAATTTTGCATAGAAATGTTAAAAGAAACAGAGAATGTTGTAGCATAACATAGTTATACACTGACAAACTTTTATAATGTATTCATTTATTGCACAATAATACTAATGCCTGCGTACAAGTTTCACATTCTTTGGTGACACATTATAGACATTCTCATTAGTGCTTAAAGTGCAACTACAGCCCAAAAATGTTTGTGAGTTTTGGATTAGAACGTCAGTCAAATCTTTAATGTTGTCTGTGTCACCGTTAGGGTTGCCATACACACCACTATCTATACAATCCCTGTACAATCTCATTTATATCTACCAAAACTCGCACAAACCCTTATATTTACACACTTGTTAGTAGATCCAAGGACGATTTTACAATGATATTGTGTAGTGCACAGCTAAATATAGGTAGCTTCACCCTCTCTATTTATCCTGGTGGCCATTATCACTGAGAGTGAGGCTGGGTTCACACTAGTGCAAGGTTTGTGGCTTTCCTCGCATTCAATTTGTGTGTCAGAAGACTGTGACTGGCTCTCAATGGAGCTGGTTTACACAGCTCCGGGACGGCTGTGGAGTGGTTGGCAGAAGAGTCCTGGGCGTCTTCTGGTCTGTTTCAGGTCCGAATCCAGCTATAAATTCGGGCCTGATTTGTCTCTGAAACAGAGATCAGGGACGCACCGGACCCCTGCTGTGAGCCGCGCCGCACAGCAGTGTGAGCCCAGCCTGATGGTGAAAGAAAATCCCACATTTTAAATTCTCACCAGAACAGGGAAAGAATGGAGATCTTCCAAGGGGGACACTAGTTTTTTCTAGGGATTTCCTCTAACTTCTGGCAGTGGGACCGGTAATGAAGGGAAATCTCCCCAATGGGACACAGAAGGCAAAAAAAAAAAAAATTGCAGGGGTTAAAAACCTTCTGTGTCCTGTCTAAAAAAGGTTTTGGCTTTAGTTCTACCTTAACCACTTGCCGACCAGCCACAGTCAAAATACGGTGGCAGGTACCCGCGAATCGCCGAACCTGTACGGCGGTTCGCGGAAGCGATCCTGGAGGGTGCTCCCACCGACATTCACCCCAGGGGAAGCTGATGCATGGGCCGGTAGCCGCGATTGCCGCCGGGCACCCACGATCGCTCCCTGTGGAGAGAAAACGACGGTCTGCTGATATAAACGCAGCAGACCGTTGTTTTCTCAGTAATCAACACATAGCTCCTGTGTTTCTCCTATTTAGAAACACAGGTCCCTGTGTTGATTCCACAAGCCATCCCCCTCACAGTTAGAAAGCACCCTAGGCTCACATTTAAACACCCCTGGTGTTAACCCCTTCCCTGCCAGTGTCATTAGTACAGTAACAGTGCATATTTTTAGCACTGTCACTGGTCCCCCACAAATGTGTCAAAAATGTCGGTTAGGTGTCTCCGATCTGTCCGCCGCAATATCGCAGTCCTGCTAAACTAAATTACTAGTTAAAAAATAAATAAATATGACATAAATCTTTCTCCTAGTTTGTAAACACGAAAACTTTTGCGCAAACCAATCAATATACATTTATTGGGATTTTTTTTGCCAAAAATATGTTTCAGAATACAAGTTGGCCTAAAATGATGAAAAAATTTGATTTTTAATAATTTTTTTTTTGGGGAAAGTTGTATAGCAGAAAGTAAAAAAAATATATATATATTTTATATATATATATATATATATATATATATATATATATATATGTATATTTAATTGTCGCTCTTTCTTTGTTTATAGCGCAAAAAATAAAAATCAGAGGTGATCAAATACCACCAAAAGAAAGCTCTATTAGTGGGAAAAAAAGGACATCAATTTTTTTTGGGGTATAGCGTCGCCGACTGCACAATTGTCTGTTAAAGTAACGCAGTGCCGAATCGCAAAAAATTGCCTGGTCATTAAGGGGGAAAAATCTTCCGGTCCAAACGGGGTTAAACTCAGACAGAGAGACTTCTATATACAGACAAATCTACAAACGAGGTGGCGAGTAACTTTACAGAAGCTGTTTGCTCAATGTGTTTCATGGGAAGTTCAGAATTGGACAGATGATGCAGCCCGTCCTGCTGTTGCCCCAGCATTCCACAATGGACTGCTTGTTGGCTATCGGACTTACCAAACAAGCAATGAAGATAGATGTAATGGGATATAATGGGAAATGATTTTCCAGCTTATTGGAATAAAGGCGTATTCTCCCCATGAATCTAAAGCTAAATAAATGTACGTGATTAACTCAGCTCTGCAGGCAGTATTAGAAATAGGGGTGAGTCACATAGTTTAGCATGTCAAATAAAAGTAATATGTTTACCCGTTAGATTCCTTTCTGTCGGATGAATCCATGTTCGGTCCCTGAGTCTCTCTGATGTGTTGTCCCCACTGAGTTGTGCAGGCAGCTTCTGTTGAACAATAGTATGATCGCTCTTCTCTTTTATAGGAGAACTGCTTCTGCTTTTCCAGTCACGTGATAGGCCTGGGAGTGCTGACAGGGATCTTTCCAAATACACATTACAGAGCGAGGAGGAGAGAAAGGAGAAAAACAGGAGTCATGAGAAGTACACTGATTTGTGCCCTGTTGTAACATCTGCCTTAGAGGGAAGTAAATAGTCATTACACTGCAGAAATATACTGTATACGGTACATACGTCTAACTGGGTATTGGCTGTGAACTTGGATTTGCTCTTTTAACGTACCTGACTACAATAAGCTTACCCACTTCAGCTCCGAAAGGTTTAAACCCCCCCCCCCCCCCCCATGACCAGGCCATTTTTTGCGATACAGCACAGCGTTACTTTAACTGACAATTGCGCAGTCGTGCAACGCTGTACCTAAACAAAAATTATGTCCTTTTTTCTCACAAATAGAGCTTTCTTTTGGTGGTATTTGATCACCTGATGCGATTTTTATTTTTTGCATCATAAACAAAAAAAATTATCAATTTTGAAAAAAAGTAAACAATATTTTTTTCTTTCTGCTATAAAACACACCCATCAGCAGTATAGTTGCCCTCAAGGGGCCGGTGGTATCTGTAGTCTTGGCGTGCGCTGGGTACGGAGTGCGGGGGTTCAGGAGTGCGCTGCATATGGAGCGCGGGATTCAGGAGTGAGCTGCGCATGGAGTGCAGGGTTGCGTGCAGAGTTGCGTACGGAGTGCAAAGTTGCCTGCAGAGTTTTGGCATGCGCTGGGTACGGAGTGCGGGGTTCAGGAGCGCGCTGCATATGGAGTGCGGGTTCAGGAGTGCGCTGCGCATGGAGTGCAGGGTTGCGTGCAGAGTTTTGGCGTGCGCTGGGTACGGAGTGCGGGGGTTCAGGAGTGCGCTGCATATGGAGTGCGGGTTCAGGAGTGCGGGGTTGCGTGCGGAGTTTTGGCGTGCGCTGGGTACGGAGTGCGGGGTTCAGGAGTGCGCTGCGCATGGAGTTCGGGGGTTGTGTGCGGAGTTTTGGCGTGCGCTGGGCACAGAGTGTGGGGTTCAGGAGTGCGCTGCGCATGGAGTGCGGGGTTGCGTGCGGAGTTTTGGCGTGCGGGGCTCAGGAGTGTGCTCTGCTCCCATCCTCCCACCTGCCTCCACAGCCCTCACCCCCCCCGAAAAAAAAACCCCCAAAAAACTCTCACATCTGTGCATTATCCTACCTTACTATCTGTTCCTGCTCTGGTACAAGCCCTGCCTGTTTATTGGGCAAAAAGCCCGCTCTCAGGGTGCAGCTAGCTGACAGGAAAAAAAAAAAGGCACTGACACTAATAGCCGGCACCGCATGCGCACAAACACAGAGGCGCCGCCAGGAGAGGAAGCGTGAGATGTCTCCTTGGAGACCGGCCGGCCGCGCATGCGCTAAGAGGGTGCCGGAGGATGTATTTTTTGCGGACAGTGACACAGAGGTGGCAGGCAGCCGCGGGCCGCATGAAAAGGTCTGGCGGGCCGGATTCGGCCCGCGGGCCTTGTGTTTGCCACCCGTGATATAGACCAATATGTATTCTGCTACATATTTTTGGTAAAAAAAAAAAAATCCCAATAAGCGTATATTGATTGGTTATCGTTATAGTTATAGCGTCTGCAAACTATGGGATATATTTATTTATTTTTTATTTTTTCACTAGTAATGGCGGCGATCACCGACTTATAGCGGGACTGCGATATTGCGGTGGACAGTCAGGAAACACTAACTAACACTTTGACACTTTTTGGGGGACCAGTGACACTAATACAGTGATCAGTGCTAAAAAGAATATGCACTGTCACTGTACAAATGAGCAGAAGATTATAGGTATACAGTAACTATACTTTAAAGCGGTATTAAACCCAATACCAAAATACACTATATTACCAAAAGTATTAGGACATCTGCCTTTACACGCACATGAACTTTAATGGTATCCCAGTCTTATGCCCCGTACACACGTTCCGATTATCGTACGACAAACCTCGCTTTCGACCTAGTCTCACGATAATCGGATCGTTAGTACACAGCTTTCGACAGCCGACCACGACAGTTGGTCCAACAAAATCCGAAGGGACAAACAGGAAAACTTCTGTCGTACGACATCTTCCCGAACGATAATCGACTCGTCAGTACAGTATGCGTACGCTAAAAGTCGTTCGACAAAGACCGCGCATGCTCAGAAACACTAAAATAGCCCCGAAAAAGCCTGGCTGCCATTGTTTTGATTTGCACCATCTGATACGTAGCTAAGCAACCAGGAAGCTTTTCCAGAATCGTACGTCAAAAATCATACGGTTTGTACGCAGAGTTGCTTTCGATTTTTGTATCATGCAACAACTACGAAACTTTAGTCGTACGATGATCGTACGATAATCGGAACGTGTGTACGGGGCATTAGTCTGCAGGGTTCAATATTGAGTTGGCCCACCCTTTGCAGCTATAACGGCTACAACTCTTTGGGGAAGACTGTCCACAAGGTTTAGGAGTGTATCTATGGGAATGTTTAACCATTATTCCAGAAGCGCATTTGTGAGGTCAGGCACTGATGTTGAATGAGAAGGCCTGGCTCGCAATCTCCGTTCTAATTCACCCCAAAAGTGTTCTATGGGGTTGAGGTTAGGACTCTGTGCAGGCCAGTCAAGTTCCTCCACCCCAAACTCACTCATCCATGTCTTTATGGACCTTGATTTGTGTACAGTCATGTTGGAACAGGAAGGGGGGATCCCCAAACTGTTCCCACAAAGTTGGGAGCATGAAATTGTCCAAAATGTCTTGGTATGCTGACGCCTTAAGAGTTCCCTTCACTGGAACTAGGGGGGCACAGCCCTACCCCTGGAAAAACAACCCCACACCATAATCCCCCCTCCACCAAATGATTTGGACCAGTGCACAAATCAAGGTCCATAAAGACATGGATGAGCGAGTTTGGGGTGGAGGAACTTGACTGGCCTGCACAGAGTCCTGACCTCAACCTGATAGAACATCTTTGGGATGAATTAGAGTGGACACTGCAAGCCAGGCCTTCTCGTCCACATCAGTGCCTGATCTCACAAATGCGCTTCTCGAAGAAGAAGAATAGAAGAATAGACAGACACATTCCTAAACTTTGTAGACAGCCTTCCCAGAAGAGTTGAAGCTTGCTATAGCAGCCAACTCAATATTGAACCCTACGGACTAAGGCTGGGATGCCATTAATGTTCATGTGTGTGTAAAAGCAGGCGTCCCAATACTTTTGGTAATATAGTGTATATTGCAGCTTACTAATCCTTAGATGTGGTGGCTGCATTTGTTTTCTTTTACTTTCTCTCTGTTTTCAACTGGGTGATGTGGCCAGTAACAAACCTGTGCCCCAACTCTGGCTGAAGGAGCACATGAGGTATAGCAGACAGCAGCACTGTCAGTCTAGACTGGGGTAGGGTACTGTTAAATGCACTAACAGATTTAGTTACACTAACAAATTGAAGCCGAACTCCAGCTAAAACTTTAAAAGCAGTAAGTCCCCGTTCACACTAAGGCGACCTGTGAGGCGACCTGGTCACCTCACAGGTCGCGTAGGTCGCCTTCCATAGGGAAGCTGCGGACCCGTTCTAATAGGAGCGACACAAGTCGCTCCAACTTAGAAAAAGGGTCCGGAGCTTCTTTGGGGCGACCAGGAGCGACCGTCATAGACTTCAATGTTATGAAGTCCGTGCCGGCCGCTCCGAGGTCGCGGCGCGCTGCTCGCACCGCGACCTCGGAGGTCGCCCCCCCCAAGTCGGATCGCCCCTGTGTGAACGGGGCCTTACAGAAGTTTTTTTTGTTTGTTTTTTTACCTTTTGCAATAAACATTTTACATTAATTATTAAAAGGCTGATCATTGCAGGCACCCCTGTCAGTGGTAGATGGTTTGTCTCAACGCTCTCAATTGCTACATTTGCAGGACAGCTTGTTCTGCAAAAAAACAATAGACTTACTGACCAGATCACCGGGTGAAAATAGAAGAAAGAAAGCCTGAAAAAGAAAATGAGTGCAGCGATCAAATATAACAATTGGTAAGCTGCGAAGTTTGCTTTCGGGTTTAATACTGCTTTAAATGGTTTTAATACTTTATGTTGTCCAGAGGTTTGTGTATTGAATCCTAAACATAAACCAGCAAAGCGTTAATGAACAGCGGGTCAGATGACATGCAGGAAGTTTAAATTCTGTTCTTTTCTCACTTCTCATTTCCAGCTCCTAGGACATCTGACCATGACTCAGCATTCCTGAGCTGAGAGTCTGGAAAACAAGCAGCGTGACTCAGCAGAACATCCTCTATGAGAGGCCATACTTGATGTATTGTTCTCCTGGATTTGGATTGTGGGAGAATGAAGTGTGAAATCTGAGCACAAGCACACTGCAAAGAAAAACAACTTCTCAAAATGAAAGCATGACATGACAGAGATTTGGAGAGGGCGTCTGTGCAGAACACAGAGATCTTACCGTTACTCAGCAAACCTGGGTGTTCTAAAAAAAAACAAAAAAAAAAAACTAGAACATTCTGCATTTTTCTACACTGAACTGTACTGGAACGCAGTAAAATGCATCAAAATTGCACTGGAACGCACATGTCCCTATTTAGGGCCAGTTCACACCACATGCAGTCCTGTGCTTTTTTTTTTTTTTTTTATGCATCCAAAACGCATGGAAAGTTATATGGTTTCCAATGGCTTACTTCACACCAGTGTTCATTTTGGCAGCACATTTCCATTTAGTTTTAGTCATCGTCCTTTGACTAAAATGCTATTTTTGTTTTAGTCTTATTTTAGCCATCTGGTTTTAGTTTTAGTCATATTTAAGAGTAAAATCTCCAGTACACTTTATCTCATCTATTTCATATCATTTATTTTAGTCAACTACAAATCGAATGGGTTTAGGTAAATTGTAATGCATTATTTTCAACATTTCATACTTTTCAAACTAGTTATATACTCCTGAAATAAAAATCTAATAACATGTTATTTATGGCACATGTGTCAAACACAAGGCCCGCGGGCCAATTTCGGCCTCCAGGCCATTTCATGTGGTTCTCGCACGTCTTCTGCAGCTGTGGCACCCCCCTTATCTCCGTTCCCACCTTGTTTCAGCAGTCAGCAGCAGAGAGGATGACATACCTCCTACAGATTCTGCACCTCTCTGTTCACTTGCAGCACCTCCTGGTCTCACCATTCTGCAGATTCTGGCAACTGACTCCAGCCTTCCTCTGGTCCTGCTCCAGACCCTGAACTTTTTGCTTCCTAGCTTCTTCCAGTCAGCAGGTACAAGGGGGTGCACTCTGATGTAGGAGAGGATGGGGGACTCTTGACTTCTGATGGTGGGGGGGCTTTTGACATTTTTTTTTTTTTGACATTTGCTTATAATTATTATGAGAATAATAGAATTTTATGTCGGTTGAAAAGGAGGGTCGCACACCACTGTTATCATCCATAAGAAACTTTTTTGGAGACTGCCTTAGGCAGAATGCCATGGCAGAACCGGTTTCTTGTGGATGATACTTGCATCACCTGCTACAGGGGTGTGAGTGGGCACCATGCCGGTGTGCATCTGCCCTTCACAGCTTAAGTCTTCAGTTGGTAATAAAACTAGTAATAATTGAATGCAGAGGCAAATATTTCATATGATATGTAAATACATTTATATAGTCTTACTGATACAAACGGCCCTTAAGGGCAACAATAATGCTGTTGCGGCCTGTGATTAAATTTAATTTGACACCTCTGATTTAAGGTATTAAGGTTTGAACATGCACTACAGACACAGATTCAGAGCCCATTCACACAGGGGCGACACAACTTGCCGGGGCGACCTGTGTGCACCGCGACCTCGGTGCGACATGCACGGACTTCATATCATTGAAGTCATTGCAAGTCGCCTCCAGGTGACTTGTGTCGCTCCTATTAGAATGGGTCCTGTGCTAATCAATGGCAGGCGACCCAACGCGACTTGTCAGGTGACCAAGTCGCCTGACAAGTCGCGCTAGTGTGAATGGGGTCTTAGTCGTTGTGATATATAACGTCTTTATAAATAAAACCAAGCTTCATAAACAAGCAAAAATATTTATTTCTGACAAACAGAGTGCAACTTTAAAATACAAAAAAGTCAAAAACTGTAAACTCTATTGGCTGTACTGTCATTGCACATATTACCAACATTAAATATTAAGAAAAAAATATAAGAAAAGCCTTTTTGGCCAGCAGAGTAGTGTTCATTTTGATGTCAATTTTCTATTTACTTTTAGTCATAGTCTTTTGACTAAAATGTCATTTTAGTTTTAGTCGTATTTTAGTCATCTGAATTGTTTTAATTTCAGTCTACTAAAATAGTGTTAATTTAGCAGACAGAAATATTTTAGTCAACAAAATTAACACTGGCTCACACCAGTGCAGTCAGTTCCAGTTCGGTCAGTTCTTGAAAAAAAAAAAGGAGAACATGCTGCATTTTTCCTGAACTGGACTGTACTGTACTGGAACTGCCAGTTCACACCACATACAGTCCAGTGCAGTTTTTTCTGCATTCAAAGCACATGGAAAGTAGGCTATATGGTTTCCAATAGATTAGTGTTCGTCAGTTACAGTGCGGTCAGTTCCCAGAAAAAAAAAAGTAGACCATGCTGCATTTTTCCTGCACTGGACTGTACTGAAACTCGGTAAAAAGCATCAAAAATGCACTGAAATGCACTGGAACGCATGAAAAATGCACCAGACCCCAGTACAATGAAGAACAGAACAGGATAAGCGAAGGAAAAAAGAAAGCATCTGGAATGCATCCCGAAACACATCAAAAGCGCACCGGAACGTGTCAAAAGCGCATCAAAAACATGCAGAAATGCATCTGGAATGTTTTTGTGGTGTGCACCAGTCCTGAGAAGAATCCAGTTGTATTTTTATTCTTTCTCTTGCCACTCATCCCTTTTTGTTCTTGTCTTCTGTTTTTTTAGAATACCAAAAAGGTGGTAACTGCATAATTTGATAGTTAAGACTGCTTTTCTAAAAATGTAAGTATAGCAAAACGATTTAGTTTTGGATAGACTGCAGAAGGGTTAGACCCTCTGTCATATTTTACGGCTATCTGGGGCTCAGCTAGTGCACACTAGCGGTTCAGGGTTGGTATCACGCTGTGGTTAATCTGCAGTTTTACCACACACCCTCAACCACTCCCTCTTTAGCTGCAGATGCAGTAGCCGGGGTCAGGCACATACCACGGCAGTAATTAAAATCCCCATCCCGATCAATAGGCACTACCTGCCGGATACAAACAATTTCAACCAAGTCAGTGGTCTCCAAACTGCTGCCTAGGGGCCAGATACGGCCATTTGCATGCTTTTTTCTCTCCCTTGGGTCACCATTCCTTCCACTGACACCAATGATGGCGCACAATTCCTCCAACTGACACCAATGATAGGACACAATCCCTCCCATTGACACCAATGATAGGGCACAATTCCTCCCCACTGACACCAATGATGGAGCACAATTCATCCCCATTGACACCAATGATGGGGCACAATTCCTCAGACTGACCCCAATGATGGGGCACTAATCGGCCCACTGACACCAATGATAGGAGGTTATGCACATACCACAGCAGTAATTAAACTCCCTGTCCCGATCAATAGGCACTACCTGCCAGATACAAACCATTTCAACCAAGTCAGCGGTCTCCAAACTGCTGCCCAGGGGCCAGATGCGGCCATTTGCTTGCCCTTTTCTGGCCCTTGGTTCACTATTCCTTCCACTGACACCAATGATGGCGGCCCAGTTTTCTCAGCTGACACCAATGGCCGGGCACTATCCCTCCCACTGACACCAATGAAAGGGCACAATTCCTCCAACTGACACCAATGATGGGGCACAATTCCTCCCACTGACACCAATGATGGGGCACAATTTTCTCAGCTGACACCAATGATAGGGCACAATTCCTCCCTATGACACCAATGATAGGGCACAATTCCTCCCACTGACACCAATGATGGGGCACAATTCCTCCCACAGACACCAATGATGGGGCACTTATCCGCCTGTGAAGGACCTTGAACACCCTGCGCTGGGTATCTCCGCCAAGAAGCTACTTCCTAAGCTCTAGAACACGAGACCCGTGAATCTGGCTATAGTTACCCCAAGAACTAGGCAATACCAGTTTTGGAGCAAAACAGAATAAGAACTATTTATTCAAACACAGGCACAAAGAGATATACACTCTGGGACAATCCCCCCTCCCCCTTAACAGGTAATCCACATACACATATACATCCCATAATAGGTTAATCTTAAGGCAGACAGAAACAATAGAACAATGGGATATAGGCACTTAACAATAACAAACCCCACCTCACCTCACTATCTAGCAAGGGTCTATAAGACACTCCTACAATATTCTAGCAATCTGAAAAGTCAAACCGTTCATCTTCATATATTTCCCGAGGGACACTGTTCAGAAATATCATAGTCCCAATTGAAAGAGCTCCTCACTCTTTCAACACAAACCACACATATAGAACCCAGGAGAACCAAGGTAACATGAAATGCTGAGTCCAGTGTGGTTGTACAGCGAGTCTGATTAGTGCAGACCCAACTGGGGTTCTTGGTCACCCTGTGCCCCTAATAGACACAGGGTGACTTGCACATAAGAGGGGCCGGGGAAGCTGGACAAGGAGTTTCCCCAATCTCTCTAAGGTAATTCCCCCCGCCCAAAGCGACTCCCTTCACATTTCTCCCCTTTTGGCAGGAGACTGACAAAGAAGGAGACCCCAAACGGTTTGACTTCAAAGTTAGTCCGTACTTCCAGTCCCCCAATGTCTGTACCCACACAGTACCCCACACAAATTGTCCATAACAGATCGTTACTCACCCAGCCAACCTCTGCCTCTCTCGTAGAACATAATCCCTGCTGGGGAGAAGTGTGATATGCCCCTTTTCCCTGGAGTCCATTTAGCCACTGGAGAGAAGACAGGGTAGCTGGGCTCACTCCATCGTGCTGTTGGGGATCTGGGCCAACTGCCCAGCATCCCTGGGGTATCCAGGTCGAGACCATAGTCTCTTCATCCACTTTTTCTTAATGAAAATCCACCATTGCTTGTACAACAAAGCTGACATCCTCCTGTCCCAATGCCAGACCTTTTTCTGGGGTTGTGTTAGTGGAAACTGAAGTCCCATCTACTACCACAGAAAATCCATCTTCTGTTAGTTGGGGGCAGAGGCCAGCAGCACTCTGCCCTGTTGCAAGCTCTTCTGCTGGATTTCTGTCAGTGAATACCGCAGTCCCATCCACTGATATTAGCTCAAGCTGCAGTTGGGAGGTGCCGATTGCATTCTCTCCCTGGAGCTCCTGCAGAGTTGATTGTTGTGGGCAGAGGCCAGTAGCGTTCTGCCCAGCTGCCAGCTGTTCCACTGGGAAGTAAAGTGAAATGTCAGTGGCCTTGCAGAAATCTTTCAGGGCAGCCTATTGTTGTATGCAGAGGTCAACAACGCCATGCTCTTAAGTCAGCTCTTCTGCTGGAGGCTCCCCGGGCTGTTCCTCCTCAACAGAAAATTCTAATAATTACCCAGCCTCTGGTGGTGTCTCAATGGAGATATGGACCTGGGGATCGAGATTCACCATCTTCTGTCTGTGGAATCCAGAAGATGTTACTGGTGCTGGGCAGAGGCTAGCAGAGCTCTGGCCTGTTGTAGCACTTCAGCTTTGGGGACTGCAATCTCCTAGGTTTACGCTGCCGACTCTAAGGCATGCTGCTGAATGTGTTCTAGCAGTTTCCTGTATGCCCTTTCCAGATGCTGTTCTTTCCTTAGCAAGTGTTCTAGATCAGGTTTAAGCTCTGAGGCCCCTGCGAGACTGAGCATAGCCTCTCTGTATTCTCGCAGGTCTTCAAGGGTAGGTTACACTTCATTCCCACAGCAATCCAGGGCCGCCAAAGTCATATCCCTCTGGAGAGCATTCTGTTGTCTCCCCTAAATATTTCTGTTCTGTGTGCCATTGCAGAGCCCGATACTGATTGTCCAGCTCTATCTCCTTCTGGACTAGCCTGTCCAATTCGGACACCCATTGTACCTGGGGCCGCTCTCCCAGGAATGGCATCCGCAAGTTCGTTGATCACTGGCCTGTTCCCCTGGGGCTGGAAAGTACTTGTTCTGGTATATACCAGCAAGCTGGAGGGCTCCAATCCAGAGCCCCACCCACACCTGCTCCCTGAGCTCCAGGTATTGATCCGCAGACACCATCCTGGGGTAAACTGAAGGGGGGGATCTGCAGCACCCCCTCAAACTCAGCTGACACCAATGGCCGGGCACTATCCCTCCCACTGACACCAATGAAAGGGCACAATTCCTCCAACTGACACCAATGATGGGGCACAATTCCTCCCACTGACACCAATGATGGGGCACAATTTTCTCAGCTGACACCAATGATAGGGCACAATTCCTCCCTATGACACCAATGATAGGGCACAATTCCTCCCACTGACACCAATGATGGGGCACAATTCCTCCCACAGACACCAATGATGGGGCACTCTGCCCAGCACCAGTAACATCTTCTGGATTCCACAGACAGAAGATGGTGAATCTCGATCCCCAGGTCCATATCTCCATTGGGGCGACCAAAGTCTGCTATCCTGGTCTTGGATCCCGGTGGAGGTTTGGATGTCCCAGACTGCAGGAAGCATCCCACCGCTGCCACCAATGTGACGGACTCCAGACACCCAGAAACAATAGAACAATGGGATACAGGCATTAAACAATAACAACCCCCACCTCACTATCTAGCAAGGGTCTATGAGACACTCCTACAATATTCTAACAATCTGAAATATACTGAGGGACACTGTTTAGAAATATCGCTGTCCCAAGTGAAAGAGCCCCTCACTCTTTCAACACAAAACACTCATATAGAACCCAGGAGAACCGGGGTAACATGACATGCTGAGTCCAGTGTGGTTGTACAGTGAGTCTGATTAGTGCAGACCCAACTGGGGTCCTTGAAAACCCTGTGCCCCTTATAGACACAGGGTGACTTACACATAAGAGGGGCCGGGGAAGCTGGACAAGGAGTTTCCCAATCTCTCTAAGGTAATCAGGGTTCCACAAGCCCCCAGCCCAAAGTGACTCCCGTCACACCGCCCACTCTCACCAATGATAGGGTGCTATTCCTTCCACTGATACCAATAATAGGGATCTATTCCCAGGGCTGCTAATAGGGGGACCACCAGTCCTCCTGTAGGGCGATCGGGCACACAAGGGGGCCCCAACAGCACGAGGAATTTGTGCGGTCGGGCGGAGGGGCAATTACAGAAGAAAGCCCTATGTGGCTCTGTGCAGCAGCTGAAAGCAAATTTCTCCCCCTCCTGATCCCCCTTCTTGTGTGCCCCCTTTCATTGTGCCCCCCCCCCCACAGGGCTGCAGGCTTCCCTGTCCTGTATGTAGCACTGCCTCCTAGAGGACTGCTGAGAATTACACTTTCTGGATTCCCCTCGATTACCCTTAGCAACTGATAGAAGACAAACAGCATTGAAAGACCTTGGCTCAGTCAATAATCAATCCAGGGGGTGTTGGTTTTTGTGTTCTTATTTAGAACTGGGATAGGAGAGGTGAAGAGTGGGATACTCCAACTATGAACTATGCACAACTCACTGTAGAATGCGGCAAGGCCACTGTTTTACCCTGCCACTGAAGTGAAGATAAGATTACTGTTCCCGTTTGAATACTCTCTTCAGGGTTCTAACTTGGCACCCCCTTTACTTTCACTGCCTGTGTGTGCTGACACCCGTCCACTGACTCTATCCACTGGAGTGATTCCACTTCCTGGGCAGACCCCTTGGCAAGCTTCCCTGTACTCACGGACACTGTTTTTTCCAGAGTTGTTCTGCCGTCTACTCCACAAGTCAGCTTTCCTGGACCTCTGGATTCAGCACCACACCTCCTGTCCACAAGGCCACAGAAAGCAAGATTGTTGACACACGTGACTAGCCCGACTTCCGGATCGTCACTTCCGGTGACGCGATCCCTATGTCACTTCCGGTTATCGCGGAAGTTGCGGACGACCCGGTGATCCGACACGGGCAAGCTGCATCCACCGTAGGACCGTGCGGCGGCCGCGCACAGTGTCCTCCCTCCAGCTGGACAACGGCACCTATGTGCCCCTCGAGGTACCCCACTCTCTATTCCATCATTTATTTCCACTAGCCACCTTTATCAAGTGGGACGCCAGCAGACTCCCAAATAACATCGGTTATCACCTGTTGTTGGTACATCTCCCTTGGTATCCCACAGCAACCCAAGGTGGTGTAGGATTGTCGGGACTGTCATGGTTTATATTTTAACCCTTTATGATCTCAATAAATACGAGTGATACTATACAGAGACACTTCCTGGTCTTTTATCTATAGAGGACAGTTATTCATTGACACCAGTGAGCGCCACCCTTCTTTACAGTGTTGCCATTATTTACTCCCACTGATCCCGAAACTTTGTTCTCTACTACTTTCTACTCTACTGGCCCCCTAAAGTCTGAAGGATACTAAAATGGCCCTTTGTTAGGAAAGTTTGGAGAACCCTGATTTGGGTGATAGGGGCTGTTATGCTCTAATTGCAGAGCAGCCCCCATCACTTAAATGGTTCGCATCCGGCAGGTAATACCCGCTGAACAGGACAGGGAGTTCACATCCTAACTGAATCTGCATCTGATCTGAGCATGGATTGCTTTCACAGGGGTGGCAGTCCCTACTGCTATTGTAAATGAGCCCTGAGAGATTTTCCCTCATCTTCTGTTCTGTGGACAACCTTTACTAGACAGGAAGTGAGTGAAGAACTTCAATAGAGAAACAACCATAATATGTTACTGTTGGAGAGTTTCCTTCACTTCTTCCCTGGTGGAATGGTTTTCCCCCAGGACAGGGAGTAAAGGGAATCCCTGACAGCAGTAACCTAAACCTTCCCTACTCTATCCAAAACTAAAAAGACAAATTGGGTATCGATACTTTTATCACCTTCCCGACCGCCCGCCACAAATTTACTGCGGCAGGCTGGCTCGCCTGCATGAACCGACGAAGCCCTATATTGGTCACGCACGTGGTGCTGGGGGTCGAGCGTGCACCCTTGATGGCACGCTCCCACCCCCACTAGGCAGCGGGAATGCCGATCCAAGACAAAAATCTTTCCCCCTAGGAAAAAAAAGGACATCAATTTTATTTTGGTACAGTGTCACACGACCACGCAATTGTCAATTAAAGTAACGCAGTGCAGAATTGCAAAAAATGGCCTGGTCATTAAGGGGGCATATCCTTCCGGTCCAGAAGTGGTTAAAGTAATACCCTTTAAAACCAAAAATATAATATATTGCAGCTTACCAATCATTAGATGGGACGGCTGCATCTGTTTTCTTTTTTAGGCTTTTTTTCCCCCAGTTTTCCCCTGGTGATTTGGCCAGAAGCACACCTGCTGTATTACAGTGCCTACGCTCTGGATGAAGGAGCACATGGGGCACAGCAGACTGCAGCATTGTGTTAGTTTTAAATGTACTAACAGATTTAAATACACTAACAAACTGAAGCCAAACTCCAGCTCACACTTTGTAATCAGTTACAGCAAACAGTTTCTTTTCCTTTTACGATAAAGGTTTTAAATGTATATATAAAAGCTGATCATTGTAAGCACCCCTGTCAGTGGTAAATGCTTTGTATCATCACTGTAAATCAATGCATATTGCAGGATGGCTTGTTCTGTTCAAAAACAACTGACTTACTGGTCAGATTACCAGGTGAAAATAGAAAAAAAAAACAGCCTAAAATAAAAAATGATTGCAGTCATCACATCTAAGGATTGTTAAGCTGCAATATAATAAATGTTTGCTTTTGGGTTTAATACTGCTTTAAGGCATCCTTCAGGTGAAGGATTTAGGCCAGTCTGCAAATTCTAGCAGCCAGAATCACCGGTGTTTATGTTTAGCTATGCCCCGACCATGAGTATAAATATCAAGCTGACAGCGACCGTATATATACAAAATGTTTCTGTATAGATCACAGAATAAAGAAGGTTACTTAGTCAGCAATAACATAGCGGGCTCTGAATAACGTGAACATAGATATTTATTGGTAAAAATCTCGGGGTATAATTACAACCGTGTAAGGTAAAATAAGTTGGTAAATACAATCAGTGCAGTGACAAGAAACAAGACAAACATAACATAAAAAACATAAAGTGACAGAAAACCGGCCGGCAGATATATATAAGCACTTCAAGTATGTATATAATCAATCAAATGCAATTGCAGTATTAGTATTTCTTGAAGGGACTCCCTTGTGGGCAATCGGTCGTTGCTAGGTCTGGTCACGGTATTTTTACCGTTAGTGTTATTTGTTGGATCCAGGAAAACCACTTGAAGTGGTGTTGTTGGCACACTTGTTGTGGAGGGAGGATCGGACGACTAGGACTACCGAGGAGAGCGGAGACCGAAGGCGGCACGAAACAGACGGCGGGAGGCAGGTGCACTGCTCAACAGACCAGCGGAAAGGTAAAAAAAGCACTTGTTAGACCGGGGTGAAGAAACGGCTTCATGCCGTCAGAGCATGCAGCATCCACCTCACTACACTGAACCGACATACCACACATGTGGTCAGCGGGAAACATATATGCACAGCTCTGCAAAGTCCCCGGCACTACCTTATACCTCCACACCACCTAAACAGGATATATCAACTGCAACCACGAGCAACATCTCACCGACGAATAGGGGTGAAGAAACGGCAATACGCCGTCAGTGATTAAGACACACAAGTCATAGTCAAGACATAGTCCCCGGATAGGTAGATGAACTCGGCTCAATGGAGAAACAATAAGGTAGAAAGTGCTTATACCAATATACCCCCATACCACAATACCATTTAACTTTATCCGAGCAATACCTGGCCACCTAGGGGTGATATAACGGTAATACACCGTCAGTGATCAAGACATTCATGTCAGATCCCTGTGTAAGTCCCCGTTAGCCATAACAACCTATGAGTGTTACATCACCATAAGGCAACAAAAACAATTATTCTGTGTCACCCAGCTGCCCCCTGACAGGATTACTCCCCAACCCTCCCTCCACAACAAGTGTGCCAACAACACCACTTCAAGTGGTTTTCCTGGATCCAACAAATAACACTAACGGTAAAAATACCGTGACCAGACCTAGCAACGACCGATTGCCCACAAGGGAGTCCCTTCAAGAAATACTAATACTGCAATTGCATTTGATTGATTATATACATACTTGAAATGCTTATATATATCTGCCGGCCGGTTTTCTGTCACTTTATGTTTTTTATGTTATGTTTGTCTTGTTTCTTGTCACTGCACTGATTGTATTTACCAACTTATTTTACCTTGCACGGTTGTAATTATACCCCGAGATTTTTACCAATAAATATCTATGTTCACGTTATTCAGAGCCCGCTATGTTATTGCTGACTAAGTAACCTTCTTTTTTCTGTGATCTATACAGAAACATTTTGTATATATGCTGTTTTTTGGTTAAGCCAGCCTCAACACATACAGCCAATACGGGCACAGACATAGACCTCTTGTTAAATCTACTCCTCAAAACCACTTCTTATGACAGCGACGGTATATGTTTGTGGCTGTCCTTGGCTGAACGCACATGCAGCAGGTATCTGGGATAAGGGAAGGATGATCACCCCTGGATGCAGACAGATAACTGCAGACAGTGACTGCCGCTGTTCACATACACCTGTCATCCCGGCTGCAATAATCTTCTGATTCTTTTCGCTGAAGTCTGTTGTATGCACATAATTGGCCTTGTGAAGGAGGCCTATTAAGAACTGTATTGTTAACACGGACTTTATTTGAAATGCAAACTGCCTTGTTTGCCAGCACAAAAAATGTATGAACACGTCCATGAAAATGTACATGATATAATGTACATATTGCTGTTATATTTGAACAGTCTGCATTCCTAGATTGGATATCTGGTAGCGAGCAGAATAATCTTTTTATGCACAGCTCTTGAAAGTTAGCGGTGACTGAATACCAGTCCCTTCGGTAGATGCATGTGACCAGGAGGTCCTAATAGGTTACTGAAGGACACTACAATCCCCCACACACACACATTTAGAGCAACAGACAAAACCCTATTTATACTTTTTGGTCCCCAAGAGCTGTTCTGTGAGTGTAGGAATGAATCCTGTCATTCATCTACCTCACCTCTACTCACAGATAATTGTAGGTCTCTGTGGGGGGTCTCTGATGTAGGTGGGGGTTCGTGGGGGCTCTCTGGCTCTCTGTAAGGGGGGCTCTTTGGGGGGTCTCTGATGTAAGATGGGCTATGTGGGGGGTCTCTGATGTAAGGGGGGGCTCCAAAGGGGGGACTCTGATGTAAGGGGGGCACCATGGGGGGTCTCTGATGTAAGGGAGGCTCTGTTGGGGGTCTCTGATGTAAGAGGGAGCTCTGTGGGAGGGTCTCTGATGTAAGAGGGGGCTCTGTGGGGGGGTCTCTGATGTAAGGGGGGGCTATGTGGGGGTCACTGTGGGGGTCTCTGATGTAAGGAGGGCTCTGTTGGGGGGGTCTTTGATGTAAGGGGGCTCTGATGTAAGGGGGGGCTCTGTGTGGACTCTGATGTAATGGGGGACTCTGTGCAGACTCTGATGTAATGGAGGGACTCTGTGTGGACTCTGATGTAAGGGTTGCTGTGTGTGGACTCTGATGTAAGGGAAGGCTCTGTGCAGACCCAGATGTAAGGGGGGTCTTTGTGCAGACTCTGATGTAAGGGTGACTTTGTGCGGACCCTGGTGTAAAGGGGGCTGTGTGGTCTCTGATGTAGGGGGGCTCTGTGCAGACTCTGATGTAGGGGGGTTCTGTACGGACTTTAAAGTAATAGGGGGATCTCTGCGGTTTCTGATGTAAGGGGGGACTCTCTGGGGTCTCTGATGTAAGGGGGGCTCTGTGGGGGGTCTCTGATGTAAGGAGGGGCTCTGTAGGGGGTCTCTGTAGGGGGTCTCTGATGTAAGGGGGGTCTCTGTGGGGGGTCTCTGATGTAAGGGGGGCTCTGTGGGGGGCCTCTGATGTAAGGGGTGCTCTATGGGGGGGTTCTCTGATGTAAGGGGGTCTCTGTGGGGGGGGGTCTCTGTGGGGGGGGTCTCTGTGGGAGGCCTTAGAGCCGCAGCAAACAGATTACCTCCTCCTATCTCCAGGGACGCAAGAGGAGAGAGAGATCGTCTGCTCCTCCTCCTCCCGCCCCTTATCCTCCTCCTCCCGCCCGTTCTCCTCCTCCTCCCGTCCCTTCTCCTCCTGGGTCTGCCCCGCCCACACTCTCTGGGGATGTGTGGGAGGGAAGTTTAAACCCCTGACAGCCAGTGCCTGAGCCTCCATCCTGGGGTGAGTAAGCTCACCCTCTCTCCTGCCTCCCAGTATATAAAAACGAATGTTGGGGGGGGTCTCTGATGTAACGGGGGTTTCTGTGGGGGGGTCTCTGATGTATGTGGGGTCTCTGTGGGGGGTCTCTAAAGTAAGGGGGGTTTGTGGGGGGTCTCTGATGTAAGGGGGGTTTATGTGGGGGGGGGTTCTGATGTAAGGGGGGGCTCTGTGGGGGTCTCTGATTTAACGGAGGTCTCTGATGTAAGTGGGGTCTCTGTGGGGGGTCTCTGATGTAGGTGGGGGTTCGTGGGGGCTCTCTGTAAGGGGGGCTCTTTGGGGGATCTCTGATGAAGGGGGCTCTGTGGGGGTCTCTGATGTAACAGAGGTCTCTGTGGGGGTCTCTGATATAAATGGGGTATCTGTGGGGGGTCTCTGATATAGGGGGGTATGTGGGGGTCTCTGTAAGGGGGGGCTCTCTGGGGGATCTCTGATGTAAGGGAGAGCTCTGTGGGGGGTCTCTGATGTAAGGGGGCTCTGTGGGGGGTCTCTGATGTAAGGGGGGCTCTGTGGGGGCTCTGATGTAAGGGGGGCTCTGTGCGGACACTGATATAAGGGGGGCTCTGTGCAGACTCTGATTTAAGGGTTGCTCTGTGCGGGCTCTGATGTAAGGGGGGCTCTGTGCGGACCCTGATGTAAGGGGGGCTTTGTGCGGACCCTGATGTAAGGGGGGCTTTGTGCGGACCCTGATTTAAAGGGCACTGTGCGAACTCTGATGTAGGGGGGCTCTGTGCAGACTCTGACGTAGGGGGGTTCTGTGCGGACTTTAAAGTAATATGGGACTCTCTACGGACTCTGATGTAAGGGACCTCTGTGCTGACTCATCAAAGGGGTGGGAAGAGCTGGGGATCTGCACAGTAAGCAGAGATTAAAATGGGGACATGATTCCTAGGGGCACTGTAACCATTACAGTGCCTCTTTACAGTGCAGACCCCTTTTTATCACAGTGTCCCCTGTACATTAGAGGACCTACTCTGAATATCCCGTCACCAGCCGTCCCCCACAAATCCCCACCCCCGGTCCCTGAAAAAAATGGCTGCTCATTCTAAAATGCCCGTGCCTATTTTTTTTGTCCAAGTCCGGGCCTGTCCGTAGGTGTCCCTCTCGCTACCCTCCCACCCAACATCCTCCAATTGAAAAATTCAGAGGAGCCAGATGGAAATTTTTTGGCCAAGCAATGGTTGCATCCAATCAGTCGGCAGCTGTCAGAATACAATAGGCGCAGCAGGAGATTCATCCATCTGCGCTTTATAGCATGGAGGCAGAAATTTGATTGATCAGCTTGCGGGCTTAAAAAGGATATGAAGAGAGTCATCGGACTATAATGAAAAATTAATAAGTATAATAAATATTATAGAAGTGGAATTTAATGAAGTGAGAAACAATACGTTTTTAAGATTCCTAAGGCCTGTACTGACTCTTTCTACAACCATCTGCATTGTCATACTTTCTTTTTGAGATGTTATTTTACTTTGTAGTTTGTGTGTCTGCTCAGATTTGTCTTTTCAACCTCCCACAGTTTGCGGTAGAGGGCTGAGTATGTATACATATTACTGTTCCCAAGGCGCTAAACTGATATGAACATTTGAACAGGAAACAGGAAACCAATAAATCAAGTCATGTCTCTAGTTGCAGATATTAATGCTGAGTCACCCCAGCTTTTCTCAGTCTCAGCTTAGTAAAATGTGCTGAGTAATGGTAACACTCCCATCGAGCTGCAACTAGATTGTGAAAATGTTCCTTTGAAGATGTATGCCATATTTATACCAACATTTCCTGAATGGAAGTTGCGCCTTCATTCACACAATAGTTCACAATTAAGTTCATAATGATCAGAAATTAACCAGCAATTGAAATCATCAATAAGTGTAGCACTACCCCTGCAAGGGCTGCTGGTACCTGGCTCCCTTACTCCTGCACAGCCAGGCAACACGCATTCTCCACTTGCATCCAAACACAAGAAGTCAATCCCTTGGCTTTGTTTTTATGTTTTATTAGGGGTAACAACTTGGATGTGGTGAAGGGATTTATAGGATGCCCAAATTGAATCAAAGAACAACAGAGGACAACTTCCTTCCTCTGTACAGGATCCTGAACTGTCGACCTTCCCGGATACTGGCAGTCTCCTAAAGTGATAGTAAAGTCTTGTTTTTTTTTGTATAAAAATAACAAACATGTTATACTTACCTCCTCTGTGCAGTTGGTTTTGCACAAAGCAGCCCAGATCCTCCTTTTCTCAGGTCCCTCGCCGACACTCCTGGTCCCTCCCTCCTGCCAAGTGCCCCCACAGCAAGCAGCTTGCTGTGGGGCACCCGATCTATTGAGACACGTTGCAGTGGCTCAACCCTGCCTCCTCTCTCTCCTCATTGGCTCACTGATTTTGATTGACAGCAGCGGCAGCCAATTGCACCCGCTGCGTATGTCAGCCAATCAGGAGAGAGAGTCCCAGGCAGCTGAGACTCCCTTGCAACATCGCTGGATTGATTGGGGCTAAGGTAAGTATTAGGTGGCCTGAGGGGGCTGCTGCAAAAGAGGGTTTTTTTATCTTAATTCATTGAATGCATTAGGATAAAAAAAACCTGCCTTTAGAACCACTTTAAGATGAAATGCTAAATCCCCCTAAGGACTAGGAACTCTCAGTCCCTTTAGAAAGTAGCACATTGAGTTTGAAGCTGCATACAGAAGTATCTCTCACTTGACCGTAGATAATGATCCCCGCTCTACTGCCTGCAGAATCTACCAGCCCTCATGACTGCTGCACTGAAGGCAATAAAAGGGTTAAGCACAGCGCTGTCCTTTTGGAAAGCTTGCTACATATGGCAGTTTATCCCCTTAAATGTCCCTGGGTTTGCTGATGTACTTACACTGTCCTCCTTGCTCCCACTGTTTTTCAGGCAGGATTCCATGTCAAACCACTATGCTGAATGTGTACCCCTGAGCCAGTATGAGCCCAGCCTGGAGCTGGGGTCTCCCCTAGACCTAGGAGACACCTCCTAGGCTACTGACAGTCTCTTTAGCACTCCATCTCTATCTTCTACCCAACTCCCCTGCTAGCATGACTCATCCACATTTAAGGGCTGGCCTAGCCACCCTGCCAAGACAGTATGCCTGGGAATTGTACAGATAGAAGTTAGGTAACCGCACTCCAACTTGAGAGTTTAAGATGAATAAAATCAGTTTATTGAAGATTCAAAAAATCCATAGTGACAAGAATCAGAGACAGTGGACAAACACAGTTGACGCGTTTCACGAAATCATATTCGCTTAGTCATAACCATGGGGATACATGTGGAGATGCTGCCTAAATAGTGGACTGCAACCAAACAGCCAATTTCCGTTAATTAAGTGCAAGGCTGAGAACCATAAAATGCTGATTGCCAACAAGAGTGGAACAGGGAAGATTTCCATAATAGAAAAGAACGGGAAAAACTCCACATGAATGAAACAGAGAAAACAAAAAAATGAAAAGACTCACAATAAAAAAATATAATGTAAAAATATGTATAGTGAAAATAGGAAGATGAAAATAGAGATAAAGAAGGAAAAAATTAGAATAATGACAAAAGATAAAAAACAAAAATAAATTAATAGAAATAATAAGAGAAATAGGGAAAAATAAAAAAATTAAAAGAAGTGTAAAGAGAAACAGTATAACCAGATGGAAAAACAAGTATACATGTCCATATGTAAATCCATCTATACATGTTGTGAATATAGATACATAAAGAAGATATAGGCATGTAGGTCTCATAACGATTATATATATAAAAAATAAACATAAAGAGTGAGACAAAAAACATACATAAAATGGATTCTCTTATACACATTATACTATAAAAAAAGAATAAATAAAGAGAAAAAGAATATTGTGTGGGTGTTAAATCCAAAAAAGGAGAAAGAAAACCTCCACAGCCAGGGAAAACCTGGATAAGGCAGAATCTAACCAACCATGTATCCACATTGTAGTGAACAATACACATAATATAACAACATATTTAATGATATAAACATGTATATCTCAAAGATATGTAAACACATATTATAAATCCACTAAATAAAAGAGAAAAAGAAAAAGAAAAAAGAGAAAAAGCAGAAAAGGAAAAGAAAAAGAAAGAGGAAAGGGAAAAAGAAGAAAAAAGAAAGATCTGGTCGTGAACAGTGTAGGATAAAACTTATCCTCACTGCAGATGTTAAAAGAATCAATCAGAAAACCAGTAATAAAACCCTAAAGAATCATGTGATACTGTAGCCAATATAGCATCTGTGTAAAAAACACAATGATCATTATATAAAGGGCACATACAGTAGATGCTAAGATAACTGCATCGGCTGACGATCATGGTCAATCAAATGCCGTGCACAGGAAACTCCAAATCTCTCTTAGACTGACTTAGGCTCCTTTCACACTATCCATCCGTCGGACGGATTCCGTTTTTCTCAGCGGGGGACAGCTGTGTCTCCGTGCTGTGTGCGGAGACACAGCTGTCAGTTACCCATGCATCTCTATGGGGGAAATCAGATGGGAACGGACCGTCGGTCCGTTCTCATCCGATCCCATCCGATGCGATCCGCTGGACAGATGGAAAATAGGGTTTCCATCCGTCCAGATTTGATGGATCGTATCGGGTCGGATGTCAGCAGACATGTCTCCGCTGCCATCCGATGCTCCATGCATGGGGGGACCGTTCAGATCTGCCAAAAAAACGGACAGGCGGATCTAAACGGTCCGCCTGTGTGAAAGGGGCCTAAAGAACCAGTGTATACATTTTTTCTTCTTTTTCCTTTTTTCTTTCTTTTTCCTCTGGTTTTTCTACCAGCTGACCATGGAGATGACCGAGGACTGGAACATCCCCGATTATCTCTATGGTCTAAGAAACCAGAAGCGGCAAGTATTTTGCCACTTATGGTTTATGTCTAATGTAAACAGGTTGTGAAAGAATCATATCAAACCTTGGTTTCTGATGCTTTTTGGGCCAAAGGAGAGATCTGTCACTGTCATGCTATCACAAGTGATGTTGTTCAGCTTGTGCGTCGGTCCCGCGGGTATACTTTAACAGAGATCACTGGAGGCAGGCAGCTGGCACAACTCCATCCAGATGTTATGAAGAACACAACAAGCAGCAATAATCCTGGCAGTCTTCTGAGAAGAGTACAGGAGCTCACCTTCAGGCTGGGTTTCCCTATCTGCTTTGCCCTAGGGCTCTTTCACACACTCCGTCCGCTGGACGGAGTCCGTTTTTCTCAGCGGGGGATCGAGCCGCCGATCCCCCGCTGAGCAGCAGGAGGACAGCTGTGTCTCCGCGCTGTGTGCAGAGACAGAGCTGTCAGGTCCCCATGCATCTCTATGGGGGAAATCGGATGTCAACGGACCGTCAGTCCATTCTCACCCGATCCCATCCGATCCGATCCGCTGGACGGATGGAAAATAGGGTTTCCATCCGTCCAGATTTGACGGATCGGATCGGTCGGATGTCAGCGGACATGTCTCCGCTGACATCCGATGCCCCATAGGAATGCATGGGGGGACCGTTCAGATCTGCCAAAAAAATGGACAGGCGGATCTGAACGGTCCGCCTGTGTGAAAGGGGCCTAATTGTAGCAGTGTTCAGCTGCAACCTGACGGTGTCTGATCAGACTCAGAGCCATGAGCCAGATGAGCCACTCATAGCCTACATTCCCTAAACTGAAAAACTAGATTTTTCCGCACAATAGATCCTCATAATAACATTTGCTTGATTCACAGAACATCATTAGCAGGAAGAGAGTGCCAACCCACTACAGAGAAACCTGGGGGAAAAAATAGCTATGATAATGATGTCCACAGAAAAGTTTTAACACTCCGGCGCTCAAACAGTTGTAAATCCGACGGTGTCTCAACCCGTAAATGCTCAATCTGATGCTGCCCTCCTCAGATGGGGAATCTCTAAACAAAACTGTAAAGACACACAGGAGGCCGCAAACACCTAGTGCATTACCATCACCTATGTTTATAAGATTCAAAAGTCAAAAACAAACTCACAAGCATGACAAGAAACAAGCACATCAAACACAACTCTAGCCTTAGGCGATGTCATCTAATCATATATAGCTCAAAAGAAGGAGGTATGTCCCCTTAAACACATTAGCCTTCCAACTGCAACACATATGGTTAGATTACATCACCTAAGGCTGGAATTGTGTTTGATGCGCCTGTTCCTTCTCATGCTTGTGAGTAGGTTTTTGATCCTAATAAACGTTGTTGGTAATGCACTAGGCACCCTCCTCTGTGTTTTTACTGTACATTAAAGATGATGTGTTTGATTCTTCTAAATGTTTGCAACATAGTCAAATTGGGTAATGTATTACTTCAAACCTGTGTGGAAGATAAACGTCCATCATGGGATCATGCTGCTTTTTTTTTTTGTGTTGCTACTTTCTCCTCCCAGTTGGGATCTTGGTTAGGGTAGGCAGCAGCCCGGACATGGACGTGTAATTCATGGTGGACCCCTTTGGACATTGTCCGACCCCATTGTCCCAGCCCCGCCATCTGATCACCGGCACCACAGCGCCAGGATGTTTTGTTTACACTTGCTGCTGGAGCCATTCCTGCCTCTGCATCCAATGCTTCTGCATCCACTGCTGGAGTATGTAATTTCACTTTGCATTAAATGATTTCCTTTCTTTATGACATACATAACTTTTTGCAGTAATTTTCTTGTTTCTTTTCTGTTGAGGGTTGTTCAGGCAGTCCCAAATTCCATTCACTAAAACATAATTTATAAGCAGCTTTCTCATATTAATACCCTGTCTCTCTGCTATGTGAGTGTAATATTGTACAGTTAAATAAACCTATTTGCTTTATGGCCTTGTACACTTTGTTTTCTTTACATCTTTTGCAGTTTTGGATTGTGAGTAACTCAACAGGAATGGCTTGGACCTCTTGATTAACATCATTCTCTTGTCAAAAGTGCTTTTGATCTCTTACCATTCAGAGATCCCATGTAGCTGGTAAGAGGCTTGTTCACTGTGCTGGACTCCTTGGTAATTATCACACATTTGGGGTGTGTCACTTTCTTAAAAGCGGCTTGATTTTAATCTGATGACTTTCATTTATATCTCATTTGGGACTTGGACTTTGGATTTACTGTGTGTTTTTTAATCACAATTATTTAGTAATATGTTTTGTATGTTTACTTTAGTTATCACATTACATTTAAAGAAATATCACATCAATATTGTTTGAGATGAAGTAGGCTTGTATTTTCTCAGCACTTTTTTGCCACAAAAACATTGTCTTTAAATTTTTCTTGTTTTGCACTACCCCGCAGGAGCCTCTGGTAGATTTGGGTCCTCTGCTCTTGTCTAACACTGTGTGAGGCCTCAACCTCACTGACACCACCAGTATACCTTTTTTATAACCTCTAACCTCAGCAGGCACACAAGAGCTTTCTGGAATTGGCCCTGGCCTGCCTAGTTGGATTAACTGATCCTTAAATGAACCAGTCAGTTGCAGACTTCCCCCTTGCAACATGGCAGGAATCCCTTTCTTCCATTCTGTCAAGACATACTGTACCTGCAAAGGGTATCTGGATTTGTTTTCACATCAAGAATGAACACCCAGTGGCCTGGAACCAGGGGCGTACCTAGAGCATTTGGCACCCGGGGCGGATCCTATATCTGGCACCCCCCCCCCCCCCCCCGGCGTGCAGGCGACGAACCGCACATTGACCCGGCGACCAGGCCCCTCCTCCTCTGCAAAAACGGCGCAGATTGACCTGAGGCGCCAGACAGAAATACATGTAACTGGCAGTGGCATACTTACTGTGTGCTACTGCCAGTGGTGTCACTAGGGTTGGTGTCACCTGGCGCAGTAAACCATGGTTTCACTCCCCCCCCAAATTTTTTTTCCTGTTTTCTGAAAGCGCGCCAAAGATGCAGCATGCAAGACTTTTGGTGCGCTTTCAGAAAATGCAGAAAAAAAATCTATAGGACTGCAGTAATAACTGCGAGTAAAATGTAGGAAGACCCCCTTTACATTACACAGCCCCCGTACCCCTGGACCCCTTTACATTGCACAGCCCCCGTACCCCTGGACCCCTTTACATTGCACAGCCCCCGTACCCCTGGACCCCTTTACATTACACAGCCCCCGTACCCCTGGACCCCTTTACATTACACAGCCCCTGTACCCCTGGACCCCTTTACATTACACAGCCCTCCCATTGGAACCCTTTACATTACACAGCCCCCCCCCATTGGAACCCTTTACATTACACGGCCCCACCCCCCTCATGGAACCCTTTACATTACACAGCCCACACCCCCCTCATGGAAACCATTATGTTACACAGCCCCCGCCCCCCATAAAACCTTTTACATTATACAGCCCCCATCCCCCAATAGAACCCCTTACATTACACAGCCCCCACCCCCCATGGAACCCATCACATTACACAGCCCCTGCCCCCCAAAAGAACCCTTTACATTACACAGTTTCCACCCCCCCAATAGAACGCTTTACATGACATAGCCCTCGCCCCCCCCCCCCTCAACAGAACTCTTTACATTATACAGCCCCCCAATAGAACCCCTTTACAATACAAAGCCACCGTCAATAGAACCCCTTTACAATACAAAGCCCCCACCAATAGAACCCCTTTAATATACAAACCCCCCCAATTGAACCCCTCTACAATGCAACCCCCCCTATAGAACCCCTTTACAATGCAGACCCCCCCCAATAGAACCCCTTTACAATGCAACCCCCCCCCCAATAGAACCCCTCTACAATGCAAACCCCCCTATAGAACCCCTTTACAATGCAGACCCCCCCCAATAGAACCCCTCTACAATGCAGACACCCCCCAATAGAACCCCTTTATAATGCAGACACCCCCCCCCAATAGAACCCCTTTATAATGCAGACACCCCCCCCCCCCAATGGAACCCCTTTACAATGTAGACAACCCCCCCCCCAATAAAACCCCTCTACAATGCAGACACCCCCCCCTAATAGAACCCCTTTACAATGTAGACAACCCCCCCCTCCAATAAAACCCCTTTACAATGAATACCCCCCCCCATAAAACCCCTCTACAATGCAGACACCCCCCCAATAGAACCCCTTTATAATGTAGACAACCCCCCCCCCAATAAAACCCCTCTATAATGCAGACACCCCCCCCAATAAAACCCCTCTATAATGCAGACACCCCCCCCAATAGAACCCCTTTACAATGTAGACAACCCCCTTACAATGGAGACCCCCTCCCCCCCCCAATAGAACAACTTTAAAATACAATTTGCGCCCCCCCCTCTTACCTTATGAGGAGCAGAGGAGGAGAGCAGAGAGGGAGGAACTGTTCAAGGAGAATGGGAGAGAGGCTCACGAGCCCTGCATACACAGCGGTCAGCGGGAAATGCCGAAGTTAAATGTGCTTAGTAGTTAATGAGCCGTGATTGGTTGCTAGGCGGTCCTAGCAACCAATCGCCTTCTCATTATCTAGCACACCTAACTCCGGCATTTCCCGCAGTGTATGCAGGGCTCGTGAGCGAAGTGAGTCTCCTCCGGCGGCAGGCCCCGGGTGTCACCCTGGTGCTCGCTGACACCCCTCTAATGTGTGTCACCCAGGGCGGACCGCCCCCCCTATTGGTACGCCACTGCCTGGAACCAATGCTACTAATTTCTGTCTCACTTTCTCTTCAGACCAGGTGCTACAGGTATATTCAGACCAGGTACAGTGCCTTGCGAAAGTATTCGGCCCCCTTGAACTTTTCGACCTTTTGCCACATTTCAGGCTTCAAACATAAAGATATAAAACTGTATATTTTTGTGAAGAATCAACAAGTGGGACACAATCATGAAGTGGAATGAAATTTATTGGATATTTCAAACTTTTTTAACAAATAAAAAACTGAAAAATTGGGCGTGCAAAATTATTCAGCCCCCTTAAGTTAATACTTTGTAGCGCCACCTTTTGCTGCGATTACAGCTGTAAGTCGCTTGGGGTATGTCTCTATCAGTTTTGCACATCGAGAGACTAAATTTTGTGCCCATTCCTCCTTGCAAAACAGCTCGAGCTCAGTGAGGTTGGATGGAGAGCGTTTGTGAACAGCAGTTTGGCCATTCTAACACCTGGATATGTTTATTTGTGAACCATTCCGTTGTAGATTTTGCTTTATGTTTTGGATCATTGTCTTGTTGGAAGACAAATCTCCGTCCCAGTCTCAGGTCTTTTGCAGACTCCATCAGGTTTTCTTCCAGAATGGTCCTGTATTTGGCTCCATCCATCTTCCCATCAATTTTAACCATCTTCCCTGTCCCTGCTGAAGAAAAGCAGACCCAAACCATGATGCTGCCACCACCATGTTTGACAGTGGGGATGGTGTGTTCAGGGTGTTGCTTTTACACCAAACATAACATTTTGCATTGTTGCCAAAAAGTTAGATTTTGGTTTCATCTGACCAGAGCACCTTCTTCCACATGTTTGGTGTGTCTCCCAGGTGGCTTGTGGCAAACTTTAAACAACACTTTTTATGGATATCTTTAAGAAATGGCTTTCTTCTTGCCACTCTTCCATAAAGTCCAGATTTGTGCAGTATACGTCTGATTGTTGTCCTATGGACAGAGTCTCCCACCTCAGCTGTAGATCTCTGCAGTTCATCCAGAGTGATCATGGGCCTCTTGGCTGCATCTCTGATCAGTCTTTTCCTTGTATGAGCTGAAAGTTTAGAGGGACGGCCAGTTCTTTGTAGATTTGCAGTGGTCTGATACTCCTTCCATTTCAATATTATCGATTGCACAGTGCTCCTTGGGATGTTTAAAGCTTGGGAAATCTTTTTGTATCCAAATCCGGCTTTAAACGTCTCCACAACAGTATCTCGGACCTGCCTGGTGTGTTCCTTGTTCTTCATGATGATCTCTGCGCTTTAAACGGACCTCTGAGACTATCAAAGTGCAGGTGCATTTATACGGAGACTTGATTACACACAGGTGGATTCTATTTATCATCATTAGTCATTTAAGTCAACATTGGATCATTCAGAGATCCTCACTGAACTTCTAGAGAGAGTTTGCTGCACTGAAAGTAAAGGGGCTGAATAATTTTGCACGCCCAATTTTTCAGTTTTTTATTTGTTAACAAAGTTTGAAATATCCAATAAATTTCGTTCCACTTCATGATTGTGTCCCACTTGTTGTTGATTCTTCACAAAAAAAATACAGTTTTATATCTTTATGTTTGAAGCCTGAAATGTGGCAAAAGGTCGAAAAGTTCAAGGGGGCCGAATACTTTTGCAAGGCACTGTATATTAAGCACCACACATTTCAGTTCAGGTTGGCCATTTCAGTTCAGCTTGGCACCACTCAGCAGCTACCTTGGGATCCAGTTCACCTTCTTCTGGCTTGTTAGCTGGCTCACAGGCACTTGAAACAGAGATTTCTCGGATGAGTCCCCACATGCAGCGCCACCCAACCCACAGGTAGATTTGGGTCCTCTACTCTTGTCCAGCCTTGTGTGAGGCCTCAAGCTCACTGACACCACTAGTATACCTCTTTGTAACCCTCAACAGGCACACGCGAATTAGACTCACAACTCTATAAAAGAATAACAGACTGTATTGGCAGGTTAAAGTCATAACAGTATCACAGAATACATTGGCATGTTAAAGTCAACCAGCATTAATACAATAATGAAAACGCAATTATCCTAACCAGGTCCCATACAATGGCTTCATATTCCAGCATATACTGTGACCCCCCAAGGGCATAATCGATAGTGCTCCATATGAGAATGTAGCAACATGGATCAACTATGCCACTTGAGAGCTCTCAAACGAAGGGCCAAGTTTAGACCTGAGAGATTAGAGTTTAAAGTTGAACACAGATCTGCCCTTAGGATGAAGTATTCTGAGTATAGCCTTTGAGGTGAATCTTCTGAAGACTATGTTGGTGCCCTTTGAAAGTGTTGGCATGCAGAGAAATAAGGGGTGTGTCTTTAGACTATAATACTGTTATGGTAAGATCAAAGTAGGGGAATGGCGCTGCCTACTATAAGTGGTGTATATGGTAAGAAAAATAGGAGTGTAGATGTATGCACAAGTAATAAATAAAATTTAAGTAAACACACAGAAAGGTGTGTAGATATATGCACAATAGGTGAATAAATAAATGTGCAGGTAAACACCAAGATAAATATATAAATAAATAAATGAATAAATGAGCATAAAAAAACGCGTTATACAGTGAATAATAACTCTAATAAATATAGTGTATCATTGGTGAAGAGTGGCAAATTAATAAATATATAAGTATAGCAATATATATATATATATATATATATATATATAGTGTGTATAAAGTGACTTAGTGCATACAAATGGGTCAAGTAAGGTGCAAAATATAAATTATGGCAATATTACTAAAATAAAGTGACCAGTGCAATTGAAGATGGGTAATAAATAAGTGACTTATTGACAGCACATGTAAAGTGCTGTATACAACAGGTGTATAAACAAGTGACAAAACGAGCAGGTGGTCCAATATTAGGGTGAGATTAAAATGGCATTATTAGTCCATATATGTGTCAAAAAATCTTCATATAACAAATAATGGATTCAACCCCGTGGTGGGTGGTGGGTGAGGTGCTCGGTGACCCCTAGGGAAGGTAGCCCACTCACCAGAAATACCCACCCCACACGGGTATAGAGCGGGTATATGTATATGGCAGGTAATCCTTTAGTTGGATCCCGTTTCTCTCCGGGGGTCCTAGGGTAGGGATATGACTGGAGTGCCCAGTAAGGCTCTGTTATGGTTCCTCCAGGTGGGCCCAAACGTCAGGGGGGTCCGCTCTCATGTAGGTGTATACTCCGGTAAGAGCCAGGTATAGCGGGACAGGTATGGGTAGTAGGAAGAAAGAGGCCAATAGTGTGATACTGCTATAACCTTTTATTATGTTATGCAAACAAATATTGGGTACTCACAATGTTCAGTATAAAAACGAGCGTAGCAACAGCCTTTGGAACGCGATGCGTTCCACGCGAGTGCCGGAACCGGAAGTGATGCGCCGGCGCATTCTGAGCAAATGCTGCCATCTGCGTTCTTAGAGTTACACAAGCTCAAAGCAAACCATACTTAAAGTGGAACTTTACCCATAAAACTTGAAAGAATGTTCTTAGGCAAGAAACATACAGTACATTCCACATTAATAATTATAAATAAATAAATTGCCTCCAGCATTGTTCCTGTTTCTTCTTGCAGGCGGCTGCCATTTTGCTGAAACCGAGAGCCCCTGAACAGCAGTAAATCGTAAAGTGGAATTAAACCCATCAATTTATGATTTAAAAACGAAATTACATTCCTGGAATGCTGAGATTGGTAACTGCCACATTTGCTTGTGTCCTTAACCAAACTGTCAAATCATTAAATGGCTGGTGTAATAACTGATCACATGTGCAGCAAAATGGCAGTTGCAGATCAAGCAATTTTTTCAGGGACCGGGGGGGATTTGCGGGGGACAGCTGGTGACAGGATATATTCAGAGTAGGTCATCTAATGTACAGGGGACTCTGTGATATAAAGGGGTCTGCACTGTAAAGAGGCACTGTAATGATTACAGTGCCCCTCGGAACCATGTCTCCCCTTTTAATCTCTGCTTTCTGTGCAGATCTCCAGCTCCTCCCACCCTGCTCCCTTACATCAGAGTCCGAACATGTCCCCCTTACATCAGAATCCGCACAGATGCCCCCTTACATCAGAGGCTGCACAGAGCCCCCTTACATCAGAGTCCGCACAGAGCCCCCTTACATCAGAGTCCGCTCAGAGCCATCTTACATCAGAGTCCGCACAGAGGCGCCCTTACATCAGAGTCCGCACAGAGCCCCCTTACATCAGAGTCAGCACAGAGGCCCCCTTACACCAGAGTCTGCACAGAGGCCCCCTTCCGTCAGAGTCCGCACAGAGACCCCCTTACATCTGAGTCCACACAGAGGCCCCCTTACATCAGAGTCCACAAAGAGGCCCCCCTTACATCAGACACCCCCCATAAAGCCCCCCTTACATCAGAGACCCCCCTACAAAGCCCCCCTTACATCAGAGACCCCCCACAGAGCTCCCTTACATCAGAGACCCTTCTTACATCAGAGACCCCCCACAGAGACCCCCCCTTACATCAGAGACCCCCCACAGAGCCCCCGCCTTACATCAGAACCCCCTCACAGAGCTCCCCTTTACATCAGAGACCCCCCACAGAGCCCCACCTTACATCAGAGACCCCCCACAGAGCCCCCGCCTTACATCAGAACCCCCCCAAAGAGCAACCCCTCCTTACATCAGAGACCCCCCCTTACATTAGAGACCCACCACAGAGCCCCCTCTTCCTTTAGAGACCCCCACAGAGCCCCCCCCCTTATATCAGAGACCCCCCCAAAGAGCCCCTCCTTCCTTTAGAGACCCCCCACATAGCCCCCCCCCCTTACATCAGGATGGGCTTTTGCTTCTGGCCAGTGTTCCTATCATAGGTGCCACATCCCTTGAAAATACAAAGAAAATTGGGAAAGGTTCCCCTAGGTTTGGGACTTTATAGGCACAAAAATTGTTAAGAAAAGTTTTAAATCTTCACAGAATATAGTTTATTCAAAATTACAAAAATACAAATCCAAGATTAAAAACAGCAAGCAGCAATCAAATGACAAGTGGTATAACCGTGACTGTTCCAGAACCTGAGACTGAACATGTTTCGGAAAAAACCTTTTCCTTCTTCAGGGGTGGTTCTTTTGCAGTGCAATGGTTAAACTTGCATTGAATTATGATGCTTGCAAATCAAGTTAAAATCAAGTCGGTTGACCGTACTACAGATTGGCAGTGCTTTTCTCCTTTTAGGGATCAAAGATACATCCTAAAACTAGATTGGGTATGATATTGGATATAGTCGGGTGAATATTCCTCCTGTGTGGCCACCTGAAGTCCTAGTGTATGGACGCCAGAACCCAATTTACATTTCCAATTTGCTCTCAGCAGAGGACAGCATAATTCCAATTAGTATTGTGGTCTCCAAACAGCAAACCTTTGCTGTTCGGAGACCACAATACTAATTGGAATTATGCTGTCCTCTGCTGAGAGCAAATTGGAAATGTAAATTGGGTTCTGGCGTCCATACACTAGGACTTCAGGTGGCCACACCGGAGGAATATTCACCCGACTATATCTAATATCATACCCAATCTAGTTTTAGGATGTATCTTTGATCCCTAAAAGGAGAAAAGCACTGCCAATCTGTAGTACGGTCAACCGACTTGATTTTAACTTGATTTGCAAGCATCATAATTCAATGCAAGTTTAACCATAGCACTGCAAAAGAACCACCCCTGAAGAAGGAAAAGGTTTTTTCCGAAACATGTTGGGTCTCAGGTTCTGGAACAGTCACGGTTATACCACTTGTCATTTGATTGCTGCTTGCTGTTTTTAATCTTGGATTTGTATTTTTGTAATTTTGAATAAACTATATTCTGTGAAGATTTAAAACTTTTCTTAACAATTTTTGTGCCTATAAAGTCCCAAACCTAGGGGAACCTTTCCCAATTTTCCCCCTTACATCAGAGATGCCCACAGAGCCCCCCCCTCCTTAAGAGACCCCCGACAGAGCCCCTCCTTTCTTAAGAGACCCCCCACAGAGCCCCTCCTTCCTTTACAGACCCCCCACAGAGCCCCCTCTTACATCAGACCCCCCTCACAGAGCCCCCCTTACATCAGAGACCCCCATTGAGCCCCCTCTTACATCAGATACCCCCACGGAGCCCCCCTTACATCAGAGTCCCCCCCACAGAGCCCCCCTTACATCAGAGACCCCCCTTACATCAGAGACCCCCCACAGACCCCCCCTTCCTTTAGAGACCCCCCACAGAGCTCCTCGTTCCTTTAGAGACCCCCCACAGAGCCCCTCCTTCCTTTAGAGATCCCCCACAGAGCCCCCCTTACATCAGAACCCCCCCCCACAGAGCCCTTGTACATTCATTTTATATACAGGGAGGCAGGAGAGAGGGTGAGCTTACTCACCCCAGGATGGAGGCTCTGGCACAGGCTGTCTGCAGATTTTCTCCTCTGGGTTTAAACTTCCCGCCCACACAACCCTTGGGAGTGTGGGCGGGGCAGACCCAGGAGGAGAAGGGGCGGGAGGAGGAGGAGCAGACGATCTGTCTCTCTCCTCTCTCATCCCTGCAGAGACAGGAAGGGAAATGTCAGCGGCGGCTCTGAGGCTGAGCTGTGAGATACACAGCTCCGCCCTGCAGCCGGAGGAGGCAGAGGCACAGCTGCACAGCAGTGGGTAAGCGGCGGCCGCAGCCTGTGTTGCCCTGTCCAAGCCGTGTTCGCCGCTTACCTCCCACTGTGCGGCCTGATCACCAACCGGCCACGGAGCGGGTGGCCAGACCGGGCCTGGCTTTTAGCAGATCGACCTCCACAAACTCGGCAGTGTCTATAAATGCCTAAAAATAGAGAACAACTGAGCATGTGCAGAGCAGGGTGAGACAGGGTATTACTGGATTTTAACCACTTTACCACCGGAGGATTTTCCTGCTTTACGTCCAGACCACTTTTTGCAACTTGGCACTGTGCGACTTTAACTGACAATTGCGCGGTCATGCAACGCCGTACCCAAACTAAATTTACGTCCTTTTTTTCCCACAAACAGAGCTTTCTTTTGGTGGTATTTGATCACCTCTGCGCTTTTCATTTTTTGCGATATTAATAAAAAAAGAGCTAAAAATTTGAAAAAATAACAATATTTTTCTACTTTGACAGTTAAAAAATATCCAATATATTCAATTTTTGTCATATATTTAGGCCAAAATGTATTTCTTTTGGTGGTATTTGATCACCTGTGCAATTTTTACTTTTTGCGCTATAAACAAAAAACGAGCGACAATTTTGAAAAAAATAACAATATTTTTCACATTTTTTATATGAAATTCCCCCCAAAAAATGTAAAAATCAAAATTTTTTAACATTTTAGGCCAATTTGTTTTCCGCTACATATGTTTGGTAAAAAAAATCGCAATAAGCGTATTTTGATTGGTTTGCGCAAAAGTTATCGCAGTTACTAACTACGGGAAATTTATGTCATTTTTATTGTTTTTTTTTTTTAACTAGTAATGGCGGCGATCTGGCGGAGATCTGCGATTTTTTGCGGGACTGCGACATTGCAGCAGATAGATCGGACCCCTAAACTGACATTTTTGACACTTTTGGGGGTACCAGTGACATTACTACAGTAATCAGTGCTATAAATATGCACTGTTACTGTAATAATGACACTGGCAGGGAAGGGGTTAACTTTATTGGTGATCAAGGGGTTAACTGTTTGCCTGGTGCTTACTGACGTGTGTGGGGGGAGGAGATTGAGTGACACAGGCACAGATCGCAGGTTCAGCTATGCTGAATCCTGTAATCTGTCCCTGCCTGTCATATTGGAGATCCACCCGCTTTGTTTACACAAGGGGGCGGATTTCCTAACTCGATCCCCGACGATCGGGGAAGAGCGGCGGTGATCATCGACTCTCCTCCCCTGGCCCGACTCCCGCTGTGTCTGAATACAGCAGGAGCGAGCCTTCGGCGGCGCGCGTGCGCCGCCCACAAGGGGAGGAGTCCATTGATGTAGGTCTACATCGCTGGACGATAACGAGCCACTTTGCCGCAGTACGCTCAATGTGAGCGGTCGGCAAGTGGTTAAACAGTACAGTGAATTGTTTTTATTGTTTTTCATAGCTATACCTGCAAAAGGGTCCAGTCTGAAGTCATCTAGCAGGACTTAATTTTCAGACTAAAGTTCCACTTTAAAGTGTAAGGTAAGCTTTTAGAGTGCAGAAGGTTTCAAATCCCTGCTTAGTTTTTACTGCTGCCTGTGGCTTCATGACAGAAATGTCACCTCACTTGTTGTAACATAAAGGAAAAAAACAACACTTTTTAACAGCAAAACACAGGAATAAAATTATATACTTTTAAATTAGGGAAGGGAAAGGCAGAACTCCTATCAGTTTTTTTTTTTTTTTGCAGTCAGTTTGACCCATGCCCTGTTAAGATTATTGCAAAACAGGAAGAGATGGGAAATCTTGCTAACCAAGTCTGCCATATCAGTATAAAAGCACACAGGAGTTAGAAACATTTCCTGCTCCACTGCAAAAAAAAAAAAAAAAAATTATATATATATATATATATATATATATATATATATATATATATATATATATATATATATATATATATATATAGTTATATTTATGACATTTATTTTAAAAATGGATTTATACCCCTAAAACAAAATACATCCATGTGCTGCCATCAGTGCTTTGCAGCATGTGCTCCTAAATATTTTCCAAAAATGCAAAACACTCCCCCTCTGTCCTTAAAGCGAAGTTCAAGCCGTTTTGTATTTATTTATTGTTTCTATTAATTAAATCCAAAAATTTATTAAAACAAAACGCAATTTCTTTTTTTTTTTTTTTAAACACAGCACTATACTTTCAAAATGTGCTTTGTTCTATGTTGGCTTAGAAAAACCCTAGCTAACATCATACACTAGAAAACAAAAGGCTTGTGAACATGAACCAAACAACAGGAAGGCCGTCTGGGGATGTGAAAATCCAACCCAATTGATTGTCTTTGCTGTTTAGTCCTGCTAAGTAAAAATATTTTATAAAGAAACAGAGAGAGAATTATTGCGCTTCATTATAAACAAGGCTAACAAATTATACAAATTTTTAAATTTATTTTTAGATGCAAATAAAACAGGTAAGAATTTATTTTGGATTGTTATGCATGTGAATTTTTAAGAGTGGTCTGGAAGCAAAAATACAAATTCATACATACATGTTCATAGCTTTCAATCATCAGATTGAAGTTTCAATAAGAAATTGCAACAGAGAGTACCTGAGCCTATATTTTGTGGTAAAAAAAAAGATGTAAGTGTCTATCCACCAAAAACACCCCCACCTCAAACAACATTTGCAAACAATACTTTCTGTTTCTGAAATATTACAAATGTTTCCTTAGGGATATAGACAACATTCAGGAGATAAGTAACAGTATAACAATTTTTATATGGGACAACTTAAAGCAGAACTAAACGATCTCACTAAACATGAACTATTTCAATCATTATGCGGCTAGCATAAGAGATTGGAAGGTATATTAAAGTTACTTATTTTAACCTTTTTTTTTTTAACATTTCATCATTTGCTTCCTGGTTTCTCGCCTAGGCCAAAATGATGTTATACATAATTCATGGGCATTTATTTTTCTTTTCTTTGGAGGAAAGAATGAGGGTCTTTCTCAGCTAAACAAGCCCCCTGCCTAAATGCCTGATCTAATGTCAGATGGATTCCAGGACGTAAATGCTATATAAATCATCTGTTTTACTCAAGGTGGTCACAGCTAGAAATGCTGGGCTTGCTTTTCAAAGTGATTTCTCAACAAAATAAGGTCAATAAATATTGGGACATCGACACAATTCTAATCTTTTTGGCTCTATGCACCACCACAATGGATTTGACATGAAACAAACAAGATGTGCTTTAACTGCAGATTTTAAGCTTTATTTGAGGGTATTTACATCCAAATCAGGTGAAAGGTGTAGGAATTACAACACTTTCTATATGTGCCTCCCACTTTTTAAGGGACCAAAGGTAATGGGACGATTGGCTGCTTAGCTGTTCCATTGCCAGGTGTGTGTTATTCCCTCATTATCCCATTTACAAGGAGCAGATAAAAGATCCAGAGTTCATTTCAAGTGTGCTATTTGCATTTGGAATCTGTTCCTGTGAACTCTCAATATGAGATCCAAAGAGCTGTCCTATCAGTGAAGCAAGCCATCATTAGGCTGAAAAAACAAAACAAACCCATCAGAAAGATAGCAAAAACATTAGGTGTGGCCAAATCAAGTGTTTGGAACATCCTTAAAAAGAAAGAACGCACTGGTGAGCTCAGCAACACCAAGAAGACCACGGAAAACAACTGTGGTGGATGACTGAAGAATTCTTTCCCTGGTGAAGAAAACACCCTTCACAACAGTTGGCTAGATCAAGAACACTCTCCAGGAGGTAGGTGTATGTGTGTCAGAATCAACAATCAAGAGAAGACTTCACCAGAGTAAATACAGAGGGTTCACCACAAGATGTAAACCATTGGTGAGCCTCAAAAACAGGAAGGCCAGATTAGGGTTTGCCCAGCAACATCTAAAAAAGCCTTCACAGTTCTGGAACAACATCCTATGGACAGATGAGACCAAGATCAACTTGTACCAGAGTGATGGGAAGAGAATAGTATGGAGAAGGAAAGGAACTGCTCATGATCCAAAGCATACCACCTCATCAGTGAAGCATGGTGGTGGTAGTGTAATGGCGTGGGCATGTATGGCTGCCAATGGAACTGGTTCTCTTGTATTTATTGATGACGTGACTGCTGACAAAAGCAGCAGGATGAATCCTGAAGTGTTTCGGGCAATATTATCTGCCAATATTCAGCCAAATGCTTCAGAACTCATTGGACGGCGCTTCACAGTGCAGATGGACAATGACCCAAAGCATATTGCGAAAGCAACCAAAGAGTTTTTTAAGGGAAAGAAATGGAATGTTATGCAATGGCCAAGTCAATCACCTGACCTGAATCCAATTGATCATGCATTTCACTTGCTGAAGACAAAACTGAAAGGGAAATGCCCCAAGAACAAGCAGGAACTGAAGACAGTTGCAGTAGAGACCTGGCAGAGCATCACCGGGGATGAAACCCAGCGTCTGGTGATGTCTGTGTTCCAAACTTCAGGCTGTAATTGACTGCAAAGGATTTTCCAAGTATTAAAAAGTGAAAGTTTGATTTATGATTGTTAATCTGTCCCATTACTTTTGGTCCCTTAAAAAGTGGGAGGCACATATACAAACTGTTGTAATTCATACACCATTCACCTGATTTGGATGTAAATACCCTCAAATTAAAGCTGAAAGTCTGCAGTTAAAGCACATCTTGTTTCCTTCATTTCAAATCCTTTGTGGTGGTGTATAGAGCCAAAAAAATTAGAATTGTGTCCATGTCCCAAATATTTATGGATCTGAATGTAGGTATTCATATCAGTACTCAAATAGGTACTCAAATAGGTACTCATATCTGACTCATACATGTGCTCATATCGGTACTTATATAGGTGCTCATATCGGTACTCATACCAGTACTCATATAGGTGCTCATATAAACAGATCTAAAGGGAGTTACCAGACATCTACACCATAGTGTTTTGTGTACTTTCAGGAGTTTGGCATCTTGTTTGTTTCATTTCAAATCAATTGTGGTGGTGTATAGAGCCAAAAAGATTAGAATTGTGTTGATGTCCCAATATTTATGGACCTGACTATAAATGGGTAAGGTGACTTTGAATATTAAAAAAGAATTAAAAAGCTTTTTCAGTTTGTGGTGCTCAGATACAGTTTAATTCCACCTTAACATTCACAAAGAGTCACTTATATTCAAAATGTGCATACAATTCAAATGACATTTTGAGCCATGGAACTGTACAACATATGAAAATTTGTTACTGTTTGAGCCAACATTTACTACTGATGAAAGAACACATACTGTACCTGCAAATCAATGTAAGAAAAAACAAAAGAAACACAAACCATTGCACT
This sequence comes from Pelophylax lessonae, assembly GCF_965119305.1. Classification (NCBI taxonomy): domain Eukaryota; kingdom Metazoa; phylum Chordata; class Amphibia; order Anura; family Ranidae; genus Pelophylax; species Pelophylax lessonae. The sequence goes on along the minus strand of NC_138775.1, from coordinate 143,151,233 downwards.
TCTTTAACCACTTGCCTTCTGGTTCTTGCAGATAAATAGCCAAGTGGCTCACTCCTGAGGGCAGGAGTATGAATACATATGGCCTTGTGCTCCCACCACTGGTGCATGCCCTCTAGGGTGTGCAGCCGAGTGTCCTGTGATTTCTGTGTCAGTTAGATACAGTAGATCACAGATCAGTGTGCATCAATGTGACCAATCACAGTGATCACATATGTAAACAAAGGCTGCATGCTGCCTGTCACTACACGCTGTCACTACAGCAGCCAGCCAGTATCCTTGATCCCTAGCCACCTCTGTCTAATTTCACTATGGTGGCTGCTCTGGTGATACTGTATGCCAGTGCAGCCAGCCAGTGTCCCTGATCACTAGCCACAATGTACAGTGTCCCCATACCAGTGCAGACAGACACAGTGTCCCTGATCCAACAACAGTACAGTGTCACCAGACCAGTGTAAGTCAGCAACAGTGCTCTTGATCAGTAGTCATGCCAATTTTAGTATCACCAGAACAGTGTAAGCCAGTAACAATGTTCTCGATCATTGCTGCATCAGTACAGTGTCACCAGAGCCAGTGCAGTCGGCAACAGTGTGCCTCATCACAGCCACCCCAGTACAGAGTTGTGTCTGCCTGCTGCCTGTACTGACCCTGGCCTGTTTGATGATCATGTTTCTGCCTGCCATCTGAACTGACTCATCTGCGTGTCCTACTGACTAGGTCCCTTTGAGACACCAGTCCTAGCCATCCCCTGCAGACAATTGCACTCCAGAAACTGCAGGAACAATTTTGTTTGACTTTTTTTTTAGCCTTCTGTACTTCCTGGATAGTGAACATGGCAATTTCTGGGGGCAGACATGTCCCAGTAGGATAGGCTTTCTTGGCCTTTTAGGAATGGGAACTACTATAGGTGACGCTACACAGTTCTGAGTGGAAAAAAGTTGGTTATCATCTTTCTCCAGGTTTTGAAACTTCCTGATCAGAGTTTGGAACTTGGAGACTTCAGTGCACCTAGGGTGGGAGGAACTCTCCAGCCCAGTGTCCAAGTTTTGCCAAAGACCAGCAGGGTGTGTGTCCAGGTGCACAGCTCTTATAATGAAGTCTTGGGCATAGCTCAGGGCTGTGCTCCAGAGACAGAAGGTTTCTGCCCAGAAGTCAGGGAGGTGGCACAGGGCAGCCAGAGCATGTATTTCTGCACACTGCAGGTGCAGTTGATGACAGAGCAGCAGGGAACTGAAAAAGAGCTGGTTTGTCAGGAGGTCCAGAGGCCAGGAGTAGGCCAGTGCAGCGGGTGCTGCGATTAACAGCTGCGTAAGCAAAGAGAACCAGGAGAACTGGATGATACAGTTGGAGGGACTGGTAAGAGGAGTGGTGCTGCTGGCGAGAGAGCCAGGTGGCTTGGCATTTTTCAGTTGACTATTTATGCTAATGGTGGAAATTCCTGCATGGGCAACTGATTTATGTGTGAACTGTTCCATTCTGTTCAATAAAGGTGGGCTGCTATGCCCTAAAATACTGTTTGAACTGCAAAAGATCAGTTGCCCACAAATATAGAGATGATGGAGATGTTTGCTAAGTTGGAGCAAACAGTTAAAAATGAAATGACAACCCTACATGAAGATCTAGGACAGATGCTGAAAAGAGTAGAAGAGGTGGAGGAAAAAACAACAAGACAGGGAAATGAAATAAAAGCAGCTGAAGATGAAATAAGGAGAATCCAGATAATGCAGAGAAACATACTATATAAATTGGAAGACCAGGAAAATAGAGATAGAAAAAAAAATTTGAGAATTCGGGGCCTCCCAGAGATGGGGAAAGAAGAAAAATTAGAGGAAATGTTGGAAACAGTATTTAACCCTCTTCTGGGAAAAGAAAAGATGGAGAAAATTGAAATAGAAAGGATTCATAGAGTCAGGAAACCACAAAATACACCAAAAGATGCTACAAGAGATGTGATTGCGAGATTCCAAAGGTATGAAACACGGGCACAAATTTGGGAAAAACTGAAAAGCAAACCCCCATTAAGACTCAACGGTGTGGACATACAGGTCTATACAGACCTTTCATGAGAGACATTGACCAGGAAAAGGACATTGAGACCAGTGGTTGAACTTTTGAGACAACACGATATTCAATATTTTTTGGAGGTTCCCTGCATGCTTAGGAGCCAGAAAAGGGGGAAGAACAGTAAAACTGAGATCTCCAGAAGAATTACAGTTTTTTTGCGAAAATGTTTAAATATACCCATATCAGTGATCCCTGAATGGTCAGATAGGGGTGAAAAGAGAGTAGAAGAAGTAGAAGATCAGTGGCAATTATCAACTAAGAAAAACGATAAAGTGAAGAAGAAATGAAAAAACTTGAAGGAACTTTTGCAATATGTCATAAGAAGAATAGTGGGAGGGGGGGGCTGGTGAGGGGCGGTTGGGGTGGGAAAGGGTGAGGGGAGGAAATGAGAAAATTAGGTCGTGAGGGGAGGAGATTGGGGAGTATGGCGAGCAGGATCGGAGCTCCACCCTAGGGTAAGAGTTGATATGAGGTGGGAGGAAGTATATCAACTTAAAGGGCCCAGAGGATTTGGGCCCAGCAACCCTTTTTGTTTTTTGGGGGGGAGGGAGGGAGGGGAGGAGGGAGGGACACCCCCTTCTCTCTTGTGAACTACAACCTAATGTACCCAGTCCATTGCTGTATCCACTCCATTACTATCCAAGATAAGTTTGATGGGAAGAGCAATCTACAATTTAATGTATCAACTCCATTTCCTTTTTTTTTTTTGGGCAAGATAGATCTTCCTATAAGTCCCATAAGAGGACTGAATTCCCCTGAGAAGAGACAGAAAATCCTGAAAGAGATTAAAAATATGGGAGCTGACCTAGTTTTCCTACAGGAAACCCACATCCTACATTCCTCTAATATCAGATTGTACTCAAAAGACCACCCCACGTAGTATTATTCTGATTCCACAACAAAAAAATCAAAAGGGGTGGCTATTGGGTTCGCCAGAGGAATACATTTTGAATTAGAGGAAAGGATGGTAGATCACGAGGGAAGATTCCTTTTCTTGAAAGGGAAACTTCATGCCAAGGATGTGACTCTGGTAAACGTGTATTGCCCGAATGACAAACCTATGGGATATCTAGGGAAAATTTTAGATAAGCTAATAGAATTTAGAAAAGGGAGAGTGATATTAGCAGGCAATTTCAATTTTTGTTTTGATCCAGAAATTGATTGTACATCAGCTGTACAGAGGAGTAGAGCAACACATCTGAAAATGATCAAAAAGAAGCTATTTCAATGCCAATTACTGGACATTTGGAGGGTGCTTCGTCCGAAAGAACGAGACTATACGTTCTACTCCTCTGTACATAAAATACACTCGAGGATCGATTATATCATGATAGATCATAAAGGGGTAGAATTAGTGACAGAGGCTAAAATAGGGATTAAAACCTGGTCGGATCATGCACCTTGGGGATGAAAAGGGGAGAAGAAATTAGAAAAGAATTAGAATTATATTTCCATATTAACGCAAATGAAGAAATCTCAAAAAATATACTCTGGGAGGCGCAAAAAGCATACATGAGGGGGATATTATATAGGTCAGTGTTGCAGCGCTGCTTCAACTAATAAAACTACATATAATGTGCAAATTCATATATAAATCAATAATGAGCAGTGATGCATCAAAATTCATAAAATACATAAAATTCATAAAAATTGGTGAAAAAATGGGTGAAAAAAATGCATATCATCCATAATCTAGTCCATCAAAGAAATGCAAATAAAGTGCTTCTGTGCTTAATCCGTGCTTGGATGGGGGGGTTCCCCGCGTGGTTTTCTACTTACCACAATATGCTTTTAACAGGCATGTAATGCTGATCACACTCTTTGCATGGGAATCTATGATGCCGATGGTAAGATCCTTGATGGTGCTTGTTACTCCAGAGTTTCCTCATGTAAGAAAGAACCATCCATAGTGAAGACCGTTTTAACAAATTTTATTCAAGCAAATAAGAATCATACTCACAAACATAATGAAAAATAAAGCATATAGGACACGACACGGTGGCTCGCTGCTCCCGCAGCGTGCGTTCCACCGGCCGGATATGTCGTGGCAGTCCGCTCGGCCAATTGCTAGACGCGTTTCGCTGTCAATCACAGCATCATCTGTAGCTAACGTGCTGAGCGTGCCAAGAACTTTTTATATGCACATAAGTCACTCCTTCATTGTACCTTGATGCGAACGGCTACGATCGCTGGTTGAGTAATGTACAATCTGCTACAAATTAAGGAATGAATAATAGAGCTAATTAATCCACTATGTGTTAGAAATTAATTTGATGTGAAAAATAAAATAAAATTCATTTCGGCCGCTATAGTGAAAACAAATGTGGTTAGACTGTTAACTGCAGCACATAAGTGCTGACCTCTAGTGGTTATCGATCAGTACTAAATGTAAAACCAGGCTTGTGCGTATGCCATACATCTTCCAATCAATCAAGATCGGTGAATATGACAGATATAAACTACAATGGCTATAAATTGCATGAATACAATAAATACATGAAATACATAGATCTGCAATATGATTAATAGTCAATAAATTTCAAGTAAAATTATTAATAATAAAATCTATAAATATTAAAATGGGTTAAAAATCATTGATAAAACAGTTGATGTCTAATTCCACGTTCAATCCAGTGGTGGGATTCAGCCGGTTCGCACCGGTTCCATAGAACCGGTTACTAACGTTCTGCGAGTTCGCAGAACCGGCTGAATCCCTCTGCACGTCCGAGCGCAGTACAATTGAATGTCCCGCGCTTGGACCGCGCAGCCGCAGACATGGCGGCCAAGGAGCGGAGCAGTGTGCCCCGACCCGCCCATTCTGTGACAATAGCGAATGAGAATTCGCTATTGTCACACGGATCCTCCTCCTGGCCAATCAGGGAGCGGGTCCTCCCGCTTCCTGATTGGCCGAAAGGCAAACACCGTACCATTGGACGAGGAGGAGGCGCCGCGGGAGGACTGAAGACTCGGAGACGCGGGGAGCCGGGGACTGAAGAGAAGCTGCGAGAGAGGTAAGTGCGGGGCAGTGGTGGGAGTCGCGGGGGGATCGCTGGCACTCTACAATCATTGAGGGCAATGTGTGGCTGGCACTCTACAATCATTGAGGGCAATGTGTGGCTGGCACTCTGCAATCATTGGGGGCAATGTGTGGCTGGCACTCTGCAATCATTGGGGGCAATGTGTGGCTGGCACTCTGCAATCATTGGGGGCAATGTGTGGCTGGCACTCTGCAATCATTGGGGGCAATGTGTGGCTGGCACTCTGCAATCATTGGGGGCAATGTGTGGCTGGCACTCTGCAATCATTGGGGGCAATGCTGTGTTCTGGCACTCTGCAACCATTGGGGGCAATGCTGTGGCTGGCACTCTGCAATCATTGAGGACAATGCTGTGGCTGGCACTCTGCAATAATTGGGGGCAATGTGCATTGAAAGGGGGCATGCTGGTCTCTCTGCATTGAAAGGGGGGCACGCTGGTCACTGTGCATTGAAAGGGGGCACGCTGGTCTCTGTGCATTTAAAGGGGGCATGCTGGTCATTCTGCTGGGAAAGTCGGAACTGGTTACTAAAATTTTTGAATCCCACCACTGGTTCAATCCTCTAGGTGTCATACTCCCTAGCCTGTGTATCCACCAAGTCTCATTTTGTGAGATGGCTTTTTTTTTTTTATATTAGTCCCCCTCCAATGTTTTTAAATTTTGTCTATTGCACAGAATTTGAGTTTGCTGGGGCCTCTATTGTGATGAAGCCTAAAATGATTTGATAAACTGTGTTTTTTTAAACCTTTTTTGATATTAGAGATATGCTCTCTCAGCCTTATTCGCAATTCTCTGGTCGTGCGGCCTATGTATTAGAGTCCGCATTCGCACTCCAACAGATAAGTCACATGAGTGCTTCTACATGTTATAAATCTCTCTATTTTATACTGGCGTTTAGTTACTGTGGATTTAAAATGTGTTTCTTTCCTAGATTTGTTATTCTTTTTGCATGTGCGACAAATAACACAGTTGCCACTAAACTGTGGTAGATCTAAAATACCCTTTTTGATCTAAAAACGTGACCGTTTTTTTAGGGGGGTCAGGAATATTTTTAGCAATTTTATCTTTTAAGATTGGGGGTCTTCTGTAAATGAATTGGGGTTTCTTTGGGAGAATGTTTTTATAGGTCGGATCTCTCATTAAAATGGGCCAATGGGTTTTAAAAATATTTTCTAATTGTTTGTACTGTTGGCTAAAATCTGTACAAAATGCTGTTTGATATGGTTTTTTTATTTTGGTAGTAGGTTTTAATAATTCTTTTCTATCAGTATTGATGACTTTCTGTTGGATCTGATTCAATGTCTTTGATTTGTATCCTTTATCTTTGAATCTTTGTAATAGCATATTTGATTGCTGTAAATAATCTTGCTCTGACTGGCAATTTCTTCTGATTCTAAGAAGTTGTCCTTTGGGCACTGCAGATATCATGACCAGACGAAAAAATAATTTAAAAATGTTGGAGAGTAAGATCCTTAATTTAAAAGAAACATTACAACCGCATATTAACACTAATGAATACAAAGAGAAAATGAAAAGCATACAGGAATTCATTTCTAAATTGGACAGAGATACACAAAGGAAAAAAACTAAGACGTTCCACAGAGATTTGAATGACTACAAGGCAGGAAATATATACAAATGGCAGGAGATGGTGGAGGAGAACATTCATCACCAGAGTCATCACCAGAAAGGGAAAGTATCTCCTCACCATACCCATCCAGTACTCCCATAGCCAGTACTTCATATCATAACAGTAGGACTCCGCAGCATTATGTTGATTCTCCTCAATATAATGTGCCCACACACAACACATTTGAGTCTCTCAATCAATATTCCCCATCCCCAAGACCAAGGGGACCGCCGCCCTATCATAACCAAGGCTATCAGCACCAACCCTCTCACCGAGGGGATTTTTGGTACAGGGGGCTAGGAAGACCCCCTTGGAGAGGAAACAGAGGGAGGGGTTCATATTGGGGCCCACCAAGGGGAAACCCCTATTATTGGAGGCCCAGGGGTCAATACCAAGGACCCCCTGCACATCAGGGACCCCCCGCACACACACAACATACTGAAAGAAGAGAGGATGCAGAGGGGGGAAAAGGAAAAAGAAAGAGAGATAATTAGGATCAGGGATATACAACTTGAGTAGCGCGACATTTAGCGATGAGGAATTAAAAATCCTTGATCTAGGACTCAAGTATGCACCACCAAAAAACATCAATAAGTTTCAAGCCTTCATAGACTTAAACACGTTTGTGAGAACACTAAACATTAAAAAGTTTTATGCAAATAAGTTGATGATAACAAAGTAGAAGAAGAACAAAGTTTTATTCACAGTGGTCTAAAAAATAAATCCACGTTCAATCCCAAAATAAGTAACAATCAATGCCTAGATGTTTTTAAATTAATGGTAGAACAAGATATTGAAAAGATTTTCATACACCCAGTCCCAGGAAGCAAAAAATTACAACAAAACATAGAACTACTAGAAAAAAACAAAGATATAGCAATCAGACCTGAGGACAAAGGGGGGGGGGGGCATTGTAATTTTAGATAAAAAACAGTATATGGAAGAGTTGGATTGGATAGTAAATGACAGTGAGACATACGAGAAGTTAAAAGGGGATCCAGTCAATAAACTTAAAGCCAAATTAACCAAAAAGATAAAAAAAGCTTTTAAGGATGAGATTTTAAATAAAAAGGAAATGAGATATTTGGTACCTGACGCACCAAAAATGCCTATTATATACCAGGTACCAAAGATACACAAAGATTCGGAAAAGCCACCAGGACGCCCTATCATCAATGGGATCGAATCCATTTATTCTAGGGTAGGTGAATATTTAGATCACTACCTTCAGCCGTTAGCACAAAAAACAACGTCCTACCTCAAAGACAGTAAAGATGTATTGAATTTTATAGAAAACATGACAGTATCCGATAACACAATTTTAGCAAGTGTAGACGTGAATTCGTTATACACAAATATAAAACAAAAGGATGCCATGGCAGCAGTCCAATGGGCTTTGAAGGAAGATAAGAGATTACCTCCGACCCAAATTGATTTTTTATTAGAAATTTTAGAGATGACCATGTACAATAACTATTTTTGGCACTCTAAGCACTTTTATAAACAAATCAAAGGTGTAGCAATGGGGGCAAAGTACGCACCCACGGTGGCAAATGTTTTTATGAACAAGTGGGAAACAGAGTATATTTTTAACAATCCCCATCCCCAATTAAAAGGTTTTAAAAGATATATAGATGACATTTTAATTATCTGGGAAGGTTCGAGAGAATCTTTAATAAAATATATTGATTACATGAATAACAATAGATATCAAATCTCTTTTACGGCCAACATCAATAGCACCGAAATCAATTATCTAGACCTTACTATTTTCAAATCAAATAATCGTATGTCCACTAAAACATATTTCAAAAGCACTGACAGAAATAGTTATTTTCCAGTCAATAGCAATCACCACCCCAAATGGTTATCTGCAGTGCCCAAAGGACAACTTCTTAGAATCAGAAGAAATTGCCAGTCAGAGCAAGATTATTTACAGCAATCAAATATGCTATTACAAAGATTCAAAGACAAAGGATACAAATCAAAGACATTGAATCAGATCCAACAGAAAGTCATCAATACTGATAGAAAAGAATTATTAAAACCTACTACCAAAATAAAAAAACCATATCAAACAGCATTTTGTACAGATTTTAACCAACAGTACAAACAATTAGAAAATATTTTTAAAACCCATTGGCCCATTTTAATGAGAGATCCGACCTATAAAAACATTCTCCCAAAGAAACCCCAATTCATTTACAGAAGACCCCCAATCTTAAAAGATAAAATTGCTAAAAATATTCCTGACCCCCCCTAAAAAAACGGTCACGTTTTTAGATCAAAAAGGGTATTTTAGATGTGGCAACTGTGTTATTTGTCGCACATACAAAAAGAATAACAAATCTTGGAAAGAAACACATTTTAAATCCACAGTAACTAAACGCCAGTATAAAATAGAGAGATTTATAACATGTAGAAGCACTCATGTGACTTATCTGTTGGAGTGCGAATGCGGACTCCAATACATAGGCCGCATGACCAGAGAATTGTGAATAAGGCTGAGAGAGCATATCTCTAATATCAAAAAAGGTTTCAAAAAACACAGTTTATCAAATCATTTTAGGCTTCATCACAATAGAGACCCAGCAAACTCAAATTCTGTGCAATAGACAAAATTGAAAAACATTGGAGGGGGACTAATATGAAAAAAGCCATCTCACAAAATGAGACTTGGTGGATACACAGGCTAGGGAGTATGACACCTAGAGGATTGAACGTGGAATTAGACATCAACTGTTTTATCAATGATTTTTAACCCATTTTAATATTTATAGATTTTATTATTAATAATTTTACTTGAAATTTATTGACTATTAATCATATTGCAGATCTATGTATTTCATGTATTTATTTATTGTATTCATGAAATTTATAGCCATTGTAGTTTATATCTGTCATATTCACCGATCTTGATTGATTGGAAGATGTATGGCATACGCACAAGCCTGGTTTTAAATTTAGTACTGATCGATAACCACTAGAGGTCAGCACTTATGTGCTGCAGTTAACAGTCTAACCACATTTGTTTTCACTATAGCGGCCGAAATGAATTTTATTTTATTTTTCACATCAAATTAATTTCTAACACATAGTGGATTAATTAGCTCTATTATTAATTCCTTAATTTGTAGCAGATTGTACATTACTCAACCAGCAATCGTAGCCGTTCGCATCAAGGTACAATGAAGGAGTGACTTATGTGCATATAAAAAGTTCTTGGCACGCTCAGCACGTTAGCTACAGATGATGCTGTGATTGACAGCGAAACGCGTCTAGCAATTGGCCGAGCGGACTGCCACGACATATCCGGCCGGTGGAACGCACGCTGCGGGAGCAGCGAGCCACCGTGTCGTGTCCTATATGCTTTATTTTTCATTATGTTTGTGAGTATGATTCTTATTTGCTTGAATAAAATTTGTTAAAACAGTCTTCACTATGGATGGTTCTTTCTTACATGAGGAAACTCTGGAGTAACAAGCACCATCAAGGATCTTACCATCGGCATCATTCCCATGCAAAGAGTGTGATCAGCATTACATGCCTGTTTACAAGCATATTGTGGTAAGTAGAAAACCACGCGGGGAACCCCCCCCCCCCCCCCCCCCCCCACCCGAGCACGGATTTTGCACAGAAGCACTTTATTTGCATTACTTTGATGGACTTGATTATGGACGATATGCATTTTTTTCACCCATTTTTTCACCAATTTTTATGAATTTTATGTATTTTATGAATTTTGATGCATCACTGCTCATTATTGATTTATATATGAATTTGCACATTATATGTAGTTTTATTAGTTGAAGCAACGCTGCAACACTGACCTATATGATTTAAAGAGCACTAGCTTTTTATTTGCAGCAAGCAGCTCACATATGCACAGACACCATTGTTTACCCCTTACTTGGTTAACACGAATTCCAGCACTTTATATATCAACTTTTTCTTACCACAAGCGCAAGGTTTTTATTGTTTTACATGAGGGGGATATTAATTTCTAAAGGATCAAGAAGGAAAAATGAGAGATTAGAACATAAAGAAAAACTGATAAAAGAGATTTATGAGCTAGAACAAAGCCATAAAAATACTCAGTCGGTTGAGACCCAACACCAGTTAGTTATAAAAAGAGAAGAACTAAAAGAGTTATTAGAACAAGAAATCAGACAGGAGATTAGGAAAGTAACCAAAGAAAACTATCAAGGAAATAACAAGATTGGGAAGAAACTCGTGAAAATTATTAAAAAAAAGATTGCAATAAACTATATAGAGAAAATGAAAGATACTAAGGGGGAAACGGTACATTCAACGGCCGATATAGCAAAAGTATTTCAGGAGTACTACGGGAAACTTTATAATATCAAAGAAACAGGAAGAGAGAGGGATCCAACTAAAATGGAAAAAATTAAACAATGTCTGAAAGAGGCGAAATGACCTAAAATACAACAAGATAAATTAGATCAACTAGAAGCCCAAATCACAGAAGAAGAGATAAGTATAGCCCTTAAAACCACACCCTCAGGGAAGAGGCCCGGACCCGATGGGTTCACGGTAAGCTACTATAAAAGACATAAAGATCTGTTAATACCCAAATTAAAAGATTACTTCAATGGCTTAAGGCAAGAATATGGGATGAGTAAGGACGCCCTTTTAGCATCCATTACGATAATCCTGAAAGAAGGGAAAGACGCGACCGTATGTTCAAGCTATAGACCCATCTCGCTTCTAAATATCGATACGAAACTCTTCGCAAAAGTGTTGGCAACTAGAATGAAAAATCTGATGGAAGAATGGGTCCATAGAGATCAAACAGGATTTATACCCGGGAGACAGGGCTGTGATAATGGTGTAAGAACAATTCTGTTGATGCAGCAGATGGCTAGGAGTGGATCCCAAGGGCTGATTCTGTCGATAGATGCTGAGAAAGCATTCGACAGGGTCAGCTGGGATTTTATGATGGGAACCCTGGAGGAAATGGGAATTGGAAGAAAAATGATGGCATGGATAAAAACACTCTACGGCCAACCCACTGCCAGGGTGAAAGTCAATGGGACCCACTCTGAACCATTTGAGATGTCTAATGAAACAAGGCATGGATGCCTGTTGTCCCCGCTACTGTTTGTACTCTCATTAGAACCCTTATTAGCGACAATTAGGGAGAACCCAGATGTGAAAGGAATAGAGGTGGGCAATGTGGAGCATAAGATTGCCGCATTCGCGGATGATCTGTTACTGTACATCACCAGACCGAGGATAACCTTAGCAAATGTATTAGAAAGCTTGAAAAAATATGGAAAATTTTCTAACCTAAAAATCAACCCTACTAAGTCAGAAATATTAAAGACACTTACGCATTTTTGCTGGGCATGAGCGTACAAAATGTCCGGCCTCTCCACAATACAGGCGTAGATTGTTCTGACGTCACCTTAAGCGTTCTTCCGGCAATAAAGAGAGGCGCATAAGCCCAAGTTGCATCGGCTCTGAAGTTTCCGGTTTGGGGGTAACCGGAGTTGCGCTGATGGGATGGGATCCAGAGGAGAAGACGTGAACGGGATTGGGAACCCGTGTCATCATCCAGACTGGGCGGTCTGCTGCGTGGACCTCTCTGCTCTGCGTTCACGGAGCCGGCGGTCAATCTGTATGGCCAGGGTGATTAATGCCTCCAGGGTTTCAGGTAAGCCCACTCGGGCCAGTTCATCTTTCAAGCTCTCTGACAGACCAAAGCGGAACTGATGTTGTAGAGCTGCGTCATTCCAGTGAGTGTCTGTACTCCAATGCCTAAAATCGGTGATGTAATCTTCCACGGCCCTATGGCCTTGTTGAAGTGTGGTGAGCGCGATTTCTGCGGTGGCAGTGGGCTGCGGGTCTTCATATAACTGAGCTATTGCGTCCAAAAAAATTCTGACATGGTGTTCAACTGATTACTGCGTTCTTCAAGCAGGCAGTGAGCCCAGGACTGAGGTTCGCCTTGCAGCAGAGCTAAAGAGAAGGTTCGGGGTTGCAAGGAGAAGTATAACTCACAGGCATTGCGGAAGGCTCTAAACTTGCTCCGATCCCCTGAAAACCTTTACGGCGTAGGGACCCTAGGCTCAGGAGGCAGCATCACCACCGTGGGACCGGAGGGATTTCCGGTGGAAGCTATGGAAGCAGAAGAAACTGTAGGGTCTGTGGTGGAGGTTAGGGACTGGACATGACCCTCCAACTGGGTATAACCCTCCTGCAGAGTTTTAACAGCTTGAGTGAGGGCCGCAAGATGCTGGCAGATCTCATCCATAGGAGAGGCTCCTCTTGCAGGCTCGGTCATGGCTGTGTTGTACTGTCACGGGGTACGTGGCAGAGCCTGACATAGAGGAGTGTCTACCGGGTATCTGGCATTACACAGGTTCACCAGCGGCGCGGAGTCTAAGTATTAGCCGGTGTTCACCAGGGCCCCAGATGGTGGGGATGGACTTGGCTGCTTGCTAATACCAGGTCGCGTTCCCCCGGATTCCCTGGTTGTGCCAGAAGCAGGTCCAGGACCGATAGCCAGTAGCAGGTAAACAGATAAGGAAGAGGCAGGAGAATCGTCCGGACAAGCCGGGGTCAGGGCGGGCAGCAGGTAGTCAGAATCCAAGGACAAGCAGGGTCAGGTAAACAGGAACAGCAGATAACAAACAGGTCACAGAGTACAGGAGAGCTGAAGACAACACAGCAATCACCTGGAGTGACAGCTGTGTTTAAATAGGCTGTTTTGGTGCCAATTTGGTAGCCTCGAACTACACTGAGGTATCCTCGAACTCTACAGAGGTAGCTTCGAACTTCCACCAAGGTATCCTCGAACTCCACCAAGGTAGCCTCGAACTCTACCAAGGTAGCCCCGAACTCTACCAAGGTAGCCTCGAACTCTACCAAGGTAGCCTCGAACTCTACCAAGGTAGCCTCGATCTCCACCAAGGTAGCCTCGGTGCACGCGCATGCGCCTGTGCAGGGTAGTGAGTCCCTGACAGCCCTGGGCGCTTATGTCGAATTGCCAGCAGAGCAGGATGGCGATTATGAGGCCATAAAGGCTGCGATCATCCAAAAATACCAGTTGACCCCGGAAGTGTACCGGAAGTGATTTAGGTCCCTGCAAAAGGGGCCTGGGGACTAATATATGGATGTGGTAAGTCGCTTACGCACCACATTCCGGCAGTGGACTAGAGGCCAATTCTTTTGAGTCCCTGGAGGATCTTATGATTGAAGATCAACTCTTGCACATTTGTCCTATAGACATCAGACAGTTTGTGTTGGAACGGAAGCCAACCTCTGCCCAAGCAGCAGCAGAACTGGCAGATACCTACATCAACACTCGGGTATCTGACCATCGCAAAGGCTCCTCCGAATGGCTGGAAAGGAGGGAAATCACACATGGCAACACCTCCTGCACCTATGAGTCAAGTTCCCCAGCAACCAGCACCTGCAGTCTCTGGAGTCACCTCAACTGCAACTGATACCCGCAGTTGCTACACCTGTGGGAAAGCTGGACATCTCAGGACACATTGCCCTGAGCAGAAGAAGATGATATCACCTGTTCAGCCGGCCAGCAACTCTTCCTTAGTGCTGTTTGTCCGCAGGAAATCCCGGGTGACCACCGCCAACTTGCAGCCAGTCACCGTGGGCAACCAGATCGTAACTGGTTTCCGGGACACAGGAGCTGAAGTCACCTTGGTCAGACCAGAGGTGATAAGAAGAAGGGACATCATCCCTGGAAAGTTTTTTACCCTCACTGGAGTCGGGGGGACCCGCTCACGAGTACCCCGTGCCTATGTTTTCATTGATTGGGGTGCTGGAAGTGGGATGAGAGAGGTGGGAGTCTCACACGAGATCCCCACAGCTGTTTTGTTGGGTACCGATTTAGGTACCCTTGTTTCTTACTACACCCCTGCTAAGAGCACCCTTGATGCCTCCATGGAACTCTCTGGACTTAACAAGGTACTGTGTGCAGATGTTGGGTTAATGTCTGGGCAACCTATGGATGGACAGAGGGAGGGGGAGGGGGGGAGTGGAAGGGTAGAGTTGAATTACAAGGTCCTCCATCTTCTGAAGATGGAGAGGAGGCCCCCTTGCCTGTGAAGTTACAAGGGGTAGACCAAACACTAAAGCAACTCAGGAGTGGAGCTGATCAACCCCCTGCTGAGGAGAGTAAACAACAGTTTGACTGGGACAGATAGGTTTGACAGGTCAACAGGCAGGAGGCCTAGAGACTGAAGGGGTTAAATAGCTGCTCATTGTGTCCAGTCAACCTCAAAGGCATGTATTGAAGGTGTCACTTGATCTGGTCTGTAAGGATCCCTGTGAGATCAGGAGGACCAGGCCTGGAGTCAAACACAATGGTTTGTGGCCTAACGTGATTCTTACACAACATCCTAGAACAGCACATGCCATGGGCAGAGGTAGTACACCTGAACTGGGTAAGACAGGTGTCCTGTTAGCGGTAGCTGACACTCAGGGAGTGGGCTTGGGCCTTCAGCTGAAACCACCCTTCTCCCTCCAGGTATCTATGCTGCTGGCAGTGCTTACGGCATGCCGTGTCAGAGATATTGAAGACTCTGGGAGGGCACACCATGACGTCCACGAGGTGGGCGCCTGGGTGTCTGCTCCCCCCATACCTGCGACCTCCCTTGTCTCACAGGAGGCGCAGGCAGATGGGGAAAAGGAGACCAAGAGAAGGCTTTGTGGAGCCTTTAACAGGCTGAACGTCAGCCCTGCGATTGTGGCCTACCCTGTGCCCAGGAACCATGAGGTGTCAAAGCAGCTGGCTGGTGCCCGCTGTCTAACGATCCTGAACCTGAGCAGGGGGCGTGGACCAAACCCTCTAACCTGGAAGGCTCAGGACAAGCCAGCCTTCACCACTCCATGTGGCTTGACTGCATCTACGACAATGCTAGATGGGGTTGAGAACACATCAGACACCTCCCTAAGGGTCATGTGTGATTTACGGGGAGTGGTTGAACCTTGTGCAGTGGCCTGCTTTAGGGGCCTGGTAGTGTTTGGCCCTGTCTGGGTGGAACACCCAGGGCTCCTGTCAGCAGTCCCAAACAATCTGGCACGGCCTAGTTTGACAGTTCCGCACAGTAACTGTCAGATGGACATATCAGCGGTTTGGTACTGGGAACAGCAGGGAGGAGTAGGCACCCAGAGATCTGGAACTGAGGCTACCAGGACCTGGCCTACTCCTCAAACCAAAACATTGGTTATGTCATTCCTGGGTACAGCTGGCTACAGGAGGATGCTGGGGTGTGACTATAGTGGCTCAGCTGAACCTGTGACTGACCAATCCAATGGTACCCTGATTAAAATGGCATCCTTGACGCCAGTGTGTAAGAAGGACCGTCCCGCCCTGACGGAGGTACTGGCCAGTGCACCTGAGACATGGGCCCCGGAATTTAACCGCCCAGTCCCGGCACACCCCTATGCTACTACCTTTGGGCCAGATGCAGCCCTGGGCCAGAGGGATGCGAAAGGAGAGGAAAATCTCATCCTCTATCTATGCAGGAAGGCACCTTCTAGGAAGTTAGCATATGCCATCCTTGAGCAGAGGTGTCTTGTGATCGTGTGAGCACCACGGAAGCTCGCCCATCACAAGCCCCATTTTCTGCCAAACTGTATTGCTAGGAAGAACAACCCACTCCTCAGAGGGAACCTGGTTCTCCAGCAATACTATTGGACCAGACCGCACACAGGTGAACGCCTTAGGAAGGTGGACCTGTGGGGTGACAAATTGAGCCTGCAACAGTTGGTTGCGTCAGGAGGGAAATTGCAGTTCCCTCCCATGCAACCACCTGATGGGGGATGTGTAATGATCACCTGTACTAGATACAGAACGAGGTAGCCATGTTGTTCGATTTGCTTATAGGACGCCATGACAGTTTACAAAAGACCCTCACTCACACATCCCCCTCCCTGGGCTAAATAATTCCTGGAATGCAGAGAGTTTCGACTTCAAACAAGCCGGTATCTGAAAAGATGTCTGGACTGATATCTGTTCTGATACTAAGGCCGGTCGTAAAGCCATAACCGGGCAAGGAAGGATAACGGCTAATGGGTCGTAAAACAGAGCCATTCAAGAGCTCTGTTAATTGAACACATTCACACACAAATTCATAACTTTAAACACAAACAAGAAATGTCTCTAGAAAGTGTATAGTTAAATTCAAAATAAAATACTGAAAGGAACGAGATCATACATGACCACGTTAGCTCCTATGGAAGACAAGCTAGCTGTCAGATGCCTTACGGGTCAGAGGTTACTTTGAGATAGCCTGTGTTTGGTATCTATGGATATAAAATTCAATGCTGCACAATAATCTATCAGTTTCAAGAAGGCGACTGGTAGATATTGGAAGATATGAATTATGTTATAAGTCTGTCTATACGGGAGGTTCCTTGGTATTGTCGTAAACCTTAGGGCAGCCCATGGCCACTGTGTTTATTGGTCAGGGGCATCTGTTAACACCCCCTGCGGTCTCAGAGAAAAAAGGGAGAAGCAGACGGGGGTTGGAGTTCTGATGGTAACATCAAGAAGGAACATCTATCAAGTTTGAGAACCGATCACAACTGGCTCAGCTTCTGAACTCTGATAACACTCAGGACATTGAATGCAAGTATTCTTACTTCTCAATTCTATCTTATTTTTCTAAATTGCTGAATTGTGTCTCTATTTCTTTGAAACAATTTTTTCTGTAAATATTTTATTTGCACCAATTTTAACCTTTTTATTAAACTTTATTTTGAAAAGTGTTAATCTTGTCCCTAAGCTCTTAATGCAAACTAACAAAGAACCTGTCTCTTGAAGAGTGCTACTGTATAGAATAAATCCTCTGAACATTCCTGTCTGTGGTGACAGTGCGTGTTACAGATGATTATTCTAAAGTCATAATTGGTGAATTTCTAAAGTTAAGAGCTTCCTCCGGCTCTGAAAATAAATAAATAAGGTGGTGGCAGTGAAAGGGTTAATTGCTTAATTAGCCCGGTGACAATCGCTGCTGGCACCTATATTGTGATCCCGCAAGCTGGAAATTCTTTGTGCAGGGTGCAGGTGAGAGTGGCATTGTTAGGCAAGTGACGGCAGGGTGTGAGATTGGCTGGTCCTTGGTCACGAGTTAGTGAGGAGGGCAGGGATCTGATACCCGCCACCGTCACAATGGGCAGTTCCCCCCTCATGGCAGTCCTGCCCACGAGTGCCCTTTGATGCCTCCTTAGGTTCTCCCATCCCTCCGGGAAACCCGGGAGTGGAGCCAGCTGTTCCGTCAGTTTCCCATAGAGGTGATTGGGGATGGGAACTTTCCTGTCTAATAAACCTCAGATGCCTCAGTAAAAAGGACCTGTCATGCTTTATTGCTATCACAAGGGAGGTTTACATTCCTTGTGATAGCAATAAAAATGATTAAAAAAATGTGAAGAGACAAAAAAGAGAGAAAAATAAAAATAAATTCAAATAAAATAAATAATAAAATGTTTTAAAGTGCCCCCATTCCATTGTGCTCACACGCAAAGATGAACGCATGCGTCTGTCCCGCGTTGGTACAAAATGGTATCGCCACGAACATCAGATCAAAAAATTATAATTCTAGCACCAGATCTACTATTTAAAATGAAAGTGGTAACCTTTAAAGGCGATGGATATTATAATGTAAGTAGTTTGAAGCTGTTCCACAGGCGTAAACAATTTTAGAACATGACATGTTTGGTATCTATTTACTTGGTTTAACATCATCTTTTATATTTTACCAAACATTTGCGTATTATATAGTTTTGTTTTCATTAAAATATATTACCACTTCGCATTCGAACCAATTCTGGAATTTCTCTCCTACATGTTTAAATCATAATTTTTTTGCTAAAAAATTACTCAGAACCCTCAAACATGGTGGTCATGACAATTATTTATTTGCGCAGCAATTTTTCAAATGCAATTTAAAAAAAAAAAAATACACTTTAATTAATTTTAATTCAAAAAAACACCATAGATAACCTGAT
The DNA here is from genome assembly GCF_965119305.1 of Pelophylax lessonae. Taxonomy (NCBI): domain Eukaryota; kingdom Metazoa; phylum Chordata; class Amphibia; order Anura; family Ranidae; genus Pelophylax; species Pelophylax lessonae. The sequence goes on along the minus strand of NC_138775.1, from coordinate 143,132,506 downwards.
TTTTGGTAAAATATAAAAGATGATGTTACGCCAAGTAAATAGATACCAAACATATCACACTTTAGAAATGCACACATTCGTACTGTACTTAAAAATCTCCATAGGCGACTTTTTAAAAATGTTTACAGGCTACCAGTCTAGAGTTGCAAAGGAGGTTAAGTGTTAGAATTATTGCTCTCACTCTAACATTTGCGGCGATACCTCACATGTGTGGTCCGAACGTCGTTTACATATGCAGGCCCGACCTATGTACGTGTTTGCTTCTGCATGCAAAGACGAGGGGATAGGGACGATTTAAAAAAATATATATATATTTATTATTATTTTTTATATTTTTACACTGTCTCTTCATTTATTATAATCACTTTTATTCCTAATACAAAAAATGTAAACCTCCCTTGTAACAGGAATAAGGCATGACAAGTCCCCTTTATCTGGGGTCAATAAGACCTCAGCTATCTCCTCTACTCTGGAAAGCACAAGATAAAAAAAAAAAAAAATCTCGATCTCTGCTTTCCAAGGTACAAAATTGGCAGTGATTACATCTACTAGCTTCCCAGGAGCATAGAGATGGCTGGGGACCAGCTCTATGGTAATCCACCGCTACCACCACCTGATCGGTTCTCTGGACCCCTGATTGCACAGGAGAGCCCAGAGAGGCACCAGAAGGCAGCAGGAGGGGGGATGTCCCGTCCCGCTGCCTGTAAAAGCAATCCAGCGGCTCATGAGCCGCTAGGATGGCTTTTACAAGATAGGGCATCACTGCCTGAAAACAAAGATATCTGAATGATGCCGTAGCTGCAGGCATCATACAGATATGCCCTCTTCAACTTCAGGATGTCACATAACTGCCTTCCGGAGGGAGATGGTTAAAGTGTATTTTTTATTTAAAAAAAATTGCTTTTGAAGAACTGCTGCAAAAATAACATGTGACATAAAAAATTGCAAAACCCACCATTTTATTGTCTATGGCCTCTCCTTAGAAATATAGATATAATATTTGGGGGTTCTATGTAATTTTCTAACAAAAAAATACAGATTTTTACATGTAGGAGAGAAGCGACAGAATAGGCCTGGTCTTCATAGTGGTTAAAGCAGAGCTCCATGCAAAAGGGGAAGTTCCGCTTTTGTGCTTCCTCCCCCACTCCTGGTAATGAAATGGCACTTTTGGGGAGCGGGTACCTAATTTTGACAGGTGCTCTCTCCCACTTCCGCTCTGATTGCTCCCCCTCCCTCCCTGCAGTCTTCTGGGACACGTAGCAGGTCCCAGAAGACTACGGGACCATTCATAATGTGCAGCAGGCACCTGGCTGTGAAGCCACAAGCTGTCACAACCGGGTGCCCACAATTAACATGCCGACGCTGGGTCAGACAGGAGATAGAAATGGCTGGGGTGAGCACACCGCTAGATTGTGGGACAGGTGAGTGGCTGTTTATGACAAGTCAGCATCTACAGCTTTTGTAGCTGCTAACTTTTACATTTTACACAGAGCTTCTTTTTATGTACAGTATCTCACCAAACCTTCTGATGGAGGATGCCCCACAGATGCTCAATAGGGTTTAGGTCTGGAAACATGCTTGGCCAGTCCATTACCTATACCCTCAGCTTCTTTAGCAAGCCATTGGCCATCTTGGAGGTGAGTTTGGGGTCGTTATCATGTTGGAATACTGCCCTGCGGCCCAGTCTCTGAAGGGAGGGGATCAGGCTCTGCTTCAGTTTGTCACAGTACATGTTGGCATTCATAGTTCCCTCAATGAACTGTAGCTCCCCAGTGCTGGCAGCTCTCATGCAGCCCCAGACCATGACACTCCAACCACCATGCTTGACTGTAGGCAAGACACACTTGTCTTTGTACCCCTCACCTGGTTGCCGTTACACACCCTTGACACCATCTGAACCAAATAAGTTTATCTTGGTCTCATCAGACCACAAGACACGGTGCCAGTAATCCATGTCCTTAGTCTGCTTGTCTTCAGCAAACTGTTTGCAAGCTTTCTTGTGCATCATCTGTAGAAGAGGCTTCCTTCTCGGGGAAGACAGCCATGCAGACCAATTTGATGCATTGTGCGGTGTATGGCCTGAGCACTGACAGGCTGACCCCCCACCCCTTCAACCTCTGTAGCAATGCTGGCAGCACTCATACATCTATTTCCCAAAGACAACCTCTAGATATGATGGTAAGCATGTGCACTCAACCTCTTTGGTCGACCATGGCGTAGCCTGTTCTGAGTGGAACCCGTCCTGGTAAACCGCTGTTTGGTCTTGGCCACCGTGCTGCAACTAAGTTTCAGGGTCTTGGCAATCTTCTTATAGCCTAGGCCATCTTTATGTAGAGCAACAATTTTTTTTTTTAGATACTTTTTTTTCATGAGGTGCCATGTTGAACTTCCAGTGACCTGCATGATAGAGTGAGAGCAATAACACCAAATTTCACAGACCTGCTTCCCATTCACACCTGAGACCTTGTAACACTAATAAGTCACATGACACCGATGAGGAAAATGGCTAATTGGGCCCAGTTTGGACATTTTCACTTAGGGGTGTACTCACTTTTGTTGCCAGTGGTTTAGACATTATTGGCTGTGTGTTAAATTATTTTGAGGGTACAGAAAATTTACACTGTTATACAAGCTGTACACTCACTACTTTACATTGTAACAAAGTGTCATTTCTTCAGTGTTGTCACATGAAAAGATATAAAAAAATATTTACAAAAATGTGAGGGGTGTACTCACTTTTGTGAGATACTGTAGGTAGGTATTCATGCTGTCTTTAAAACATAGCAGGTTCCAACACATTGCCTAATGCTTGGTATCGGAGTGGTAAGCACAGTTTACATCTTGGGTTAATAAATAGCGTGTAAGTAAAGGCGGCTGTGTGTGGGAGAGCCAACCAAAGGTTGGGTATGGATTAATATTTAGCTTGCTGTGTGCAGTACAGTCTTGGCTGCCGTCTCTGCTTTCCAGAATGTTTGAATAAGCTCCATCTGGCAGATAGAAATGCAGCAAAACTGCCTAATCAGCTGACAGCTGCACCAGGGTTGCCAACCCTCTAGTAAATTTACGGCCAGTTTGTAAAAATCTGATTGTTACAACTGTCTGTAAATATCAGGGGCTGATAATTTGTCAATCTGTGATGACTTTTTAAGTGTAAGCATCGCTCCCATTCACAAGTCAAATCGCATGACAAGTGCAACCCTACTGTCGGCAATGGAGCTGTTCAAATCGCTGCGACACCTATCTTGCGGTGCTGCACCGATTTGAAAAAGTAGTTATTTTGCACTACTTTTGGCGATTTAAGGTGTGACTTGACATCTGTGCATTGTCAGCTCCTGATGACTTTCTTCTGACGAAACGTGTAGGGCGGAGCTTCCAGCGTCATTGCATCACTTCCTGTTTGGTCCATGGTGCGCAAGAGATTTCCGGACTTTCTGCTTTTTAAAGCCCATTGATTTTTAACCAAATGTACAGTAAGTGCATTTTCAATCGTTTTAAATGGAATAAAAAGAGTCAAAATTATATTGTGCTATGGGATGTTATTTTTCTCTACATATTAATGAGATAAAGAGGTGCTAACTGTGTAAAGGAGAAAGGATATGCACCAGCACAGATTTGTGTCCTGTCATACAGCAGCATAGCTGTGAACACCTAATACCCCTTTGAGGGGAGAGCTCTTTGGTGATTGCAGAAACATAAGGAGAGCACAGAGTGGAGAACCCTCACCAATCTGTTTACCTGTTTACAAGCACGGATAAAACAGCGCCTGTCCCTTTAATTTTTGATTTTTTGTTTACATCTATCAACATATATGGACTGATTAATGATTCTAGGACTTGATTGCTCATAAATTGATCTTTATTTTCACTACAAAGTCTAATGTTCACTATATTTTGCACCTGTCACTTTAATAATTGTATATTTAATCAAAGCATTAATGTTTTACGATTTGGTTTAATAGAACACCAGTCACTTCATTTTTTCTATAGAACATGTTGATTTTACTATTTGGTGTAATAGAACACCGGTCACTTTTTTTTTTCCATTTATTTTTTTTATTGATGGCATCTGTGTTTATTTAAGTGAATGTGTTGATTTATATAGTAGCACAAAGCACTAGCACTTTAAATACAATTTGAAATATACACCCACAATAATCAAAGAGCAGCGCCATACCCACTATCTCCCAAATGTTTTCATCTGTGCATGGAGTCACACAGATGTCAGCCAAGTCGCAACTAAAGTCGCACTGACATGTGGCTTTGAAATCGTGAGATTTCAGGTGAAGTCGCACAATTTCAAAGCCGCATTCGGTGTGCACCTAGACTAAACCAGGCAAATAACTTGTTATGGTCTATTGTTCCCGTATTGTGTTTATACTGTTTAATTATCGGTTATCTTATTTTTACCCACATAGGGACCGGAAGCAGGGCCATCTTACCGAATGGGCACGTTGGGAAGTTGCCCAGGGGCCCCACTTGCCTGGGGGGCCCCACTTGCCCAGCGACCCAGCCCTAGCCAAGCATTAGTTCAGATTCCCATGTGCATCCCGCCGCTGAATTTAGCAGGTGGCAAGCGCCTGTCAGCCCCGGCGCTACTGTCAGGCCACTTGAGCCGTGGAGGGGGAGCCCACAACTGCAGGAATGCCTGTCTACCTCCACGGGAACAGGCACACACAGGACAGTTGAGTCTGACTCCCGTCCCTGTGTGTACTCACTGGACCCAGCCGCCCAACTTGGAAGCTGTCATTAGCCTGGCACTGCTGTACCAATAAATATCGCCTTATCCATAATTTGTATTTTTATTCTCATGGGTGATTGTGTAGGCGGGGCCACAGTGCACTGCATTGCCCAGGACCCTTTAATGCTCTTAAAGCGGTTGTAAACCCAAAGTTCAAAAAAAAAAAAAAACCTGCAAGACAAAGGCATAATGAGCTAGTATGCATCGCATACTAGCTCATTATGTATTACTTACCTTAGAACGAAGCCCCGACACGGACCCCCGGACATCGCTGCGGGCGCTGCCATGATCCCTCGCCATCTCTTCCGGGTTCGGCGGCTCCGGCGCGGTGATTGGCTGGAAGAGACGGCTCCGGCGCGATGATTGGCCGGAGCCGCGATGACGTCACTCCCGCGCATGCGCGCGGGAGTGATTTTCCGGCAAGCTCCCGGCAAATAGATTGAAGGTCCCCCCGGACCTTCAGAGCGCATGCGCCGCTCGCGCGAGCGGCTGCATGCACTGTAAATATCTCCTAAACCGTGCCGGTTTAGGAGATATTATTTGTACCTACAGGTAAGCCTTATTATAGGCTTACCTGTAGGTAAAAGTGTAAAAAAGCGGGATACAACCGCTTTAAGATGGCACTGACCGGAAGACTTTACCCCCTTAATGACCAGGCCATTTTTTGTGATACGGCACTGCATTATTTTAACTGACAATTGCATGGTCGTGGGACGCTGTGCCCAAATAAAATTGATGTCCTTTATTCCCACAAATAAAGCTTTCTTTTGGTGATATTTGATCACCTGTGCGAATTTTATTTTTTGAGCTATAAACAAAAAAAGAGCGACAATTCTGAAAAACAAAACAAAAAAAAACAGTATTTTTTACTTTCTGCTATAAAACATTCCCAATAAAAAAAATTTAAAAACCAAATTTTTTTCATCATTTTAGGCCAATATGTACATATTTTTGGTAAATAAAATCCCAATAAGTGTATATTGATTGGTTTGCGCAAAAGGTATCGCATCTACAAACTAGGGGAAAGATCTATGTCATTTTTATTTATTTATTTAACTAGTAATGGCGGTGATCAGCGATTTTTAGCGGGACTGCGACATTGCGACGGACAGATCAGACCTAACTGATATTTTTTACACTTTTGAGGGGACCAATGACATTACTACAGTAATCAGTGCTAAAATATGCACTGTTACTGTACTAATGACACTGGCAGGGAAGGGGTTAACACCAGGGGCAAGCAAAGGGTTAAATGTGTGCCTAGGGGTTGCTTTCTAACTGTGTGGGGGATGGGCTCACTGGATAAACACAGAGACCTGTGTTCCTAAATAGGAGGAACACAGGACCCCTGTGTTCATCACTCACAGGACAGCGGTCTGCCGTGTTTATATGGGAAGACCGCTGTTCTGTCTCCATGGGTGCCCACCACAGACCCGCTGATTCGCTCCCCCTCCCCCTCTAACTGCTACATGAAGCGACATACATGTACGTCGTTTCACGTAACAGAGCTGACCTGCTGCAGTAAAACTATGGCGGCTGGTCAGCAAGTGGTTAATAGGAGCTCTGTCATTTTTCAAGTTGTCAGTAAAAAATGTGCTCCGGTTGGACAATTTGCCAGCCGGTTTATGATGAAGATTGATACAGGATGGTACTGCATTGATCATCATCATTAGAATAGCAGCATTGTATAGGAAAGCCCTGATCTCTGCAATAACAAACGTGTGTCTGTCTATTAGCTGCACAGCATGAAGGCGAATGATAGCAAACCTCTTCATACAGACGGCCAGTAGGGGTCGCTCTTAGCCATCTGAAAAGCTGTGCCTTGAAAGCAGCACAACACGTGACATCAGTCCATTCTCACATTGGATAGAGTTTTTCTATACGGAAATGAATGGAGCAATGAAGGCAGACCGTAATAAAGGGACAGGACACCGATTTCTATATATTCTCCGGATTTATCTGGTCATTGTCTGCTCTTGATGTAGCTGAGGTGTAAGGGTTCAGTGATGGGCTGTGATGACAGGGATCTGTCAGTCTGGACGGATGTGACAGGCAGTGATCGGTGATTGGACCTCTTCCTATCTCATCTGTTCCTATTAGTTTTCATATTCACACCAGAGAATTTGTCATAGAGAGCTTCTGATGCTGGAATGGAACTGATTTGTCTCATATGATTTGTTTTTCTCTAGAAACTCTCCCAGATCCCATATTCTGCTGTCTAATGAGGGGCTTATTCATTCCTTGGCATTGATAGGCTGGAACTGCGGTGAATGATCACACGATCCGGGGTTATGTATGAGAGGTGAGTAGCAACAGAGCACCAAAAATATTGATACTTGTGTTATATTAAAGATGAGCTCCTGAAAGTACACAACACACTATGGTGTAGATGCCCGGTAACTCCCATCAGATCTGTTTATATGAGCACCTATATGAGTACCTATATCAGAACCGATATGAGTACCTATGTGAGCACCTATATGAGTACCGATATCTGTAATGATATGAGTACCTATATGAGAACCGATATGAGTACCTATACCTATATGAGTACCGATATCTGTAACGATATGAGTACCGATATGAGTACCTATGTGAGCACCTATATGAGTACCTATTTGAGTACCGATATTTGTAACGATATGAGTACCTATTTCAATACCGATATCTGTACCAATATGAGTACCTATTTGAGTACCTATTTGAGTACCGATATCTGTACCAATATGAGTACCTATTTGAGTACTGATATGAGTACCTATATGAGCACCTATATTAGTACCGATATGAGCACCTATACCTATATGAGTACCGATATCTGTAACGATATGAGTACCTATTTGAGTACTGATATGAGTACCTATATGAGCACCTATATTAGTACCGATATGAGCACCTATACCTATATGAGTACCGATATCTGTAATGATATGAGTAATTATATGAGTACCTATATGAGAACCGATATGAGTATCTATGTGAGCACCTATATGAGTACCTATTTGAGTACCAATATTTGTAACAATATGAGTACCTATTTCAGTACCGATATCTGTACCAATATGACTACCTATTTGAGTACTGATATGAGTACCTATTTGAGTACCGATATCTGTAACAATATGAGTACCTATTTGAGTACTGATATGAGTACCTATTTGAGTACCGATATCTGTACCAATATGAGTACCTATTTGAGTACTGATATGAGTACCTATATGAGCGCCTATATTAGTACCGATATGAGCACCTATACCTATATGAGTACCGATATCTGTAATGATATGAGTAATTATATGAGTACCTATATGAGAACCGATATGAGTATCTATGTGAGCACCTATATGAGTACCTATTTGAGTACCAATATTTGTAACAATATGAGTACCTATTTCAGTACCGATATCTGTACCAATATGACTACCTATTTGAGTACTGATATGAGTACCTATTTGAGTACCGATATCTGTAACAATATGAGTACCTATTTGAGTACTGATATGAGTACCTATTTGAGTACCGATATCTGTACCAATATGAGTACCTATTTGAGTACTGATATGAGTACCTATATGAGCGCCTATATTAGTACCGATATGAGCACCTATACCTATATGAGTACCGATATCTGTAATGATATGAGTAATTATATGAGTACCTATATGAGAACCGATATGAGTATCTATGTGAGCACCTATATGAGTACCTATTTGAGTACCAATATTTGTAACAATATGAGTACCTATTTCAGTACCGATATCTGTACCAATATGACTACCTATTTGAGTACTGATATGAGTACCTATTTGAGTACCGATATCTGTAACAATATGAGTACCTATTTGAGTACTGATATGAGTACCTATATGAGCACCTATATTAGTACCGATATGAGCACCTATATGAGTACCTATTTGAGGATCGATATGAGTACCTAAACAACTCACAGAGACTTGTTTTGTCTTGAAGCAGAGAAACATATCTCACATACTGCCAGTAAAATAATGAGTTCCTACTTTTCCATAAAACTGGAATAAAGCAGGGAGTGGGGATTTAAATGTGCCACTAGAAACAAAAAATGTAAAGCTATAAATCACATTTTAATTTGTACAAAATGATTGCATAATAAAGAAAAAACACACCTATAATTCAGCTACCATCGATGTCAAGGTACAAATGCATCTAAATTTACAGAAATGGATCAAAATTTCTGTAAATTTAGATGTATCTCAACCCACGTGGACGGCAGCTGATCTATAGGTGTTTTTTTATTATGTGATCATTCTAATGTACAAATAAAAAATTGATTTTTATCTTTACATTTTTTGTTTTTTAGTGGCTCATTGAAACCATCACTCACTGCTTTATTCCAGTTTTCTGGAAAGGTAGGAACTCATTATTTTGCTGGCAGTATACATTTAGGGGAAGGTGCCAGTATTGTTTGAGATCAGGGCCCCCACCAACTGTAATTTCTAATCTGACATACTTTTTAGAACGCAAAATTATTTACTCATCTTAGTGCATTTTTATGATACCTTGGCATTGAGATTTATCTATTGGGATTCTTGGATATAGGTCTCACCATAGCCAAAGGGATCTTGAGTTGACAAATTTGCTTTATCTTTGATTTCATTTTTTGTGTCATCAGTCCAATTCAAAGGGGTTTCTAATCACTATGAGCCAATTGACAAGTCCCTAGCATTTATGGTTGACAAGCTCCGCTCATAGTGATATGTATTGTGTTACATCATACTGGTTAGTTTCCAGGTGTCTTTCTTTGCAGGTAAGTGACTTATTGAATGTGGGCATAGGTGGCATTGTAAAAGAGGATATACAGTATATGTGTGTGCATATATATATATATATATATTTTTTTTTTTTTTTTAAATGTAGCACTACTCCCTTGGGGGTTGCTGGTTAATGGGTGTTCTTCAGCACTACTGTGATCCTGTAAACCAGGGGTCCACAAACTTTTTAAACAGGGGGCCAGTTCACGGTCCCTCAGACACTGTTGGGGGCCGGACTATAGTTTGAAAAAAAAATATGAACGAATTCCAATGCGCATATTTTATTTGTAGTGCACAAAAAAACAGGAAAAACAATACAATATTTATTGTTTTATTTATATATATATATATATATGACCACAGCGTGCCCCCCTTTCAATGCAGAGTGACCACAGCGTGCCCCCTTTCAATGCCAGAGTGACCACAGCGTGCCCCATTTCAATGCCAGAGTGACCACAGCGTGCCCCCTTTCAATGCAGAGTGACCACAGCGTGTCCCCCTTTCAATGCAGAGTGACCACAGCGTGTCCCCCTTTCAATGCAGAGTGACCACAGCGTGTCCCCCTTTCAATGCAGAGTGACCACAGCGTGCCCCCTTTCAATGCAGAGTGACCACAGCGTGCCCCCTTTCAATGCCAGAGTGACCACAGCATGCCCCCTTTCAATGCAGAGAGACCACAGCGTGTCCCCCTTTCAATGCAGAGTGACCACAGCGTGTCCCCTTTCAATGCCAGAGTGACCACAGCGTGCCCCCTTTCAATGCCAGAGCGACCACAGCGTGCCCCCTTTTAATGCCAGAGCGACCACAGCGTGCCCCCTTTCAATGCCAGAGTGACCACAGAGTGCCCACTTTCAATGCCAGAGTGACCACAGGGTGCCCCCTTTCAATGCCAGATTGACCACAGCGTGTCCCCCTTTCAATGCAGAGGGACCACGGCTTGCCCCCCTTTCAATGCAAAGTGACCAAAGCATGCCCTCCTCTCAATACCAGAGTGACCACAGCTATACCCTGTCAGAATGCTATAACCCCGTCACTTCCGGTGGCGGTACATCATGAAACAGCTGTGAGACTCACCAGTGCACATGCGCAGACAGGACGGATTGCCGCTGTTACAGTCATCGACTCTGACAAGGTATAGCAGTCCATACAGGGGGCGGGACGGGGAGGAACATTTTGCAGAGCTCACTTAGCGGAGGCGGGGCGGGAGGGTTGAAGGAGGCGGGAAGGAAGTTCGGCCGTGACATTAATACAGGCCTTCTAGCCATTAAAAGGCATAAAAAAAAACAAAACATATACTTAGTATTTTATATAAATTATATATAGGAGGAGCCACTTCGGCTTTTAATGGCTAGAATGCCTGTATTAATGTGACGGCCGAACTTCCTTCCCGCCTCCTCTCAGTTCTACCCTCCGTCCCCGCCTCTGGTAAGTGAGCTCTGCAAAATGTTCCTCCCCGCCCCCTGTAAGGACTCGATGACGGGTGTTCTGACAGATACCCTGTCACTGCGCAAAATGTTCCTCCCCGTCCTGCCCCCTGTATGGACGGCTATACCTTGTCAGAGTCAATGACTAACAGCGGCAAGCCGACCTGTCTGCGCATGCACACTGGTGAGTCTCACAGCTGTTTCATGACGTACCGCCCCCGGAAGCGACGGGAGTATAGCATTCTGACAGGTTATAGCAATCTGTCAGAACACCGGCCTGCGGGCCGGGCTCAGGACCCTGGCGGGCCGCATGCGGCCCGCGGGCCATAGCTTGAGGACCCCTGCTGTAAACCATCCAGCCCACCTAACACTCTAGGTCCAGACATTGTGTATACACCTTTAAGATTTACACTGACAGAGTACAAATGAGTTTTGACTTTAAAGACCCGTACACAGGATACGAAAATCGGAAGTAAAATTTCGTCCGACGAACAATCTGTCGATTTTCTGATCGTTAGTATAGTGCTTTCGACAGCCGATTACGAATTTTCGGGTGACAAAAACTGGATGCGCAGGCTATAAAATTTTTATCGTACGTGAACACAACATCTGATTTTCATCTAATTAGTACAGTTTTCCTCCGAAAAAAATCGTAAGAGCAAGACTACGCATGCTCAGAAACTAAAGAATACATACAAAACAATTCAACACAAGACATCACTTCTGAAGTAGAATTCTGTCGTACAAGAATTTTCATATGAAAGTAACCTCTTCACTTTCCATATGAGACTAGCATGCAACAAAAAACGGACGAAAGATCGTCCGATAATCTCATCGTATGTACGAGGCTTTACTCAGTGAGTAAGCAAGTGAAATCATGTCAGTCAGCTGAACCCCTGCTTAAACCATCAGGGTTCAACCAGACTGACACAGAAAACAACAGAAAACAGTAAGTTATAATATCAGGGCACAGTATTGTAAATAATGTTGTATATCCTAGAAGTGTAATGAATATTTCCTAACACAATAAGATAATGAGGCAATACTCAAATTGAAAAAGAACTCTAGGCTAATTTATACTGTCAGTCCCCTTTTTGCAATATGACAATAAACTAGAACGTGTCCCCTTTAAAACGACTGTGCATCAATGTCCCTCCCTTTAGCAAGGCCTTGCTATGTTCTTCACCGGCAGTTGGAGCTCATAGATAATTTCCACTGTGGTTTAAAATATCTAGAGGATCAGATGTTATATTGTAATCCTAAGAGTGTCTGTTGCAATGTCTGCAGTCAGTGTTAAGATGAGATGTTATACTTGCGGTCTGAGCCAAGCATAGGCACCCTCTCTCCAACTTGGATGTCCATCCGTGAGGGCCCGCTGGAACAGGCAATGTGATTTCCCACGCTGTCTGGAGACAGGCTGCGCTCTGCCACCTCAGGAGGTCTGACTGACCTCCACTCTCTCTCTCCCTCTCTCCCTCCCTCAGTGATAATGATAAAGCATCCACAGTACAATGACCAGAATCCGCTCCGCTGAGACTGAATTCTGTACTAGGCCGCAGGCTGCTCTCAGTCACACACTCAGCAGGCTGATGTGCACGCGATGGATCCCAGAAGCAAGAGAGTTTTCATGCTGTGGAGCAGATAGTTTTATAACTTCTCCCAAGATGCTCCGTTCCCCCTTTAGCCTCATGGGAAGATAGTTTCCTCGGTTATCCAAACAATGATCAGGTCTCTGCCAGAAACTACAGCTCCCACTATCCCAATCTTCCACTTCCTGCCAGAGGGCGATTCCATTTGAAATCAGCATTAAAGGGGAACAGGAACAATTCCAACAACAACAATAAATCTGTATATTTATAAAAGTAGTCTGATCCCGGCTACATCAAGAATGTTTCTTTATACAGCTGTACAGTTATTTTATATGCTGTGGCCAGAAAAAAGAAACGTTGCCCCTTCCCTTTGCATATCTGGATATATCCAACAGCAACAGGATTTAAGCACTTGCATACCATGTGAACCTTATTTAAAGCCTGTAAGCCTGCCATTTTGAGCCCAGGATCACACCTTTTCTACCTGTATGATCACTGACTATAGTCTTAAAGTATGACTTACTTGCTTTAAATAAGGCTTGATCCTCTATGACAAGAGGGTGGGTTTGATCATCTGCAAAGACTGTTGAGCCACTTGGAGGTATAAATGTACAATTATGGATCATAGATTAAAACAACCCACCAAAATATCCACCAGGGCAAACTGATAGACCTCTGGGGGCTGGGGTATTATGGCAAATTACCAGTCCATAGTAGAGCATTTAACAATTCAACACAATTATAAGGTACTGTAATACCAGAAATAATACCAGAAAACACAATATTATGCACTCTTGACTTTTTATAATATAACCTCAAATAACTAGACATTATATTTCTCCTAACCATGTCAACCTGCAAAGAGTGTTTAAAATGGGCTTCAAGTGGAACTAGACCCATCATTTTAATTGTTTTCCATAACAGTTAAAGGTATGCCATGAATGATAAACGTTGCATTTGCTTGTGAACTCAACGGAACTGTCAGATTATCAAATGGCAGGTGTCATAACTGATCACATGTTCACAGGGCCGGAGCTCCCGCTAGGCGAACTAGGCAGCCTCCTAGGGCGCACTGCCGCCTAGGGACGCACTGCTGGCCAGACTTTGCAGAACTGCTAACTGCCTGACTCAGATTGTGTCACTTACTGTGAGTGACCTGTGCCATGCACCATCTGGAATGGATCTCCTCATCATCCGGAGGACCGGACCGCATCTGATCCGACTCTGTGACTCTCTGCTGCAGAGCCCACACAGCACAGGTTGCTAGAGCCGCTTGGCGTCTAGCAACCAGTGACGTCACGCCTTCCTTGGCTCCTCCACTCTGCCGTGCCGCCGCCTCCCCGACCCCGCCAACTCCAATTTGGCTCCGCCTCCACTCCACTTCCACCACATGGGAGACGGCATGGTACAGTTCAACGGTGTCCTGCTTTGAGCGACAGGGACTGATCCTGCATACAGCGGACGACTCATGAGGAGGCACTACCGATGTATGGTATTTATGCACAAGCTGTGTTTATCCACTCTGTCAGCGGAGGTTGAGAAGTGGATAATCAAATGACTGTTTTTCACTGTGGAGTGCACTACATTGCCCATTGCTTCACGCTCTGCTGTGGCTGCTTCATCTTGCTGTTAGTTCAGGTCCTGAGACAGTGCCTGCTCTGCAATATGTGCTACTGCTTGACCACATGCAGTCATCTCCCTGTTCATGTTGCTTTGCTTTTAACCATCTGGTTTAGCTGGGAGCTCTGGGCTATATGCACTTTATGCCTGAGCTTCTCCCATTGGCCTGGTTTTCTTGCCTTTCCCCTTGTGGGATGTATATTATCTTTCCTGGACATCTATTGGTGGAATTTATACAGTTCTTTACTCTGTACATTTAGTACCTACACTATGTACTTGTTTGTTGGATTGTATGGATGTGTATGTAGCATATATAGTTTATAGACAACGTTGTCTTTTTTTGTGGTGATGGAAGGTGGTTTTACCGCGCGTTTAGCAGTGCAGGCGAGGCACATGAGAACTGAGAGACAGTCTGTATACAGTATTGAAAGGAAGGATCAATTCAGGCACCTAAGGAGTTTAAGGTAAAAATTTGGGGATACTTCCAATTTAAATATGAGGCCTGTAGGCTGTGTTAATACTGTCTTAGATATGTGCAGTGCAGTGCAATTACAAAGGCCACTGAACAGACTGTATGTGTAGATAGATAGTCTATCTATATACACAGTGTGTTCAGTAGCCTTTGTAATTGCACTGCACTGCACATATAACTAAGACAGTATTAACATAGCCTGCAGGCCTCATATTTAAATTGGAAGTATTCCCAGGCTCAGGCTGTGTACAGTATGGCATCATGATGATGATGATGCCATACTAGTACTATTACTAGTACTACTGTACACAGCCTGAGCCTGGGAATACTTCCAATTTAAATATGAGGCCTGCAGGCTATGTTAATACTGTCTTAGTTATATGTGCAGTGCAGTGCAATTACAAAGGCTACTGAACACACTGTGTATATAGATGGACTATCTATCTACATACACAGTCTTGTGTGCAATGCAGTTGGGGGGGCGCACGTGGCGGGGGCACGGGTGACGGGGGGGCGCAAGTAGCTGGTCTTGCCTAGGGCGCAAAATAGTCTAGCACCGGCCCTGCATGTTCAGCACTATGATAACTAGAGATCAAACTGAAGCTAAGGCAGGCCATACATTATGCAGTTTTCTTTCCTTCAACCATTGATTGAAGGAAAGAAAATGGCTGAATTTCCCATCAGCACAGCCAGTGTTGATGGGGGAAATCTCTCCTGCTGCACTACCATATTCTGACAGCGGGAGGTTTCCCAGCCATTAGTATATATATTGTTATTCAAAATGTGAGAGCACTGAAAGCTAAAAATTGGTCTGGTTAGGAAGGGGGTTTAAGTGCCCAGTGGGTAAGTGGTTAAGATGGCAGCTTGCTCTGCTGTAAAGGATATAAGGGTTTAGTTCCACATTGACACTCTATTATGACATGTAGAAAAATGTTATCTGGTCCAGTGAATCCCATTTACTAATGCATTACTGCAGTGGCAGTGCCATACTTCCAGCTACTTCCATACTACTGACGTAGGCTCTTTACCATGTGACCAGCTGTATCCAATCACAGCTGGTCACATAGTACACAGGAAGAGCTGTTGATCGGCTTTCCTTAGTTCGTGCCTGACAGGCACGAGTAGAGGAGAGCTGATCTGCGGCTCTCCTGACAGGGGAGGGTCTGCACTGGTAATCAGATCATTTATTACCAGTGCAGACCCTTGGGGGGGGGGCCACTAGAACCACCAGGGATGCCCACCGATGACCCCAGAGATGCCCACCATGGCCACCAGGGATGGCAATCAGGGCTTAGGGAGCCCACCAGTGCCCTCCCCATCAGTGCTGCCTGCCAGTGCCCTCCCCATCAGTGCTGCCCATCATTGCCATCTATCAGTGCCACCCACCAGTGCCCATTATTGCCCACCAGTGCCGCCTATCAGTGCCCATTAGTGCCCATCAATGCCGTCCGTCAGTGCCACCTATCAGTGCCTATCAGTGCCGCCTATCAGTGCCCATTAGTTCCACCTATCAGTGCCCATCAATGCCACCTATCAGTGCCCAGCAGTGCCACCTATCAGTGCCCACCAATGCTGCATATCAGTGCTACCTATCAGTGCCACATATCAGTGCTGCCTATCAGTGCCGCATATAAGTGCCACCCCATCAGTGCCTCCTCATCAGTGCTCATCAGTGCAGGAAAAAACGTATCTATTTACAAAATTGTATAACATAAACAAAAAAACTTTTTTTTTTTTCAAACTTTTCGGTCTTTTTTTATTTGTTTAGCAAAAAAGTAAAAACCTTGCGGTGATCAAATACCACCAAAAGAAAGCTCTATTTGTGGGAAAACACATACATTTGGTTTAGGTACAGTGTTGCATGACCGCGCAATTGTCAAAATGCAACAGCGCTAAAAGCTGAAAATTGGCCTGGGCAGGAAGGGGGTGAAAGTGCCCGGTATTGAAGTGGTTAACGTCTGAATGCAGCCAAAACAGAAAAATCAGCACAAATGACATAACTTAGTCAGTAAAACGTGTCCCTTGTGCTGATGTCTCTTCTGTTAGTAGAAATCCTTCTCCATCCATTATCGCCCTTAACCCCACTGTCATAATCTTCCAGTGTGGCGGAAGGTAATAGAACTGAGGGAACTGTCACAGGCGCTCATCAAGAGAGCCTGAAAAGTGCCCTTTCCATTCAGCTGCTCAGTTTAATATTTCTGTGAATGGAACAGGATCAATGAAAGGATGACAGCAGATGATTGAAAGGTCTGCCCCCTCCATTCAAAGATCCTGTTTCATTCCTAGAATAGATAATTCATAGAGAGCCTGTTACAGTCCCTTCTATTAATAGATTATAGTGGGGGTATAGATAGAGGAGGATTTCTATTAACAGAAGAGGCATTAGCACAAGGACACATCCTACTGACTGTAAGTTACATCCCTTGTGCTGATTTTTCAGTTTTATGTTTTGAGTACACTTAGGTTTTAATGCATGGAAAATGCAAGATATAAGAGGTGTCATGGTGCATATCAATTGCTGTTTTCTCACTGAAAATAATATTCATGTTATAAAATGTTTCCAACTATTATTTGTATGCTGAAACTTTACATTTTCTATTGTGCAGAATGCAGGTTGTGCAGATGATATTTCTTCTAAGCCTTCCATCTGTCTTCTCAAAGCTATACTCCTATGATTACTGTGTCCTTGGAGCTGGTCCTGGAGGGCTTCAGATTGCAAAGTTTCTTAAAGATTCTGGGAGGGATTATGTAGTCTTTGAAAGGAACCGTAGACCCGGTAGCTTCTTTTTAAATCTTCCACGGCACCGTAAATTAATCAGCATTAACAAACAATTTACTGGTCGGAAAAACAAAGAATTTAATCTTCGTCATGACTGGAATTCTCTGCTAAGCAAGGATGAACAGTTGCTTTTTGGGCATTATTCACATGAATTCTTTCCTCATGCGGATGACATGGTGAGGTATTTACAAAATTTCAGTATTGGAATCAATGTGCGTTATGGAACAGATATCAAAAACATCAGGATAGAAACCAACCCAGAAGCATGGAATGGACATCGATTTCTACTTATGGATCAAACAGGACAAGAACATGAGTGCAAGTAAGCTAGAACAAATATAGCCTAGAACGTCAAATTATTGACATAAAATACAGTAACTCTTAGACTTCATTCACATATAGGCGTCTCAGATCGCGTGGAGAATTGCAGCGATTCTGCCCGTGATCCCGAACCATTGCAAGTCGCAGGGGAGCCCGTGCGATTCCCCTGACTTGCAATGGCGTCACGGGAGTTGCACGGTCGTCCCGCGACTTGCAGTGGTTCGGGATTGCAGGCAGAATCGCAGCAATTCTGCCCGCGACCCGGGGCACCTATATGTAAATGGCGCCTTATATGTGAAGCTCTGCTATATCAGTTATTTTAATTATAATATATTAATAATATATATATATAAATAGATATGTAGGCTGTGATCAGTGTATTATTAATATGACTTGTATTTTTTTAGTTTCACTGCTTCTAGATTAAGTGCCGGTTCACACTAGTACGACTTGTCAGGCGACTTGGTCAGCCTGACAAGTCGCGCACCGTCGCGGTCCATTGTGTGGTACAGGAACGGTTCTAATAGGAGCGACACAAGTCGCTCCGACTTAGAAAAAGGTTCCTGTACTACTTCGGGGCGACCTGGAGCGACTTGCATAGACATTAATTTTATGAAGTCCGTGCAAGTCGTGCCGAAGTTGCGGTGCAGGCGCCTTTACAGGTCGCCCCCGAAGTCATGCCGCTTCAGTGTGAACCGGTGTTCCGTGAGAATTACCTACCCGTGAGAAAAACCTACCCTCGTCACTTCCGGTTGCACGGCACTGTATGTCATTCGGCGTTTACATTAAAACAGCTGTGCTGCAATACGAGTGATCTCCACTCCTGTCCCTGTCACTTCCCTCATCTCGGCTACTAAATATAAAAGCGGCGGCGGCTGTATGAGAACATAAATCACGGAGCCGAGACCCGCTTTTATATTTACTAGCCAAGATCAGGGGAGTGACAGGGACAGGAGCGGAGATGACTTATATTGCAGCACACTTGTTTTAATGTAAGCGTGGCGTGGGTAGGTTTTTTTCACGGACACCGTGATAATTTCGTACTAGTGCGCATGCGCACTAGTCAGGTCCTCAGCTCTCTCATTAGGTATCCGGGGCTGTGAGCATGCGCACTGCTGCGCTGCTCAGCTGTTCCTGGCCGGAAGTGACGAGGGTAGGTTTTTCTCACAGGGTAGGTAATTCTCACGTTACACCGGCACTACGGGTCTAGTATAAGTGAATGCAATTCCTGGCTGCTTTGTTTACAAACAGAATGAAGCGGCAGGGAGCTGGCAATTTACTGGCAATTAAGGCCCCTTTCACACTTAAGCGACCTAAAAGTCGCGTGATTTTACCATGATTTTTTTTGCCACGATTTTGCCTGGACTTGAAGCAATGCCTATGTCTATGGACCTCAAAACGCATTAAATCGGCCCAAAGTAGTGCAGGGACTACTTTGAAGTGGTTGCAACTTGAAGTTGCACAGATATGAACGGTACTCATAGGAAATCATGGAGAAGGACTTGTCATGTGACTTTGCAGTCCCAAGTCGCAGGACATGTCGCACAAGTGTTTAAAGGGGCCTTAAACACACTTTTTTCTTTCTAAAGTTGGGTTCACACTAATGCGATTGCGGACATTCCTGTGTACATCACATGCGATGTCTGTGCATATACAGGTTGTATGGCTGAAATCGCATCGCATTCATGCCAAAATGGTGCAGGATCCTTTTTTTTGACCGCACTGGAATTGGATCGCATGGATGTTTAGACCCATGCGATCCAATTATATCCAATTCCACAGTTCGCACTGTGTTCTGCGAACCAATTTGGGGGTGTCATTTACTTTATATTGACACCCCCAGTGGTTCGCAGAGTACTGTGTGAACTGCTTGCGATTCTAAAGCGGTGCAGGACCCTGCACAGGCATCACTGTGATTCCTACATTGCACCAGTGTGAACCAAGCCTTAATGTCAGTGTTGCTGTGGTAGGTTGCCCTCCATCATATAACACAACTTCCACACACTGGTAAATGCCAACTTCTATATTTTATCTATTTAGAATCTGAAATCACATCCCCAATACAACAATAGAGGAAAAGCTGCTAACACGTTTCATGCCGTTAAGAGCCTAATCATAGCTGCTTTGCTTATGCGATGCTATGAATTGGCGTGTGAAACTTCTGATCTCTTCTCTTGTTGCACTGTGGATGTGGTTTTACATTTTATATTGATGGAATAAAGATGTTGACATTTACCAGTGTGCAGTTATTATCTTTAGGAGTTATGTTATAGCGCTGCAGTGACCAGCTGGATCGGCACCTGGACTGTGTGGGCAAGCCGGTCATGGCACAACCTAGAGCGGTACTTTGTATTATATAAACAATAGCATGTATACATCACACAGATGCACCACTTCACAGGCAGGGTGAGGACATCCCACAGATATGTTATTTAATGACGTTTTGTGTTTCTAGGCCTTTTTCACACTTTTATGGCCTGAAATTTGTGCGATTTTGACGCGACTTGAAGCAATGCCTCTGTAATCTTGGGGTCTATGGACCTCAAGTCTCATCAAAGTCAGACCAAAATAGTGCAGGGACTACTTTGAAGTGAAGTCATACAGATATGAATGGTACTCATTGGAAATCATGGAGTACGACTTGTCATGGGACTTTGCAGTCCCAAGTTGCAGGACAAGTCGCACAAGTGTAAAAGGGGCCTTAATGTTTCACTTTAAGCATTACTAAAATCACTTCCCTCAGCCAAACAAAATTTAAAACATTTTTCTTTTGCTTTGGTAAATATTCCCCATGCCACTGCCCAGCATCCTGTGCCATTTGTGCACCCCAAAGCTCAAACACACATGCCTTTATCTGCAGCCTCTGATGCACTGGACAGTGAATGAAAGGGAAGTGCTGTGTCCTGAGACTTCCTGATTATTCACAAACTGAAGCATAGTAAACACAGTTATGAATGAACACAGTGAGTGAGTGTATTTACTGTGTTCATTTATAAAAGGAAGGGGGTGTTAAATTATATATTGCTTAGTCCCTTTCCCCGCTCTCCATTCCAGAACATCGCCCGCAACAGCCGGAGGGAGAGGAGAGGAAGGAGCAAAGCCAGCAGCACTGCGGTGGGGGGGTTGGCAACACATAGGGAAGCCCAGGCAGTAGGGGGAATTGGCACTGCACAGAGTGATTAAGGTGACACCCCCTACGCATATGGTTCCCACTGAGTTTTATTGGGGTTCAGATTCGGCACCCTAACTTTAGACACATTCACCGAACCCTGCTTGAACCAAACTCGGGTATGTTCGGCTCATCAATAATACTAATGTCACTGTTATATATGAGGGGCGTTCAAGTCAAACCGGGACTTTGGAATTTATATAATAAAAGAACAAATTTCAAGAAATGGAAACTGCATTTATTTTTCAACATACTCCTGTTACATTTATACACTTATCCTAGCGTTTAATTAATGCCTGGAAAGCTTTGGCATAGAAAGATTTGTCAGTATGCCTGAATCATCCTAGGACAGCCTGCTTTACTTTGTTCACTGTTCTCCCAGAAAGATTTGTCTCTTGTGCACTTGTCACGACAGGTTAAGCATTAATTATCCAGGATCAGGCATTCCACGAGCTAAATGTTCACAGGAATGACTGCTGTTGGCTGGGAATCATCAGGTCCGGGATCGTCACTGATGGATGTACGGCCATCTTTGAAACTTTTACAACAATCAAATGTCTTAAGCTAGCCATACACTAGCCGAAAATTCGTTCAAACACATTTTCAAACAACAAAAAATCGTCCGTGAGAGCAGACGATCGTGCCATCATGTAATGACCGAATTTTGAACGATAGATCATTCAATGGATTTTTTTCGTTCAGTTGGTCACATATGGCTAGTGCAAACAGTTCAGCCAAGAAAAACATTAACCTTTCAATTTATCGTTAGTTCGGCAGAATTTTCCAAACTGTTCCTTCAATTTTTCGGCTCTGAAAAGTTAAAAACGATTTTCTATTTGTTCCCATTAACTGGACGAAAAATGAAAATCGGACCAAATGACAGATTTTCAAATGATTTTTCGGCTAGTGTATGGCCAGCATTACTGTGGATGAGCGTCTTATCACTGTACTGTGCTTGAAGTCTTCTGTAGATATCCACAGGTTTTACCCAAGAAACGTCATCACCACACGCTGTTCCATGCACGCACTAACCGTATTGGTGCCATCTTGATTTTGTCTCTGGATCGGTCCACGACATGTGCGTAACCTATCAGTAATCGGACACACTTGCCACTTACTACTGTGTGTAGTACCGCCACGCTAACATCCCTTTTTATACCTGTAAAATAAAAGTCCCAGCTTGACTTGAACGCCTCTCGTATTACAAGAGTACGACTGTGTCTTGTATTAAAGTATGATTTATTTCCCGTTGCTATTATACAGTGGGTACGGAAAGTATTCAGACCCCCTTAAATTTTTCACTCTTTGTTATATTGCAGCCATTTGCTAAAATCATTTAAGTTCATTCTTCTTCCTCATGAATGTACACATAGCACCCCATACTGACAGAAAAACACAGAATTGTTGACATTGTTGCAGATTTATTAAAAAAGAAAAACTGAAATATCACATGGTCCTAAGTATTCAGACCCTTTGCTCAGTATTTAGTAGAAGCCCCCTTTTGATCTAATACAGCCAGGAGTCTTTTTGGGAAAGATGCAACAAGTCTTTCACACCTGGATTTGGGGATCCTCTGCCATTCCTCCTTGCAGATCCTCTCCAGTTCTGTCAGGTTGGATGGTAAACCTTGGTGGACAGCCATTTTTAGGTCTCTCCAGAGATGCTCAATTGGGTTTAAGTCAGGGCTCTGGCTGGGCCATTCAAGAACAGTCACGGAGTTGTTGTGAAGCCACTCCTTCGTTATTTTAGCTGTGTGCTTAGGGTCATTGTCTTGTTGGAAGGTAAACCTTCGGCCCAGTCTGAGGTCCAGAGCACTCTGGAGAAGGTTTTTGTCCAGGATATCCCTGTACTTGGCCGCATTCATCTTTCCCTCGATTGCAACCAGTCGTCCTGTCCCTGCAGCTGAAAAACACCCCCACAGCATGATGCTGCCACCACCATGCTTCACTGTTGGGACTGTATTGGACAGGTGATGAGCAGTGCCTGGTTTTCTCCACACATACCGCTTAGAATTAAGGCCAAAAAGTTCTATTTTGGTCTCATCAGACCAGAGAATCTTATTTCTCACCATCTTGGAGTCCTTCAGGTGTTTTTTAGCAAACTCCATGCGGGCTTTCACGTGTCTTACACTGAGGAGAGGCTTCCGTCGGGCCACTCTGCCATAAAGCCCCGACTGGTGGAGGGCTGCAGTGATGGTTGACTTTCTACAACTTTCTCCCATCTCCTGACTGCATCTCTGGAGCTCAGCCACAGTGATCTTTGGGTTCTTCTTTACCTCTCTCACCATGGCTCTTCTCCCCCGATAGCTCAGTTTGGCCGGACGGCCAGCTCTAGGAAGGGTTCTGGTCGTCCCAAACGTCTTCCATTTGAGGATTATGGAGGCCACTGTGCTCTTAGGAACCTTAAATGCAGCAGAAATCTTTTTGTAACCTTGGCCAGATCTGTGCCTTGCCACAATTCTGTCTCTGAGCTCTTCAGGCAGTTCCTTTGACCTCATGATTCTCATTTTCTCTGACATGCATTGTGATCTGGAAGGTCTTATATAGACAGGTGTGTAGCTTTCCTAATCAAGTCCAATCAGTATAATCAAACACAGCTGGACTCAAATGAAGGTGTAGAACCATCTCAAGGATGATCAGAAGAAATGGAAAGCACCTGAGTTAAATATATGAGTGTCACAGCAAAGGGTCTGAATACTTAGGACCATGTGATATTTGAGTTTTTCTTTTTTAATAAATCTGCAACAATGTCAACAATTCTGTGTTTTCCCGTCAATATGGGGAGCTGTGTGTACATTCATGAGGAAGAAGAATGAACTTAAGGGCTCTTTCACACGGGTGGTCCGATCAGATCCGCCTGTCAGTTTTTTAGGCGGATCTGATCGGATCCTCCATGCAGCTCTATGGGGCAGCGGGTGTCAGCGGAGGTCACCTCCGCTGACACCCGCTGCCATCCGCATCCGATCCTGCGCTGAAATTCCATCCGTTCAGTAATCGGAGCGGAGCGGATCTGATGAGAGCGGACAAGCGGTCCGCTCTCCTCCGATCCCCCATAGAGGGCAGCGGGTGCTGAGACACCTCCCTCTCCGCTCTGCAAGCGGAGACGGAGCTGTCATCCGCCCGGCTCAGCGGGGATCGCGGATCGATCCCCGCTGAGCAACACGGATCCGCCTGCGGAGGCGGACCGTGTGAAAGAAGCCTAAATGATTTTAGCAAATGGCTGCAATATAACAAAGAGTGAAAAATTTAAGGGGGTCTGAATACTTTCCATACCCACTGTATACCTACTGGTATACTATGCTCACTAAAGGTATACACATATTCATATTTGCTTGTTTTTGCATTGTATTTTTGAACAATTTACTTTTTGTTGATTTTGTCAGTGTGAATTGTCTTTATAATTCTTGGTTTCTTACTGCTTGTTTCAGTGTTTTGTTGGTGGCTAGTGGCTTATCTTTGCCTAATGTGGTAAACTTTCCTGGTGCAGAATATACGGAGGGTTATGAGACTGTGTCTGTAGACCCTCAGAATTTTACGGGACAGAGTGTTCTTATTCTGGGGCGTGGGAACTCTGCATTTGAGACAGCGGACAATATCCTGGGCTCTACCAATTTTATACATATGCTTGGTCGCTCAAGAGTTCGTCTCTCCTGGTCTACACACTATGTGGGGGATTTAAGGTGAGTGAATTAAATATGTCCTTAAGTAAAGAACTGAACACTTTCTTTTCAACTTTTTTTTCCATGGCAGCCATAGATAACAGAACCTTCAAAAAAGTATTCCTTATTTGTGCTTCTTTCCGCAGAGCTATTAACAATGGACTTTTGGACACATACCAGCTGAAGTCCTTGGATGGGCTTCTAGAAGGCGATATATCTGACCTGGCATTAGTCCGCGATGGGTCTGGAAAACTCTACGTCACCCATAAGCATTATCTAAAAAATGTTATTAACTCTACAAATAATGACACAATAAATCCTCATACCATGCTTCCCAAGGATGATCTAGATAACTTTGCAGCAAGAGAACCATATGACCGTGTCATTCGTTGCTTGGGATGGAAATTTGATTTCTCAATATTTGATAAGTAATGAAATTTAATTATTTGTTCTCTTTATTGATACAGAGCAGGATGTGAAAAACATTATGTGTGTATATTAAAGAAATATATCATACACACTAATTAGAAAGTGGCAACATTTTTAATAACAATTACAAAATGGCTTGTGTGGCAATTTTGTATACTATTTTTTTCCTAAACAAAAGTCGAATTCCCCTTTAAAACACTTCTATATGAACAATATCTTCCTGGCACATGAAGTTATATAATAATGTGTGATTTCTTTGAATTTGCTTAATGTATTTTTATGAATTGTATAAAGGTAAACAATTATTTTTTTCTATAGTATGATGTAGATTGGCAATGGTAAACATTTATAGACAGCTTATTGCAGGGCTTGACAAAATTTGCTTGAAATTTAGGAGCCAGCTAAAAAAGTTAGGAGACAGTTTTTTTTTTTTTTTACGCATGCCGAATGGCCGGCTTCTGTCGGACCGGCTGCCATACACATGGGCCGAATGGCGGCCAATTTTTAATGAACCGGCTGATGTTGCCTGGCATTCAGGCAGTGTGTACTTGGCTTGATGGTGTGATGGGCAGTGGCTCACTAGGGAAGGACAGTGCAGCAAGTTGGAGGTAATAGGAGATCCATTACCCTTAGGCCCCTTTCACACGAGCACCTCCGCTAAGCGAGATCTGCTTGCTCAGTGGAGATTTCTCTGCTAATACCCGCTGAGCAGGTGGATGACAGGACTTGTCCACTCCGCTATGCAGAGCGAACATGGACACAGTCCTGCTCTCCTCTATGGGGCAGTCGGATGGAAATGGACTGCCTGTCCATTTCAATCCGATTCCATCTGATTGGATCTGTCGGACGGATGGAAAGTAGGACCACCATCCGTCTGTTTTTTGGCCGACAGCGGACATCCGCCACTCCATAGAAGAGACTGGAGGGTCCGATCAGGTCTGCCTGAAAAATTGACAGGCGGACCTGATCAGGCAGCCCATGTGAAAGAGGCCTTCCGCTGTGTGGCATGACAGGGAGGGAATAAAAAATAATAAAAAATTAATTTTAATGGAAAAAAAATAAAAAAACAGTTTCCATCTCAGTGCCGCCAGTGACTGCTTGTTGCAGCCCCGGCCTACACAAGAGGGTGCCAGTTCCCTGATGAAATCGTCTCTCTACAGCAGGCCGTAAGGCCGCGGCCTCAATTACCGGCCGGGCACAGCATCTTAGTCTGCGCACTTGCGGGCAGAGGCTGCAGTGTAGCCCAGGTGCCAGGCCGCTAATTCTAGTTGCCAGTGCGACCTGGCGCCTGGGGTTTTTTCGAGCCCTGGCTTACTGTATTTGCGTATTTTTGTGCAATAACTTACAGGCTTTAAAGTTCAATTGAACCCTTGTTATTTATTACTGTAATGCAGCCAGGTTGCATATACAGTAAAAAATGAAGGACTTGTTTGTTTATTTTTTACGCTACTATGTACTTCAGCAAGGGTCAAAATAGTGTTCCAAGTACCAGTGCTACTCAGAAAATGAATGTGCTGTTGATCCTGGAGGCATGTCAGACCTCTGGAGAGTCAGACTGCTGCTGTGTGCCAGAGAGCCACCACCAGACTCTCCTATGCCCTGGCAGCACAGAGTATTTTGAAAAATAATAATTTAGCAAAAAAAAAGTAAAAAGAGCCCTATATTTATGACTGTATATGCAGACTGGCTGCGTTAGAGTAATAAATAAAGAGGATTCAGTTGGGCTTTAATTATTAAGAAAACCGCATGCTGCCAAAACACAAGTAGGTGTGATGTTGCTTTCCAGAATGCTAAACACCATTTATTATAACATGTGGTTTGCTTGTAGATTATGCATTTGTTTAGGTTCCAGCTCCTTTTCAGTGACCATGGGTGTACGTAAAAGGCTAGTCACAGCAAGTAAGCAACGGGCACTGGTGCACCCATTATGTGCACACTGCAGCCTATGTTCCTGTGGTTTTACACTACCATGGGCATACAGACAGCTTCCATGGATATGTGTGCAAGTGGCGGTACCTTCAGGTGTGTGTAGGTGCTTTAAAAAACCTGAAATGGAGAGAGATGCAACTCAGAGTTTTTGTGAGAGTAAAGGATTGCAAACTGTGCATGCATGTATGGGGGTGGAGGCTGGCGTACCTGTTTGTGGATTTGTGGGTCCACCCATCCAGTGCTGGGAGCATCCTGCCATCTGCAGGACAGTCTGGGGAGAACAAGGATGTCAGCAGCTGAAGCAGTGGGCATTTGTTTGGAGAACACAACGCAGTATTTTAATTGATTGGGGACACTGGTGCATAGGGACCTTTTTGGGAAACGTGTAAAAGGGAGCTTACCCTTTAAATTACATTCCCCTTGAAGATAAACAGAGCTCCTTAATTATTTATAGAGCACTCTTTAGTGTAAGAGAGATTACAGTTGGATTTTGCCTGCACCCCTGAATGTCCTCTAATGTGCCTTCAGGCTTTGGCAACACCCAGACAAGCTTTAGCGCATTTAATTAAAGGTGGTTTACAATATAACATTGAAAATGACAGATAAAAATATTGGTGTTTAATAAAAAAAACTGTTTAAATGTCAGGGTGTAGATAAGTTTACTTGCTGAATGATTTATTTGTTATCACATTTTATTTGGGCTATTCGTTTATATCATGTAAACACATTCTGTACAATTTTACAAACCATTGAAAAACTCTTTACATTCTCAGCCATTAAGAGGGTATTTAGGTGAAGAGAACATACATACTCCATGCAGCTAGTATCCCTGGTGGTAATTAAAGCCAGAAGCCCATTTACTACATGTTATATTGCTCCCTATTATTAGAATGTCTTGTTTTTATGCTTTGTAGTTGAAGACTTTTGTGATCTTATGTTTGTTATAAGATGTTTTATCTGTTCTTCAGGTCTATTAGACTGAAGTCTGGTTTTGGCCTAAAGAAAAAATATCCCTTGTTAAATGTGAACTATGAAGCGAGACATACTCGAGGTTTGTTTGTGGTGGGTGCTGCCAGCCATGGTATTGATTTTCGCAAATCGGCCGGTGGATTTATCCATGGTTTCCGTTATACTGGTGAGAAATTGGCTTTCTTGTTTCTTTTACTGCTTTCTTTATTTAAAACATATAAGGGTATATTTCTAAAGCAGTGAATGTGACAGTAACAAATATTCACTGCAGGTTAAATCACTAAATGTTAAATTGTACTTTACATTTTTTAAAACATGTTTTAACCACTTTAGCCCCGGAAGATTTGGCTGCTCAATGACCAGGCCACTTTTTTCAACTTGGCACTGCGTGACTTTAACTGACAATTGCGCGGTCACACAATGCTGTACCCAAACGAAATTTACGTCCTTTTTTACCACAAACAGAGCTTTCTTTTGGTGGTATTTGATCACCTCTGCGTTTTTTTATTTTTTTGCGATATTAATAAAAAAAGAGCAAAAATTTTGCGAAAAATTTACATTTTCTACTTTGACTGTTAAAAAATATCCAATATATTAAATTTTTGTCATATATTTAGGCCAAAATGTATTTCTTTTGGTGGTATTTGATCACCTGTGATTTTTAATTTTTGAAAAAAAGAGCAACAATGTTGAAAAAAAAAACAATATTTTTCACATTCTGCTATATAACATTCCCAAA
Organism: Pelophylax lessonae; assembly: GCF_965119305.1. Lineage (NCBI taxonomy): Eukaryota > Metazoa > Chordata > Amphibia > Anura > Ranidae > Pelophylax > Pelophylax lessonae. The sequence goes on along the minus strand of NC_138775.1, from coordinate 143,103,884 downwards.
AAAAAAAAATTATAAATCAAAATTTTTTAACATTTTAGACCAATTTGTTTTCTGCTACATATTTTTGGTAAAAAAAAAATCGCAATAAGCATATTTTGATTGGTTTGCGCAAAATTTATTGCGTCTACTAACTACAGGAAAGATTTGTCATTTTTATTGTTTTTTTCTTTTTTTTACTAGTAATGGTAGCGATCTGCGTTTTTTTTTTTTTTTTGCGGGACTGCGACATTGCGGCAGATAGATTGGACCCCTAACTGACATTTTTGACACTTTTGGGGGACCAGTGACATTACTACAGTAATCAGTGCTAAAAATATGCACTGTTACTGTAATAATGACACTGGCAGGGAAGGGGTTAACACTGTTGGTGATCGAGGGGTTAAATGTATGCCTCATGCTTACTGACGTGTGTGGGGGGAGGGGGTTCTGTGACAGAGACAGAGATCGCAGGTTCAGCTATGCTGGATCCTGTGATCTGTCCCTGTCTGTCATTGAGAAGATCCGCCCACTTTGTTTACACAAGCCAACGGATTTTCTCACTCTTTCCCCGACGATCGGGAAAGAGACACAGTGATCACTGCCTCTCCTCCTCCGGCCTGACTCCTGCTGTGTTTAAACACAGCGGGAGCGATCCTCCGGGGGCGCACGCACGCCGCCAAGACGGGCAGGAGTGCAGTGACGTAGGTCTACGTCGCTGGACACAGGGCTGCCACTGTGCCGCTGTAGCAGCACAGTGAGCAGTCCTAAAGTGGTTAAAATATTTACAAACTTTTTTAAAGACATGTGGCTTGTATATATTAAAATACATTTTTATAAGGGTCAGTCTGTATAAAACTAATTTTTGATGGATGCTGGAGAGTTAAACTACCTGATAAGTTTATTTTGCCAGGGTCTGCATATTTGAAGTGACCATTATGAGGGGTTCCCACAACCCTTGCCCGGTAGATGGAAAAAATTTATATCATGACAAGGAGATCTTACTGTTGAAGTATCTATGACATGCTGGCTAAATCGATCAGGCTCTAGCTATAACCAAAATATCATAACATGTTGCACTCCCTATGTAAAATCAGAAACATCTAAGAAAAGTCACATAATTATCAAGATAAATGTAATACTGTTTCATAGATATTATTATACCCTGTATTTGTTGTCACGCAGCCCACTTATCAAAATGTTCTTTGAGACATCATTACTTTTGCAGGTTGGTAAAAGTCTACTCATTTTTTTTTTGTTTAAACTCTTTTTATTGACGAAGATGCATCACATTAATACATTCATCCTGGTGCTCAACGTGAGCACAATAAAGTACAGAATGCGATTCACAGACATAAAACAAGTCTTTGAGCCGGTTCACACTATTACGACTTGCCAGGCGACTTGGGAAGAAGAACACCAGGCATCCCAAATCTCAAGCTAGCCATACATTATACAATTTTCTTGTTCAATTTTCTTTAAATTTACCTTCAATTATGTAGTGCAAGGGCCTGCCTTATTGCATACAAAATTAAAGTGTTTAAGTTTGACCTCATATTATATGGTTTTGGTAAATCTAAAAGAAAATTGGAGAAGAAAATTGTATAATGTATAGCCAGCTTTGTTGTATTTCCTGGGGCATCCTCTATGCTTGAATAATAATAAGATTTTCGTATGGCAATATTTGGTTCACTATTATTGGCCGATTTTATGTAGGATATTATATATATATGTATACATACACACACAAAGAGTACTGACATATTGACCAGGCCAGGATTTGTCCAAGCCTACTATATTTTAACATAGGAGCCGATGACTCTTTGCTATGTTAATCTTATGCAAGTTCACCTAGGTATGTGGGGAATAGCCTCTTAATCTAATTGAACATTTCAAAGGGTACATTGTTTACATACTTAAGGATGATAAAGAACCATAGAAGAAGTATTTATTGATAGTAATTAGACTTAAGGGGTATGTTTGGGAAATGGTGTCTTGTTTACCTGGTAAACACTAAAGTGACCATAAAAGGTTATTGCCAAAGTTGTAGTCAAATAGTTGTATGATGAGGATTTTTAATTATATTAGTATAATTCCAGTAACTAGGTTTATCCAGAGAGATGCATTTATTGAGTCCCAGCGCAGAACAAAGTTTACAGGACACTTGCCACAGATGACAAAATCCAACAGAGTAAATATTACAATGAACAGCAGCCTTTAGAGTATCATCTGTCATTCCTATTCTAACAAGCATAGAGACACAATCCAGCATATTATGCACCTACCTGTATATAGCTTCCATGCATGCAATAATATGTATTATAATCTAGATCTGTGCCTTCATCTTGATGTATGAATGTGTGTCAGAATGAATGCTTAACAGCTAAAACTTCCCCTAAAATACTAGTCTGACACTAGTCTAGACTCTACTTGTAATTACTGGCAATAACCCTTTACAGTCACTTTAATGTTTACCAGGTAAACAAGCCACCATTTCCCATATATACCCATTTCCCATATATATTACTATCAATAAATACTTCTTCTATGGTTCTTTATCATCCTTTAGTATGTAAACAATGTACCCTTTAAAATGTTCAATTAGATTAACAGGCTATTCCCCACATACTTAGGTGAACTTCCATAAGATTAACATAGCGAAGAGTCATCAGCTCCTATGTTAAAATATAGTATGCTTGGACAAATTCTGGCCCGGTCAATATGTCAGTATTGTATGTGTGTGTGTATACTGTATATATATATAAACCATCTCTAAAGTCGTCAACTCATTTAAATGGGTATATACTGCATGATTCCTCATTCCTGAATAAAAAAAGCTAAGTTCCATGTGTAGGCATAATGATAATTATACTACTTATAAATACAGTACCACTATAACATGAAAATATATCTGTTCTTCCTCTAGCTCAGTCTGTCCATCGGTTGACTGAAAATCGTTACCATAATATCCCATGGCCAGCAACTCGTTACCCCATCTCCCAGCTCCTGAATTTACTGGTCAAACGTATGAACGAAGGATCGGGTATTTACCAGATGTTTGAAATCTTAGCTGATTTCATTCTTCTCGGAGAGTAAGACATTTTTTAATGAATGTATGATTGAAGTTGGCTGTAGGTTGCAATGTGTATAGTAAGGATCACAATTTCATTGAGAATATGGGGATTTGGATCAGGGGGTAGCACTGTTGAGAATCCAGAAAGAAAGAACCCCATTTACAGTGGGTATAAAAAAGTCTACACACCCCTGTTAAAATGTCAGGTTTCCGTGATGAAAAAGTTAAACAAAGATAAATAATTTCAGAACTTCTTCCATCTTTAATGTGACCTATAAACTGTACAACTCAGTTGAACAACTGTTTTTTTTTGTGGCGAAATTGGCCCCATAGGAAAATCTTTTAGGTGGAGGGAAGTAAAAATAAAAAGCCAAAATAATATAGTTGCATAGGTGTGCACACCCTTAAATTAATAGATGGTTGGAGCCCCTTTTGATTTTATTACAGCACTTAGTCTTTTTGGGTATGAGTCTATGAGCATGGCACATCTTGACTTATATTTGCCCACTCTTCTTTGCAAAAACACTCCAAATCTGTCAGATTGTGAGGGCATCTCCTGTGCACAGCCCTCTTCAAATCACCCCACAGATTTTCTTTCTTTTTTTTTTTCTTTTTAAATGGTTTTTATTGAAGGCAAAAGAAACATGGTACAGTAACATGCAGTAGAAAGATTAGGTACATGCCGTGATATAACAAGTCACAGTAAATATAGAACTACAGCATAAAACTTTCAAGGAATAGGTAACAATGTGATACGCATAAGAGATCGACCCGGCATCCCGACTGAGAAGCAGTAATGGCACGTACAAATTGAAGGTGTGGCCGAGGTCACAATGCGTAGATGGGCCCCCTCATAGAAGGGGTCTCAACCAAAACAAAGGTATAACACTTAATGAGATATGCCAGGGGCCGAGTGGGGAGAGGGGGCTGGGAAGGCAGGGTTGGGATGAATCAGGGTAGGTAGGCACCCCACAGATTTTCAATTGGATTCAGGTCTGGGCACTGGCTGGGCCATTCCAAAACTTTAATCTTCTTCTGGTGAAGCCATTCCTTTGGTGATTTGGATGTATGCTTTGGGTTGTTGTCATGCTGAAAGATGAAGTTCCTCTTCATGTTCAGCTTTCTAACAGAAGCCTGAAGGTTTTGTGCCAATATTGACTGGTATTTGGAACTGTTCATAATAAAGTGTTGTTGCCTATGGCAAGTACACTTAATATTCTTTCACATATACAGTATATTACTCTTATTATAGTGAAAGCCTAAGGGAAAAGTTGGCACCCTAAATCCTCCCACAGATTTTACACTACATTGACAAGAAATAAACCGAAACGAGCAGATCGCTCCTGATCGCGTTGCTATTACTTTTTGGAAGGTTTTGCCGAAAGGTTTGTGAAATATCGTCGTCTTTGTGGCGAAATTGGCCCCATAGGAATGAATGGCGGAATGTTCAAAGTGGAGATGAACATTCCGAGAGGGGGAGCAAAGAAATCTTGCCACAATTTCTAAACTGCTGCCACCCCCTCATTTTTAAGGCCACCTACACAAATGTTACATCAAAACATTTGCCTATCCCTGCTGCCACTTAACATGTCCACATCCATAGCCCTAATAGTTTTTACACTATGACCGTTTGTTTCCAACTCACGCTGTCCATTGGCATTCATTGAAACTCCACTGAAACCATCTTAAATTTCAAGGCCGTTTTCTAACCTGTGACTGTGCCTTCAGTTTTGATGTTTCATAGACATACTATACAACAAAATGTCGGCCAGGGTCTTTTGATTCATATGGTATAAGTCTCTAAGCTGTGAGATTTATAGTTTTTACACTTTGACCGTTTGTTTCCAACTCACATGGTTAAATTGGCCCCATAGGAATGAATGGCGGAATTCCGCCATTCCTTCCTATGGGGCCAATTTCTAAACTGCTGCCACTGCCTTATTTTTAAGGCCACCTACACAAATGTTATATCAAAATGTTCAGGAATGGAAGGCGGAATGTTCTAAACTAGTGTGGTGGTGGCAAGAACACGTCCCGCAATTTACCTGGAAATTGTACGTTTTCTAGTTCTTATTATAGTGAAAGCCTATCTGAAAATTTGGCACCCTAACTCCTCCCACAGTTTTTACACTACATAGTCAAGAAATATACCAAAACAAGCTCCCGATCACCTTGCTATTACTTTTTGGAAGGTTTCGCCTAACTGTTTGCGAAATATCGTCATTTTTGTGGCGAAATTGGCCCCATAGGAATGAATGGCGGAATGTTCAAAACTAGAGTGGAGATGGAGATTCCGAGAGGAGGAGCGAAGAAATCTTGCCACAATTTCTAAACTGCTGCCATTCCCTCATTTTTAAGGCCACCTACACAAATGTTACATCAAAATGTTCAGCCATCCCTGCTGCCACTTAACATGTCCACATCTAAGCCATAGCCCTAATAATTTTTACACTATGACCATTTGTTTCCAACTCACGTCGTCCATTGACATTAATGGAAAATCCACTGAAACCGTCTCAGATTTCAAGGTCGTTTTCTAACCTGTGACTGTGCCCTCAGTTTTAATGTTTCATAGACATACTATACATCAATGTCAGCCTGGGTCTTGTGATTCCTACGGTATAAGTCTCTAAGCTGTGGGCGTTATAGTTTTTACACTATGACCGTTTGTTTCCAACTCACGCTGTGAAATTGGCCCCTTATGAATGAATGGCGGAATGTTCAAAACTACAGTGGGGAAATTGTGTGAAGTGTTCTTCCTGCCAACGGTAGTTTCCTGAACCTTTCCTGGAACATTCCGCTGTTCATTCCTATGGGGCCAATTTCTAAACTGCTGCCACTCTCTTATTTTTAAGGCCACCTGCAAAATGTTATATCAAAATGTTCAGGAATGAATGCCGGAATGTTCTAGTCTAGTGTGGTGGCGGCAAGAACACTTCCCACAATTTCCCCGGAAATTGTACGTTTTCTAGTTCCCTCTACCATGACTATATATCTTTTGGAATTATTGCCAAAAAGTTCACCCTTGGTTTCATCCGACCATAACACATTTTCCTACATGCTTTTCAGAGACTTCAGATGTGTTTTTGCAAAATTTAGCCGGGCTTGGATGTTTTTCTTCGTAAGACAAGGCCACTTTACCCCATAGCCCAGACATATGAAGAATACGGGAGATTGTTGTCACATGTACCACACAGCCAGTACTTGCCAGATATTCCTGCAGCTTCTTTAATGTTGCTGTAGGCCTCTTGGCAACCTCCCTGACCAGTTTTCTTCTTGTGTTTTCATCAATTTTGTAGGGACATCCAGTTCTTGGTAATGTCACTGTTGTGCCATGTTTTCTCTACTAGATGATGACCGTCTTTTCTGTGTTTCATTGTATGCCTTGGAAATTATTTTGTACCCTTCTCCTGATTGATACCTTTTACCAATGACATCCCTCTGATGCTTTTAAAGCTCTCTGTGGGCCGTGGCTTTTGCTGTAGAATGCGACTAAGAAAATGTCAGGAAAGACCTACTAGAACACCTGAACTTTATTTGGGGTAATCAGAGGCACTTTAAATGATGACAGGTGTGTACTGACTCCTATTTAAAGTGAAGTTCCAGCCACAAAAATAAATTTTCAATGAAAATCCCCCCGGGACAGTCAGGGCTAGTACATTCCACAATGGCTAGCCTCTGATCTGTCCCGGTTCGCACTTACCTGCAAGAAGAAATACTCACTTTTAAAATTTCTTCTCCAGTGTTGCCATCTCTGATGTGGGCAGCTGAAGCCAGCGCGATCCTCTTCTGCGTCCTCTTCCGTGTCCTCTTCTCCCAGAATACGCCTGCACCGGCCCCTCTCGTCACTTCCGTTGTGGTGCCGTATTCCTCCACAGCTTCTGGGCATGCCCAGAAGCTCTTTAGCAGGGAATGCGGCGTCGCACCGGAAGTGACGACCGGGGCCGGTGCCGTCGCATTGATTCCTGGGAGCGATGACGCTCAGCTCCCAGGAATCATTGCAAACCGGAAGTGACGGTGTGGGCCGCGGCCGCCGAGGGAGGAAGTGGAAGAAAGGTGAGTATTTCTTTCTACAATAACAAGGTAAGTAAAAAAAAAAAAATCGTAACTATCCATTTCCTTTTCAGGTTAAGAAAAGCATGCGGATGGCCACAAAATCGATTATGTCGATTTTGTGGCCGGAACTCCGCTTTAACTCCGCTTTAACAGCTACATCCCCAGTTATAAGAGGGTGTGCACCCTTATGCATCCACGTTATTTTAGTTTTTTAATTTTACTCCCCCCCCCCCCGCTTAAAAGATTTCAGTTTGTTTTTCAATTGAGTTGTACAGTTTATAGGTCACATTCAAGGTATGAAAAGTTCTGAAATGATTTATCTTTGTCCAGTTTTATTACATCACAGAAACCTGACATTTTAAAAGGGGTGTGTAGACTTTTTATATCCACTGTATATACATGTCTATATGTCCTCTATATGGTTACTGCATGCAAACAATCATAATTCTTTTATTCTTAATTCCAGAGACGCTAACACGTTTGAATATTTAGAGGAAGTGCCAGTAGGCGTTCTTCCCATGTTTGAGAAAAGCACTGGCAGGAAGGTATACAGCACAGGTTTTTTTGTCCTTATTATGGAATATGGAAAGAATTTTTCAGGAGCAGACAAAGATGTCTTTCACTATAATCGTGCTATAGGAGATGCAAAAGCAGCATGGCGTTCCAACTTTCTTCATCCTGTGATATATTTTTACAAACAATTGCCAACAGGTAATGAGAGCTTTGACATTGCTTTTGTGATTTGAAAAGTTTATTTTGCTTCTGTTAACTTAAAAGGTGAGGATATGGCATGTAATTCCTGCACAGAAATGTGTACTTTAAAGTGATTGTAAAGTCGCGTTTTTTTGCTTTTTTAAATAACAAACATGTTATACTTACCTCCTCTGTGCTGTTGGTTTTGCACAGAGCAGCCCAGATCCTCCTCTTATCGGGTCTCTCGTTACTGCTCCTGGCTCCTCCTTCCTATCAAGTGCCCCCACAGCAAGCAGCTTGCTAAGGATACACGGAGCTGCCATTCGGCCCCACCCCCTCTCTCTCCTGATTGGGTCACTGACTTTAATTGACAGCCGCAGGAGCCAGTGGCGCCGTGACTGTATCTGTATATGCATAGAATGCATTAGGATAAAAAAACATTCCTGACTTTACAACTCCTTTAAACTGAACCTACTTACCTTCCCTTCACTCCCCCTGCTGCTGTGCTAGGAAACGTAAAATGCCTGGTATACATAGCGGTAAAAGTAAGAGAGACACTCCTGATATTTCCAGTCTGTAAACTCTGCCCTTTAGCAGACTACTATATATAGGTATATACTGTATATATAGGTATTTACTGTATACAGGCATTGCTTTTTCTCCAACGCATAAAAGGTTATCTAAACTAGATACTTTCACCTGAACATTTACTGCAAACATACAAGCATAGGCTCACTGTTTCTGTTTATCCATACCCGAGAGCAGTCAAAAAACAAGCTGTGTTATGTTTTTATAGCCTTTATGTATGCAGTGCATACAAAAAAAAGTTACAAAGGGTAGACATACAAGAAAAAACATTATTTTAAAATAAAAGTGTATTTAGATTCAAATCAGGATTCTTGTATCTTTTATACCAAAAGCACTTAGAATAGTCAATACCTATATTGTAATCTGTGGTATGTCAAGTGTCAGATGTATGTTCGTTTTTTAAACTTGACACTATGGGATTGATTTACTAAATGCAAATAGACTGTACACTCTGCAAGTGCAGTTGCGCTTACTTTCCTTAGTAAATGTAAATGTGATTATGCTTCACTATGTAAAGAATACCCAATCAGGTGCAAAGAAAATAATAAAAAAAAAGCATAGCTTTACCACATTTACTAAGCTCTGGGGAAAATGAGTGCATCTGCAATTCCAGAGTGCACAGTCTTTTTGCGTTTAGTAAATCCTTTCTTATGTCTGTCAACAGTTCTGGCTTCTTCAACAGGAATATACAGTTTTACAATTCATCCATCTTTATTAGCTTAAAGAAGAACTAAAATCTGTGCCCAAAAAGGCAGGCAAATAGAAAAGGATTAGTCACCAGCATTGCCTGTGGTCTCCCTGCAGCTGATCTCTACCCCATTACGGACTTGCCATTCCTTGTCCCCACTGGGGGTTGATTTACTAAAACTGGAGAGTGCAAAATTTAATGCAGTATTGGTAGCCAACCAGATCTGGTAACCAATCAGATTCAAACTTCAGCTTGTACAATTAAACTTTGACAAAAAAACTGGAAGCTGATTGGTTTCTGTGCAGAGCTGCACCCGATTTTGTACTCTTCAGTTTTAGTAAATCAATCCCACTGTGTCTGTGTGTGGTAGTTACTATTTTGGTTGAGGCAGGGTTTTACTTACTTATGTCAGTGTTTCCAGAAAGGAGACAAGTGAGTGACACAGTAGTGATATCCCCAAATTTGACTCCAAAATGCTTAAGACATAGGTAGTCAGAGGTATAAAAGTCCTAAATCTCACAATGCAGATATACAGCTTTGATGCCAGAGGTGCAGGAGTGCCTAGGCACACTCACATACCTGGAAGTACAACAGCTCTCACGCTCACAACACCGCTATCTATTCTTGGAACACTCCCATCAGGTGGGTCCCAGCAAATAACTTCATCCCTACCGGCAGGATTAAGGAAGAGTTGTCCAACAGGTCATACAAAAGTTAATTCTTGTCCTTTCTTGGTCCCAGGATCTGTCTTGCTCTGTGGAGATGATTAGGAAATAAGATGTGACATCACAGGGAGCTACTGGCCACTGTGATAATAGGGTTGATTTACTAAGGCAAATAGGCTGTTCACATTGCTAGGGAAATTGTACTTTGCAAGGGAATTTTTCCAAGAGCTTTGTGAATGAGGGGAAGCCCTGCTGACTTTCATTATTGAATCATGTGCAAGAAAAAATCTCTTTTCCTATTTTCCTACGAGTTTAGGTATTCTTTTTAAGAGAAACGTCACCACCTTAACTAAGCTCTAGAGAAAATTGGCTTGCAAAGTGAACAGCCTATTTGAATTTAGTAAAGAAGCTACAGTGACTCTTCACAGCCACTTTCTTGGTATCTGTCCAAGGATCAATCAGTGACATTACTCAGAGAGCATTTATTACCTCTTTGTGCCCTAATCTGCAGTCTGATCACCCCAAGGCATATGTCAGTTCACATCAAAGTTACATAAAGAACAATTTTACCAAATCCAACCCTGCTTATGCAAAATGAGTTGAGAGCTCTTATTTTATACTCAGGAAAAAGCTAGAGTATTGTAAAGGGTAACTACTAAAAAATGTGTGATGGGGCAAGGGGAGCAAGGTTTTAATAGTACTGTCCTTAAACAGGAAAAATGAATCCAATGAAAAATCAATAAAATTTACACTTTATTAACCTTCCTGGCGGTATTCCCGAGTGTGGCTCGGGGGTTAACTTTCAGTACCAAAAGCGGTAACCCAGAGCCACACTCTGGATTACCGCAGAACGTTACTTACCTACCCTGTGATCCCCACACAGGCACTGGAAAAGTAACCAGGTGAAATCCTGTGGTGAAATGGCATGATACAGTGTAATCCATTAGGATTACAACTTTGTTTCATGTCATTTAGTGTATTTACACTTTTGAATTTGCCACCATCGACCGAGCACACAGGTGGAGGACAGCGGAAGGACGGCGGGGGAGGACGGTGGGGGGATCGCAGGGGAAGGTGAGTTTTAAAATGTAAGACAACAGATTTCTATGCAAAACAATGGACTGCTTTTAGCACAGAAATCTGGACATAATCAGACCGCCAGGGAGGTTAAGGTACAAAACACTAAGAAAAGCAAAGGATTACACATAATATATACATACAGGTAATAAAAACATATATGTATGTGTGGAATAATACTATACAACCTAGAGGGAGGATACTGTTCCTATATTTACTCCTTCACTGGTAAATCTGTAAGCGTATAGAACTCCCAAAGGATCCCGACATGTTTCGCGGAGAACCGCTTCTTCAGGGAAATGGGACAACAAAACAGCAAAAGACAATAATTACCCTATAAATACAGAAGGAAAGAAAATAAAAAAATAAAGTGTGTTTAAAAAAGTTTTTGGAAAAAGTACAACTGTATGATAGAATATCAAAAACCAACATTACATAAAATAAACCAAAACATTAGTGTGACAGCAGAGTTACCTCATATATGAAGAACAGAGCTCCAATTTTTGAGATCCAATATATTGTTTACTTATCGATGTTATCCCTATTAATAGATATAGGGTGTCCCTATACCACGAATTCCATGATCGCCTGGGAGGAGTTTGATTTGTAGTCTCGTTGCTCTTTTTGGAGCTCTGTTCTTCATATATGAGGTGACTCTGCTGTCACACTAATGTTTTGGTTTATTTTATGTAATGTTGGTGTTTGATATTTGATCAAAAACCAACCAAGGATGGTACCATTAAAATCCCACTTCCTTTGCCCCATCACACATTTTTTACTATATATGTTTAGGCAAAATAACCTTTTTTGAATGTCCCCTATAAAACAGCATATCCTCACTTTTTGAGTTCAGATTCACTTTAAAGCTGAACTCCAGGCAAACAAAAAGCACAAATAATGCAGTTATATATTTATTAAAAATAAGTAAATGCCTTTTAAACTTTAGCTACTGTAGGTACCTTTGACCTGGTATTCACCTCCGGTAATCCCCTGTACAGCAGCACTAAGAAAGAGAGGAGCAGCTCCAATAGCCAGTCAGCTATGCTGCAGTGTTTATGTGATATCAAGGAACATGTTGACAGGAGGAGGAAGCAGAGAGAGCAGATGTAAGATTCGCTGTTCCATTCCTGTTCAATCACAGGCTGGGGGCAGGGAGGTGACCTAGCTTTATATCTTAACAACAACAGAGAAAAAAAAAGTCACTAGCCTGGCTGTTCATTGTGGCAGGGCAGTGTATTTAGCCATTTGCCTGGAATTTAGCTTTGTTAGCCAATAAAGAGTATAACTTAAACTCCAAACTTTTACACTCTTGAACTTCTTGATTACAAAATGGAATTAAAAACAGTTCCTTTTTGTTTCGATAATGTAAAGGACAGGAAATTAAGGAAAATGAGCACAGACAGGAATACAAACCTGTATCCCTTCCCTACAAAAGACTTAAGGCCCGTACAGACTTGACGGAAATCAAATGAAATATCCGATTTTCCTCTCTCTTGCTCAGCGTTCATTACCGTTTTTAGTTGACAATGCATAAATGTTCACGAAATTTCTCGTCCGATTTTTTATTTTTTTTGGGGACATTTGTTCCTAGACTTCTGGGTAGTCAGCAACTTCAGATCATGCGCGGTCTTTCCTATCCGATTTTTCGTGGACGTATTGCATACACATTAAACGAAAATTGGTCGTCTGGGGACGGACGATAAAAATGTTGGTGTTTGTCCCTCCGTTTTTTTTTTTCGTTCAAAATGTCGGCATCGGCTGCTGAAAGTTGTGTACACACTAGCCGAAAATCGTACGATTTTACCTCGGACGGGAATTTTCGGCAGATTTTCTACTAGTGTGTACCCCACTTTAAAGCGGAATTTCTCTGAGACTAGAGTACTCGTAGAGGGTGGTTTCAAGTATTCTTGCATACGTTCACGGTAATCATGTGTCTATTATCTTATGTTAATAAGCTGAACAATGTGTATTTTATTGGTATGTGACATGTTCCTTCCTATCTTCTACACTACAGAGGAGCAAATGGAGGCACGTCCAGAAAAGTGGTCTTTGCCACGTCCTGAAAAGATTCATCATGTGGTGGAGGACTTCCTTACAGACTGGACTGCACCTAGTGCTCACTTGTTGCCACTTCGTCGTTTTCTAGAAAACTGTCTACAAACAGACCTCAGAGCTTTCTATGCAGGTCTGTATAAGGAATGCATGGGAAGCTAAAAGTGTGCACTTATTGTGCAGTGGTAAAAATGTTTTAGAATTCTTGGGACATTTCTGGATTCCTATTTAGCACAGCTTTGCCTTGTTTAATAACTTATTTTATTTAGTGCCCATTCACACCAACAGCTTTGTTAGAAAATACAGTAGCCACTGTTGTGCCATGTGATGACAGTGGTGCTATGCACTATTTACATTTTTTTTGTGCAAACTTTCTTGAAATGTCACAAGGTGGAATGTGGTTCAGCTGCATTTTAACCATCCACTGAAAGCATAGCAAGGTAAAGGGCTCAAACACATGCCATGGCAAAGATGCCTTGATTTGTGACTGCAGCAAATTTAATTAGGCTTGTCAAGTTGACAGCCGGCACAACCTGCCAAACTCATCCATCAATTGCATTTTGGACTAAGCCACAAACGTGAGCCACACGCTTAGCTAGCAGTTGCAATTCATTAGGGCCAATGCAATCACAGTTTAGTAAAAAAAAAAAACAGCAAAGCCTGGAAGTCACTCTTCTACCACCCGTTGAAAAGGAATCCACTTCAGATTGCTTTTCAAAGACGTTCTGATTTTAGCAGAGCAGTTATTAACTCTGACCTGTGCCTCATAGGCATGCTGCATATCTTGTCGATTTAGGGGCCAACTGCTGCTATCCTATCCTGTGTCTGAGCACTGTGTTTTTCAGGATTCTATTAAACTGATCCATGAACCTATCAGTTTTGGGGGTGGTACACTAAGGTTCATAGGTAAGCAATTTTGAACTGGCAGTGCAGCTCTTTGATTAACTTGAAAGGGGTTGATTGGTCCATCAAAATTAGTAATACCTATACAATAAACATGTGAAACAGCTGTTTGTGATCTGCCAAGGCTCTGATATAATGGTTTTACATGCACCACTTGCTCCACAATCTGAGCAGGGTTGAGAATACCTGGTTGGAATGTTTATAAATTGAAACAAAATAGTCATCTCTGACCTTGTGGCCTCATATTCCCATGACAGCACTCACTAAACTTGGATGGCCATGAAAACCCTGAGCCTGGCTAGAAATGCTCCTTTAAGTTTAGGATACGTTTTGGCATCCTAATGTTGCAAGCTGAAACAGGCCTTCTTGGGGGTCTCCTGTGTAAAAAGGGTGCTAGCACATCCACCGACTGCTTCTTAGGCAGCTTCTACCATTCAGCAGAGAAAGAAACAGATCACCGCTCCAAGGCTATCAGCTGAACAGGAAAGATCCCGAGCAAACTGTGGCAATCCTGAAAAACTGGGTGCTCGCCAAGGTCCGCAACCCGGAAAGTCCATATGTTTTGTAGAAAGAAAGCGGCACCTCCAGTCGTAGGAAACTTGAAACTTGAGTTTATTGTGAAATCAAAGGTCCAACACCGAACATACGTACAAGACAAACTGGATCAGCAGACGCGTTTCACACCATGTGCCTAATTATTGCTTATCCAGATCCAGTTTGTCTTGTACGTATGTTCGGTGTTGGACCTTTGATTTCACAATAAACTCAAGTTTCAAGTTTCCTACGACTGGAGGTGCCGCTTTCTTTCTACAAAACATATGAGCTTCTACCATTCAGCAGCTCTCTCAACATCAGTGATAATGTACGCAATGGAAGCATTCCCTAATGCACTTTGTACCAGCTGTTGAAGTGGGAACATCTGCCTCTAACCCATCTACCTTTCTGACAGGGCTTGTATCTGCCGCTCGAGAGACAGGTTCACTTGCTGTTGTTTCTTTAGGAACACCTGTTGGGCTTCACTCAAATATTGCATCTGTTGGGTTGTTCAGTAGTTCACCCCTTGGGCAGTATGCTATTAGGAAACAAAGCACTGTTGCTGGTTAGCATTTTGGCATCAGTCTGCTGCCATTCTCTTTCCTCCCTATTTAGGTCTTACTGTTCCCTTGCAGTTTGCCTTGATCAACTCTTGCTTCTCCCCCCCCCCTCCACTTCTTGCCATGCTCAGCTTCTTCATTGGCTCCTTTTTTGCCCCCTGTGGTCTAGAGCCAGTTGCCATTGTGGCTCCTTTAACCACCCCTTTCCCCAAGTCCATGTTTTGCTGATATTCTGCCTTCTTTTTCTTCTAAATATAATCCATGATTAGTTTGAATTTTCTCCATCATGGTCACTTTAATGAGATGGCACACTTTACCAAATAATGCCCAGCTAATTGCCCAGTAATGCACAGCATTGATTTGTGTACCACTCAGAAGCCAGAAATCATTCAATAAAAATTTGTATATATTGTGAGGCACTGGCAGGATTTTGGACGGTGCATATGTGTCACCTAGGTTTCTTGCCTACATATGGTGAGAGGCTGCAGGGTTTGTATCTGGTGTGGAGGAAACAAACTCTTTGTTTTCTCAGGATCTTGATAGGTTCCAGACTTATGGCTGGAATACACGATAAGAAAACCGGCTGAAATTTTCCGTTCAGCGAGCGATCGGCCGATATTCTACTCGTTAATGTCTGGCCATCAATGAGCGATATCGATATTGTGAACAAAAAATACCGTTTGAAAAACCTGAAAAATTCTGTCGTCTCGTTTGCGGAAGAACGATATTCTATACGTTGGTGTTGAGGTCATTCAGTTTAACCTAATCACGCATGCCGAACATATTTTCCCGGAAATGTTTGTTGACCCGGAAGCATTGTACAATGTCAAGAAGTTTCATAAACACGAATGAAAAAAGCTAAAGAAGTCCTCTCAGCCAAAATATATTTTTTTGGATCGTTAATGTTGGCAACGTTTTCGACCGACGAACACTGTTTCGATGGCGGGCAGCGGTCGAGCGATATTCGGGCCGTGTATGTTTTCGACCGACAAATACTTTTTCAAAAGTCGGTGGTCGAATGATCGGGCAATATTCTAATCGTGTATTCACACCATTAGTCCAGGAGCCCGGAGGTTTTGTAGAGCTTTGGGTGAGATAAGGCCTCCATCCACATCTGACCTGCTTGCCAAACCTCATTATTAGTCTTAGCTGTTCACATGCCTTTTATATGTAAGCTGACTGATGCTCGAAAAAACTCTTTCTCTGCTGTAAGAGCCTGTTGTTTGGTAAAAAGGCTACTGCTGACAGAATATTAAAACATAAAATAAAAAGGTATAAGAGCCTGTTCACATACAGGTGACCCGACTTGCCGGGGCGACCTGTGAAGTCGCGGTGCACAGCGCGCACCGCGACCTCGGAGGGACATGCACGGACTTCATATCATTGAAGTCAATGCAGGTTGCTCCAGGTCGCCCCAAAGTAGTACAGGATCCTTTTTCTAAGTCGGAGCAACTTGTGTCGCTCCTATTGGAACGGGTCCCGTGCCTGACAAGTCGCCTGACAAGTCGCCCCAGTGTGAACCGGCTCTAAGAGCTGCCTGTTTGTTTTCAAGAACCCATTAGGGGCTCTCTCCTAGTCAGGGATCGAATTGAGTATATTTTTTTTGCCTGGACAAGGAGATGCTTTCTTTTGTTTTTACTATAAACTTGCTGCACAATACTCTCCTGCATAGAAATTACGTTGAATAATAGCATAGGACAAACCTGCTTGGACTATTCCTGAGTTTCCCTGTCTTCTGCATGATTTACTGCTACCAATACTTAAGTCCCACCTATATATGCCGTTTCTTAGAGCTTTAGCCATACACCACTGGGTTAAAAAAAAACAGATTCCCTCATCCACACAAAGGATTGACTTCTGACTAGCAGGGACAGCCACACACTGATCAGAATTTGGCCAGTCCCTGCTTAACCGGTTAAATTCTGGTTAGTGCATGGCCAACCTAAGGTCCTGTTGATGTGCGGTCTTGCTGTGTTCGGCTTTTTTTTTTTGGTGAAAGAAGTTTTATCCGATATGCTCTTAGTTTTCACTTTCTTTCTTTCTTTTTTTATAGATTCATGCTTTGCGTTTCCTTTTTTGCATGGAAAAATACCTGTCTTCTGCCAGCTGGGTTATCTACAGAACCAAGGACTTATAAGAAAAGAGCAACAAAGACAAAATTCTAATAAGACCTACACACTGAGAACTGACATAACCGCTGAAATACCATATAAAATGCAACAAAAGGATGAACTCTGATATTTCCAAAAATGGAATTGGGATCTATGGACTTTCCAGCAGGCAGTGCTATAAATGATTGTCAAACTCAGGAATGCATTTATTGTTGCTGAAAGTTCTGCTCAAAGAGTTGCTCAAAGTTCTCATCTCTAAGTGAATTAATAAAGCATTAGACAGAACAATGAGGCTGCACAAATAACAGTATACTAAAGCAAGCAATCATTTATGCACTCTCTGCATAAGTAACCTTGTGTGCAATAATGGAGACCAGTCACTTTCAGAGGTTTAAATACAGCCTCTTAAAGCCACTCGAGGAAAGCAAAAGAAGGAAACATTACAGGTAGAGATGGATAATAAATCATTAGAAGAGGCTTTCAATGGTAAATGTTCCTTTCACACAGACAATAAATTCCACACCAGTGCATTATTTATTTTTGTGAACTGAACTTTTTGGTTCAAATATTATCTAGACATAAAATAACAAAGAAATATCAAATAAAGCATGTGTTTTATTTTATTCAGTACTTTTGTATGATACCTCAGAACACCGTATCTAATTTTTGTGAATACAGCTAATGTTATTTACTGTGTAAAAAAGAGATTATATTTCTGGTTTACTGCATTAAAAGAAAGAACAAACAATTAAGGAATGATACATTTTGGAAGTGTGTTTTTTTTTTATTGCATGAAGAAATTAGCTGCAGAGATAGCAAACTGTGGCCCTCCTGCTGTTGCAAAACTACAAATCCCATCATGCCTCTGGGTGCCATGCTTGTGGCTGTCAGAGTCTATGGCTCATGGGACTTGTAGTTCTGCAACATCTGGAGGGCCACAGTTTGCATATCGCTGAGCTAGAGGATCACAACCAGCACTGATTATTTTCATTATGTAGAGAGAAGGAAAAAGAATCCATAGTAGAGGCACTACATTTAGTTGTTTGCTGAAATTAACCACTTAAGCCCCAGGAGATTTTACCCCCTTCCTGACCAGGGTTTTTTTTTGCGATTTTTTTTACTGCGTGACTTTAACGGACAATTGCGCGGTCGTGCGACGCTGTACCTAAACAAATTTGTCGTCCTTTTTTTCCCACAAACAGAGCTTTCTTTTGGTGGTATTTGATCACCTGTGCGATTTTTTGATCATGCGCTATAAACAAAAAAAGAGCGTCAATTTTGCAAAAATAACAATATTTTTCACATTTTTTTATATGAAATTCCCCAAAAAAAAATGTAAAAATCAAAAATTTTTTAACATTTTCGGCCAATTTGTTTTATGCTACATATGTTTGGTAAAAAAAATCGCAAAAAGCGTATTTTGATTGGTTTGCGCAAAAGTTATCGCGTTTACTAACAAAGGGAAAGATTTTTGTCATTTTTGGTGTTTTTTTTTTTAACGCGTAATGGCGGCGATCTGCAATTTTTTTTGCGGTACTGCGACATTGCGGCGGACAGATCGGACCCTTGACTGACATTTTTGACACTTTTGGGGTTACCAGTGACATTACTGCAGTAATCAGTGCTATACATATGCACTGTTACTGCAAAAATGACAGGGAAGGGGTTAACTGTATTGGAGAGGGAGGGGTTAAATGTGTCCTAGGGGCGTGATTCTAACTGTAAAGGGACATGGCTATTGGTGTAAAAACAGAGATCAACGGTTCTACATAGTAGAACCGTCTGATCTTCATTTTTACACACAGGGGAGAATGACAGGCGGCTTGATTACATCAGCCGCCTGACTTTCTCCCTTCACCGGAGCGATCGTGAGTGACCGGCGGACGATCGGGTCCGCTGGTCACACGCACTGACTTGTCAGTGAACGAGCCGGGGCGGGCAATTGGCTCACAAGTCAGTGACAGGCGAGTGACGTACCCCTACGTCACTCTGCCTGGCCGGGGCTGACCACCGCAGTATATAGTCGTGCGGCGGCCGGCAACCGGTTAAAAGATTACAATTTGCCCTTTTGGCCATGAGGGTGGACAAACCTTTGGTGACTGTTTTCTGTAATCAGTTACTTACAAGCCCAACAGATCCTGTGCCGCCCCTTTCTTTCACCCGGATGTCCTTACACAGGTCCTGTCCTACACCTTCATCTTTCTTTTTTACACCACAGGGATCCAACTTTCTCCTACTGCTATTCAGCTGCCACCTTCCCATGACAAACAGTCAGATCTTGCTCATGCACAGAGAGAGATCTGGTGCTGACTGTTACCATACTATTCTATGAATGGAACATTGAATGAATTGAACCAACGTCACATAAACCAGGAGGCATTGGCATCCTTTCTCCATTCTTAGAGCATGTATGTAAACAGTCATGGTGCCAGATCTCTCTCTATGCATGCGCAAGATCTGTGCCAAGTCAGTTTATAGGAATGGGAAGGATTCTCCTGCAGCCTCTAGGATATGTGACGTCAGTATCACAGTAGGCTGCAGGAGGAGAATAAAACATCATAGGCCTAGGAAACAATGGCAGGGGTAGGGTCAGCATGAAAATTAGGAAGAAAAAGTAAATAAAAAATAAAAAAATCACACCGCTTTTAGTAAAGGGGAGAGTGGAGGATTACAAGGCAGCAAACTTTCATTTTGTAGCCAAGGTCCACTGTAGGTGCATGCAACAAAGTGTAACGTTTGCTGGTATTTATTACCTCTCAGAGACTACAGAACCCCCCCCCCCCCCCCCAATAATGGTTTTATCTGCTTTTCTTTCCAGGAGGAAAGTGCCATCTTTTTTTAGGCACTGTCTAGGGTCAGCATATACTTCTGTATAGATTCTGGTTCAGATCAGAGATGACAAAGATCATGTAAATCATCCCGTACAGACTGGCATAAATCAGCCCCCTACTGCCAGGTCTCAGTTTACAGCTTGCCACAAAGTTAAAATGTTGCAATCTGATTGAGAACTGGGAAAGACAAGGCTGAGAAAATACTTCACCCTACTTAGAGCAGACTGGTGACATTATCTTGACCTAGGAAAAGTCACTTGAACTGCTTCTCAGCCACAGTTCACACTGCCACAACTTCTAATCGGTGCGACTCAGGTCACTCCCACTTAGAAAAAGGTTTCTGCATTACTTTCTTTTAACTACTGTTAAAGAAGTCATATGCAAGCCGCAATGAAGTCGTGCCGGGATTTTGGATTCAAAGTCATGTGACTTTGAAGCTGTGGCAGTGTGAACAAGGGCTCAGTTGTAAAAGGTACAGTTTTTTTTTTTCAATTAGGGAGCTGCTTAATTAAAACAATTACCTATGCGCCCCTGTATTGTATTCAACATATCATAAATTATAATAATACTAATCAATCCTGACCCACTGAATAATATATACCACGTGGACCAAAGAAACCTAAAGGAGGAGTGAGTTTTGGATTGTAGTTTTTGCACCTCATGCATTTAAGAATATATCTAAAAGTATTTATTTATCTTTTTTAAGTTGTATTGCCTAAAGCCTTATTTTACTGTATACAGTATAAAAAACTCCAACAATAGAAAATTACCACAGCCTATACTATTGTCCAGGATGCTCTTCTGATATCTAACATGGTATATAACACAGGTGTCAAACACAAGGCCCGCGGGCCGAATGCGGCCCCCCCAGGCCATTTCATGTGGCCTTCGCACCTCTCCTACAGCTGCGACACCCCCCTTGTCTCTGCCCTCACCTTCTGTAGTTGGCAGTAGAGAGGACAGAACTCCTTTGCCAGATCCTGTACTCTTCTGTGCAGCTGCAGAAAGGCTCCTCTTTGCCCACAACCCCCTTCTCAGCAGTTTGCAGCAGAGAGGAGGTCAGAACTCCTCCTGCAGATCCTGCACTTCTCTGTGCAGCTGCAACACCACCTTGCCTTTGCCTCCCCTGGTCTCAGCATTCAGCAGACTCTGGAGGCTGACTCCAGCCCTCCTCTGGTTCTCCTCCAGACTCGGCACTTCTTCCCAAAACCACCCACATCTTCTTCTTGGCAGCAGCACAAGGTAAGGGGATGCATTGTGATGTAAGGAAGGGTGGGTGATTTTTGACTTCTGATGGTGGGGGGGATTCTTGAAATCCCATGTAAGGGGGCGTGGGGTGCTCTTGACATCTAATCTTACAGATATAACCGGCACTTTGAGGGCAACCATAATTCTGATGCGGCCCACAATTAAATTGAGTTTGACACCCCTGGTATAGAACTTGAAACTTATTTATAATAATACTAATGCATACACAGGCAAATTGGCCATTGGTTATCATCATCCACCAGCTCACATTCATATATATCCAACAGCTGTCTTAGTTTGTTGAAACCTTTGAAATACAGCAAGGAGTGCGAGAAAGAGTCTAGGATAAATTTAGTTGTTGGTAAATACCGTGTTTCTCCAAAAATAAGACCTACCCTGAAAATAAGACCTACTGTGATTTTCGGGGAGGGCTGCAATATAAGCCCTACACCAAAAATAAGCCCTAGTTTTAAGTGTTTGAAAAATCCTAGAATCCACTCTTACTGTTTTCTAAAATGTCCAATGTGTGGGTTTCCGTGTTATATTTGTGTCAAATACCTTCAGTACAGCGCAGCTCGGCGCTCAGCTTATCTCGTGCTGCTCTCCTCCCAGCTGTCAGCGGGGGATCTCAGCCCCTCCCCTCTGCAGTGCTTAAAGCATATGGAAAACGAGAGCTCCGGTGGGTCACGGAAGCGCTGGGCGGCGCTATAACTAAGGTATTTGGCACAAATATAATACAGGAAATACACACATTGGACATGATATACTACGAGAAGAGAGCTCCAGGGGGGTCACGGAAACGCCACGCATAATATACTAATAATAGAGTGGATTCTAGGGTTTTACAAACAATTTTATTGGGTTCACACAGGGGATTCCTGACAGGCAGGGAGGGAGAGGGGGAGAGAAGACAGCACATTATATGTGACCTAGCCCTAAAATAAGCCCTACTGTGTCTTTTGGTGCCAAAATTAATATAAGACCCGGTCTTATGTTCGGGGAAGCACGGTAAGTCATATAAAAAACATCCAATTCATTTCAGGGGCAATGCCACTCCCCTTCATCAGGGCTCTGAGATAAAACCTGGATAAAACAATTTGACAGCAGTTGCTGAGCAGCAATGGAACTCCAAGGCTATTGAGCTACTTTGAAGTTTTCTTTCATCTAACTGCACAAGAAAGTCTAAAAGTTTCTAATGTGCCTTTGATTATATTCTTCTGGAGTCATTAAAGTCTAAGTTTAGCCTAGATTCCAGAGAAAAATCAACGCAAGGAACATAGCTTACATTTAGTATGATGGGTCCCCCAGTGCCATCTTAATAGCATTAAAGGGTCCCGGGCAATGCAATGCACTGGGGCCCTGCCTACACAATCACCCAATCATCCACGAGAATAAAAATGCAAATTATCGATCAGGCGATATTTATTGATACAGCAGTGCCAGGCTAATGACAGCTTCCAAGTTCAGTGGCTGGGTCCGGTGACACGGACGGGGGTCAGACTCGACTGTCCTGTGTGTGCCTGTTCCCGTGGAGGCAGACAGGCATTCCTGCAGTTGTGGGCTCCCCCTCCACAGTCCTAAGTGGCCTGACAGCAGCGCAGGGCCGACAGGCGCTTGCCATCTGCCAAGTTCGGCAGCGGGATGCACACGAGAATCTGGACTAATGCTTGGCTGGGGCTGGGTCGCTGGGCAGGTGGGGCCCCTGGGCAACTGCCCAGCGTGCCCATTCAGTAAGATGCCCCCCCCCCCATCCCCTACTTCAGGTTTCAGCAGGGATTGTCAGGAGCTAGCATAAAGAGAGCTCAACTATGCCAGCCCTTTCCTTCCAGATCTGCCATTCATATAAAGATAATATGCCAGCCATACTACATTCATACTTCTATGAATGACACAGCATCTCCCAATGGAGGGGTGGGGCTATCAATCACCCACCGGTTACCCATTTAGAGATCCTGTATCATTCATACAAGATGTAGTACAGCTTCTATGAATGGGAGATATGGCAGGAAAGGTCAGACATAGTTGAACTATTTTGATGAGAACTCCTGACAGCCCTTTAGCTGTATTACAGTGGTTGAGATGGATGGGGCATGGATAAACTTTTCTCCTAAAAGCACGAAGAATCCACACAAGGAGACGCTTGAAAGGGGATATGATAGCAATGTACAAATATTTTACTGGTGACCCTAGCATAGGGAAAAAACTTTTCAGTGAAAGGGAATTTAAAAAGACATGCGGCAATTCACTGAAATTGGAAGAGAAGCAGTTTAACCATAATCACCATAAAGGATTCTATACTGTCAGAGTAGTAAGGATGTGGAATTCTCTTCCACATGCAGTGGTATCAGCAGGGAGCATCGATAGTTTCAAAAAACTATTATTTTTATTCTTTTGTAAACTATATTCGTTTTAAACACATTCACACACACCCACACAGATTGAACTGGATGGACTGGTGTCTTTTTACAGCCTTACCAACTATGTAACTATGAACTTGGTTATGGCCAGATGGACCAGAGTGCCTTGCCCCTGTCTGTTCAGGGTGCTCATGGATCGAGGCCTTGGGCAAGAATCCATGTGCACTTCTTTTGTGTGCTGTAATTTCACAGTTCACTTTTTTGCTTACAGGGTTTGGCAAAGAGCTCAATAAAAAAATTGGGTGTTCTTTCATGCAAGAATTGGCCCATGGCATTGTGAGTAAATTGTTCCTAAAAGAGGACAATTTATGTAAAAATGGCAATAAATGACAGGATTTAGAACAGGTGCTGCACTTCAAAGTCATAACTGAGAACCTCTAGAAGTGGTTCTAAAGACAGAAGGTTTTTTTATCCTAATGCATTCTATGCATTAGGATAAAAAAAAAAAACCTTCTGTGTGCAGCAGTCCCCCCAATATCTGAGCCCCATCTCGATCTAGCTATGTTGAACGAGAGCCTAGACTGTCCGGGACTCTCACTCCTGATTGGCTGAGACACAGCAGTGGGCGTCATTGGCTCCCGCTGCTCTCAATCAATATCAGTAAGCCAATGAGGAAAGAGAGGGGGTGGGCCCAAGCCGCAGCTCCCTGTCTGAATGGACACACGGAGCTGCAGCTCGGCTCAGGCACCCCCATGGTGAGCTGCTTGCTGTGGGGCCACTAAGCAGGAGGGAGGGGCCAGGAGGGCTGTCAAGGGACCCAAGAAGAGGATGAAACCACTACACAGAGCAGGTAAGTATAACATGTTTGTTATTTTTAAAAAAAAAAAAAGACTTTACTATAAATTTAAAGGCTAAGTTCACCTTTAAAAAAATAATAAATGAACATATGTTTGAAGGTAAAAAATGGGCATTTATTTTTTTTATTAGGCCCCTTTCACACAGGCGGACCGTTCAGATCCGCCTGTCCGTTTTTTAGGCGGATCTGAATGGATGCCCCATGCATCTCTATGGGGCATCGGATGTCAGCGGAGACATGTCCGCTGACATCCAATCCGTCAAATCTGGACGGATGGAAACCTTATTTTCCATCCGTCTGGCGGATCGGATTGGATGAGAAAGGACAGACGGTCCTTTCTCATCCGATTTCCCCATAGAGAACAATGGGGACCTGACAGCTCTGTCTCCGCACACAACACGGAGACAGAGCTGCCATCCACCCGCTGATCCCCCGCTGAGAAAAACTGAGTCCGCCTGACGGGCTCCCTGTGTGAAAGGGGTCTAAGGAGCCTGTAAAGCATTGCACCTTCTGTGTCACGTTCCTGCAGACTGTCAGTGTAGCTGTATGGTCAGGCAGTTACTGAATGGCAGGAAGATCAATGAACTATACCTATACCTCCCAACTTTTTGAGATGGGAATGAGGAACACCTATTAGAAAAAGTATATAGGCATAGGACACACCCCCTACCATGCCTCCTTAAAGGAGAATTATATAAAAAAAGAATACTTAAACCCACAATAGTTTTTTTTTTTTCTTCTACTACTATTCCTTTATACTGGCTTTTGAAATTTACAAATGCAGCAACGTGGAAATTGGATGAAAGGTTTAGCTGCGCACTTTGAAACACTTTTTTACGATAAATAGTGTATTTTATATACAGCTATATAGATCGGACCAAAATGAGGGGCAAATGAGGACGACAGAGGGACTTTGTTCCAAATCAGGGACAGTCCTTCAATATCAGGGACTGCTAGAGTGCTCATCAGTATCCTCGTAGTCCATTGGGAACTACAAACCATAAGCCGCAATTGTTGTAGTTCTCTCATTCAAAGAACTCTGTGAATGAATGATGCGGCTGGGGGGCGGAGCCCCGCACAGCCAATTGTTTTTTAAATTGTGACAGCCAGTGCGGGAAGAAGATTCCTCTGCTCACTGTTACAATGGGGTCTTGGGGGGCTGCTGCATGTTACATGTTACACCTTGAATAGGGCAGTGACATGTTATGCAAGCTGAACTTATATTTTAAAGCGGTAGTAAAGGACCCCATGTTTACTTGTACCTATAATAAGGCTTACCTATACCTACAGTAAATATCTCCTAAATGTGCACTGTCATTTTTTCATCATTTTAGGACAATTTGTATTCTGCTACATATTTTTGGTAGAAAAAATCCCAATAAGTGTATTTTGATTGGTTTGCGCAAAAGTTATTGTGTTTACAAACTAGGGGAAAGATTTAAGTATTTTTATTTTTTTACTAGTAATGGCGGCGATCTGCGACTTTTAGTGGGACTGCGACATTACGGCAGACAGATCGGACCTCTAACTGACATTTTTGTCGGGACCAGTGATATTACTACAGTACTAAAAATATGCACTGTTACTGTAATAAAGACACTGGCAGGGAACTGTGTTAACTCAGGGGCAATCAAAGGGTTAGATGTGAGCCTAGGGGATGTTTTCTAACTGTGAGGGGGATGGGCTTGTGGAATCAACACGGAGACCTGTGATCCTAAATAGGAGGATCACAGGCACTCTGTGTTCATTCCAGAGAGAACAACGGTCTGCTGTGTTTACAACAGCAGACCCATCGTTCTCGCTCCACGGGAGCGATCATGGGCGCCCGGTGGCAATCGTGGCCGCCGGCCCCATTGATCCGCTTCCCCACTGCCTAATGGTAGCGCTCCCACCGTACAGGTACGGCGGTTCGCGCAGCCGAGCCAGCCTGCTGCAGTATATCTACGGCGGCTGGTCGGCAAGTGGTTAAAGGGATGAGGTGGCAACCCTAGGTGCTGCAAAGTCGGTGTCGCATGGTACCGTTGCCGGCAATAGGTTGCGATTTGGCTTGAGATTTAACATGTCAAATCTCTCCAATGTGAACGGGGAACAAATCCTGAAAGTTCCAAATCCTACTGATGAGAATAGAGATGTAGTTGTTGAAGTTCAGGGTCATGGGGTCAGTAGGGTCGCCATCTCATCCCTTTAGACCAGGACACATACATTACACAGGTTCTGAGGCTAATATAATGCAGATAAGGCACTAAGTGACTTTAATTACCACCTTTATCAGCCACAGAACCTGTGTAATTAATGTGTGTCCTGGTTATAGGGATGAGGTGACAACCCTATGGGTCAGGTGTAGGCTGTGTGATCAGTGAGGATAGTACACATGTCTGATCAGGACCTGGATGACACGGCCGTCACGTGACCAGGTGTAGCTGTCACCACCCTGGAGTACGGAGAGATCCCGGGTCGGTGATAGGCGGATCTCCCCCTTCTCCGGTTTGGACACTTCCTTATGTTTTGTAACCCAGCGATGAGCGGTTGTGCATTGGTAGTCCTGGTCACATGACCGTGTGATGTCATCAAGGTCCCTTCTGTGGGTAGGAAGAAGGAGGATCTACAAGGAGAAAAGTAAGGACGCATGGTATAGATGTGAGTACGGGGGGTGCAGGGCTCGGATAGAGTGCTGGTGGGTACTGGAAGTACATAGGTAGGTAGATACGGGGTGTGTACAGTAATAAGGGGCCCACTATTGGTCAGAGTGGCTGTGAAGATCAGAGGGAAGTACAGGTATGCTCCAGTCACAGAATGTGTACATTACCCATAATAATCCTTTACTTGGAGCTAAGCAGGCAGGACTCCCCTGTGATCTCATCATAGACCTGTCATGTAGACAGTCCCAGAGCTGTGCCATATTAATCTAAGGAGAAGTCCAGGGCTCACTTACAGGGCCAGTTCATTGCCCATCAGACTGGGGCCAGTAGGAGTAAGCCCAGGGTCACACTGAGGCTGCTTTAAAATCGTACAAGTTCAGCTTAACTCGCACGATTTCTCGCTGGCACTTCAGTCCGACTTTGGGGCGATTTTACAGACATCTGTCTGCGTTCCTGCACAGATGTCTATGGAAATCGCTAAAGGTAGTACAGAAACTACTTTTGGCAATCAGTGCGGCGCCGCAAAGCCTAGGTTCACACTGAAGCCGTTTTAAAATCTGAACTCGCACGATTTCAAGCCAGCATTTCAGTCCGACATTGGGGGCGATTTCACAGACATCTGTGCGGGTTCGTGCACAGATGTCTATGGAAATCACCCCCCCCCCCCCCCCAAATTCGCCAAAAGTAATACAGAAACTACTTTTGGGAAAGGACTTTGCGGCACCGCACCCACAGAATGGGACAGTGCCATTGCCGGCAATTGCTGCAATCTGACATGTTAAATCGGACCAATGTGAATGTGGGCTTAAAAGAAACGTATCCATTGGAGCTCAGTAGAGGTAATACATTCCACAGTGTCCATGTCTCTGCGTCAGTTGGAGTCATACGTGTTCCCTTCTCGGTGGGTTATGTATATCCTCTGCATTGGAAACATGGATGCTTGTGCATGAATAGGATTAATAAATGGCCCTTCTATTGTATGTCAATGGAAAGGCACTGAGGGGGTGTGACAGGTGAGTGTCAGTTTATCAAAAGTCAGCAGCTACACTTTTTGTATCTGCTGACATTTAATAAACAAAAAAATTAATGACTGGAACTCCGCTTTAATATTTATCTTGCGTTTCTTTCAATGCTGTATTTTTATATAATAAATGCCTGGTTGATACTAGTGAACGACGGATATCGTTTTTTTATTGCCAATATTTTGGTCATCGCATATTGGTATCGGCCGATATCTGCCAATATTTTCAGACATTTAAAAAAAATATATATATATATATTTTTTTTTACAGATACTCTTGTGGAGGGATCTGGGGGTCTAAAAGACAACAAACCCCTCCTCTGCACTTAAAAGCATTCAAAATGCCAAGTTTGGCTGTTTTCAATGCTGTCATTTTTTTTAATTTGGCGCCGAGTACCCGGAAGTGATGTCATGACATCACTTCCAGGTTTTTACATGGAGACCCGATCAGAGCCGAATGCGGCTTTGATCGGGTCTTTGTCGGCCATGCAGGTAGGATCCCTGTGGGGTGGGAGACCCGGGCGAGCCGCGGGAGGGGCAGGACTTTCCCTCCAGCTCCTTGTAATAACAGCCGAGCGGCTTCTCAGTCGCATCAATTGTCATTACAAGACACCTGACCATCGGCTATGGGCACTGGTACCAGGGTGATGCCTCTAGCTGCAGGCATCACTCCGGTACAGCACTTTCCTGAAATATCGGTAACCTCAGGGGCCGATTCCGGTATATTGGGGAAAATGCAGATCGGCCCTCGATATATCGGTTTTGCCGATAATCGGTCGATCCCTAGTTGATACTGTCATTTCACTCTACTTTGTTATTCAGAATGGCATTGCTAATCTAGCCAATCCTCTGTCTTCAGCAGTGCCACTCTCTCTGGGAATGCTCCAAGTTTACCTCTGGGAGGAAATCAAGCATTGAATGAAATAAAACAGCACTAGCATTCCTCTAGACATGCATATTCTTCCCTGCTGGCCACTGGGTGTTGTGGACATTAGCTGTGCAATCTGTTCCAGAAGCAGGTCTGATAGAGTGTAATCAAGCAGAAGATTACACAACTAAAGTCTGGACCACCAAATGTATAGAAGTGAGGAGTATGTTAGTCTAAAGGGATTCTGGGAAAGTGTAATTTCAGTAAGGTTTGGGCCCTGGGATTCATCACACACAGAAACTAATCCTCACCCTACTATCGGACAATGAGGTGCGAAGGTACATCACATGACCACAGGAGGAAAGAGGCAAAATAGTTATTTGAGCTTAATGAAATTGTGATTTGTGGCCAGGTATGGTTAGGGTCTCAATGACTGCTCATTTGCAAAAAAGTAATTCTAATGGATTAATATACACTTTAAAGGAAATCTATACTAAAAGAAGCCTGTAGGCTAGTTACTTGACAGTGACAGCTAATCTTCAGTACATTCTTAACCACTGAACTGGAAGAAGCCAATTAAATCACAGAAAAAGTCAAGTCACCTGATCTGCATGCTTATTCGAGACCAGTGACTCAAAAATAACTGAAGATACTCAATCAGCATGACAGCCTGGCAACAAACATTTATAGACAGAGAGGTCATTAATGGCAGCCTCCAGGTTTCTCTCAGCTTTTACCCAAGCTAGCTCAAGCCGGTTGTTTTTGAATTTTTTTTTTTTTTTGTCCCTTGTGTGTGTATTTCTGTGAGATTTGTGTGATTTCTAGTGGAAAACTTTATACCTGGTAATATTTTTATAGATGGTAGAATAAAAATTCCCACTGTAATAGTTTGTGTTTATTTTGAAAATGTCTTGTGTGACAACTTGCACTGTTAAAGGTTCATTGTGAGCTACAGTAATACGTTGATTATGAAAGGTTTGCTTTAAAGTATAATTGTACTTTAAGTGCAGTTACACTCCTGATTTTATGTTGAGATCTAATCCTAATCACTAAAATGTTATATAAGCTTTAACATCTTACATTGGAACTAAACACACCTGTAAGGCGGGGGAGAGAGAGCAGTGTCACTGCTCCCAAGTACATCTAGTGCTAGATCAGGTAAGTATACCACTGGTCACAGAAGGTTTTTTTTTTTTTTTTTTTTTTTTTTTACCAGAAGTTTAAAAAAAAAAAAAAAACTTCTGCCTTTGGAATCACTCACTTCCTTCTCCTGCCCATGACTACATGTCCCATGAGGCATTGCTCCTCACACATTCACACTCAAGTTCTCAGGCGCTTATTGACCTATATGGACGGAGTACTGAGCTGTATGTGTGCTGCACTGTATTTCCTGATATGTAAACAAATAATGCATTCTGTATGTAGGCCAACTTATCGATTATGAAAATAGTTGACGACTATTTTTATAATTGATTATGTTGATTAGTTACTTCAGCCCTAATTTGTTTGTACTTTGCTAGCTTCATTGCTTAAAAAAATAGGACTTTCAGATGGTGTCTTGTGCTGACATGTTTTGTCAGAGTATCTGGGCCATATAAAATGCTTTGGAGATCTGATTAGAAAGTGGAACTAAACTGCCACCTTCAAAAGGGAGTTTGTGCCATAATGTGCAAGTATGCATTGTATACTGTACATTATGGCAGACTTACCTCAGTGTTTGCCCCCCTAGAATGGTAACCCGTTATTGCTATCCACTCTGTTTCCCTGCATCTACATCATCCTGGCACTGGCTCCATTCTTGGCATCTTAGAGATGATGGGAATGGGCTGCACATAACATTGCACACGTTCTACAGGGTTGTTCACAGATAAAAAAAATTGCCAGCATAAAGAGACTTTCAAACCTTTTTCTCATTAAAAAAAAAAAAGTTGTTTATTTCAGTTTAGTTTCAATATAAATAAACAAGCGGTAAGCATTTTTAAACGTAAAGACAATTACATCCTACATTATTAATATCATAAATAAATGTTTAATAATCAAACAATAAAGCTAACATTTTAGACCCGGTTCACACTGATGCGAGTGCCGGGTTCGCATGTAATGTCGGAGCGCACTGCTCCGACATTACATGCGATCAGCTGTGCGGTGCGAGTTTAGCCATACAGTTTGTATGGCTAAATTCGCATCGCACCCGGTGCAAACACGCACAGGAGGCATTTTTGCAGCCGCATCAGGATCGGATCGCACAGCGGTTCACACTTGTGCGATCCCATCCTGTGCGAACTGCACGATCGCACTGCGATATGCGATCAAACTGGGGGTGTCGTTAAGATTACATTGACACCCCCAGCGGATCGCATATGGCAGTGTGAACTGCCGGGGGTGCGTGTGCGATGCGGGAAAAGGCTGCGAATTCGCAGCCTTCCCGCATCGCAATAGTGTGACCCGGCTCTTATTCAATGAAAATTAGTATATTAAAGATAGTTTTAAAAGCAAATATTCAAAAAAATGTATAATTAAAAGACAAGCCTACAATCTAAGGGCCCTTTCACACTTGGAGTCTGTCAGGCGGACTCAAGTTTTCTCAGCGGGGGATCGATCTGCCAATCTCCCGCTGAGCAGGAGGATGACAGCTGTGTCTCTGCGCTGTGTGCGGAGACACAGCTGTCAGGTCCCCATGCATCTCTATGGGGGAGTTGAATGGGAACGGACCGTCTGTCCATTCACAACCGATCCGATCCGCTGGACGGATGGAAAATAGGGTTTCCATCCGTCCAGATTTGATGGATCGGATGTCAGCGGACATGTCTCCGCTGACATCCGATGCCCCATAGAGATGCATGGGGTGACTGTTCAGATCCGCAAAAAAATTGACAGGCGGATCTGAACGGTCCGCCTGTGTGAAAGGGGCCTAAGAAAATAAATTAGAGGGTTGAAACAATGTAAATATTTGAAATAAAATGACAGCTGTCCCTTAAAATAATTAGCAACTAATCAGGATTGAAATAACACTAAAATAACACTAGATGGTGCTATATGCAGTGAACATGCAATATGAGAATCTTTTGTAAATCACCAATTTATGTTAGAAATGAACTAAGGGTAATAATAAAATACAGTTACCCTTTTACACTGATGCAGTGTGGTTTGACCATCCCGAGTGTGCAGCGTAGTGTACCCGTGGGTTAGCTGCGCTTTCCTATTGACTTCTAATATGTCCTACAGTTTTAGTGCGCTTTCTGAAAGTGTACTCCATGCAAGAGGGGAGTGTGGAGAGTAGGACAGTGGCCAGTTTGTGAGGAAGAGGAGTGCAAAGGGTAGTATGGTGAGCAGTATGTGTAGGAGGTGTGATGGTGGGCTGTTATTCAGAGGAAGAAGAGAGGAGTGTAAAAGCAGAACCATAGGGCAAGTCCCTCTGTGACAGAAGATATAAGAAGTGTGAAGTGCTCCTATAATCCCCCCGCAATGGTAAAAAGGACGTCCAACTTTATTGTTTAATTAAAGATAGGATTATGTACTTTACATATTATTTATGATAGTTTCACATCACATATATTAAGGTTATATTTAATGATAATTTGTTTAATCATACTAATTTTGCTACAATATGTGGATAACTATACATATCAACACAAGATTCCAAAGTCATGTACCTTTTTTTAGAATGTTCAAATTGATTATCATAATTTAATGCTAAAGTAGATACTTTACAAAACAGATTAGAAATATTAATTTAATACATTTGTAACTTTAGATTTAGTATGAATCGAAGAACAAAAAAAAGGTTGGTAACCTCCAAGTGATTCTTTTTAAAGGAGTTGTAAAGTCAGAAGGTTTTTCTCTTTTGTTCATTGACGGACACAGCTCCTGATCTTCATAACCATTGGGTTATACTGCCCTCTACAGGATTAGGACACTAGGCAGAAAAAGAATCTGGCTACGCCTATGGGCAGTCCCAGGGGGGTATACTCCCTCTCCCTGCTATAGGTACTTCGTTTTTTCTGCCTAGTCAGGAGTAATGACCTAGTTCATTGCTGGGATCTCTGGTCCTGGCAAATTTTTTTAGATAAAATAATTTTCTCCTTTTTTTTTTTTTTTTTTTTCTGTGAGATCTACAATCAACTGCCAGACTGGGCGATGGACTGGATAATCTAGATCCAGTGGTAAACCCAGTCTGGCCAGTGAGCGCGCGCGACATAGCCCCACTGAACGAGGGCTGGCCTGCGAGTTGAACGCCACGTGTGGTCGCATACGACCGGGTCTCGGCCCGAGTCGCAGCATTCCTCCTGGCCGACAGCCCCCCATTTTGATGGCAAGGGGTTCTGTCTGGAGTGGTGCCCGCCTGGTTCCTTGTATGGTGAGTAGTTGTCTCCGCTCTGTAAGTTTTTTGGGTGGACGTGGGCACCTCCTTGGGAAGGTCGGACCCCGGGGGTTCCCCTCCTTCCCATCAGGCGCCCCCCTTTCATCTGCCCCTGTCCTACCCCCACATCCTCATTGGTCGCCAACGTTCCTTGGAAGCTTCCTCTCAAGGAGGATCTGGTGTCTAAAGTACCAATCTTCCATCCTGCTTTACAGACGCTGGCTTTGACGGCTTGACTGTTGAATGCCAGGTGCTGAAGGGTAGAGGTTTATCTGAGTCGGTGATCCCTACACTGTTAAAAGCTAGGAAATCTACTTCTAGGAAGATCCATCATTGTATGTGGAAAACATACATTGCATGGTGTAAGTCTCTTGGGAGGTTCATCTTCTTGGTGGCTCTGATCTTGGCCTTCCTTCAACGGGAGGGTTGAACAGAAATTGGCCTTGAGTACCATCAAGGGGCATGTGTCGGCTTTGGCGGTCTTCTTCCAGCGACCTTTGGCCACACACTCCCTGGTGCGTACCTTTCTTCAGGGTGTCCGACATTTGGTTCCTCCAGTGCGGTCTCCTTTGCCGCCTTGGGACCTCAATGTGGTGCTTTCGCCCCCTCCAGAAGCCTCCCTTTGAGAATCTTTGGGAGATTCCCCTGCTTACTCTGTCCAAGAAGGTGGCCTCTTTGGTGGCGATGACGTCTGCGTGCGAAACTGGCAGCGTTATTCTGTTGTTCACCTTACCTGGTGATTCACAGAAATAATGTGATTCTTCGCCCCTGTCCATCGTTCCGTCCAAAGGTTGTCTCTGATTTTCATTTGAATGAAGACATTGTGTTGCTTTCCCTGTGTGCCAGGCCTAAACATCTGAAGGAAATTGCCTTGGATTTGGTCTGGGCAATTAGGGTGTACCTGGCAGCTACGGAGTCTTTCAGGAAGTTAGACTCACTGTTTGTGCTCACGGATGGGCCTCGTAAAGGGTTGTCCACTTCCTCTGCGACCATTCCAGATGGATCAGACAGGCAGTGATTCAGGGCTATTCCATCAAGAATCAGGTTCCTCCTTTCCCTGTTAAGGCGTACTCTACTAGGGCGCTTAGTGCCTCATGGGCCTTCCGTCATCAGGTGTCAGTGATGCAGGTTTGCAAGGCGGTCACCTGATCGTCAGTGCACAAAGTTTTTTTTATAAAGTGGGTGTGTTGGCATCTGCGGATGCTTCTTTTGGCCGCAAGGTTTTGCAGGCTGCTGTTTAGAGGACTTAATCCTCAAGGATGTATTGTTTTTCAGGTGGATTCCAGTTGTTTTGGCTGCGCTCTTGTTGCCTGGTTGGCTTCGGTTTAGCCTGGGGAATTTTTTTTCTGTTCCCACCCCTCATGTTTATCACTTTGCTTTGGGACATCCCAATGGTTATGAAGATCAGGAGCTGTGTCCGTCAATGAACGAAAGAGAAAATGGGATTTTTGACTTTCCGGAAAATCCATTTCTCTGATGTTCATTGACGGACACAGCCCCCTCCCCTCAGTGGAGTTGTAATTCTTCTGACACTGCTTCTAACAAAACTAAGTACCTATAGCAGGGAGAGGGCGTATACCCCCTGGAACTGCCCATAGGCATAGCCAGATTCTTTTTCTTCCTAGTGTCCTACTCCTGAAGGGGGAAGTATAATCCAATGGTTATGAAGGTCAGGAGCTGTGTACGTCAATGAACATCAGAGGAATGGATGTACGGTAAGTCAAAAATCCAATTTTTATCTTAATGCATAAGATAAGATAAAATAAACCTTCTGTGTGTAGCAGCCTCCCTAGCACCCCCTAGTACTTGAGGTCCATCTCTCTTCAGGGATGTCCACGGGTCCCTCGGCCGTCCGGGACTCTCCCTTCTGATTGGCTGAGACACAGCCACAGTGCTATTGGCTCCCACGGCTGTCAATCAAAGTCAGCCAATCGGGAGAGAGAGGGGGCAGGGCCGAACGGCAGTTCCGTGTCTGAATGGATAAAGGGAGCTGCAGCTCGGGTGCCTCCATAGCAAGCTGCTTGCTATGGGGGCACTCAACAGGAGGGAGGGGCTAGGAGCGGCAATGAGGGACCCGAGAAGGGGAGGATCTGGGCTGCCCTGTGCAAAAACAACTGCACAGAGCAGGTGAGTCCCCGTTCACACTAAGGCGACCTGGTCGCCTCACAGGTCGCCGTAGGTCGCCTTCCATAGGGAAGCTGCGGACCCGTTCTAATAGGAGCGACACAAGTCGCTCCGACTTAGAAAAAGGGTCCGGAGCTTCTTTGGGGCGACCCGGAGGCAACCGCCATAGACTTCAATGTTATGAAGTCCGTGGCGGCCGCTCCGAGGTCGCGGCGCGCTGCTCGCACCGTGACCTCGGAGGTCGCCCCCCCCAAGTCGGATTGCGGCAATGTGAACGGGGCCTCAGTATAACATGTTTGTTATTAAAAAAAAATAAATAAATAAAAGACTTTACAATCACTTCAATGTTTTAGGAACACCTTACCAGAAGAAGAAGCCACAGATGTGCCTTTCGTTGGTCAGCATGGTCGCATGGCTGCGCTGATCAATGATCGCTTGTCATTGTGAGCATTATGATGGATACTCACTCTCCGGCTGTGTTTTGCGTTATGCTTTGTACAGGCTGATGTATCCGTGGCACAGGGCATCACGGGAAATAAGTGCAGCGTGGTATAGAGAGGCGGCCAGGATATTTGTTAGTTCACTTTTTTTTTTTATTGTGAAAAGTCAAACTTACCCTTTAAGGTTTAAAGCTGCTTCAGCAGCTACTTTTCTGTAAACCAGATGTGACAGACTCGCCCTTGAAGCCTTCTTCTGTACCTCTTTCAGAGTACAGTTTTGCCATGATCATATTCCTCATGGTTCTCCCAGGCTTGACATATGAAGAATGATTCATAAGGGGTTACTGAGGCAGAAGAGGGTGAAGGTGAGATGTCCTGAGGGAGCTGCTCATGTCTCAACTGATTAGGCACCAGAACTTTTTAGTCCTGGGATGCAGCTTGCAAGAATTGTGGATTGGAGGTTGTTGGGGCTTATCATGTGAGGTGTGAGTTTACAAACATACACTGTACCACTGGTATACAAAAATTATTTTAGCTGTTGCCCATTAATTGCAAACCAAATCACTATATCTGTGGTATATAGTACAGTTGTGTTCAAAATAATAGCAGTGTGTTTAAAGTGAGTAAAGCTCAAAATCCTTATAATAGCTTTTATTTCCATAAACGCAAATGCATTGGGAACACTGCACGGTCTATTCCAAATAAAAACATGAAGTGCCGGTTCACACTAACGCGGCATGACTTAGGGGGCGACCTGTGAAGTTGCGAGCACCGCGACTTCGGCACGACTTGCACGGACGCCTGACAAGTCGCGGTAGTGTGAATGGAGTCGAAGAAAAATGTTTTAAATTTGCTATTACGTTACAGAAAGTGAAGAAGAACAACGAATATCCAAATAGCAGTGCCTGCATTTTTTTTCTACGAACTCTAACATTTACTGTATAAACGGAAAAATGCTTGAAGATATAGCTTTCCTGGGAATCACTGACTCTTTAGTTGTATAACCACTGTTTCTGAGAACTGCTTCAAATCTGTGTTGCATGGAGTCAACCAACTTCTGGCACCTGTGAACAAGTATTCCAGCCTAGGACGATTGCACTACAATCCACAATTTCTCTGCATTTCTTGATTTTTACCTCAGAAACAGCATTTTTTTTTTTTTTTTATGTCGCCCGACAAGTTTTCTATTGGATTAGGGTTCGAGGATTGGGCTGGCCACTCCATAACGTTGTTGGTCTGGAACCGAGATGCTGCTCTCTTCCTGTTGTATTTGGGGTCGTTGTCTTGTTGAATCACCAACTTCAAGGGCATTTCCTCTTCGACATGAGGCAACATGACCTCTTCAAGTATTTTGATGTATTCTAGTGATCCATGATCGCTGGTATGCAATAAATAAGCCCAACACCATATTATGAGAAACAACCACATATCCTGATGCTTGCGCCACCATGCTTCACTGTCTTCACCATGTACTGAGACTTAAATTTAGTGTTTGGGGGGGGTCGTCTGACCAACTGTCTGCAGCCCCTAGACCCAAAAAGAACAATCTTGCTTTCATCAGTCCACAAAATGTTGCCCCTTTCTCTTTAGGCCAGTAAATGTGTTCTTCTTTTGCAAAATGTAACCTCTTCAGCACGTGTCGTTTTTTTTATCAATGGGACATTGCGGGGGCTTCTTGGCGCTTGCTTGGCTTCATACATAGGCATCTTCTAATTATTATAGTACTTACAGGTAACTTGACACCTTTGATCACCCTGGAGCTGATCATTGGCTGAGTCTTTGCCATTTTGGCTATTCTTCAATCCATTTGAATGGTAGTTTTCAGTTTTCTTCCATGTCTTTCTGGTTTTGGTTGCCATTTTACAGCTTTTGAGATCATTTTAGCTGAGCAGCCTATAAGTTTGTGCACTTCTTTGTGGTTTCTGCTCTCTTGATTACCTTTTAATCAAATCACGCTGTTCTTCTGAACAATGTCTGGAACGACCCATTTTACTCAGATTTTCAGAGAGAAATGCACTATAGCCAGCATGTACATTTGCTGCCTTCGTCCTTAAATAAGGGCCACCTGTTTTTCACAGACTGAATGACCTCACTAATTGAACTCCACACTGATATCATTTTGAACATGCCTCTTTCAATTAATGATTCAATTACACAGAATCAGCAGCATGCACGTCATGACTGTTGGGTTTGTTGCTTTTCAATTACTTTACTACACCTACTAGTAAATTTTATGCCATGTAGAAATTTAATTTGTACCCAATATAGTGATTGAACTGGTTAGTGATGTTGGACTGCTATTATTTTGAACACCACTGTATATAGTGTCATTATCCTTTGATGTATCTGTGCATGGTCTGTTTGTTTTAATATATATATATATATATATATATATATATATATATATATATATATATAATATATATAATATATCTCTATACACTTACACTTTTTTTTTTTTTTTTTTTGTAGATGGCCCAGAGGTTACTTTTAAAACGTTTTCTTTCTTTGCCTGGAAGATGTCTAACTAGCCAAGTACATTCTTTCTCCAGCTTGTCTGTCAAATGCACGCAAACCCACGTTCCAGATTTTACAACTTTGCCCTTTTCTCGGTCTACTAAATTTACTACTGCTCGTCAGATTTCTACTTCGTCCTCACGCAGAGTAACGTTCAGTGTTCAGAATAAAGATGACTTTCAGGAACGGGTTATTGAAAGTGAGGTTCCAGTGGTGGTGGATTTTCATGCTCAGTAAGTTTTATATAGCATTTACAGTTTAATATGCATATAGTAATATTTAAATTTGTATACTGTATGTAAGAAATAATATATAGTGCCTGATAGAGTTGTATCTGCAACACGAATTCCAACAAAGTTGGGACGCTGTGTAACCTCTACGTAAAAACAGAATGCAATAATTTGCAAATCTCACAAACCCTTATTTTATTCACAATAGAAAACATATCAAACGTGTAAACTAAGAAAAAACACCATTTTAAGAAAAAAAAAGAAAAAAAAAAGGTAATTTTGAGTTTGATGGCAGCAATATTTCTCACAAAGTTGGGACAAGGCAACAAAAAATCTGGCAAGGTAAGTGGGGACAGGGCTACAAAAAAAGCTGGAAAAGTGGGGACAGGGCAACAAACAAGCTGGCCAAGTGGGAACAGGGCAACAAAAAAGCTAGCACATTAAGTTGGACTAACATGGAAGAGCTGGAAGAACATTTTGCAACAAATTAGGTAATTGACAACCGGTCAGTAACATGATTGGGTATAAAAAGAGCATCTTAGAGAGTCAAAGTGTTTCAGATGTAAATATGGGCAGAGGTTCACCAATCTGTGAAAAGTTGCTTCTAAAAATTTACAAACCTTTTTCAGAATTCTTATGTTCCTCAATGTAAAGTTGCAAAGACTTTAAATCTATCATCATCTACAGTGCATAATATCAAAGATTCTGGGAATCTGGAGAAATCTCTGTACACAAGGAAGAAGGCCGAAACGCAATATTAATGCCTGGGTTCTGAGATGGCACTGTATTAAAAACAGACATGATTCTGTGACGGATATCACTGCATGGGCTCAGGAATACTTCCAAAACTCACTGAACACAGTTTGCCATGC
Source organism: Pelophylax lessonae (assembly GCF_965119305.1). Lineage (NCBI taxonomy): Eukaryota > Metazoa > Chordata > Amphibia > Anura > Ranidae > Pelophylax > Pelophylax lessonae. The sequence goes on along the minus strand of NC_138775.1, from coordinate 143,064,545 downwards.
TATCCAAAAAATGCAAGGTAAAGCTCTATCATGCAAAGAAGTCATATCTGAATATAATCCAGAAATGCCAGCGTCTTCTCTGAGCCAAAGCTCATTCAAAATAGTCTGTTAGTGAAAACTGTTCTGTGGTTAGACAAATCCTAAATGTGGCATTCTTTTTGGCAATCGTGGGCGATGTGTCCTCCGGACTAAAGAGAAGAGAGACCTCCCAGCTTGTTATCAGCGCTCAGTTCACAAACGCCTGCATCTCTGATGGTATGGGAGTGCATTAGTGCCTATGGAATGGGCAGCTTACAAATCTGGAAAGGCACCATCAATGCTGAAATATATATCCAGGTTTTAGTGCAGCACACAACATTCCTCTCCTAAAACTGCAGCAACTGGTCTCTTTAGTTCCCAAACATTAGAGTGTTGTTAAAAAGAAGAGAGGGTGGTACACCATAATAAACATGGCCCTGTCCCAACTTTTTTGGAATTGAGGTTGTACTTTGCCAGCTTTTTGTTACCCTGTGTCAATTTTTTTTAGTTGTGTTTTGTTTCTGCCATCAATTTCAAAATTATCTTATTTTTATTAAAGTATAGGTTTGTTTAAAAAAAAATGATACTCTCCTCGATGAGTACATGCTTCTAAGACTGAGAACTGAGTAATCACTCAGTTCTCAGTCTTCTCTGCTCTGCCTCTCCAGATGGTGTGCGCTAGGCTGTAGAGGGAGTGGGATTGGCTGGCTCAGTCTTCCAGCGGCTTGCTGATGAAGTCTAGATCAATGCAGAGTCTGGGCTGGCTGAATGACATCCTGTCGGCTAAAAACAAGTCGCAGGAGTGCAGAATGAACTGCACTCTGTGATCCATAGGGGAATAGCCAAAAAAGTCCTGGCCATACTTCTTTTAAAATGGAACATTTCCTCAGTTTAAACATTTTGATATGTTTTCTATTATGAATAAAATATAGGTTTATGAGATTTGTAGATTCAGTTTTTATGTAGATTTACACAGCGTTCCAACTTTTTTAGAATTTACGTTGTACAGTAACGTTAAACTTCAGGAAAACATTTGAAAAACATTTGTGGGATTTGTTTTAAATGCCAACAAAATTGTGTGTCTAACCATTCAGCACTGACATCGGCAATGGCCTGCCAGACAGCAGAGCCCAGCTGGTATCTTTGGGATAGTCAGTGCTGTGTGTGATAAGCTGTATAAGCTTGGCACAAGCCTTGAGTACACTGAAGTTAGTACCTCAAGTTTGTCTTGCTATAAAGCAGTGTGTGTCCGAAAAAGGGCTGGGGGAGGCACAGTTGGCAGGGGCACTGTAATGCCCCACTCAGATCAAACGTTCTGGACAAGTATATCTGGATATAGTATTTTTTTGGTGACGATCTGGGTACGTATATCCAAAAGGTCGGGGGGGGGGGGGAGTACATTGCTACCTATAAAAAAGGAAGAGCAAGTATAAGATAGTATAAGATCTCCAGCAGTCATACTACCAGTGCTTCTAATTCCAGACGGTGGCGATGGCCTCATCCGTCTGCATCCCGAACCAAGCCTTTAGTGCAGGGTCAGAAAAAGCCCTTGGCCCAGAGATCAGCCAAGTTTTCCTCTAAGCCTACTCTGTAAAGGGGCGCCCCCATTCACTTGGGTGGGGGGGAAGGCTGCTTCGGTTCTCAAAGGTTTCGGTGGAAACAATCCAAGACAACTGTGTTATCTCCACCATCTCGCAGGGGTACGAACTGGAATTTCGGGTGTTCCCGCATCTTCAGTTTGTCAAGTCTACAGACAGATGCCCTAAAAAGAACAACTCTCTCTTTCTGACGTTCGACCAGCTGAGGGCCCAAAGAGCGATAATGGAGATTCCGGAGAATGAAAGGTTCAGGAGTTTTTACACAAACTTGTTCATAATCCCCAAACCAAATGGGCATGCGAGACCTGTTCTGCATCTCAAAGCTCTAAACCAGTTTATGAACGTTTGTACTTTCCGAATGGAGTCAATTCGTTCAGTCATAGCCTCCCTGCAGGGAGAGGATATTCTAGCATCCTTTTGACTTTAAGGATGTATATCTTTACGTGCCTATATTCCAGGCTCATCAAAGGTTTCTACGCTTTGCAATAGAAAACTGTCTTTCAGTTTGTGGCCCTGCCCTTTGGGTTAGCCAAGGCTCAAAGAGTTTTCACAAAGATCCTAGCTCCAGTATTGGCTGTTCAAAGGTCCCAAGGGATATCTGTAAAAGGATATCTGTACAATCTATTACTTATAGATCGATTGGCTTTGGCTCTAAGCCGAAAAAATTCCTCCAGACAGTATAGTTCCTAGAATGTCTGGGTTGGATACTGAACTTGGCAAAGTCGGCATTACAATCGGTCCAGCATCTGGAATATCTGTTTTTTCCTGTGGACACAGTACAGGCAAAGATTCTTGCCAGCAAGAAAGGTCAACCACCTGAAGGATCTGGTTCGGTCTGTAGTAAGGCTGAGAGATCCTTCTGTATGTCTTTGCATGAAGAATTAGGGGAAGATGGTGTCTGCTTTCGAGGCAATTCCCTATGGTCCATTTCATGCCAGACCCTTGCAGAACAACATTTTGTCTATATGGACCGGAAGGGTTCAGTCTCTGGACTGGTCCACATCTCTGGTACCAAGAGTACGTCAGAGTCTTAATTGGTGATTGATGACCAGAAATCTGGAGAAGGGGAAATCCTTTCTTCCAGTAACCTGGAAGGTGGTGACTACAGATGCCAGTCTCTCCAGCTGGGGAGCAGTTCTGGTGGAAGCCACTGTCCAGGTGAAATGGTCTTGGGTAGAGAGAGGTCTCCCCATCAACATTCTGGAAATCCGAGCAGTCAGTCGGGCTTTGAAATACTGGACGCCCAGACTTTGGGGTCACCCTGTCAGGGTGCAATCCGACAATGTATGGCTGTGGCTTATATCAAACATCAAGGAGGCACAAAAAGTCAGTCCGCCCAGAAAGAGGTGGATATCATCCTGTCCTGGGCAGAGAGGTTTGTGCCATGCCTGACAGCAGCTTTTATTCCAGGAATAGAGAACTGGCAGGCAGATTTTCAGAGCCGTCAACGGATGTTTCCAGGGGAATTGTCCTTACATCCCAAGATTTTTCAATCAATTTGCCTACGTTGGGGGGGTCCCAGATGTAGATCAGTTGGCATCCAGATTAAACAAGAAGTTGAAGGATTTGTGTTCAGGACCAGTGATCCACTCTGAGTCGGAGTGGATGCTTTAGTAACTCCTTAGCAGGAGTATTCCCTGATTTATGCCTTTTCTCCAGTGCAGCTGATACCGCGTCTGTTGCGCAGGATCCAGCTAGAGGGCAAACCAGTAATCCTGTTAGCTCCGGCATGGCTGAGGAGGGTTTGGTATGCACAAATCCAAAGGTTGACAGTGTGCTCTCTGCTAGAAAATATCAAATGGGATAGAACCCTGGGAACGAAGAACACGGAGGAAAAATGGGAGTGCTTCAAGAGCATACTTAACAGGGGGATTGGCCAGTGCATTCCAAAGGGAAATAAATTTAAAAGAGCAAAACTAAACCCTGGGTGGCTAAACTCCAACACAAAATGTATATTAGTGCTAAAGAAAAGGCCTTCAAAAAATACAAGACTGAGGGGTCATTGGCAGCATTTAAGCATTACAAAGAGTGTAATAAGAAATTTAAAAACGAAATCAGGGCGGCTAAAATAGAACACGGGAGACATATAGCGGAGGAGAGTAAAAAGAACCCCAAGAAGTTCTTTAAGTATATAAACAGTAGGAAAGCGAGGCCAGAACACATTGGCCCCATAAAAGATGATAAAGGAAATATGGCCACAGAGGACAGAGAAAAGGCGGAAGTGTTAAATAATTTCTTCTCTTCAGTCTTCACAAAAGAATTGGGGGGCTACACTAACCCAGCTTGTAAGGCCGAACTAAATAATACACCCCAGGAAGTGCCGCCATGGCTAACAGAAGATAGACTTAGAGGTAAACTAGAGAAACTTAACATAAATAAATCCCCGGGACCGGATGGCTTGCACCCGAGGGTTCTTAATGAGCTCAGCCAGGTGATTGCCAGACCATTATTCTTGATCTTTAAGTATAGTTTACAGACAGGTATGGTGCCAGCTGATTGGAAAAAAGCCAACGTGGTACCAATATTTAAAAAGGGGCCGAGATATATCCCGGGTAACTATAGGCCGGTCAGCCTAACTTCAGTAGTATGCAAAATTTTGGAGGGGATGTTAAGGGACCACATACAAGACTTTAGTAATGAAAATGATATTATTAGTAGTAATCAGCATGGATTCATGAAAAATCGTTCGTGCCAAACCAATCTATTAACCTTCTACGATGAAGTGAGCTGCCACCTAGATAAAGGAAAGCCTGTGGATGTGGTGTAGCTGGACTTTGCAAAGGCCTTTGACACTGTTCCCCACAAACGCTTACTGTACAAACTAAGGAAGGTAGGTATGGACCATAAGGTGAGTACCTGGATAGAGAACTGGCTCCAGGGGAGAGTACAGAGGGTGGTGATTAATGGGGAGTACTCGGATTGGGCGGGGGTGGAAAGTGGGGTCCCCCAGGGTTCTGTCCTGGGACCAATCCTGTTCATAAATGATCTAGAGGAGGGGATATCTAGTACAATCTCAGTATTTGCGGACGATACTAAACTAAGCATGCCAATATCTTCTATGCAGGATGTGGAAACCTTACAAGCAGACCTGAACAAAATAACGGGGTGGGCAACTACATGGCAGATGAGATTTAATGTTGAAAAATGTAAAGTAATGCACTTGGGGGCCAGAAACCAGAAAGCAAGCTACTCACTAGGGGGGGAACCTCTGGGTGAGTCTAGGATGGAAAAGGACTTGGGGGTACTGGTAGACAACAAGCTTTGTAGTGGCATGCAATGCCAAGCCGCTGCAAGCAAAGCCAACAGAATACTGGGATGTATAAAAAAGGGGATTCACTCCAGAAATAAAGAGATTATTCTCCCACTCTGCAAGACTCTGGTCCGGCCACATCTGGAGTATGCTGTCCAGTTCTGGGCACCGGTCCTAAGGAAGGATGTGCTGGAACTGGAGAAAGTCCAGAGAAGGGCAACAAAAATAATTAGGGGAATGGAGGACATCAGCTATGAGGAAAGACTACAAGCACTGAACTTATTCTCTCTGGAGAAGAGACGATTGAGGGGGGATATGATATCAATGTACAAATACTGTACTGGCGACCCTAGCATAAGGAACAAACTATTCAGAGAAAGGAGATACAATAAGACACGTGGCCACTCACTAAAACTAGAGGAAAGGCGGTTTAACCTTAAAGTGCGTAAGGGGTTCTTCACTATAAGAGCGGTAAGGATGTGGAATTCTCTTCCACATACAGTCGTATCAGCAGGGAGCATTGATAGTTTCAAAAAACTATTAGATGGACACCTTAAAGACCACAACATACAGGGGTATACAATGTACTGTTAAAAGCGGACACACACACAAATCATAGGTTGAACTGGATGGACTGATGTCTTTTTTCAACCTCACTAACTATGTAACTATGTAACAAGGCCTTGGGCCCTTCCACTGCGTCCGGACCTACTCTCTCAATGTTCGATATTCCACCCTGCTGTACAGTCTCTCTAAATTTGATGGCTTGGCTATTGAAGCCCTAATCTTGAAGGAGTGGGGAACATCTGGCCCTGCAATTTATACCCTGATAAATGCTAGGAAACCAGTCTCTAGAAACATTTATTACATCCTACATTACCTGGTGTGAAGCCAGGAAATGGCATTCCCACAAATATATAATTGGGCGAATTATAGCTTTTCTTTCAGCAGGGGTAGATATGAAATTAGCCTTGAGCACCATTAAAGGGCAAATTTCAGCCTTATCGTCTTCTTCCAAGAACCGATTGCTTCCCATTCATTGGTTCAGACCTTTGTTTGGGGAATGTTATGTTTGCTTCCACCTGTGAAGCCACTATTATGTCCTTAGGATTTAAATTTGGTGCTGGCAGTTTTAAAAAAAAAAAACAGCCTTTTGAGCCCATGGGGCAGGTTCCCCTCGCTCTTCTGACCAGGAAACTGGTCTTTTTTTTTTTTTTTTTTTTTTTATTGTGATCACTTCAGCTAGAAGGGTATTGGAACTAGCAGCTCTTTCTTGTAAAGAGCCATTCTTGATTTTTCATCGAGATAGGGTGATTCTAGGTCCACACCCAGGTTTTTTTGCCCAAGGTGGTGTCTGTCTTTCATTTGAATCAGGACATTGTACTACCTTCCTTTTTTCCAGATCCTCACTCAGAGGAGGACATTTTTTTTTTTTTTTTGCGCATTCTCTTGATGTAATGGGTGCACTTAAATTTTACTTGGAAAGATCACCTCAGATTCGTAAGACCGAGATCTTGTTTGTGCTGCCAGAAGGGCCCAGGAAAGGGTTGGCAGCATCTAAGTCTACGATTTTCTCATTGGATTTGCCAGGTTATTACCCAGGCGTATGGTTTAGAAGGGAAGGTTCCACCTTTTTCCTGTAAAGGCATATTCTACCAGAGGAGTAGGCGCCTCTTGGGCACTTTGCCATCAAGCCTCTATGGCTCAGGTTTGCAAGGCCGCGACCTGATCGTCGGTGCATACGTTCACTCGTTTCTATCGAGTGGATGTTGGGACCCAGGAGGAATCTGCTTTTGACCCCAGTGTTCTTCAGGCAACAGTGTAATCCTTTTTGTGGTCGGAAGGTGGTATTTTTTTAGTGTGTTCACCTCCTCTCGACTCAGATGTATTTCTTTGGGACATCCCATATGTTATGATTTAAGGCTCTGTGTCCCGTGATGTACGAAAAGAAAAATTGATTTTTTAATACATCCTTACCTGTAAAATCCATTTCTTGAAGTGCATCACGGGACACAGAGGTCCCTCCCCTCTTCTATGGGGCCTTTATTGCTTGCTACAAAACTGAAGTACTTCCTGTGTGGGAGGGGTTATATAGGGGGACATCCTGTCTGATTGGTTGCCAGTGTCCTTTACCTGTAGGTGCCTACAGTATATAACCCATGTGTTATGATTTATGGCTCTGTGTCCCATGATCTACTTCAGGAAATGGATTTCACAGGTACGTATGTATTAAAAAATATATTTTTTAATATGTTCATTGTCAGCAAATATACATGAAGCGCACCCGCTCATTCTACTCCTCCCTCTACTGGCTTGAATTCCACTATAAATTGGATTTAGGTTTTAAGCAGCCCCACTCCTGGCCATCTAATAAGCTTTTCTGTTGGTCCTTACACTTATGAACAACCAAAAAGTGAGACTTCCAATTTGTCAAAGTGCAGGGCCAGGCTACTGATTCATCAACCCAATACATAGAGGTTTATTTACTAAAGCTGGAGAGTGCAAAACCAGGCTCACTTCTGCATAGAAACCAATCGGCTTCTAACCTTAGCTTGTTCAATTAAGCGTTGGCAATAAAACTAGAATCTGATTGGTTTCTATGCAGAAGTGAGCCTGATTTTGCACTCTCCAGCTTTATTAAATAAACCCCACAGTGTGTGTCAAAGCACTCTGAGCATCCTGGGTGTTTTACTTTGAGAAAGAACTTTATGTACATGTGTAAAAAGGTTCACAATACTGTAGATGCTGAGCTGCACATATACAAGGGGAATGCTTCTTTTGATTGGCCCAGTACAGTGACCGCCTTCTGGTGAGCTCGCTCATGTGGAATTCAGATTATGATCCTAACACTACCGAGTTCATCTCTAGTGCTAACATTTGTCAGCAAGTATATAGTGCATGTTCAGGTTTGCATCATAAAAAAGAGATTATGGTAAATAGCTATTTATAACTATATAGACTGCTGCATATTGTTTTACCAAATCTTGTGAATTGCCAGAAGAATAGGTAGTCTCACTGGGGTTTAAATGTACATTTAACCACTTTGCTACTGAGTACCGTAGTACTACTGCGGCAAAGTGGCTCGTTATCGTCTGACAACGTAGACCTACGTCGTCAGACACTCCCCCTTGTGGGCGGCGCTGCGCGCCGCCGGAGGCTCGCTCCCGCTGTATTCAGTCACAGTCGGGCCAGGCCCCCCCCCCCCACACACGTCAGTAAGCACCAGGCATACATTAACCCCTCCCTCCAATAAAATTAACCCCTTCCCTGCCAGTGTAATTTTTACAGTAACAGTGCATATATATAGCACTGATTACTGCAGTAATGTCACTGGTACCCCCAAAAGTGTCAAAAATGTCAGTCAAGGGTCCGATCTGTCCGCCGCAATGTTGCAGTCCCGCAAAAAAAATCGCAGATCGCCGCCATTACGCGTTAAAAAAAAACACCAAAAATGACAGAAATCTTTCCCTTTGTTAGTAAACGCAATAACTTTTGCGCAAACCAATCAAAATACGCTTATTGTGAATTTTTTTACCAAACATAGGTAGCAGAAAACAAATTGGCCAAAAATTTTAAAAAATTTTGATTTTTACATTTTTTTGGGGGGAATTTCATATAAAAAAAAATGTGAAAAATATTGTTGTTTTTTCAAAATTTACGCTCTTTTTTTGTTTATAGCGCAAAAAGTAAAAATCGCACAGGTGATCAAATACCACCAAAAGAAAGCTCTGTTTGTGGGAAAAAAAGGACGTAAATTTCGTTTGGGTATGGCGTCGCACGACCGCGTAATTGTCAGTTAAAGTCGCACAGCGCCGAATCGCAAAAAGTGGCCCAGACGTAAGACAGCAAAATGCTCTAGTGGTAAAGTGGTTAATATGTACAGTCTGGAGGAAAGCAGGGAAAGGGGAGACATAATTGAAGCTTTTAAATACATCAAGGGGGTGAAAATGATTACAGGGGGCAGTAAATCTTAGAAAGTATTATTTTACCAAAAGAATTGTTTATATTTGGAATTGACCTCCAGCAGAGGTAGTGAGTCAACAATAAGTGGATTCAACATGCATGGAACAGACCTACAGTAGATATATACTCAGACAAAATAAGGCAGACCCAATAGATTACTTTTTTTTTTTCTGCCATCACTTTTCTTATGTTTCAAATGACAGCTTATTTTACTCTTTAGGTGGTGTGGTCCATGCAAGATTTTGGCTCCCCGATTGGAGAAAGCAGTTGCCAAGCATCGGGGAAAGGTGTTGATGGCAAAGGTGGATATAGATGATAATACAGACCTTGCTCTTGAATATGAGGTATTTGTTTTCCAATATTGTATAAACCTAATACATATATGGAATGTCATTTATGTCATTCCAAAACTTTTGCAAACCTCAAGCATAAGACTTAAGGTCAGCACCAGGGTCCAAATATTTAAGCACAGACTGGCCCAGTATGAAATAATGGCTATGTAGGCCAGGGTTGCACCAATACCACCTTTCAAGACTGAGTACAAGTCTCTATACTTTTTTTTTTTTTTTTCCAAGTACTCTCCGATTACTGATACTTTTTTTTTTTTTTTTTTTTTTTTTATGTTGTGACCGTTTTCCAAGCACAATACAGAGTAATGATATCTTCTTATGCAGCACTGATAGGTGGCACTGATGAGGCAGCACTAATATGCAGCAATGATGAGCACTGGTAGGGGACACAGAAAGGCAGCACTGATTGGCATAACTAATGGGCACAGATTGGCCTCACTGCAACTAAATATTACAATAAAAATATATTTTTTTGTTTTCCCAAGACTTCTAGTTCCGTCAGAATCTGCGTCCTGTCAGAGTCGGCACGAAAGTGACGTTATGTCAGAACACTGCTACGCCCATCTTGGTACACCCTGCACTCGGCCGCAGTAAGCCTGCAGTCAGAAGGCGGCAGCGGACATTACTATATGGGCTGGGTGTAACAAGATGTCCGCTGCTGCCAAAGAGAAATGGACAGAGGGCGCACCAGTCTAGCGCATTATCTTTAAAACTCACAAAACGATTATGAAACTCGAGCAATAAGCAATGAGGGACCACCAGGGGTCTCCACTGGGCATCCTCAACTGCCGCAGGCCGTGGAAGGATGTAGACCTCCAAAAAACCGCTTACGCGTTTCGGGGTGTTCCCCCTTCATCAGGAGCTCTGATGAAGGGGGAACACCCGAAATGCGTAAGCGGTTTATTGGAGGTCTCTGCAGGCTTACTGCGCCTGAGTGCAGGGTGCACCAAGATTGGCGTTCCGGTGTTCTGACGGAACTTCACTACCTTTACCGAATCTGACTGGTCGCCGATTCTAACAAAACTATTTGTCTTGGGAAAACTTAGTGGCTGCGCCAGTGCCCCGACCAGCTTGCCTACCAGCATGTTGTTGAATGTTGCGCTGACTCCCTTTGTCTTTTCTCTGCCCATTGACTTCCGGAAGGTATTAAGCATCAGGACAAGTACTTCCCTGGTGTTGCAAACTCTGACCAATCGGGCTAAGCTTTTACGCCATGGCCTGGAGGGAGAACAGCTCCCCCCTACCTTTGCTGAGCTGGCGGACCAGCTGGTCCAGGGGCTGCAGTTCATCTATGATGCCTCTTTGGATGCGGCTCCCCTAGTGGCTCGGCTCTCTGTTTTGGCAGTGGTTCTTCGGCATGCCTTCTGGCTTAAATGCTGGTCTGCAGACCAGAATTCTAAAAAGGCCTTGACTGATTCTCCCCCCCCCCCCCCTTTCATGGGAATCGCCTGTTTGGGGCTACCCTGGATGACATCATTAAAGGTTTCACTGGGGGAATGAGTAATTTTCTTCCGCAGGCTACTAGGGGCAAGGAATCTCTTTGTAGACGTGGGCCCCCCTTTCATGGGAATCGCCTGTTTGGGGCTACCCTGGATGACATCATTAAAGGTTTCACTGGGGGGAACGAGTAATTTTCTTCCGCAGGCTACTAGGGGCAAGGAATCTCTTCGTAGACGTGGGCCCTCTTTCTCGGCTCATAAGTTTTTTCGTCCCTCAGGTTCGACTGACAAGAGCTCAAAGCCTTTCAGGGCCTCCTCTGGAGGATCCAAACCAACATGGTCTGGCAAGCTGAGAGTGGCCTTCTCCAGACCCACGGACAAGGCTCCTTCAGCATGAAGGTGCGCCCTCACCCGTATCGTGGTGGGGGGAAGTTTTCGCTGGTTTCCGGACCCGTGGACTCCCTGGTACAAGACAAGTTGGTCCACAAGGTCATTCGGTCTGGCTAAAAGATCAAGTTTCGCTCTTGTCCCCCGGCAAGGTTCTTTCCTTCCAACTTGCGCCTATCCCCTGACCGCTTACAGGGTCTGTTTGGGGCGGTACAAGACCTGTTACTTCAAGCGGGGGGATTGTCCCGATTCCGACTTCGGAACGTTTTCAGGGTTTTTACTCAAACCTGTTTACAGTTCCCAGGAAGGATGATAAGGTGCGTCCAATCCTGGACCTCGAGGCACTTAACTGCTTTGTGCGGGTGCAGAAGTTCAGGATGGAGTCCATTTGCACGGTGGTGGCATCCCTGCATCAGGGGGATTTTCTTGCCTCTATCAACATCTTGGATGCTTACCTTCACATTCCTTCATGCGCCGGTCACCAGCGCTTCCTCCGCTTTGCCGTGGGAGAGAAGCATTATCAGTTTGTGGTGTTACCCTTTGGTCTCACCTCTGCTCCTCAAGTCTTCACTAAAGTGTTAGCCCTGGTGTTTATTCGCCAATGGGGGATCGCGGTACTGGGCTACTTGGACGATCTCCTTCTGCGAGCGGAGTCTCCTACTGCTCTGGTGGAAAACCTGGAAATCACCATACGATCTCTGAGGGAGTTCGGCTAGATTCTGAATTTTCAGAAGTCTGCTCTGGTTCCGTCCACAAAGTTGGGCTATCTGGGTCTGACCCTGGACTCTGCCTTAGCCAGAGTGCTACTTCCTCTGGACAAATTTAAGAAATTGCAGGCTGCAATTCGTCTTCTGCTGTCCAGCAGATGGTCATCCCTCCAGACTTGCATGCGGGTGCTGAGCCTGATGGTATCTACCTTCGAGGCGGTTACGTTTTTTGCACAGTCCTATTTGAGGTCCCTGCAAAGGGAGATTCTGGCCAAATGGGACAAGACTCCGCAGTCTCTGGACAATCGGATCCGGCTAAGCCAGGGAACAAAGGAGTCTGTGATATGGTTGCTTTGGCTGGGCAAATCCATCCTCCCCTTGATTTTGACAGTGGTCACCACGGATGCCAGCCTATTCGGCTGGGGAGGCGTCCTCGGCAAAAATTCTGCTCAGGGGCTCTGGACACTTGAAGACTCCAGACATCCGATCAATGTGGGGTAAAGGGAGGTAAAATGGCGCTGTCAGGCTAATAAGTAGGAAATATAAATATGTCTTATAAGTGCACTGGTGATAAAAGTGAATAAAAAATCAAGATATATAAAACTTAATGTGGTGAATCCTTAAAAAGTGTAAATATGTTTAAAAGAAATTAGTAAAAAAAAATATATATATATTATCGTGATAAATGGGTGAATAAGAAATTTAAGATGTAAATAATAAATTATTGAAAATCTATTCAGTGTGTGATCCTAAAGGTATAAATATGATTTCATACAAAATACATTAAATCAATAAATAAAGTGATATATTAAATAACCTCAATAAATAATTAAAGTGCTAATTAATCAAATGTAAATTGTGCTAGTGAGCCAAGCAATAAATAGCTTTGTATAAATTTGTACACAAAATCAATTCATAAATAGTGTCCCAGCAATTTAAATAACAAAAATAAATAAATGTAAAAAGAATATATAGAAAAATTGTCCATATAAATAGCCAAAATTAACTGGTGCTACAAATGTAATTGAGTCCCAAGATGGGAAACGAAGCAGAGATTTAACAGGAAAAAATGGATTCCAGGAGTTCCAGACTGATGGGGGTGCTCAATACAGGAATAAGTGCTCCCCTCCTATTACTCCCGCACTCACCAGATGGTGGTACCCCCACAGGGGTAATCAGCGTTTGGGGTGACTCTCAGAGGTCCCTCCGAAGGCTGGCTAGTAATCCACTTAATCCCGACTTCATATACTGTATTTTTCTCCAGGGGAAAAATTGATGGGAAATACCTCCTCTTAAAGTACTCCAATATATTTGAGAGATCAATTAGATGTCTTGTATTCAGCATAAACATAGGCATACGAATTCCTGCAAAGGCCTGCGGCCGGCTGCAGCACGGACCGCAAGTTGTGTGTGACGTGTGCGCCTCCCAATCTGACCGGTTTCTTCCCATAAGACCTCCACTGAGACAGGAGTCTTGGAACTCCGAGCGATCAGACTGTGCCTGGACCATTGGAAAGATCATCTTCAGGGATGTCCAGTGCGCATTAAATTGGACAATACCAAAGCCGTGGCTTATGTCAATAACCAAGGGGGCACAAAAAGTGTACTGGCGGCTCTAGAGGTAGCCGGCATTCTATGGTGGGCAAAACTGTTCGTTACAGCCCTCTCCGCTGTACACATTCCCATGGTGAAAAACTGGCAGGTGGATTACCTCAGTCGGCAGGCATTGGACCAAGGAGAGTGGTCCCTTCATCTGGAGGTGTTTCTTCAGTTGTGTCTCCGGTGGGACATTCCCAAGGTGGATTTGTTGGTGTCTCGGCTCATCAGAAAGGTGCAGAGGTTTGTGGCTCAGTCATGGGATCCTCTGGCGGACGCCGAAGACGCGCTGGTGGCCCCGTGGAGTGAGTATAGTCTGATTTATGCCTTCCCTCCTCTCAAGCTTCTGCCAAGACTTCTTTTTTTTTTCTGTGATGGTCTATTCCACAAGTACACATTCAACTTCTTTGTACCTTTATTTATGTTGCCATATAAAAGATACTAAACCGAAAAACAAAACTGGTAAATGTTTGTATTGACAAAAGCATTTCTTTGAGCCATCAGAATAAAACCAATTGGCTTTGCTATCCTCGTGTGGTTTGAAGTAGGGCATGAGGGATTTGGACACCTTGGAGTCTTACTTTAGTAATGTGTAGGTTGTAATCTACCTCTTTCTGTTTTAATTACAAGTCTCTATGTCCACACTTTGGACATTCAATGATATTAGTGTAGGGGAGCATATGAGGCTCGGATTAGTGAGTAATCTGATGCTTGTTTAATCCATATTGGAGATTATGACAAAAATTTGCTGTACCGGTCATTGCTTCCATGAGAGAGTATCCTGGATGGAAGGGAGGGAGGAAGGGAGGAGAGAGGAAAAAAAATGTTGATCTCAGTCGAATTATATGGTTTTGAGCGGGTCCAAAAATATGCAGGAGTGTTGTCAGGGGTATGTCAGTAGAAAAGCACCTATTAACCACTTCTGAGCCGGAAGGATTTGCCTCCTTAATGACCAGGCCATGTTTTGCGATTCAGCGCTACGTTACTTTAACGGACAATTGCGACCCTGTACCTAAATAAAATTGATGTCCTTTTTTCCCACAAATAGAGAAACAGAGCTTTCTTTTGGTGGTATTTGATCACCTGTGCTGTTTTTTTTTTTTGTTTTTGTTTTTTTTTGCGCTATAAACAAAAAAGAGAGACAATTCTGAAACAAAAACCAATATTTTTCACATTCTGCTATATAACATTCCAAATACAAAAAGTAAAAATCAAACTTTTTTAACATTTTAGGCCAATTTTTTGTTTTCTGCTACATAATTTTGGTAAAAAAAAAATCGCAATAAGCGTATTTTGATTAGTTTACGCAAAAGTTATCGCGTCTACTAACTACAGGAAAGATTTGTAATTTGTATTATTTTTTTGTGGGACTGCGACATTGCGGTGGACAGATCGCACCCCTGACTGACCTTTTAGACACTTTGGGGGGGGGGGGACCAGTGACATTACTACAGTAATCAATGCTAAAAACATGCACTATTACTGTAATAATGGCACTGGCAGGGAAGGGGTTAACGCAGTGGGTGATCAAGGGGTTAAATGTGTACCTAGGGGCGTGTTTGTAACTGGGGGAGCCGCCTGCCCTGTGCATTGGAGTCCCCGCTGACGCTCGCCCCCTAGCTACAGGCGCGCCACTGGCGTATACCTACGTCGGTGCGCGCAGGAGCAGCTGCCTGCCGCAGTATAACTGTGGCGGACAGTCGGCAACCGGTTAAGCAGAATGTGGGCATTTTTATGTTGGATTTCTTGTTTGGTTATACGCATTTGTAGTACGAAAATGGACCCAGCAGGCCCATGTCTTGTTATATTTGTCTGTGATTTCCTTTTGTAATGTGTATCAGTTCTTCCATTTCTGCTATGGGTGAACCATTCTCGTAAAGGATGGTATGGTTGAAGAGTTCCAGTTATTTGCCAAGACTTCTACGCAGGATCGAGGCAGAAAGGATTCTGGTCATTTTAGTGGCCCCGGACTGGCCTCCCTCGCTGGGCTTGGTACACCAATCTGGTGGGGCTGGTCGCTGATGTTCCTTGGAATCTTCCTATCAGGGAGGATCTGCTGTCCCAAGGACCAATCTTCCATCCTGCTTTACAGTTGCTGGCTTTGACGGCTTGGCTGTTGAATGCCAGGTGGTGATGGTTAGAGGTTTATCTGAGTCAGTGATTCCAATGCTGTTAAAAGCTAGGAAATTTACTTCTACTTCTAGCAAGATCTACCATCGTACGTGGAAGACATACATTGCGTGGTGGGAGTCTCTTGAGGTTCGTCCTCGCTCCTTCTCAGTGGCTCGGATCTTGACCTTCCTTCAATGGGGGGTTGACCAGAAATTGGCCTTGAGTACCATCAAGGGCCAGGTGTCGGCTTTAGCGATCTCCAACTAGCGACTCTTGGCCACACACTCCCTGGTGCGTACCTTTCTTCAGGGGGTTCGACATTTGGTGCTTTCGGTCCTCCAGAAGCCTCTCTTTGAGAGAGATTCCCTTGCTTACACTGTCTTAGAAGGTGGCTTTTTTTGTGGCTGTCACCTCTGCGCGCAGTGTTGGAACTGGCAGCGTTATCCTGTCATTCACCTTGCCTGGTGATTCACAGAGATAAGGTGATTCTTCGCCCCTGTCCGTCGTTCCTCCCAAAGGTTGTCTCTGATTTTCATTAGAATGAAGACCTTGTGTTGCCTTCCCTGTGTCCCAGGCCAAAACATCCGAAGGAAATTGCCTTGCATGCTTTGGATGTGGTACGGGCAATTAGGGTGTACCTGGCAGTTACGGGGGCTTTTATGAAGTCAGACTCACTATTTGTGCTCATAGATGGGCCTCGGAAAAGGTTGTCCGCTTTCTCTGCGACCATTTCCAGATTGTTTAGACAGACGGGGATTCAGGGCAATTCTATCAGGGGTCTGGTTCCTCTTTTCCCTGTCAAAGCACACTCTAAAGTAGCACTTATTGCCTCCTGGGCCTTCCGCCATCAGCCGTCAGTAATAGTGGAATGAAGGGGCCTGGTATTGACAATAACCGGAAAGATTGTAGAAGTCAATGCCAGTAATCAAGAACAATATGAGTGAACCAAGGCCAAGAAGCGTGAGTTCTATTGTCTTTGGATGGGATTCAGAGAATGGCCTCAGGGTGTAATGGGGAAGAATCAATTTCCAGCTGAACCTATTGTTTGTTTTATGAGTAATGGAACCAGTCTATGATGCGGAAAAGTAAAGAAGCTTTGTGATAAAGCTTGAAGTCTGATAGGCCTGTTCCTCCCTCCAAGAGGTTTCAGCTGGCATTCCCTTAGTCTTTTAATTTCCTTCCGGCTATTTTGTGCTTCACCCCAGTACGTAGGACCCAGCACTGTTCTGTATGACCATGGAAGAAATGCCTCTTAACTTTACTGTTCTTTCCCTGAGTTTTTGAGAAGATAAAAGAGGTTTTGGATATCCCACTTTCAACTGGTAGTCCAGCTGCTACTCCAGCATCCTCTATCTTCCAGGTCACATGGCTTGTGGTGTTTGGGAAAGATGGGACACTTCAGGATATCCCCCCAAGCAAGCTGAAGTACATCCACCGTCTAGGTTTACGTCGCCAGACGATAACTAACCACTTTGCCGCAGTAGGCTCAACGTGAGCAGACGGCAAGTGGTTAAACTCGCTTTTCAAAAATCTACACACAATTCAATAAACTGCTATGATAAAGCTATGTTTATAACAAGCATCTAGCTTAAAGTATTAAAGGATAAGCTCTCCTTTTTTTAATTCCTGCTCCTCTATGTACCAATATAGCAATAATGTACTTCTTTTGCAGAAAAAAAAAAAAGCTTTTTATTTATCCTACACAGCCTTTACCTCAGTGCCCAGCTTGATAGATAGATAGATAGATAGATAGATAGATAGATAGATAGATAGATAGATAGATAGATAGATAGATAGATAGATAGATAGATAGATAGATAGATAGATAGATAGATAGATAGATAGATAGATAGATAGATAGATAGATAGATAGATAGATAGATAGATAGATAGATAGATAGATAGATAGATAGATAGATAGATAGATAGATAGATAGATAGATAGATAGATAGATAGATCTTCATTATTTCCTGACCTTAGGATGTGAAAACTGTTAAGACACGGGAAGGACTTCACCAGCTGACCTCATTAGCACAGACCCTGCAGCTGCCTTCCTCTTCAAGAAAATTGCTCCCACCCACCTCCTCAGGTGCATAGTTTTCCTATGCAATCAAATCAGTGATCACTAAATACACAGGCATCAATTTTTTATTTTTTTTCTACTTTAGGCCCCTTTCACACAGGGAGCCCGTTTTTCTCAGCGGGGGGATCGATCCGCCGATCCCCCGCTGAGCAGGTGGATGGCAGCTCTGTCTCCGTGCTGTCAGGTCCCCATTATTCTCTATGGGGGAATTGGATGAGTTCTCATCTGATCCGATCCGCTGGACGGATGGAAAATAGGGTTTCCATCCGTCCGGATTTGACGGATCGGATGTAAGCAGACATGTCTCCGCTGACATCCGATGCCCCATAGAGATCTGAGATAGAGGTGTGTGTGTGTGTAATATATCATAGCTATTGATATATACAGCTATAGATGCTGTAACTTTCACTCAAACCAATTATTAAACACTTATTGGGACTTTTTTTTAACTAACGATATGAAGCGGAATACATTTTGGCCAAATTGTATCAAGAGATTTAATTTTTAGGTTTTATAGCAGACAGTAAAAAATATATTTTTTTTTTTTTCAAAATGTATAATTTTTTTAGTTTTATATAATAAAAAAATAAAAAAACCCTCTGTTCCTTCGACTTAATGGCGCTGTGGCTGGATGGTTGTCGTGGAGTTCGGTGGGATTTTGGTTTTTGTTTTGAGACAGGTGGCTGTTCGCTCCTGCCCTCTCTCCTTCATCTCCCTCTATTCTTCTCTTGCCTCTAAAGTTTCCCTTTCTTCTCTTTTCTCATTTCTCCCTTACTTATTTTAATTTTTCTCTTTTTGTGCCTCATGGGTTTAATTTGGAATGGGTTATGCATGACAGCGTAGCCGGTGCCTGCTTGACATACAATGGTATGGAATATTACGAGTTTTATCCTCTGCTTGTATTCTTTTCATTTGTACCTCACTGCAGTATTTTTTATAAGTTAACATTCATGTTTGGCTTTTTTGGTCATTCTATTTATATCTCCTTTTTTTGTTTTTCTTTTTTCTTCCATTCTTTTTATGTCAGTTTGTATTTACTTTGAAAATCAATAAAAAAAATTCAAAAAAAGTAAAAAAAAAAACAGTGGTGATTAAATACCACCAAAAGAAAGCTCTATTTGTGCAGAAAAAAAAAGATACATTTTGTTTGGGTATAGCGCCGCATGACAGCGCAATTACCAGTTAAAATAGCACAGAGTCATAAAGGGGGTAAAATCCTCTGGAGCTGATATGGTTAACGTTAATGAATGTCAGCTGAGAACAATTTGTTATGCTGGAAATCCGTTTGTTTGATATTTGCCAGTTCATCAGAAGGTCCAGATTTGTTTTTATACGTAAAATAAATAGTTTGTTGCATCATTGTTTATCCATATAAAAAAAAAATTCCCATCTCTTCTCCTTCCTTCCTTATCATTTTCCCAGCCTCTAAATCCTTTTTATTGATTTAGGTTTTTTTTAATCCAAATCTTTTTGTAGGCATATTATATATTGTTTGTCTTGGTTCACACTATGCTGTTCTACCAGCGGCTGTGTTTGCTAGGGTACAGCAGCCCAGTTCCTCTGGCTTCTGTAGGACGAGCATGCTGGAAAACCAGCAGCCAACTGGCTCCCGATCATGACCGGAGTGTTCTGTCAGAACACAATAGAGCAGAGGACATCGCTGTACTAACATTGTTTTTTTTTTTTTTTTCGTTCAACCCGCTGGGTTCCAAAAAAAAAAAAAAATAGTGGTGTGTGCTAGACTTAAGATTACTGGTTGACCTCCCTGGCGGTATGATTGTTTCCGATTTTATGTGCTGAAAGCGTTACCATTATTTTGCATGTAATTCTTGAGGAGGAGTAGCCCAAACCAACTATTTACATATGATTTTTTTTTTTTACTGTGCGTTCTTCTTTATAACATCTCGGGTATGATAAAGTTTGAAACACAAAATCCTAAATTATAATAAATAACTATAAGTATGTATGTATGTATGTATGTATGTAGGTATGTATATGTGTGTGTGTGTATATGTATATATATATATATATATATATATATATATATATAATATAGTGTGTGTGTGTGTGTGTATGTATATGTATGTATGTGTATATATATATATATATATATATATATATATATATATATATATATATATATATATATATATATATATATATATATATGTATATGTATGTATGTATGTACAGTAAAACTGCAGGAAAGGGCAATGGGGGCAAACTAATATCAATTTATTTTGTAATGTAATCCAATAGGATTACAATATATCAGTGTGTTTGTGTGTTTTTACTTTTCAAATTTGCCGCCGGTTCCACCCCCCTGCGTCACGTCGCAGGAGACGGAAGCCGGGTCTCACAGCATCGGGCGGAAGATCCGGCTGCCGTATGCTGCAGGGACACATCGCGGGATCCCGGGACAAGGTAAGTACCCTCTACCAGGATCCATCGATGCTCCCTGGCCATACCCCGAGTGTGGCTCGGGGTTACCGCTAATGGCACTAAAATTCCACCCCGAGCCACACTCCGCTAAGGATATTAACTAGAGCTGCACGATTAATCGTTCTGGGATCGCGATCTCCATCACGAATATCGGCGATTCTGGGGGTGGGGTTATTTCACGGCCGCACCTCCATCACGCCTCCTCTATGACGCGGCGGGCCGCACCTCCTTCACGCTTCCTCTATTCCGCGCTCTGCAGATGACGAGGCAGGCCGCACCTCCGTCACGCCTCCTCCATTCAGTTCTCTGCAGATGACGCGGCAGGCTGCACCTCCGTCACGCCTCCTCCATTGAGCACTCTGCAGATGACGCGACAGGCCGCACCTCCGTCACGCCTCCTCAATTCAAGTCTGCAGATGACGCGACGGTGTCTTCCGTCCCACCTCAGCCCCGCCTGCTCTGTCCCCGGAAGTGACGAGGTCCTATTTGTTCACGGGTCCGAGAAAATTATGGCATGATGAGCTTTCCATGAGGTAATCAAGGACAGAGGAGGGGGGAGAGAGGGGAAAACCCTAAAAAATAAATGATTAATTGTATATTGTAATGAATGAATTATATATATATATATTTAATTTCATTATAATATACATTTATTTTTTTTAGGGATTACATTTTCTGCACATAACACTACCTTTTCAGCATTTTTACTTGTGAATTATCAATATAATAATAATTAATGAAATTATTATTTTCATTATATTATTTATTGTATTTTTTTTATATATACATATACATATATATATATATATATATATATATATATATATATATATATATATATATATATATATATATATATATATATAAAATAATATAATGAAAATAATAATTTCATTAATTATTATTATATTGATATTTCACAAGTAAAAATGCTGAAAAGTTAGTGTTATGTGCAGAAAATGTAATCCCTAAAAAAAATAAATAAATAAATGTATAAATATACGTGGTGCTGAGAATCGTGAGTGAATCGTGATCTTTATTCCAAGCAAAAAAATCGTGAATCTCATTTTTGCCAGAATCGTGCAGCTCTAATATTAACTGCCTGTCACTGGCTTCATTAGTTCAGAGTCACTAATATGGAACAAGCATGCAGAATAATTAGGCAGTGGAGGTGAAGTTAGAACTCCTGATGTGCTTACTTGCTCCAGGTCAGCATCTCAAAATATTGAAACCATCGGTTTAACATGACTCCTAGAGTTCTGATGCTGTCTTTGGTACGCATACACCTTGGTATGCATAGGGAGAAAGCAATGGCCTCAGTAAAGAAAGTGTGTAGAACCAGGTTCAAGCTGTACCGTATCTGTACCTGTACGGTATCTGTACACATCTGTACCTGTACGGTATCTGTACACATCTGTACCGTATCTGTACCGTACCTGTACGGTATCTGTACACATCTGTACCTGTACAGTATCTGTACGTATCTGTACCGTATCTATCTGTACACATCTGTTCTGTATCTGTACACATCTGTACCTGTACTGTATCTGTACTATATCTGTACACATGTGTTCTGTATCTGTACACATCTGTACCTGTACTATATCTGTACACATGTGTTCTGTATCTGTACACATCTGTACCTGTACTATATCTGTACACATCTGTTCTGTATCTGTACACATCTGTACCTGTACTGTATCTGTACACATCTGTACCTGTACTGTATCTGTACACATCTGTTCTGTACCTGTGCTGTATCTGTACACATCTGTACCATATCTGTACCTGTACTGTATCTGTACACATCTGTTCTGTATCTGTACACATCTGTACCTGTACTGTATCTGTACACATCTGTACCATATCTGTACACATCTGTACCTGTACTGTATCTGTACACATCTGTTCTGTATCTGTACACATCTGTACCTGTGCTGTATCTGTACACATCTGTTCTGTATCTGTACACATCTGTACCTGTACTGTATCTGTACACATCTGTACCTGTGCTGTATCTGTACACATCTGTACCTGTGCTGTATCTGTACACATCTATTCTGTATCTGTACACATCTGTACCTGTACTGTATCTGTACACATCTGTTCTGTATCTGTACACATCTGTACCTGTGCTGTATCTGTACACATCTGTTCTGTATCTGTACACATCTGTTCTGTATCTGTACACATCTGTACCTGTGCTGTATCTGTACACATCTGTACCTGTGCTGTATCTGTACACATCTGTACCTGTGCTGTACTTGTACCATATCTGTACACATCTGTACCTATACCGTATCTGTAGATGGAAGCATATAGGGAAGAGAGAGGTAATCTGCTATTGTATAAGTGAACCCACCAGTCTGGCATCATTATGATTACTTCATTAACAATCATTGAACAATATATTCTAAGATTAAAGGTAATTTCAAGAGTTCCAAATGTTTTCATATTTCTCCAGGATAGCTATTAGTCATGAAGTGAGGAATTTCATGCACTTGACATCTAAGACCTGATGCGTAAACACAGTTCTAGACTGGCGCGGTCATAGGTCTGCTATTAGGACATGCATGAGCAGTCTTTCTGAGATTTTGGATAGATGATTAGACAAAAGACCGAAAAGGTATGTTGTTGGCATGAGAGGCACAGGGCAATCTAGAAAGTTATTTAAACTGCTAGAAATTGTGGAACAGGCTACCTGTCTGTAAATTCAGTGCCAGTATATTTTGGTAATATTTATAATAAAGAAATACAGACATTCATCAGTATGGTGCTAGTAATGGAGTTTTTTTTTTTTTTTTTTTTTAATCCAAAAGATTTTTGGCATAAAGTACCAATATCAATGCTGAGAAATACAGTTAGGCCCATATATATTTAGACACAGGCACAATTTTCATACTTTTGGCTC